>NC_140590.1:1125016614-1125616614 GCF_964204655.1 Triturus cristatus | reverse complement strand
GAGCAGGGCAGAGAACACCGATTTGCCACGAAGGTGAGTGTCCTCTGGACCAGTGAACTTAGCTCCGCTGCGTAGGCGGAGTTTTTAAAAACTTCGCACTCCAAGTGTAGTGTGGAGTTACTAAAGCTCCGCAAACTTAGCTGGCTGAGTGGAGTTCACCGCCCGCCCTAGCACAGACCCCAGAGCTGATTCAGCTCGTGAAAGATTTATGGGTGAAGTTGTCAATCACTGGAATGGCATAGGAAGCAAGAGCACCAGTCCGTGATAAAATTGGACTGACCTGGAACATATTCTGCCGTCACCAATATTTAGTGTTCTAGAAAATGATGCCAGAATGCTTTGGCAATCTGTACAAGAAGACTGTATCTTGTTCCACCCAGATGGTTGATATACCATACTGCCGACACGTTGTCCATTCTAAGAAAAATGCAACAAATCATCTTTCACAGGAATAGAGTGTGAACCGCAAATTACCCTGCCAATAGCTCCAGACAGTTAATATGGAAAAGAAGATTGTCCGGGGACCATTTGCCCCCCGTCTCCACTGGGCCACACCTGGCCTTGCAGCCCCACTGGCTGGCAACAGATTTTATTATCACTTCCAGAACCGAAGCAAAGCTCGCTCTGCTGTTCCAGGCATCCATGTGACCCAGCCACCAGGACATCTCTGTTCTGGCCTTGTCCGATAGCTATATTCACTCCTAATAGGATAATTCCTGTTGGAGATGTAAGATCTTCAATCTCTGAAGGGCCCTGTAATGCAGGAAATATTGCTTTGTTGGAAGATGCTAAAAGGTCCACATGACGAGCCAGGATCCTCATTGATATATTCAGAGAGGCATGCTATCTTCGTAACTATTTCTTGCTAGACATCCTTTTCTTCAACGGCAACAAGAGTTGGGCCTAGACAGAATCTACTTGAAAACCCAGGAACTCTAGAGTCTGGAAAAGAACCATAACTGACTTCTCCGAAATGATGACCAATCCCTGATCCTGAAGGAGCTAGGCCCCGCCCAAGGGAGATGAAGAAGAACCGTGCACCTGCTCTGCACCATGACGAGAATGTTGGCTAGATAAATATTCAATCATACTCCCCACTCCCAGAGATACTGGACCACCAGCCTAAGCACCTTGGTAAAAAACCAGGGATCTGAGGACAGACCAAAATGCAGGGTGGCAAACTCGTACCAAAGGTGGCGCCATTGAAACTGAAGATACCTCCAATCAGGGGAAGATAAGGACTGCCAAATAAGCATCCTTGAGGTCTAACTTGCCCATCCTATCTCCCTCATGCTAATGATCATTGAGATGGTGTATGTCTTGAAGTAGCAATACACTATAAAAGAGTTGAAATATTTGAGATTTAGGACTAGCCAAAAGTTGAACCTGTAAATGTGGATCAGTCTGTACTGTAGCCCTTTTTGAATGGAGCGCTTGAATTTAGTCGTCTATGAAATTGCTCTCTACTTTTAAAAAAGAAGAGGAGTTGGGAGCATCGCCTGCCGGGGATTGAGTAACACTCCAATCTGAACCATTGGCAACACCTCTGGGTGTTGAGTGATAATCTCCGAATTGTGCAGATACAACTGTAATGGTCGCTTAACCAAGGGCTCAGAGGCCGGATTAACTCTTATCTGCTTAAGTGGACTCGGCGGCATTGCTACCACCCTGATAGCTGCCTCACTGGGTGCAGCCACCACCTCCTCGATTGTAGTTGGGGTAGAAGTTGGAAGATTCAGAGGGAGCACCTCTTCCCCTCTGATAGTAACCTCTAGAAGCCTGGTTGAATCCACGGCGCGGCCTTGAAAGCGCCAGGCCCTGGTAAACAGGCCACCCTGGAATAACCTCTTCATAGAAGTCTGGGCCTTGTCCAAGGCATAGAACATGGAAACATAATTTCTGGGTTTTCTACAAAGTTGTCACCAAATAACAAGCCATTCGCCATAGTGTCCGCCTTCATAGTGGCCAACTCTGCCAGTCTCATATTAATCAGATTAGAAATTATTTACTATGCTTGGTGGACATAGCACAGTTATTGTTGCCAAAGAGGCACAATGCTCTTTGGGCCCATTTGAGGATTTCACGCATATCCAACTGTGAACTAGATTCCTTCTCCTGAACAGCCAGTTCTAAATTCTCTGTGAGAGGGATGGGAATGTCAAGCAATGTATCTTGGCATCTAGGCCATGCCCTCTCCAGAACCTTTTTGGGGTTATTTCGTGATCTTCTTAAGGAAGGTCCCCAATGTTAGTATATAATTCTGGCAGTTCCACAAACTTTGGGAGGAGATATGGTATAGGGCTTTCCAACCTCAGTGTACTGCACACCTCACACTCAAAGCCCTTGTGCAGACTGTTCTGAACATAGTGCACCACCACCATACAGGGCACCGATTCTGTGGATCGATGATGAACAATAATTTCTGGTTCAAAGTCCAGGGGCCATATGTAGGTAAAACGCGTTTTGCGATTCCCAAATTGCGATTTTTAGGGAATCGCATTTAGAGAATTGCAAAACGCAATGTAGGTAGGATTAGCAAAATATTTTGCGAATCCCACATATTCCTTATTTGCAAATCGCAAATTGAGATTAACAAATAAGGAATACCTTGCCATTCATTCCTATAGGCTAGAAGGCCCATAGGAATGGATAGGAAGACATTCTCAATTTGCGATTGCAATTTCAAGGTTGCAAGGGTGTCAATAGGACACCCTTTTGCACCCCTGAAATAAACATGTGTGCACATGTGGCGCACATACATGTGCTAAGGGCATGTATGTGTGCCACATGGCACTTTGAAAAATGCAAAAAAGTGCATTTTTCAAAGAAATCGCAAATTACCACCAACCTGAGGTTGGTGGTAATATGCGATTCCTTAAGCCAAAATCGCACAACTTGGGTGCTTCCTACATTGCATTTAAGGAATCACAATTTGGGATTCCTTAAATGCATTCGCAAAATAAGGATTCACAAATTTTGGGATTCCCTATTTTGCGTGTGGGTTTTTGTGTGCTAAATAGCACACTGCCCAAATTGCGATCGCAAATGCTGAAATTCTGCGAATTTCAGAATTTACGATCACAATTTGGCTTCCTACATATGGCCCCAGGTTCTTATGACCTACCCATGGTAAATTAGCAGTGTCATGGTGCATCTTGCATTTGCGTTATGACACCGGCTGTGGATGATATTTGGGAATGTCAGATCAGAAGGTGGGGAAGAGGTGAGGAGTTGAATCCAGCGAGATCCCCGAAGGACCCTGGGATGAAATGCTCCCATACTCATGGTCCTGAAGGACAGAGGCCGCAATCTGAGAGAGGATAGGATGTCTAAACTAAAAGAGGAAACTCCACCTGAGGCTCTATGGGAGAAGCCCATGTCATTGGTTGCAACATTGCCGGCACAGGAAACTCCAAGGAACCCAGGGAACCCTCCCAACTCTTGCAGTCTATATTGGAATAAGGGTTAGTAGAAGTCTTCAAAGCTCTGATTAGGGCTCAACTAACTGAATCCTGCATATGAGTACCAAGTGCTTCCACCAACTTCTCTTCCACCTGGAGCTCGTGAGGCACTTCTGTGTATTCCATATATCCTTCATCAACATGATACACCATGCTGCTTTAAGGAAAAATGCCGTGAGGGGCTAGAAGAGGTTTGGGGGATATAAGCCCCAGAGTAGGTGTAATAAAGCCTAACAGGCAGAAATCGGGCAGAAAATCCCTTAATTTGCTTTTTTTCAGCCATTCTCAGGGGACTGGAGTTTTTAAAAGTGTTGCACGCAGCGTGCAAAGCTGTTCGAATACTCCCAGGACCCCAGTCGGCTTTGCATGCATGAAGAGGACTGTTTCCTTGATCCAAGTGGACCCCCCGCTCTTATTCCCCACTTCCGCTCCACACTGGAAGGTGATGGGCAGTGTTAAAACAATGAGCCCTGTAGAGCAGAACCTGCTCCTTCACCACAACAATACCAAAATACTACAAGCAATTATGAAAAATATTGTGCATGTAAATAAGCAATATCAATATATATGAAGTCACTTAGCTTGGCAACTGCAACAGCAAAGAAAGAGGAAGGACAATGGTAATGTTGACATTTATAGGGAAGCATGACCCCTGAGAATGGATGGGACATTGGATTATTGGAGCTCATGGAATATGCAGTTTAAAGTTTTAAGTGTTTTGGCTGCTGTGAATTTCACAGTTAAGAAATAGATGCATAATACAAAGCCTTCATTTCTAACGTAGAATCTGTATGTTTTTCTGACTACAGAGTTTGCACTGCAATAGGATGTAGTCCCTATATGGTTACAAACAAGATATTACAGCATCTTAAAAACTATGTACGTGGAAAAGCCAGATGGCAACAACATATACATTGCCCAAAATGTAAAGCAAAAGCTACAGTAACAAGGCTGTCACTGTACATTTAGTGGTACAGAATAGATCAAAATTAATTTTGAATTCAAGGCGAACTGGAAGTTTTTTAACCATTTGTGCCTGCATGTAATTTAATGAACCGGAGAGCTCACAACATACCTATATGTGAAATTAATGTGAAAAACGCTAATAGTCAAGATAAATTAAGCAGTGCTGCAATGGGTTTAGGAAGCAGCTGACCGAAGTGAGTTTTGCCTCCCAGGAAGTTAGGGTAAATGGAACAGCCCAGTTGGCAAATGGTCTATTTTCGGACTACATGTCCTCAGTAGACAGCCCAACATAAATTCTGCCATTTTGAGATGAGGAGCACTATTTTGGGAGGTGACAAAGCAGTTGCAGTAGATAATCTAGCATTCTCTTCCTCCCACTCTAAAAAGAGGCTAGTCACTAGTGTGTCAGTAGGTCTATTTGGCCAGTTTTGTAGGGGACAGGTGCACAGGGTAGGGTTATGTATATGTTTGTCTCTGGAAACAGATGCGTGGCAGTTGGCAGATAAGTTATCATGGTTATAGATTTAGATTATTGTTGGGCAAATAGGTAAGCAGGAAAATGGGAGATGTCAATAAAAGTGCTCCTGGAGGAAACAAGAAATAAATGGTAAGATGCAGGATTTGTAGATAGTTAGATGTTAATAGATGTAGGGAAAGTGGTAAGAGAGATAGAAGTCAACAGTTCAATAACAGGGTAGAGGTTAGACAGTTTACAAGATGAATATGTAAAGGAGGGTGCGAAGCTTAGGGGTGGGGGTAAGCGGTCATAGGTAACTGGTTGTATAGTGAGGCCTTGTTTTGTGAGGTGAAGACCAAGGGCCTTCAGGTTGTAATGTGAACCGGTTTTCAATAAAGCAGCCTTTTACACATGATAAACAGAGTTTGAGGTCTGTGCTGCTCCCATTTTTCCCAATCTGAATGCTAATACTTAGAGCAAATGACTTGTGTTATATGGTGGCTGCTAAACCAAACTTGATGTATGTGATAATGAGGTGTAGTCTAAAAGTGGACAAATCTCTTACGACAGCGTATTACTGGGTGATGGTAGAATGTTTAAAAGAAACATATCATTTCCAACTTGTCATTCAGACCATTTGGGGAAAGACTGTCCAAATACTTAATCCAAAATCTTTCCCCCTACGAGAGAGCCTTCTGTATGTTAGTGTCTGTATTAACAATGATATTTTTGATGACAATAATATGAAGACGAGTTATGTTACAGTGGTGGTCCAACCAGGAAATTACAAGACTACAATTTCTGTTCCTCAGGATCGCATAACTATTCATCATCTTCCTCAGAAGAGGGGGAAGGATTGATTACACCTTGTTCAAATGCTGCCAGCACCAGACCCTCCACATGTTCAGCTGAATCCCCTGGAAGGCTACCGTGCCTGCCCCTCTGTTGGAATTGAGTCGCTGGAAAGTCAGAGCTCACAGATATCTTACTGCCACCCAGATTAGAGACCAGCACTGATTCGGCCGTTTGATCCAGGTCCTCACCCTGATCGCTATCCAGGAGGTCAGAAAAGGAAAACAAAGCCTCTTGGCCATCCCTCTATGGCCACCTGCTCCAAACTGCCAGTTCACAGAAACTGAGAAGCTTGAAGAAGCTGTGATATAGATTGTGAGCTCAAAGTCGTGGGAGGTCCTGCTTCAGAATGGAGAGGGTGTCCACAGCCAGCAGGCGATACCGGCAAATCACATTGAGGTGTTAAGCTAAAGATGGGGAGCCTACTTATCACTAGAAGATGTAACTTCCTTAAGGGCAGAGGGAGGGGGGTTACTCACATATGCGTCAGGCAGGCTGAAATACTAGCCCAGGTCCATGGTTGCTGTAGCAGCATTCAGAGGCAGACCAGTTCTTAAAAATGCATACATTGTGCAGTACAGGGTAACCGAGTATCTTTTGCAGATCCTGTAATTCCAATCTCATCTGAGGTGGATGAGCCTAATAGAACCTCCACTTTTTCGTGAGTGTTTCAAAGAGGGAACAGAAGATGTAGGTGCTTTATCTCCTTTCAATCCACTGCAGGTATTCACCGAGCCATTGCCCCCCTTAACCGGTATTAGGCATCTTTTCTCCAGCTTAGGGGAGACATAGGCACCTGCTTCGCATAATTTCTTTGTGGGCATCATGCCCGAGATCCTTATAGTGTCTTTTCTGCCTCCCTTCCTTAGTGACCAGGAATTTTTCTTCTGTGTGGCCTCTATTCTTACCACCCACATTCAAAGTATTTGCCACCCAGCTAAAAATGGTGAAAAAGGCTGTCCTGTAGCAGAGATACTGCAGCTGGGAATTCTCGTCTGCAACAATGTTGCCCTGCAGCCTGGAGACAAAGCCACACCCCCTGTACCTTGGGAGGGTAACAACTGGATTGCCCCCCACCGGGCTGAAAATCAGAGTTCACGCTCCCCCTCCTTTTCTGATATGCAAGGCGAGATAGCCAAAATAGCAGAGGGCCAATATCACGCCGTCATACTCCGGTGCTGGCTTCTCGGCAAAAGTCAATCAGCACCCCAATGCTGGCAGCTTCTGTCCTCATCGTTGCCAGCTGCTGAGCCGGGCAAAATCTGCTAGATACCAAAAGCAGAGAGAAGGTGAGGAATCCCTGTTCAGAGGCCGATGGTAAGTCACTAGTAGATGGGCAAGAAACTGGTGATCCAGGGTGGCTTGACGGAGGAACTCAAGCCCGCATTGATGAGCCGGGAGGGTTCACGAGCACCTGATCTCAGCAGCAGTCTAACCACTGGACAACATCTTTTATGCCTAACTGTGTCTGAAATCACTCAAGCAAATTGCTCTCCCTGAGGGCAGCTCCCCCATATATGCCATCTTAATTTTCTTATTTGGATGTGGAGGTGGATATCCATCTGCTATTGGTTACCCCCTGGCTCATTCGCCACAGGCTCCCTGACTCTGGGGGCTTCCATCCACTACTTCTATAACACAGAGAGGACTATCGGAAGGACTCGCTAGCTTTGAAGGCTGCAAATCTTAAGACTCAAGTGGTTCTCCTGAAGCTTTCTAAAAACATGGATATAGTTCAGTCAGGATTAAGCTTTCTTTTAAGATGTTCAGAAGGTAGTGGAAACTAATAGCTCAGAGCTTACGCAGCATGAAAGGCAGATCCCTAATTTATTTTCAAGGGAAGCGGACTTGGAAAATCGGTCTTGTAGGAACAACTTGCAGGTGTTAGGGATTCCTGAGGAGGCTGAACGGGATGATACCTGAGGTTTCATTGTTCGTCTGTTCTGAGAAGTCTTCCCTGCACTGGACAATTGGGATGGGGATGGGGATTGTATGATCCAACATCCACACCTTTTCCCATTTTGACTACCCAATAAGCCCTCCAGGTATCCTCAGGCTATATTGATCTTCATTCTTTGGCAATGGATCTTCAGGGTGGCCACTCCTAAGCAGCCAGTGAAAGCCAGCAGCATCAACCTTTTTGTTTGATCAGATTTCTGCGACCAAAAAGTCATGAGGCGCTAGCAGATCCGTGAACACACTCCAGCACTACAGAAACTTGGGACCTGTGTAGCTTTTTTGTCCCACTAAGTATTTGGGGCAACATGTTTCATAATTTGAATTTGACTTTGAGCAAGGATGCTTACAGCTGTAAAAACTGTTATCAGAATATTTGCATATATCTTTTTTTACAAGCTGTATAGTGGAGGAGTAGCTCCTGGATCTTATGGAATAATAAGAGCAGGTAGTATTGGTGGCGGTCCTGTCCAACAGCTACATATCCTCTCATGGAACATTAATGGGGTTACATCACTACAAAAACAGAAACTGATAAAGGAGGAACTCAATACACTCTGGCCTCAAATTTTCTGTCTTCAGGAGACTCATCTCTCTCAGACGGAAGGTCTACCATTGAAATAGCTTAACTATCAGATGCTATCACTCTCTTTCTACTCTTCTGCTCAGATGGGAGTCACACTCTTAGTTTGGGATAGCAGGTGGGGGGTACTGCAACTAAAGATGGATCCAGGGGGGTGTTGGCTGATAGCTACTATTCAGAAGGATCGTAATCAGCTCACAATTTGTGTTTTGTACGGCCCGAATACAGATGATCCAAAGGTCTTTGACTTTCTCTTATCTGAACTTAATCTGTGGACCCCGCCTTTTATCATCTGTGGTGATTTTAATGTGTGATGCTATGCCCTAAAACGACATGGATCCAGATGTATCAAAGGGTTATAACTATTTTGTGTCAATGGAAAAATGTGTTCATACATATGGCCCATGGTATCCCAGCATGTATCCTCTGAAAATGTTCTGATGATCCTGCTCGACGGGTCAAGTATTGGCTCCAAGGCGCAGTTCTCCAGTTACTATCTTCATATGTGTTGGTAGAATATTGGTGGTGTAAGCATCGTCGAGATTCGGGGTTTATATTTTACTCTGTACACCTCAAAGCTTCATCCAGGCTGGTAAAAAATTTTGCTAGCAGTACTTTGGTTTCTTCCTGAAGTATTATTTATAATGTGAGGGTCCTTTCAGATCATAACTCTCTGTCATTATTTATGACATTAGAAGGGGGCAATCAGACATTAGTCCCTCGTAGGTGGGCATTTGAATGCAAGCTTTTGTTGGAATATGGTCATTTTAGTTCTATGAAGTCACATTTAAGTGTATTTCTTATATTCAATATTGGAAAAGCTTCGCTCCCGGTGGTTTGGCATCCTCTTAAGGCCTTGTGTCGAGGACAGACTCTCCAATTTGCCTCCCGTCGATGTAAGGTGGAAATGACAGAGAAAATGTTGGCCAGACAGGCTCTCAATGCTTTAGAAACTGATCTGAGTTGAGTTATTGTCTAAAGGTTGAGTATGGGCCATGGGCCGATCAGCTGTGGGAGCAGGCTACTATTCATAGAGCCTCTCTTAGAAAACAATTCCTACCCAGTGATCCAAGTTGGAGTTACCCATCAGCCATGGGGAGGATAATGACGATATTAGCTCTCTGAGCAGACACCACTAGAATTATATATTACTTTCTTTCTGTACCTTGAACCAGTTTTGATGGATTTCTTTAATTCTCTTGATTTGCTGGATAACGTTTTTGAGTTGTGGAGGGAAACAAACATTGTTATCTTCTCTAAATAGGGGAAAGATTCCCCAGTTTGAGGGTCATGACATCCTATCTCACTAATCAAAACTAATTCAAAGATTTATACATCGGTCCTAGCTAATCGGCTGTCCGGTATTATTGAGGATTTGGTAGATCCAAACTAGCATTGTTTCATCCCAGGATGGGAAACAACATCTTATGTCAATACTGCTATCACGGCGCTGGAGGTAGCTTTAGTCGGGGTCAGTAAATTTGCATGTATGTCTGTACGCGGAGGAGGCCTTTGATAGGGTCTCTTGGTTCTTCCTATGGGGGGTCATGGAGACTGCAGGCTTAGGACCAGTTTTTTTTTGCAAGAGTTAGACGTCTCTACTCAGGTCTCAAGGCTAGCTTATGTAGTAGGGGAAGCCATCAGATCTCATTTCTACAGTCCATAGGACCTGGCAGTGGTGTCCTCTCTCCACTCAATTATTCGCTCTTTCTATTGATCCGTTTATTTACTCCCTCAAATGATCGTTAGAGATACAACCCTTTAGACTTCATCATTCTGAGGTGAAGATTTTAGCTTACATGGACTACATTGCCGTTTTGACCCCTTCCCTGGGGTGGTCTACAAGCTCTGCTGGAGGATGCTCAGTCATTTGGAGAAGTTGCCCATAGCAAGTTGAACCAATGTAGTCTCTCCAGATCAGGACTGGAGGTGGGTCCAGTCTCTGGTATATCTTGAGGTTACCTTAACTCTAAACACTTTTGAGATCAAAGAAAATAACTACAGTAAGCTGTTTCACCATTCTGTGGAGGTGTTTCTTAAGTGGATTGCATTTGGGGCTCATCAGTCGCTGTAATCTTATTAAAATGATTATTCTTCCTTGATATGTTTATTTTTTTTAGCAGAATTCAATTTTTGCTACTGCTTGTTTTATTTTATGAAAATTGAGTCATTATGGTAGAAGTTTATTTGGTCTTAAGTAAACTGGGGTGAATTTCTAAGTTGAGGATCATCGCAGTTCCAAAGTTGTTCATTTTGGGATAGTTACCAGCTATCCCAGTTTGTCTATCTAGGTTACATTTTTTCTCTATCACGTGAGCTAGGCTGGTGCTGGAAAGATTCTGGCTTTCCAGCGGGGCCCAGGATCCCTAGATATTGTGGTGGGATTTTTTTAACGTAAATCAGCTGAAAATGGTGCTAATCAAGAATGACCCTCTGAGGAAATAGTTAGGCCAGATCTAGGATCTAGTTCGGGGGTGGTTGAGGGAGGTTGCTACGCCTCAGGACCGTTCTACCTTCTGTGTAGTGTTTTAAGGTTCCCACTTTGCTCTCCTTCATCCATTCTTGATTTATCTTTTTTTTTGGCTTGCTAATTTTACCAAAACATGTAAGTTTTGATTTGGAATTCTTTATTTTTTATTAGATTACCCCTTTCTCTCTTTCATTTGCATGATAAATTGTTTCAATTTGTATTCTTGTGCTTGGCTTTTATTATGAAAAAATGGTTCTAACTAGCTTTTATTTTCTGTCATCCAGACCTTCGCTTTCTTCTTTTTTATCTTGCCCACATACAGTAAGCCACAAGGGTGTTTGACACAATAATTTTTTTTTCTGAGTTACAATCTTCTGAATGGTGTAATTTGATAAGCTTGCCTGTTTTGGGGTGTGATGTATTACCTGTGATGAAATAATTGTTTTTCTACTTCTTTTTTCATCTATAAAGTTATTTCCTCTAAAAGAATGTATGGTAAGCAAAATAGTATTTGGCAGTATATTGTTTTGTTTATTCACCTACAGCTACCCCTGATGAACGGTGTATTTACCCGAAATTCATTGGTTTTCTACAACAAACTGTCATTGCAATAGTCACATTCACCTGACTTCATACTGATTGCGCATAGAATGTGAAGCAACATTTGCATGACACTTCAACTCAAAGAATTATGTACAACAATTTTGCATAAGGTTATTAATAAATAATAAATAATGTATGTTAGCATTTGACCTTTGTTTAAACTACTTATTTTGGAATATGTTGTGTTAACCATTAGCCCACAGGCTTATTTGCTGTGTGCTTTGATTCTAGTCAACTGTTGGGTTTTCTAGTCTCATTGAATTTTTCATGATACAGGCAGGTTCCGTTCCAAAGCAGCACACATTCATCATTTATCTTGTTAATTCTCATTTCAACTGTAAAACTTGAGTGCACAGTATTATTATAATTGTTTCCAAACATTCCTTCTCTTGCCCGTTCATGTAACACCAGCTGTCTTGCTGATTTGCATCAAATAATGATAAATCTAGTCCTAGGTGCCAGCAGGGCTTCATATCTGAAGAAATGGGACAGAGTGTTGGAGAACATTTTAGTGTCTGTCGGACAGCAGTTCCTGAAGAGAGAGAGTTAATGCAGTATTGTTTGAATCAAAATGGGAGATACCGCACCAAAAACAGGGGAATAAGGATTTCCTTGACAATTCAAAGCTTCTTCTGGGTTACAACATATATGCCAGACTAAGACACTGATTGTCGTTTCCTAAATACTAGGAGTGCTGGGACCAATAATTCCTTAACAAACTGACTGAAAAAGAACTGCAGCTACCCCTGGTGTTCTGGTCTTCTTTTAATATAGGCTATCCCTTTCTGACTAAGAAATGGGGAAATCATGGCTGTGAGGTGAAGGAATTTTGGGTTCATGGTGGGATGATTCAGTTGCATTGTCTTCTGTCTATAAATTAGATACTCTGCAAATTAATGAGAAGTTTCAGACCTCCATGAGTATTTTCAGGCTGTTGTGTCTATTGAAACATTAAATCAAATGTCCAGAGAGAGTGTTGAGAACAGAAAAAGAAACAAATGGGAGGTGCACAATAGCTGCAGCTGATGTGTAGAAATTGATCAAGGCACAAATAGTAATACAAAGTAGCAGAACTATAGTAAGCGGTATCATCTCTGTGTTTCATAATCTACCCATGCTAGTGGAACCAGACATTAAGGAGATTATTTACAAGTATCCTCGAGCCACCCATATGTCACTTTTTCCAATGTTAAAAGTGACACCGGCGGCCCAAGTGGCTTGTAAATAAGCCCCTAATATTTATTCTCAAGTTAAACAAATCTTGTGTGAACAAAAATACAGTTGATTGTATAAATATGTAGATAGTTGAAGAAAAAAATTGATAATGATCTTTTGTGCTGTTCAAAAAGTGATTGAACAAATCTGGAAGTCTAGGTATGGCATACCTGCAGAGTAGTACATAAGTTCAACTTCTTCTTGTTTATATACATTTCTTATTGTAAAAAGATCAAGGCATTCCTTTCCACTATTGTTCCTTGTACAGTTCTTATATAGATCGTTAGAAAGACATTTAGGGGAATATTGATGGACGTCTTGCGTCATGTTTGCACCACTCAAAGTGGTACATGTGTTACGCAAGTCTCTAAGTCAGATTTATGAAACCCCAAAAAGCCACTTTGTGTGGCTTTAAATAGCTTAAAAGATTTGGAGTAAGGCAACGCAGAGCAATTTGCTACATTGCCTTACTCTGCTCAAGGGAGGAATTTCATGGGGGTTGGGGTGGGTGTTCCGACGCAACTCCCATGGTTTTTGACACATTCCAAAAGTTACACGGACTTAAACACCTGGAAATGTGCCAAAATCTTACACCTCCACAGGTGAGGCATAATGAGGGTAAATATATTTTGTCTCACAGTTTTTTCCTCTTTCTTTGTGGTCTGCATTCTGCAGCACACATAGAAAAAGGGAAAAGAGCAGTGGCACTTCCACTATTGAGGAGGACTGTCACTCTCCCCCTATCAGCCTCAAAACGTTAAAAGTAAAACGATAATAAAAGTGTTTATTATCGTTCTACTTTTTGTATAGTAGCCGAGGCTTGAAGGCGTGGCCATAATGGAGGGGGAGTGGTGGGCAGGGCACTTTAGTCGGTCCACATGTTGATTTGGCTGGCCATTTAAGGCCGGTCAAATCATCATGCGTAGTAAAGCTCTCTCCAACTTCAGCTACCTTGCTGGGATGGAGAGCGAATGCCCAGTCTCCCAGTATCAATAGGGGTGCAAATCCTTGGGCTCAGGCCAATCCTGATGCTTCTTTCAGCATTTTATGACATCAGTGTCAGAATTGGCTGGAGGGGATTCAGGGAGCCTGTGCAGAGCAGAAAAGTGGAGATGCAGCAGGTAAGTTAATATTTTTTTATTTTTTGGTCTCCTTTGTGTCACTTTTGTTTGTCCTCCCTCCCTCACTCCCTTCCCCACCACGCCACTCTGCTGGGGCATGAGTTGCTACTGAGGGATACGACTCTCAGGATTGTTTGAGTGCAGGAAGGTGCCCCTTTAAGCACAAAAACAAGCCTGTATGCAACTGAGGCCCCTTTGCACCATGGCGCAAGGGTGCCTGCATTTGCGCTAGGCTGCCAAAATGGTGGCAGCACAAGGGAAAAGGATAGGAATGTATTGGATAAATATGGTGCATTCCTGCCCTTTCCTTGTGAAGCAGGGCAGCACTGCAAGGGGACTTGCTGCCTGCCCTCTGACACTAAACTAGTAAATATGACCCTTGGTATCTAAGCAGTGCATTACAATGTACATAAATATTCATTGTAAAGAGAATGAGTACAGCATTGGCCCTCAAGCTTTTCTATTAAACTCGCTACCGCCTATGAAAGATAATTTGGCCAGGAACTTTCAAATGAAAAATTAGATCAACTGTTGCCTTAAAATTAATGATATATTTCAAGCAAAATAATCCCCATAGTGGAATTTTTGGGGTATTTCCTAAAGGAAAAGGACAAAACCCTGATATTCAGTGTCACTCTCTATTTGCTCAAAGAAAAATATATGCAAATTAAAAAATTGTGAATAAGCCAAACAGTGGCATATGTGTGGTTGTGGGGTGGCCAGGAAGGGGGTCGTAAAAGGAAAGTCTAAAATTATCTGTGGTATGTGAAATTAAAAAAATTGTAAGAAATAGAACAAAAATGTCCAAAGGACGGGAAACTTCTTTAAGACTTGTTTTATTTAGATTAACCATTTCACTTTAAGGCCAGCAGTTGTCACATTGAGTGCTAATTTTACTTTTTCTGGCCTCCTCATTTATCGTCCTCCTGGCCCATAAAAAACCTTCAGAGAAGCCCTGATAAACACTGTCATGGCACTGGCTCTCCAGACTGCCAATTTTAACATTATAGGTGATCTGAACCTCCATTTAGAGCTACAAGAATCCTCGGAGATTGTCAGCTTTCTGGGGGACCTGGCAGCCTGTCAGTTGATTCAACTGACCCCCAGTGCCACACACAGAGCGGGACACCTCCTTGACCCTATTTTCTCTAATCTAGAGTCACTGGAAGTTCTATTACCTCTTCCTATGATCTGGACAGATCATTTTCTCATCCTGATGCAGCTAACGATAGCTAGCCAAAAGCCCCAGCCTAATCAACATCCCTCATTAAAACGGCCCTGGCATAAACTGAATCAAGCAGACCTCCTCACAGCCGTGAGCGCAAAGCCCCTGGTAAAAGCCGCAAACATGGAAGAGGCTAACACGATCTTCCAAAGGTGGATAATACAAGCCTTAGATACATGCATTCCCCTGAAACTTACTCATTCTAAAAGCACTCAGGCCAACGCCTGGTTTAATGAAGACCTAACCCTTGCTAAGAAGAACTGCAAGATCTTGGAGGAGATAATATGACCCCCAGGCCAAAGCATGATATAGAGCAGCCATTAAATCCTACCATAAGCTGGTGTGCAAAGCCAGAGCAGCTCATTATTCCAGCCTGATTAGCACAAGTACCAACCGCAGTAAATTTATATTCTATCTACTGAAAGATTTGATTTCTTCTCCAGGGGAATCGGGCAACATTATTTCCTCCAGCAAACACTGTGAGGAGCTGGCAACCTTCTTCTTGAAGAAAGTCGATGTAGGAGAGTGGCATTGACTGCATAGTTGCCCCCAACTTTTTGCTGATGTTTTGACTGTTTTATGACACTAGCCAGGCTGTGGTCCTGCTATCCAGGACCCCAGCCTATCTGATTCTTCTCTAAACTGATGTGAGTACCCTAGGTACCTTCCAATTGGATACTGAGGACACCCTATCAGCCCCTTGTAGATGGTACCCTAGGAACCCAGGGCATGGGTCCCTCAGAGGCCTACCAGGGGCTGCAGCACTGATTGTGCCAACCCTGGGACAGCCATACCAAATTACACCACCAGACCACTACTTTAGTCTGGATAAGGTGGTGCTTGCACTCCTTACAGGGATATAGGTCTCCTATATCCCACTTAATACAACACATATATTCTCATAGGTCACCCCTAAAGCAGGCCTTGCTAATCCTACAAGGCAGGGTGCTGAGATATGTGTGAGGGGGGACCCCTACCTGAGTAAGGCCCCTCTGCAAGCTTCGAAAAATCATTGCTGGGTTGTTTGTAGTGTAGCCATACCATATACTCTTAACCACATTATAAGTATATCGCAATAGCGTGATAACTTGAGAATGGCTACACAGAACCATATCGTGTTTGGTGTCAAACAAGTAGGAATCATACCCCCAATCCAGCCATGGGACTGAGGGCATGATTCCCCCCTGCTAGAGGGGCGATATGGGAAAAGCGGCAGAATTTAGACACCAATTTAAAAAAGTGCACACGTAGTACAAAATGGATGATACCCGCCACCCACACGACTCTGGCTGCCTGTTGCTGGGCAGAACTCCAGCCACGGCAGCTGGACAATAGGGATCCTGTTGCAGGGAGGTGTTCCCACCTCCCCAGACATACTATGTGGATTGGAACTGGGTGGGTGCACCATAGGATGCCTTTCAGAGTTGCACGTAGGCTTCTCCAGTGCCTACATTCTGCATACACCGCCTGGAACCGGTTCAGGGGCATCCTGTCCCCTGCCCAGGTGGGAAACACACAAAGGGGAGAGGGTGTAGCCACCCTTTTCCCTCTTGACCTCTCATTGGTGGGCTCTGATCTGGACACTCCCCTAATCTTTGGATAAAGGTGAATACTGGGTCCCCAGGGCCTCAGATTATTCTTGAACTTCACAGACTTGAACTTCGACTTGCTGCCGCACAGCTACCTGAAGAAATTTCCCTTGGGGTAAAGGAGTTACCCCCCTGCTTGGCAGGCACCTGAAACACTGCAAGTGACCTGGTTGGAACCTCGCTGCTCCTTCGGACATCACGACTCTTTCCTACCTTGAGGTGGGTTTCCAAGTACCCCAGAGGCCATTGAGTGTGCACAGCAAAGCTCAGCACCGTGGACCCCGTGGGTGCCGAGATCCTTAATACCCCAGGACACCGGCCACCTCTTGCACAGCACTCGACCCCGACAAGTGGGGAAGTTGTGCTTTGGCCCTAACCTGCTCCAGCAACCCGTGGGCGCATCTTTACGCACGCCAAATTGCCGCCTCCAGCGGTCCCTTGTCTCTCGACTTGTGGGCCCTAGCAGAGGTCAATCTTCGAATCCAAGAGTTCCCCGGGTTGCTACAGGCCTGCTCTTCAGTCTCCTTGCTGGAGACCTCGCTCAGACCCCGTGGGTCTGCACCAGTAGCAGTTTTGTGTTTCCTGCGTGGGTTGCAGTTGCCAAGGCTTAGTGGATCCAATCCGGACACTAACACCGCAGTGACCCTCATCCTTTCTGCAACAGTTGCCCTCCAGAAGCTGGCCTTCCTTGACACCTCCTGGACCCCGTGGCTGATGATCCAAGCTACACCTCTTCTACCTGGAAGCACCCAACATTGAAGGGCTCCTTCTCTTGAGCCCCCTGGTCACTGTGCCGTGACCCAGACTCTGTCCCCTCTGCTTTCAGGTCCTTCTCTACAAGATCTACATTTTCATTCTTCATGACAACGATGACGCTTCTTGCTAGCAGCAGTTCTTTACGTTTTGCCATTGAAAATCAGCCCGCGACCCGACATCGAAAACGACCTATGCACCCGGCTTCCCTAGGGCAGGTAACAGTGGTACCTCGGTACTCTCGTGGGTGTGGGCCCTTCAAAAGCTTAACTCTAAAGTATTGAACTTGAACTCCTGCTAGAAGTGTTTTTAAACTTGTAAAATTCAACCGCGACATTCTCCATAGGCTTTAATAGAGATCCCGACAGTAGCTTTAGCCACTGCACGCTTCTCCCATGTGTCCCCTTCCTCACTACCTTGGGTGGTTTCACAAGGGGCCAGCGACCCTAAATGCACTAGGCATTGTCTGTAGAATTGTCGTGGTTCTTATACCACTTTTTTGATATATGGTTTGGTCCCCCCCTGGGGCCCTGTGATTCCAGTGCTATTTATTGTAACTATCAATGCGTGTTTGAATTGTATCTTTACCTCTAGCCTCATAAAGAGACTAGTGGGGTTATTCCTAGAATAAATACATATATTTTATATATACCTGTGTGGACTACTGTTTCATTTGGTTATTCAAGAGGTTATCTTTGGTAAAACAATAAGCTTAACAATCCTTCAAAACTTAGCCTGAAGGCTGCTCTCCACAGCTCCCACTAGGGTAGCTTTCTTTAAAGGTTGTCTTTAACCTATCACCATAAGAGTTGAATAGGACTGGTACAAGGTGTCCCCTATAACTAGAGGACAGCATATGCCAGGCCAACTTCTCACAGTCGAGGATATCTACCAAAAGTTCGATCATGACACATCCTCCAGTGCTTGCGGGAAGAATGGATATATTGGCTCAGAGACTGCCCTCCTTGCATCTCTTCCTTCTATTCCCCTGAAGGAATTAAAGAAATTAGTGGCCAAAATTTAATCTGGATCTCCAGACGATCCCCTCAAACCAGATGCTTTCAGGAAAATTCAACAAGGTCTTCTACCTGAGTGTCTGGAGTTACTTAATCTATCTCTCTCCACAGCGGTGGTGCCTAAGTCATGGAAGCATGCAAAAGTAGTTCCTTTACTCAAGAAACCAACACTTGACATGTCTAAATCAGAGAACTACCTCCCGATTTCATTGCTTCCTTTCCTTTCTAAAATTCTGGAAGCACATGTGAACTCTACACTAACACAGTTCCTAGAATCTAATCATATACTTGAGAGCTCACAGAACGGGTTCCGACCATGATACAGCACCGAATCAGCTCTATTGGCAGTGGTACAACAACTCAAGTCCGCGCTGGATGCCGGCAGCACATCAGCGTTGGTGCTGCTGGATCTAAGCGCGGCATTTGATACGGTGTCCCATGAAATACTGCTCCTCCGTTTGGAGGAGATAGGAATTGGGAATAAAGCTCTAGCATGGTTCTTCTCCTTCCTGGCCGACCGGACCTTTCAGGTGACCTCCCCCCTTTTCTCCTCCCATGTCCACACCCTCCATTACGGGGTTCCCCAGGGCTCTGCATTGAGCCCTACGCTCTTCAATATATATCTGAGCCCTTTGGCACGGATGGCCAAAGCACAAGGAATCTCCCTGGTGTCATACGCCGATGACACCCAACTAGTGATTGCCCTGTCCAATGATCCCAAGCAAGATAAAATAACATTTAAAGAAAACATCTCTGCAATTGCAGAATGGATGACAGCCAACTTTCTACAATTGAACTCTAGCAAATCAGCGATTCTCCTGGTCGGCAAAGAGTCTCATCTTTGAACGAACGTATGGTGGCCCCAGGCACTTGGTGATCTCCCTGATCCTAAACCTGCGGTGAAAATCTTGGGCTTCATAGTTGATAAAAACCTTAACTTTGAAACACATGCCAAATCAGTGGCAGGGAAATGTTTTGGACTACTGCGCGGCCTCCGACATATTTTGGGCCTCTGCGGTGCCCAAACACCCCAACTGATCATTCAAGCTTCTATCCTGGCTCGTCTGGACTACTGCAATGTGCTTTTTCTTGGCTCTAATAAATCCGTGCTTAATAGATTGCAGCGGGTCCAGAATGCGGCAGCACGAGCTATCTTTGCTCTCCCGAAATTCAGTCATGCTTCTAATCTTCTTCGCCGCCTGCACTGGCTGCCCCTTGAGCAGCGGGTTTGCTTTAAGACGCTCTGCATCACCCACAAGATACTGACAGGAAGCGCCCCAGACATCCTAGGTGATCTTTGTACCCTGTACACCCCTCCGTGTGCACTACGCTCGGCAAACCAAACTCTTGCATGTATCCCTCACATACGCAAAGCTAGATCTGGCGGCCGCTCCTTTAGAAGCCTGGCCCCCACTCTCTGGAACTCTCTCCACCTACACATTCGCAGCAACCCTGACCATCAGGCTTTCAGACGTCTTGTGAAGACCTGCCTCTATTCCCAGGTATAACTCCTTCTGTCTGGTCCCTTGCTCTTCTCCCAGGTATAACTCCCTGTGTTTTTATCCCCTGCTCAGTCCTGCTTCAGTGCTGGGATGCCTCATTGCCGAGGCAGCCATGCACTTTATAAGTAATTTAATCTAATCTAATCTAATCCAACTAGTACTAAGACAAAATCAAAATAAGGCTCAATGAATGCTACGTCAAACAAATCCAAGCAGCACATCCTTTAAGAACTTTGGCAATCACTGCTGACCTTTTTTCCTCACATTATTTATCTTTTAATATTTCATACATTGCAAAGGTGTTCAGTTTTCCCTTTTAACAGTATATGTTGTCAGTTATGCATGAGAGGCACCCACTTCACTCCTTCTGCTGCTCCTTGTCACTCTCCCCCTCTCTCTCTCTGTCACTCTGTCTTTACTTTCTACCTGTTGTCACTGTTTAAGCTTGGTGCAACTGTTTGTTGCATTAATTTCATTGCTTTTGACTCCTATGTCTGATTCTGTCTGCCTGTTTCACTAATTTTGTCTTGTTGTCTCTGGTTTTGCCTTGCTGTCACTATGTTGCCTCGTTCTTCACTGCGTTCCATTTCCACTTCACTCTTTTCTTCTGTTCTACTCACTCTCAATCATTTCTGGACTCTTCACCTCACTGTCACTCTCGCTCTCCATAGCATGCTTTTTCCTCTGTCTACTTTCATGCTACCTCTGTTTTTTGTGTGTAGTTTTTATGCAGCATTTTTCTCTTTTTCACTGTTCCCCTTTCTCTTTCTAATCAATAGCTTCTTACCTCATGTTCGGCCTCCCACTCCCCTCCTCCTGTACCCATTTTCTGCCCTGCCTACCACCCACTACTCTCCTCCCCAGGACCTACTTAATGGTGGCCGTAGTGCAGACATGCACAGCAGGTGTTCCATTGGTGCACTAGAGGCATGCCAAGCCTGTCTGCACCCGTCCTCACCTGGACCGCTCCTGGCACCAGGAACCCTGGTCCAATTTCAACACTCTGCTACCCTGCAGCACTCCTCCATGCCCTAAACCACAGCTACTGCTCAGTGTGCTGCTGTCACACTGCATCACACAACACTCGGCGAGCTTGTTTCTGCACCTCCAGCTAGTTCTCATGCACTCACCCATCTCTCTCCACTGCCGCACCAACTGCACCCAACACCCCACTCTCTCACACCACAAAAAAAAACAGCCATCACATACACAGAACTATTCATTCTGATGCATGCTTCTCAACAATAGGTTTTTCATCAAACACACCACAGAGATATGGGACCTGGTGTATGACCACAATCTAGACCTGCTGTTCCTCACAGAAACCTGGCTGAAACGCCTCTGGAACCAGACATCGCCACAGCCTTTCCCCCGGATACAAGATCGGCAGGCAAGACAAACTTCATAAACCTACTGCCGGAATATCCATTATTCACTAGAACCCCATTAGCTGCACCATCTCTGTGGGCACGCCATCCACTAATGTGGAACACCTGTTATTCAAACTAAATATTACTGTCAACTTTACACTGAGCGGCACTTCCATCTACAGACCTCTGCAACCATGTGCCAACTTCTTCAACACTGTTGGATATTTGGGCACACCACTTATCCTCAACTCAAGCAACTGCATTGTCCTTGTAGACCTGAACTTCTACCTGGAACACCTCACTGACCCCAACTCAAAAACAGAACTTAATGGCCTGGAAACCTAGGCCTCACCCAATGGGTTATTGGATCCACTCACGCCGCTGGGCATCTCCTGCTCTCTATTTTCACCTCCTTCAAAAATGTCCAAGTTTAAGATCCTACTGCAGTTACCTGGACAGACAATGCGCTCATCAATTTCAGTATACCCCTCCCCCCAAAGCACATGAACCCCAACCAGTACAGACTATCATACCTAAGAAGCCATATTAAATTTCAACAAATGGATCTCTTCCTGATCCAACACCCTGCCCCTCTTAAATTATAATACCACAACAAGATCCAGGCTACATGCCAGTTGGTACACAGAAGAGCACAGGCTGATGAACCACCGCTCCAAACAACTGGAGCACAGAAGGAGAATGAGCAAGAACAAAGAATATAGGGACACATTTAAGTAAGCCCTGAGATGCTATCACCAACAGATCTGAACCACCAACTCCTTGGAGGACTGTATCAATAACAGCATCAACAGAAGCAATGATATATCTGCCATTGTGAAATGTTTCACCTCAGCAGCAGCCACCTCCCATGGCTTCACCCCCTCACAAGACTTCAGCAATGATCCTTCCTTATTCTTCAGCAACACAATCCTCACCATTTAAATCAATTTAAACCTGCAACCGGGCCCAAAAGACCTAGCCAATTGACTCCCATCTCACCCAAAGACCCAACACTTACCTCTTGGCCTGCCATCACCCCAGAAGAAGCTTCCATAAAGCACAAGGTCCATCCACTCAGAGGCCCTGTCGGTGCCTTGCACCCACCACACCTACCCCGGTGGACTACTACCCATCAGTGCCATGCTCACACCTATCCTGAATACCTCCACCTCCTCAGGAATTTTCTGAAACCCTTGGAAACATGCCACAGTCCTTCATTTTCTGAAGAAACCCTATGCAGACCCCTCTACATTTACTAACTACAGACCAATCTCCCTGTTGCCGTATCCGACCTAGGTATTGGAGAAAATAATCAACAAACACCTTACCAAATGTCTCTATGACCACCAACCACTTGAAATCTCTCCATGCAGATTGAATCCCAACCACATTATCAAAACTGCCCTTATTACCACCATAGATAACATCCACATAATCCGAGACAGAGGAGACATAGCAACCCTCATTCTTTTCCAGCTCTCTGCAGTGTTTGCCACAGTCATCCACTTCAGCCTCATTTAACTACTGCATGGCATCATAATCCACTGGACCTGCTCCACCCTGACTTGCAGGTCCTAGTCAGTCAGCTTGAGACCCTTCACCTCAGATGCTTGTGGCATCATCTGCAGAGTTCTGCAAGGATCCCTTCTGAACCCAACCATCTCCAATGCTTACATGATAATGCAGGCCAGCATCATCTGCTCCCATGACATCAATGTCCTCAAATAGGCTGACACTCTTCCTATTCTCTCCCTTACGGCCAAGACACTTAGCAACTAGAACAAGTTCACTGCATGCATGATCAAAAATGCTGACACAATGATGCCAACTGTCTGAAGCTATACATTGAAAAGACCAAAGTCATGATCTTGGGGAAATGCTTCTCTCAGTGGGACTTAACCTGATGACTGACATAGCTAAGCCATACACCCTCTTCCAGTGCCAAGAACCTAGGGATCAACATTCATTGCAAACTCAACATGATGGCTCAAGACAACGCCATCACTGCCTCATTATTCTACTCTCTGAAGATACTGAGGAAGATTTTTAAGTGGCTCCCCATCAACACCCACAACAAATTGTAACCCACTCACTCGTCACTTGTAGGTTGGATGACAAGCACACCCTCTACACCGGGATCAACAAGCATTTCAACCTTGCACACCCTGCATACATCTCACCTCATCTCAAAGAGTTACACAGGCTACCCATACAGAAATGAGCACACTTCAAGCTCCTGACCCTCACCTTCAAGGCACTACCTTACTCAGGCCCTACATAACTCAACAAGGGCATCTGTTTTCACAAAACCATGCATATTAAAAACCAGGTCCGGTGATTATGTTTTGTACTACTTTGCTCCTAAGGGATAGAATGACCTGCCACTAGATATCAAAGCCTCCCCCTCACTTTTTAGTTGTGCAAAACATAAAAACCTGACTCCTTGGCTCGGCTAGACTCGCACCTGCTCAGCCCAAGGATACCCACCAGTTGACAGTGTGCTTTACAAATAAACAGAATATAATAACCAATGGCTTTGCGATGCCACCATGGGCCCTAATGCAAGCAAGAAAAAAGGATGTGTGAGAAAGTACCTCTATGTAGTGGTATTGCAGTTCTTCATACTCTACACACTAGAGTACCCCTGTTCAGCCTCCGGCCCATGTTCTCAAACCCTAAAAAATTGGAAGATTAGTTAGCACCTAATTTAGCACATTAAGTTTCAAGTAATGTTGTAGTATATGATGTAAGAAAATTCACCGATGACACAGAAAGGTTCATCATCACCTTTGAACTGCAGCACATGCTAAGCCATGCACTAGGAGGACAAAGAAAGCATGGCTTCATATTTACCTGTATAGTCTGACTCCTACTGCTTTTGAACCTGGAGACAAACCTCTCAAAATAACCCTTTATGACAAGAAATACTTACATCAAAATATTGAGTACAGCAGCCCTACGTAGCCACTAAGTAGGCCTTGTTTCCCACAAGGTAGTGTTCCTATTCTTTAAAAGTGGTACATGCAAGAATTTAATGTTTGCATGCACCTACAGTGACTAGCCCTCAAAATCAATTTTCACTGTAGCTGTCCTATGAATAGAACTGAAGTTCTGAATAAAATCATAACTCTATTATCTACGGTTTGGGACACGTTACTGTAATAATCCAAACACAATTTATACAGAGTTTATTTAAAATACGATTAAGTAGTGAAGTTGAACTTTTAATAAATATTCAGGAAAAATGACTTTTAAAAAGTTCAACTTTGTTTGCATGTATCTCCAGTAGAATAATTAGCATAATTCCACTGGTGGATGGCCCTCCCAGTGCTTCCCCTTAATGAGGTGTGAAAACTGCTGCCCCAGAAAGTGACTTAGGCATTTTTACCCAGGAAGACCTGGGTGTGAGGTATGTAGCACATATCAGCTCATAAAATACTGTTGGGGAGGGTTCAGAAACTTAATTAACTTGAAAGGGAACAGGGTGAAGCCTACCCATTCATAGTTAAAATATAAACGGATACCTGAGGAAGAGAAGCCATTAATCCCCTGCACTCTCTATAGCCAGTATAGCACTAGCCTAGTGGCAGTTGGAGCTGGACCCAGAATCATTTTGGAGTGGTCGAGAAGGAGGAGACTGCTTATTTCCCTAAATATATCCCTGGCTGTCATAACAGTGTTTGCCAAGGCAGGAAATGTTGGCACATCTTGGGTTTTACTTAATAGTGCACTGTGGGATAGGGTCCGATTCACAAAAGTAATCTGAGACAAAATCCTAACTTTACAACTTTCGGTATTCACAAAAGCCATTTAGTAGTAGTAAAGGGAGGATTCCTAAATGTACTACTACTAAACGGAGACAAAATCCTAGCTTTATGACTTGGTATTCACAAAATGCCTTTAGAAGTAGTAAAATTAGGAATCCTCAGATTACTTTTGTGAATCGGGCCAATAGTTTGCAGGATGGCAAACCAGATGTTCAGCAAATGTGTGAAGGTTTCCCCCTGCAAACGTTTTGTTATTAGTCAGGGATTGCCCAGGAGTCTCCTCCACTTACTGTATAGTGAATCCTACAAAAATGGTACCTCTCACACAATTTCTTCGAACGTAAATCCTTCAAAAGCGCATCACACTCACAGCTCATCGGAACACTCTATGGACCTGTGGAAGAACAGAAAAAGCCTGAGGTAGTTGTTTTATATTTGTGTGGAGACCTGAAGGGCTGGACCTACTCCCACTTGTACTTTGGAATAAGCAGTGGACTCCAAGGGACAGTTGGCAGACCTCCTGTGTGGTTCCTGGGACACAACAAGCTGCAAGAGGTTTTTTTCTCTAAAGTAGCTAGAGTATAAGTAGAAACTTGAGCTGGGCTAGGCCCTGCTGGTGGCCTCTGCTGGAGTGAGCAAGAGGTCCTGGGAGATTTAGAAATTACCAAGAGGAGCTGATATAGAAACTCCTAAAAGTAGGGACTAAGAACATTTTTGAACTGGCAAGACTTCTAGAGCATTAGCGGACCTTGGTGCAAAAGTGTCTGATTTTGAGGGAATTTCGGTATGTATAGCTTGAGCTTCCTGCTTTCCCCACTGGAAGATTTTGATCCTCCAAAAAAGACAGTCCAAAAGTAAAAAATCTTGAATGGGTGAAAGTGCAACAGCATTCTCCTAAAATGACGATGCAATCGCTCGTGAAATTTAAATTTTTCCCACTCTCTGCTTTCCCTGCCATAAACAATGGATCAGTGGGACCTGGTCCAGCTGCTATGTGGCTTCGAGAGGACTTCTGAACATAGTTGTTAACCTTGCACCTGAATGAATTTTACATCCATTAAAAAACAGTAATGGCCTGATTTACAGTTCGGGGATGGGTTACTCGGTCACAAATGTGACAGATATTCAGTTCACCGCATTACAAGTTCCATTGAATGTAATGCCCTGAAATACAGCAGATGGGATGAAGTAACCCATCCACCAAACTCTAAATCAGCCCCTAAGTCACAAGGTAAAACCTTGCACTGGATGATTTGCATTGTATGCCTGACCCACGCTTTATTGTGGTTGGTGTGAAAACGCTCCTAGGCCGCCATCAACCATTAAAAGTGTCCACAGATTGGTGCTTTGCTTTTTGGTACATTTAATCTTCAATACTGGAGTTTTGTCATTTTGCCATTAGATTTATCTCTATTTTCATAAATTGGTCATGAGGTTTTTATTTCATTGTGTTTTGGCTTTTTAACTGCATTACTGCTAAATACTTTACACATTTTCCTAAGTTAAACCTGCATGCTCTGACCTACAGCTACTAGGGGGTTGAGCTCAGTTTAAATTATTTAAGCTGAATTTTATCCTGACAAGCTGGTGACCATATTCCTTGTGGTGCACTGACATCTACCCTAATTAATAATCCAGTTTCTTTTAGGGTCCATTTTCCTTCTCAGCATCATTTGCAATGGTTGACCTCGCTAAACAAATCAATGCTTTCCCTGGGCTCATACATCTTCACCAATGCAGTTATCTAAATTGGAGTCTCTCAGGGATTCTCACCTTCAACCTTATGTCTTCATATCTATGTCTGTCCTCTCTCATAGTCTGGATAGCAGACACCTTCATTAATTCATGACACATAGGTCATCATTAGGCTGGATCGGTAAGACCCCAAATCTACTTTGTGATAAAAGGATATTGTGCAACACTGGATGAATACAAACTTCTAAAAACTTAATGCCAGCAAGACAAAATTCGTGCTTTTGGGTAGTAATCCTACTAGAAGGATCACCATGTTGTGGCTCATTGAGCTTGGCCCCTCTACTTGCACTACATATCAAGTCACAGTTCTAGCAGTTAACACGATCTCTGATTCATTTGTAATAGCTCGGGTAGATTCTGTGACCTCAGCAAGTTTTCTTACCCTATTATCAAGGAGGTTTTAAATAAGCTACAGTGGTTATGGCTTCTCTCTCATCTAGACTATTGTAATATATTGTTTGTGCACAGTTTGAACTACAGTGTATTTAAAAAGCTAGCAGTCTGCATAGTGTGAAAGCTCTGTAAATTTGACCATGTTTCATGAGAATGACAAGCCCTTCGATATCTTCAAATTGAGCGTATGTGTGGTTAAAGTCTATTGTTGTCTCCCTCAGAATCTTCTACAAACTAGAAAGATATTGATAAAAACAATCTTGCACCTTTCATGCCCAATCGCCTTCTAAACTCAACATATAATCTCCGCCCGCAGTGTTCCACACTTGAAGTAAAACAGCAATAATCTTTGCTCCTTTCAACACCTGGCACATAAATCTCAGGAATTCTCTACCCACATTGGACTATCATTTCGCTTTTAGGTGTGCTCTGTAATCTTTTTTCTTTTGCTTACTTGGTAATATTCTCTGTCCTTCTGTTACTCTTCACTTCACCAGGACACATTCATGTATATATTTTTATATATATATATATATATATATATTCACTGAAAAAACCATGGGTTTCACACACGTTATAGTTAGGAATTAGCATTTAAAAAACCTTAGAAATTCAGTGAAAAAACCATAGGTTTCACACACGTTATAGTTAGGAATTAGCATTTAAAAAACCTTAGAAATTCAGTGAAAAAACCATAGGTTTCACACATGTTATAGTTAGCTGGACATTTTACTCGTAAAAAACCAATGAAATTGCCCCGTTATAGTTAGTTCAGCTAACTATAACTCGCGCGCCCGCAATGCACTGCTGATGACGTCACATATTACATCACTCATGACATGGTCAGTGACATCACTCATGACATCACTGATGACATCTCAAATGACATCATCCAGTGAATGTGTGTTTTTCTGAAAATTAAATATGTTTAATATATGTATAACACAAGGTCGATGGAAGAATAAATGAGTATATAAGTGTCTAAATTGATGATTTGTTTTTGAAAAATTGATTGTATTACTGACTGATTAAGTGTATCTTTATGAATACATGGCTAAGTGAGTAATGTTTAAATGTGTAAATACCTGTATCAGTCTCTCACTTTGTGTATAAGTGGCTGCATGGGTTGGTGAGTAGCTACATGAGTGTCTATATAGGTTATTAGTTGGTTTTTTGAGTATCAGTATAAGTGTCTGAGTGTCTTCATGGTTCGGTGGGGGTTATTATGTAGTGCATAGGTGCATGAATGAGTGACTCACTGTTTGTATGTGTTGAAGACAGCATGTGTGCAGGACTGTATGGGTGGATGAGTGTGTGTATGGGTGTGTTAGTGAGTGAATGACTGTCTCAATAGTGTCTTTATGAGTAACTACATATGTTTTAAACTAGTATATGTGACTATTGGTGTATATAAGTGAGTATATGTGAGAGTGAGAGATTGAAAGAGTTCCTGTATGAATAAGTATGTGTTTCTATAAGTGATTATTTAAAAGACTAAGTATGTGTAAGTTTCTGTAAAAGTAAGTGTGGTGGTGTGTGTATAACTGTATATGCAGGTAAATGGATGTTTGATTCTTTATTAGCATGAGTGACTATGTGTGAGTAACTCTATGAATGAGTGGCATTGTGTTACAGGATGTTTAGGTGTATGAGTACATATGATGTGTGAGTACATGTATGTGTGACTGTATAGGATTGTTGGTGGATGAGTGGATGTGTATGTGGATCTTAGATTTATTGAATAGGTTGTTGTAACTGTTATTGGTATGTCCATTTTTTTGAAAATTTCAGTCTCTATTTTTAAATGTGTGTATCAAAGGTTATATTAGGGTGAGAGGAGGTCTACCACTCTATCACAAGGATGATGTCATCAGTGATGTCATTTGAGATGTCATCAGTGATGTCATGAGTGATGTCACTGACCATGTCATGAGTGATGTAATATGTGACGTCATCAGCAGTGCATTGCGGGCGCGCGAGTTAGAGTTAGCTGAACTAACTATAACGGGGCAATTTCATTGGTTTTTTACGAGTAAAATGTCCAGCTAACTATAACATGTGTGAAACCTATGGTTTTTTCACTGAATTTCTAAGGTTTTTTAAATGCTAATTCCTAACTATAACGTGTGTGAAACCTATGGTTTTTTCACTGAATTTCTAAGGTTTTTTAAATGCTAATTCCTAACTATAACGTGTGTGAAACCCATGTTTTTTTCAGTGAATTTGCAAGGTTTTTTAAATGCTAATTTTTTTTTTTTTCTTCTATTTTTTCTAACATATTTTTAATTTAATTATCTTACCTTTTATAAAGACTATGATTAAATTTTTAAAATTCTTTAATATGTTTTTTTAAATATATTTTTTAAAATAAATATGTTAAATTTATTTGCAGTATTTTTGTTTTAAAAAAATAAAAATTTTTAGTACGCGTACCGTAAGCTCACGGTAAGCGTACGGTTTCCGCAACGTCCGTAATCTATCTACGCTGCTTGCGTATAGTTATGCACTTTCCGTAGCCGCGCGTACTGCGCGTGGGACGCGTGCGCGCTTACGCAACACGCGCACGTTACGCGGAAGTGCCGGGCAGTGACTGTTATGCGCATGCGCGCAAGCGCGTGTCTTTTTTACGCGCATGCGCACTTTTGCCGTAAGCGTACCGTAAGCGTACCGTAAGCGTACGGTAGGTCATGTGATCATGAAACACAACTTTTGATTGGTAGAAACTACTTTCAGTTCTAGAACTCTCCTACACCACACCCATTCTCCTCATTTCTGCTTGTGATCCCTTGGGAGAAGGAGCTGGTTTGTCTTTGGGATACGATGGCAGAACAGCAGAGCTCTTCTGAGAGTGAGGCTAGCACTAGCAGCACTGTCTTGAGGCAGAGATCGAGGAAACAAAAGCCCTCTTATGTATGGGATTATTTTACATTTCCTGAAGGCCAGCAAAAGGTGAATGCACCCTTAGTTACTTGCAGGCTGTGTAAGCGTGTACTTTCTAGAGGTAATCCTGACAGGAAGTATTCCTTTGGGAATCACACCATGAAGAGACACCTCCAGGATGTACACAGAAGGACACATGGTCATCTTTTTGGAGGTAACTCTTCAGAAAGACGAGCCAGTACATCCACAGCAGCTCAGCCTGGACCATCATCTGCAGGGCTGACTCCTTCTTCTGCAGGTCAGGTGAGCCCTTCATCTGTGGGGGGAGAATCTCCTTTTGCTGGCCCTCTGGAAATGAACCCTCGATTTCGGAAGGTTGATATTCATTGCACATTTTGTAAAGATCTAATTTGCTATAGGGAGACCAGTGTTTCCCTAGTGAACAACAAAATAGATCAGCACATTTGTCGCTTTGAATAATTTTCCCATGCTTCCTTTCCTCTGTCCCTGCATAAACACAACGGTTCTTTTAAGAGCCAACCTTATCTTTCATCTTTTTTTTACATATGTTTTTAAAAACTTTTTTTACGGTGCGCGTACTTTTTTTTTTTTAAAAAAAAAAAACACTAAAAATCATTTATCACATTACATTGTCCTTGAGAGACTACAATTATTATTATTGACTTACCATACTCACTGAAAAAATATTTATTCATTTGTTTTTATAAAAAATAGTTTTAAAAATGTTTGTAGTTTTCGAAAATTTTCTATATCTATCTGGAAAAAAAGAAAAAAGTATTAATATTTTTTAAACATTTTATAATACAGTACACATATTTACATTTTTTTCCCAAAAATATTTTTGCCTTATTTTTGCTGTTTTCAGAATATATTGCATTTCACTATAAATTGTGAAAGCAATTGCATTCATCATTTTACAGCGGGCAAAAAAAAATACCAATCACAAAGATTGTATTAAAAAAGCCCTGATTCTTTTTTTACTTAAACTTAACATTATAGAAATGCATAATATTGTTTAAAAATATCATCTAATACCAATACTTATTTCTTTAAAATACCGTCTGATATGTTTGTTTCAGAAGTATAATCACAATATTATATCTCAAATAACTCCAAAATACATCTGATTTCATTTCCTTTAGACCAAATAGTAATTTTAAATTTTTTTTTGGAATAAATTTCCAACGGTAATCCAATAAAATTCTAAAGTTTAATTTGTCCAGATCTCACCGATTCTCTGTAACATTTTGGTTCACGAAAATATTTTGAATAATTTATTAAGTCCACAATAGAATTGGTTACTTTTCCACATGGCCAAATAGTAATTTTTTAAATCATTTTTGAAAAAATTTCCAATGGCAGTCCAATAACATTCCAAAATTTAAAATGTGCAGAAGTTACCGATAATCTCTAAATTATTGGTTTTTCAAAGTTTCATTAAAAATTAAAAAAGTCCACATTACAATTGGTTATCTTTCCATTAGGCCAAATGATAATTTAAAAAATCTTTTTTTTACAAAATTGCAATGGTAATCCAGTAAAATGGTAAAATTGTTTTGTCCAGATCTTGCCAAGTCTCTCTAAAATTTAGGTTTCAGGAAGATTAGATAGGAATTTGCTAAATCAAAAGGCAAACGTTGTTTGAAAATCAATTGGGAATCATTACACAGTGTCCAGCCTTTTTCACATTTAAGATAAACTGTGTAATGTCCAGAAGTAACAGTAGGTCCATCATGGAAAATTATTGCAACAGTTACAAAAGTTTTTCCTGAAATTGATAATTGCTGTCCTGTAAACTTCTTTATTAAAGTATCCAATTTTGAACCATCAGCTCTACATCGTTGCATCATTAAAATTACATACTGTCCGTATTCCTTTAAAATTAATGTTGAAAACATGTCAGAATTACACTCACCACATTTCATGCTACGATTAGCATCTTTAACTAATTTTGCAAAAGTGACTGTTTTACTCTCTGGCAATGTCAAATAAATAAACCTTTCATTATCAACAATAGAGCCACATATATTATAACAATTATCACAACTATGTTCCCATTTATAAGAGAGACCAAAAAAAATGTCAATGGGAACTCCTTCTTCTTCCACTACCTGAAGAAAATACATCAAAAATTCATGTGCATCTTGCTGTTCATTTTGAGAAAACTGTGTTCGTCCTGAACATACATCTAAAAGTTTTCTAATGTCAGTAGCACTTTCTATTTGAGTTTTATCTTTACTCAGCTTTTGAAAAAGGAGACTCAGCTCTGAACAGAATCTTTTTCCCTGATTTACTATTATCTGCTCTTGCAAACTTTCCAGATAAAATGCAACATTCAGCACTACATTTGCGTAGCAGTTGACATCAGAGCTATTTTCAAAATGACATCCTACAACCTGTTCTTCATTTTCCTTTTTCTTTTTGCTTGCAATTACATCACTCCTCTTTTTTTTCCTCTTCTCTACATCTTCATTACAGATATTCTCTTTTTTTCTTTTACGAGAAACTACACGTTTCTCCAACACAGGATACTGACCTAAATGAGGAGCATAGCTTCTTCTTAATCTATTATACTCCTTTACACAGTTTGAATCAGCACTAACTTTTGACTCATCAAAGTCTATCATGAATAAACCTGATAATGTTTTCACTCGTGACAAAGCAACATATGCCATACCTTCTTTGAACACAGTTGAACCAATGTTCACAAATGCACAATCTACAGTCAATCCTTGAGACTTGTGAATAGTTACAGCATATGCTAGAGAAAACGGAAACTGCTTCCTACGTACATATAAGTCTTTCACAAGCATAAAACGTACTGTACAACGACAAATATCTTTAACTTCATCTATCTGATCAAATTTTATTTTTAAACATTCAACTCCTTCTTTTTTCTGGTAATTAATAAAACCCACAACTCTTCCCATCGCTCCATTAACTAAACCTTTTTCAACATCCAAATTTCTCCTTAAAAACACTCTACAGTTCATGCAAACATATAGATTTTTTTCTAATCCAGCTGTTTTGGAGATGTTCTTCTCTAGTGAGTCCAATTTATTTTTCAGTTTGCCTGTTACTGTGACACTAATTCTTCCATCCTCAATTTTGTCCACTGCTTCCAATTTCCTGATCTCTTCCTTTTCCAATTTCAAAAGCTCCTCATTGAATATTGAGCATTCACGTAGAGTTGGCATTAAGCAGATGACACTTTTGTTTTCTGCAATGTTCTTGTATATCTTCTCTGCAACTATTTCTTCCTTTGGAAATAAATTATGTAGCAGCCGACTCTGTAATGTTTTTTTGCCAACTTCTGTCAGTAGTCCAATCCTGATATCTTTCAGAATACTTCCATATTCTTCATCGTTTGCTTGCCTCATATTAGTAGTAAGTTCCTTGTACTCAAAGAAGGACCAAATATTTGTATTTCCGATGCTTCCCAATGACTTCTTCGTGTCTTCATGTGTCACAGTATTAAACACTGGTTGTCCTTTAACTGGAGTAAGTTGCAAAAGATCTCCAAAAACTATGACGTGTTTTCCACCAAATAACATGTCATAGTCTGTCTTCAAAATTTGCTGCATTCTTAAATGCACAAAGGCAAGCATTAAGTTTGATACCATGCTCACCTCATCAATAATGAGAACTTGCATCTTCTTCAATACTCTTGAAACTTCCAAAGATGCTTCTCCAGTTAGCTTGTTGAATTGTATTTTGTTCTCATGCTCCACTGGTAACATTAGCAAACGATGTAAAGTGATTCCTTTTATGTTATATGCTGCTAACCCAGTTGGAGCAGTAACCACACAAGACAAAGTAGAATCCGTTTTCTGCTGTAGGTAGCTTCTGATGACTTTTATTAAGAAACTTTTTCCAGTTCCAGCTTGTCCGCTTACATACATCCTGATTGGATGAAATGATGTGCATGAGCACTCTTTTTTTACATGTAGAAATCCGTGATCAATTTTGTTTTTGATCTCTTCATAAATTTGTTGCTGCTCTTGATTCAGTTGTCTTTCCAAATTTTCTAAGTCTATAAATTCTTCTTGAGCTTGATTCATAGCCGTTTCCACTTCATTCATGGCTATTGATGCTTCATTTTCAATGATTGGTTGTCCTAGGGGATCTTGACTGAGTGTTCCTGAACTTTGGCTGTCCTGAGAACTATCTCTAGCGATTTCTGCTGCAATTGTAGTTTCCTGATCAATTTCTTCATTTAACATTTGTAGATAAGTTGAGAATGTACTGCATTGTATGCTGTCTTTGCAAGCATTAAAAGAATCTTCATAGCTCTGGAATTCTCCCAGTAGTTCATCCTCTGTACGCCATGGTTTAAACAACTGTAAAAGAGCCAAGTAGTAAAATTCTTTCTTGTCAGTTGTGTCGCAACTCAGCTTCCGGTGATTTATCAAACTTCCTTTTGTTTGCTTCACCAAACATCCTTCTTCACCAACGACTTTATATTTTCCATTATTGATGTCTTCTGTGGCTTTCCTTGAATAAATGTAGTTCTGCAGCACTTCATAGAGACACATGTTCTCCAGATGTTGACTTCTCTTGGGATAATATGTGTCCAACATGTTTGTTTTCAAAATATCTGTACTTTCTGGGTCATTCTCGGCCAAATATTCAATTTCTCCTACAGATTTCAGTACCCGATTTCTCATTGCTGCAAGGCCTAAACTTGCCCAAATTATTCTTCTTGACTTCGAGTAGAGACTTGCAGAAGATAACCTATCTGAACATTCGTAGGATCCAATTTCTCGATGCGATAACATCTTCAAACTGAAACTGTACAGCTTCTTACTGACAGTCTTCTCGTGAGAAATCTCTTCCCACATTTCCTTCAATTCTGTTTTTTCTGATTTCGTAATGTAAGACGTTACATATCGTGCAACAGCAATGGAATTGTCAGCTACATACTGTATATCCATGTTAGCGTTCCACATGGATAAAATGACTGGGTTGTAGTCATTTATATTTTTTGATTCTTCTTTTCTTTTAAGGTTGTAGGTATTCTTAGGTGATTTTCTTGTGATAGTATGTCTCACAGCTGACATAAAACTGTTTACTCTTCCATTTGAAAGAACAGGTCTAGGAAATCCAAATCGACATTTAGTGTAGTATTTTTCTTTGCTCTTGTATTTCCGTCGACAGTATTTTCCACACCGATGACTTTGGAAACGTAAAACTTGCTCCTTTAACTTGTTCTCTTCTGTGCTTTTTGGTATAGCACATGTTGCATATTCTTGAATGTAAGATAACACTGCTTCATCAGCATCTGTTCCAAACTTTGGGGCATCCTTGATCCACAACAGCATATGAATATGAGGAGCACCTCTTGCCTGGTACTCTTTTCTCCAAAAGAAATCCACTACTTCTCCAAGGGGTGGATTTTTTTTATTGCAGATGAAGGACATCATAGCCTCAAATCTATGATTGAAATATCTGCAAACATTAACCGGATCCAATGAGCACAGTTCTCCTGCTGTCTTGTATTCGATGTTTTTAATGTTTGAATTGGCCTCTCGTAGAAAATCCAGTAAATCATCCCAAGCGTACTCGGCACAGCTTAGGGTAAGGAACCATGTTGGTGTTCCTAAATTCCGTAACATGCATTTTAGTTCACCATGGCGTCGGTACCAATATTCATTTGTCCCACGCTGACAAGCCATTAGATTGATCAGTTGTGTTTCCAAATGATCATCTCGGTGCTGCACTTTCTCCATAAAATCCTTAGCAGACACATTTTGTAAATGTACTCCACTTTTTAAAATGTGATTTACTGCATAAGACAGTGCAGACAAGTCGCTTTCAAATAAAAGATGGAACAAATAAGGAATACTTTGTCGAAATCTGGGATCTTCAGCATATAGTCTTGTAGTCCGATACTCAGAAGCTGGAATCTGTTCTGGACGTTCATCGTATCGTCCTCCTTTTCCTTTAGGAAACAGCTGGGGAAAACATCGAGCTTCCAAGCTCTCCTCCCATACACTCACAGGAGTTCCTTTTGCTTTCTTCATCTGAAAGAGATCAATATTGTCTCCCATAACTTCTTTCGAATGAAGAGGATGTATGCTAAAATGTTCATAAATTTCTTCTTCCTTTGACTTGTCCACTTTTTCAATTTGTCCAGTTGGTGTTTCTGTGTCTTCTTGAAAATCTTCTTCTTCTTCTTCTTCTATATAAATTGATTCATACCATTTGTTATTTTTTTTCAAATACAAATTTGCTCTTTGTACTTTCCGCACATCTACCAGCTCCTGCCAAATCTTCTTATTCTTTGTAGGTACACCATTAACCAGAATAATTAATGGTTCAGTTTCCAAAGTATCCGCATCAATAGTTTCCATATTTTTTTTCAAATCCAAGGGCAAATACACCACTCTACCTTTTAAACCTCTCAGTAAATCTGAAGGAGGTAATTTACCAGTTTTGGGCTCCATACGTACTATGGTCTGGAACGGATGAACACATTGAATGAGTATAGACTCATATGTATTTAATTCAGAAAGTTCAGCAGGAATAGCATCCAATTCTAAATTATTATGTACAGCTCTGGTCGGCATTCTATTTTCCTCTAACTTGTTGTAACAGTATTTACAAATACGCTGATCTTCACCCAATTCAAAACAATTTTCTAGAAATATATATGTGGCAAAATCCTTCCACTTATAATTATCTTCATTTTCACTCTTTCTGTAGAGATCAACATTCCTAGTTTGTTTTCTATAATGAGTCCTGCGGCAACAAATACAAGTAACATTTGGTCTTTCATTAGATACTATTGCAAATTTTGTTATGTGATCATTAAATGTCTTACTTACAGAAGGTTCTACATTCTCTTCCACTTCTTCCTCATTTACTGTGTCCTTCTCTGCACTGTTTTGTTCAGGACCAAAGTAACAAAACTGAATTTCATCAACAACCTTCTCTACATCTGATACCGTTCCTCGGAACAGAGCCCTATTCAATTCATTTAACTTTATTGCTGGACTTTTGGCAAAATACAACCGTCTCACAAACTTTCTCATTTCAGTATGATGAACAGCCAGCATCCTAAAATGATGGAAAACACTATTGCACACTTTTCTAGATAGACAAGCCAGAGAATGACCCTGCAAACCAGTATTCTCTCTCACTCTGCATGGATCCAGACTTTGAAGCACCTTAATCTTCTGTTTTACACTTTTTTTACTATATTCTCTAAGAAACTCTCGAAATTTGTCAATAGATTCCTGACGCACAGTGCAAATACTACTACAATTCCAAGTGTACACTGGGGCTTTAGGACGTCTCCCCATTGCCCCATCTGCCATCACTTGTACCTCATCTCTTGGAACCATTATCTCCTTCTCCATTATGCAACCATTTTTCACTTCGTAAGCACGACCTCTGGTGTCAACTGCATGCAGCAAACTATTACTTTGAAAATAGCTCTCTTCATTAAAAAAAGGTTCACTACTTGAACTATGCATCCACTTTCCTAAAAACACTTTACAAAAGTTTGTTCTGTTCACTACTCTTTTCCTTTTGCTTTGTGATTTCAGTACATTAACCATTTTATCTAATGTACGCATCCTATTCAAAATTAATATGAATAGTTTCCTTTTTAATTCTAATGCCTTTGCTGCAATGGCTTCAATTTCTTTTTTTCTCTTGTAATATTTTGCCTTTTGCTTATATTTCTTCACATCCTTTATCAAATTGGACATAACTCTTCTCTGAAACATTTTTCTACGTATCTCTTTAAACGCTGTTTTTCTGTTTATGTAAATCTTTTCAGTTGCAGAAGGTATATTTGCATTAACTAAATTCTCAATTTTTTCCTGTTCTCTTCGTTTCGTAACATTCTTTCCAGTACAGACATTTTGTACATTTTTCTTTGTTTTGAATATATTTTTAAGAAATTGTTTTTTCTGCTTACCAGAAGATTTTTTCTTTTTCCCAACATGAGCATCTTCTACTAACTTTGGTCCTCCAGTTGTCTTCCAATATAGTTTTTTTTTTAGCGTTTTTTGAACTCTGGATTTTGTAGGCATCTTAAATTTTGTTCACTGCTCTTCAGCAATACCTGAAAAAAACTAAAAAAAAAATCCTTTATTGTATTTAAATATATTACTACATTTCTTTTCACAATAGTCACAAAACGAAATTTCTTTGCCAATTTGAATGCACACAAACTGCTCTTTTTTTTGGGCAAGTGAAAATCACTTTTACAAACTGTCACATTATGAAACCACTTTTCAGATTTTTTAAAAAGCCCATGTCCAGACTGCTACACTCCAGCAAGGGCAACCAGCCTTAGTGATGCTGAATGTATTTGCATAACAGACTGAAACCTGAAAACCCCACTCGCTTGTAAATACTGTGCATGACTATACATGGCAAGCACATGGGTGTGTGCTAAGACTCTGCTTCTTCCCCCAAAAATTCGCTCCCCCTTTCCATCTAATGCAACTGTGAAATCACCAGAGCAATACGCAATAAATCTCTGCCTATAATTCCTCTCTGCACACAGAGTCATGTTTTCACATTAGTCCCAAAACGAAATTTCTTTGCCAATTTGAAAGCACACTTACTGCTCTTTTTTTTTTCGGGGCAAGTGAAAATCACTTTTACAGACTGACACATTATGAAACCACTTTTTTTGATTTATTTAAATGCACATGTCCAAACTGTTTTTTCAGACCACCACCATGTGTATTCTCGGTGACTGCCTACACTCCAGCAAGGGCAACCAGCCTTAGTGATGCTGAATGTATTTGCATAACAGACTGAAACCTGAAAACCCCACTCGCTTGTAAATACTGTGCATGACTATACATGGCAAGCACATGGGTGTAATTCGCTCCCCCTTTCCATCTAATGCAACTGTGAAATCACCAGAGCAATACGCAATAAATCTCTGCCTATAATTCCTCTCTGCACACAGAGTCATGTTTTCACATTAGTCCCAAAACGAAATTTCTTTGCCAATTTGAAAGCACACTTACTGCTCTTTTTTTTTTCGGGGCAAGTGAAAATCACTTTTACAGACTGACACATTATGAAACCACTTTTTTTGATTTATTTAAATGCACATGTCCAAACTGTTTTTTCAGACCACCACCATGTGTATTCTCGGTGACTGCCTACACTCCAGCAAGGGCAACCAGCCTTAGTGATGCTGAATGTATTTGCATAACAGACTGAAACCTGAAAACCCCACTCGCTTGTAAATACTGTGCATGACTATACATGGCAAGCACATGGGTGTGTGCTAAGACTCTGCTTCTTCCCCCAAAAATTCGCTCCCCCTTTCCATCTAATGCAACTGTGAAATCACCAGAGCAATACGCAATAAATCTCTGCCTATAATTCCTCTCTGCACACAGAGTCATGTTTTCACATTAGTCCCAAAACGAAATTTCTTTGCCAATTTGAAAGCACACTTACTGCTCTTTTTTTTTTCAGGGCAAGTGAAAATCACTTTTACAGACTGACACATTATGAAACCACCATGTGTAACTACAACAAAAACAATTTCCATTTCTATTATTCATTTCTTAAGTTACCACATACATCCCCTCTCAAACTGTAAACTCACCTTTAAAATTAGTTAGTTGTGAAAGAAATGTGACACTCAAACAGCAGATTATCAGAGCCAGGATCTCTGTTGTGTTCACCTCTCTCCTCTCAGCAGAACCAGATAATGGCAAACTTTCCCTCTATTTTTCCACACATATACTTGTAAGTTTCAAATCTCAGTGCTTCCCCCTTTTTTTCAAATGTAATCACACATTTCTATTGGTTGAAAACCAACCCTTTTCCAAAAGTACCCTTCCCCCAACTTGACTTCTGCCTAGTACCCTTCCCCCAACTTGACTTCTGCCTGCTACCATAGCAACAGCTCATGGAACACTGCTGTGTTGAGTTAGGTCAGAAGTTCGCCAAACAATGTTTCAATTCCACAGAGCAAGAGTGCTTGACTTTTCAAACCTAACAGCAAATCCATAGTACTGTTCTTTGGTTACACATTTTTTTGTACCAATACAAAACATGCTTCTATTAATTTACACATACAGCCTAGTTTTTATTCTAGAATGGTATGAAACAGCCAATCAGTTCTTTTTGTTTTGTAAAAAATATGTATGCCTCCATTTCCAAACTGTCTTTCATTTCATATTGCCATTCTACTGAAAGACACCTCCTGAGTGCATCCATTTCTCCTTTGAAGATGTTCACAGTGTGGATTGTAGGGCACAGCTATGTCTTCTGGAGTGAAAAGTTTGCAGAGAAAACAGATATGGTGAGAGACCTTGCTTTGCCAAATGTAGACATTAAATGGATTGGTCAGAGAGGGTTAAAGTGGCACCAATTGATGCCATTGGTGAAATCCTTCATGCAAATCCAACACCCTGACCTCATAATAGTGCACTGTGGTGGCAATGACCTAGGCACTTTGACTGGGGTAGGTCTGGAAATGCTTATGAAGGACACCTTTGCACAACTGTTTACACTTTTCCCTAAAACTGCCTTTGTGTTTTCCAACATATGCCAAAGGCAAAAATGGAACTGGTCCAATCATTTCTGTCCACAGATTGACAAAGCAAGAAAGCACGTCAACAAATCTGTTTCTGCTTTCCTCCGTGACTATGGTATGGGTGCCATTTACCACAACAACTTGCGTTATGACATGCAAGACATTTATAGAGGAGATGGTGTGCACTTCAATGATGAAGGGAACAGAGTCTTCCTCTTGAACCTTAGACTCTGCATCGGTACTTACTTGTAGGTACCACTAAAAAAATGACTTCATAAACACAACAGCTCTTTTTAGAGCTCCCTAATATCTAAACTCTTAAATCTGCTTTTCTTTTATTTATTTTTATTTTTTTACCGTACGCTTACCGTAAGCTTACCGTACGCGTACCCCGTGATTTTTTTAAAAATCAATAAATGTTTTTTTTGTACTTTTCTGTCCTTCTTTGACCCCCTTACAAATGTTAGGGGGTCTGTAACTCTCCTCATTGCCCCCTTTCCTTGTTTTCACTCTTTTTTTTCAGAGTGAAATACACAAAATGGCGGCCGCCGCTTCCTGGTTTCGGCCGATTCGAATGTTTACTAAGATCTAAGAGCCAATCAGAATCGCGCTCGCGCACGCCACCGTACGCTTACCGTAAGCGTACGGTAAGCGTACCGTAAGCGGGCTCAGATATATATATTGATTTAAAGGCTATTTTCTCAGAATCTACTGAACAGATTTACACCAAACCTACAAAAGGCACTTCCTTGACCTAGGGACTACCTCTCTGCCAAATTTTGAGTAATTCTGTTCAGCCGTTCGGGCTGTAGCTCGTTCTAAAGGTCCTATGGAAAAATGCATGGGAAAAACGCGTTTTGGGACCCCCCTTTTATCTCAGCCCCCGCTTGACGGATCCCCCCGAGACTTTCAGGGTAGGAGCGGAGCGTAGCGCCCCACCTATTTTGAGAAATTCGCGAGGATTCGTCGACCGGCGCCAAAGTTATTCAAAATAGAATGTTGAGGTTTTCCTATGGAAACGTGGTCCTAACTATAACTACCTACTGGCGACCGCCAGTAGGTAATATATATATATATATATATATATATATATATATATATATATATATATTACCTACTGGCGGTCGCCAGTAGGTAGTTATAGTTAGGACCCTGTTTCCATAGGAAAACCGCAACATTCTATTTTGAATAACTTTGGCGCCGGTCGATGAATCCTCGCGAAATTTTCAAAACTAATGGGGCGCTACGCTCCGCTCCTACCCTGAAAGTCTCGGGGGGATTCGTCACGCGGGGGCTGAGAAAAAAGGGGGGTCCCAAAACGCGTTTTCCCCATGCATTTTTCCATAGGACCTTTAGACACAGCTACAGCCCGAACGGCTGAACAGAGTTATTTGAAATTTGGCAGAGAGGTAGTCTACAGGTCAAGGAAGTGCCTTTTGTAGGTCTGGTGTAAATCTGTTCAGTAGTTCCTGAGAAAATAGCCTTTAAATCAATATATATATATCTGTGGCAGCTTACGGTGCGCTTACGGTGCGCTTACGGTAAGCTTACCGTACGCGTACGGTGCCGTGCGCGAGCGCGATTCTGATTGGCTGTTAGTTCTTAGTAAACATTTGAATCGGTCGAAACCAGGAAGTGTCGGCCGCCATTTTCTCTCTCGCACTCTGAGGGTAGTGGAGGAAATTCAAAGTCGCAAAACAATAAAAGAGGCTTGCTAGACAGCTCCCAACCACCCAGTCATGATTATGGTGTCGCCAAAGAACCCACAAGGCCAAAAATTAAATTTTTTGTATTTTCGAAAAATCGCCGATTACGCTTACCGTACGCGTACGGTAAAAAAAAAATTAAAAAAAAAACAATATCCACGTTTTCCAAACCCCGTTTTGCAAAAGGTGCTCGAAGTGCACCTTTTGTGCATGGCATACGATAGAAAATACAGAACAAGCAATAATTAACCTTTAACAACGATGCGCCTAATACGGCCTCCGTGTGCGCACGCAGCGTGAAGCGCATAGTGCGTACATGGCCCATCTAGCGTAACGAAGCGCACCGTGTGCTCACTGTGCGCGCACGGTGCGCGAAGCGCACCGTGCGCGCACGGAACGAACTGCGTAAAGTGGGCACGCACGCCACGAACGGCGTAAAGTAACTTAGCATTTAAAAAACCGTACAAATTCACTGAAAAAACCATAGGTTTCACACACGTTATAGTTAGGAATTAGCATTTAAAAAACCTTGCAAATTCACTGAAAAAACCATAGGTTTCACACAAGTTATAGTTAGCGGACATTTTACTGATAAAAAACCATTGAAATTCCACCGTTATAGTTAGTGCAGGCAACTATAACTCACGCGACCGCAATCCTCTGCTGATGACATATGTGTCTTTATGAAAAAATAATATTTGTAATATATGTATAGCTAAAAATTTATGGAAGAAGACATGGGTAAATAAGTGTCTAAATACAGTATTAGCATCAGCAGAGGATTGCGGTCGCGTGAGTTATAGTTGCCTGCACTAACTATAACGGGGGAATTTCAATGGTTTTTTATCAGTAAAATGTCCGCTAACTATAACTTGTGTGAAACCTATGGTTTTTTCAGTGAATATATATATATATATATATTTCAAAATTCCTCGTACTGCAAGGATGACGACGCCGTGTTCTGGTCAGAAAAACTTTATTGCAATCGGCTGGTAGGACGCGTTTCGCCTGACTAGCAGGCTTGTTCACCAACGACTTGCCCGTTTCTTGAGCCATTTTAAATAAAGTGTTCAACGTCGTGTCACATGACTAAGACTACTAACAGAGTGTATTGGAAAAAAGACTCGTAGTTTTTTCATCATGGCAATCCATGCACTGAATATCACGCACGTTACATACATATGAATATCTGTTTTAGTAAACATATAAACGCTTACTCCTTAATACATTTCAATGCATAATTAACAAAGCGTAATCTCATTATTTAAGAAACAGTGTCTCTTCTAAAATTCATTAAACTAGAAGAAATCTTGTCGGGATTGAGCCCTAGTGGGCCGTTAATTCAGTGCATGTTTTAAGGATAATTTACAAGTGAATTTCATCCTCCTAATATACCCCCAGTGGGGCTAATACTACAGTGTAGTCCCAAGTACAATCATGATTCATCTTAAAAATTTGAAATTGTGATTGTGTATCTAATATGTAACAAATATATAAACAAAAGTAAAAAATTCCTTAGAGAAGATACAGTTAAAAAACGGGGCAGAGAGATTGCCTATTAAATATTGATTTCTCATCTTAAGCGCTGACACCCAACTCAATTATAAATGTGTCACTAAATCTTCCTCAATATTCAGTCCTCCAGGGGACCGTGTATTGAGCTCTAAAATGTAACAGGACTCAAGTTTACGCAACTTCTTTTCTCTGTTACCCCCCCGTTGGTTTGGGGGAATACAGTCTACCACAAAATAAAACAGGCCTTGAGTACTCTTATTGTGATATGCTGCAAAATGTCGCGCAACAGGGTAGGAATTGTCCCCATTCCAAATCGCTCTAAGATGTTGTAGCACCCTTTTGTGGACTGGATGGATCGTGCTGCCCACGTACCTCAAGCCACAAGGGCATTGTAGCACGTAGACAGCAAAATCTGTCTTACATGTAAGATGTCCTTTAATCTTTTTCATCCGTTTTGATAGTCCTAATGTATAAACCTGTGTATTCTTTCCAAAACTACAAGCTTTACATTTGGTGCATTTAGTGAACCCATCTCTGGGTTTGAGCCAATTCGTGGATTGTTTTTTGGGACGTTTCATAACATTACTCACCAGCATTTGTCTGAAGGACCGAGCCCTTCTGAATGTTATTGCTGGTCTGCTCTGAGTTAGTTTACCGAGAATTGGATCATTTCTGATCAAATGCCAATGTTTGGTGAGAATGCTTCTGATTTGGCCATGCTTACGGTTATAGGTTGTGATCATTCTTGGTTGATTCTTTTCTGGATTAGATGTTTTACTTTTACTGGGTTTGAAAAGGATATCTTCCCTCGAAGATTCCCTTGCCTTTTTAATTGCTGTTTGTAGATTAACTTTGGTATATCCTCTTGCTCGAAATCTCGAGTTGAGTTTCGTTAGCTCTGTCTCCAAAACTGCTTCCTCACTACAATTTCGCATAGTTCTTAAGCATTCTCCGTATGGGATGCTCTTAATCAGATTCTGAGGGTGGAAGCTTTCTGCATGCAGGAGAGTATTACCTGCAGTGGGCTTTCTATATAGTTTTGTCTGGAGTTTGGAATTGTTGACATAAATGGAGAGGTCTAAAAAATATACTGACAAGTTGCTGATGGTACTGGTGAATTTAAGATTTAAGTTGTTCACCTGTAGTTTTTTAATAAAGTTTATTGCTGACTCCTCCGTTCCTTTCCAGACTACAAACAGGTCGTCGATAAATCGACTCCAGTGTAGTACATTTTCCTCCCACTCAGTTTGGTGTACGACCTGGACCACCTGCTCCTCCCACCAGCCCATATGCAAATTGGCATAGCTGGGGGCGAAGCAGGTGCCCATCGCTGTCCCGCAGATTTGGTGGAAGAGCTCATCATTAAAGAGAAAGTAATTGCTCTTCAAGCAGGTAGACACCATACTCAATAGCATCTGTGTGTGGGCCCAAAGTTTAATCGGACGATTGCTTAAGAAATGTTTTATGGCATTCAAGCCATCCTCATGTTTAATACTGGTGTATAATGTAGTTACATCAATCGTCATCAACAAATAGTCATCTTCCCAGGGCAAATCGTAAATTTTTTTCAGAAAATCTCCTGTATCCTGAATATAGGATGGTAAAGTTTTTACTATAGGGCACAAGAAAGAATCTACAAATTTTGATGTGTTCTCGAAAGCTCCTCCTATTGCGGAAATGATGGGGCGCCCTGGGGGATTGTCTAGGCTTTTGTGCACCTTCGGAATCAGATAAAACACGGGGGTAACCGGTTTGTCTATTTTCAGAAACATACGTTCCTCTGAGGTTAATAAACCTTGGTTGTACCAATCTTGAAGTTGTTTATTAAAATCAGAAAAACTCAATTGCATCAGAGACTCAGCAACTCTTACATAATTGCTGCAGTTATTAAGTTGTTTGTATGCCTCATTCAAATATCTGGTTCTGTCCCATAGGACCACATTCCCTCCTTTATCAGCATTTCTCACAATACAGTTACCCTCCAAAGTCAATTTAGTAACTAACGCCGAATACTCTTTTTCATGGTGTGAATAGACTTTATGTTTCACACTCGTACATTTCTCCAAATTCTTAAGATCGTTAATCACTAGTTCATTGAAAATGTCTATAGAGTCCTTGGCAGTCATGGGTATAAATTTGGATGGTGGTCTAAAACTAGTAGGTTCATTTGCAGTGATTTCAACCTCTTGTTCTCTGGCAGTTACTAATGCTTGGCTCATGGAGAACCCAGAGGTTTCTTCTTGATCATGAAGGCTGATGGTCTCATCCTCATTAATCCTTGAAATACAACGATCACCATCATTATCCATGCCCCGTAGACCCAGCATAAGATCCATATCTGCAACAGAAAGACTGCCTGGATGATCTAAAACAGCAGGACCACTGCTCTCTTCTCGTGGTTTTAGTGCCTTCTTTTGTGCAAATAGTTTTTTCAATTTTAAAGTCCTGACGAATTTAAAAACATCTACTCTAGTTGTTACGTAGTTGAAATCCGCTGGTGGACAATAGGACAGTCCTAGTTTAAGTAATTTGGTCTCCTTCTCAGTTAGTGTGATATCCGTGAGATTTATGATTGTACTTTGCTCTTCTTCAGGTAAAGTTTCAGTTATTGTTTCTTTTTCAAGTTTGCTGGATTGGTATTTCTTTGTCCCCTTCCGCCTCTGTTGCCTCTGCCTCTTCCTCTTTGTGTGCCTTCGTAGTTGACAAAAGGTCTCGGGCGGAGATTGAATCTCCTTTCTTGTTCTAAAAAACCAAATTCTTCTAGAACTGAAGGTACATTCGATTCTCCTTGTCTGCTTTGGCCTTCCTCCAAATCGCTGTCGACTTCGGAGCTTTGTAGACTACTCAATTCTGACTGGTCTACTGTTGTATTGGGTCCTTTGTAGTTTAATCGTTGTTTTCTAACACTTTCGAATTTTCTAGCAAAAGTGTAGATCTGGCCCCTTTCGTAGTCGTTCTTATCTCTCAAGAATTTTTGAGCCTTTCTTTCTTTTATAGTTGTTTCCAATTTTTTCAGGCGTTCAGACAGCTCAGCCATAAATTTGTCAATTGGTTCTCTGTTTATTTCTTTCTCCAGCATATCAGAGATTTGAGAGATTTCTTCCATTATCTTTTGTCGATCTATTTCGGCATATTTAATGAGGATCCCCAACATCCTTCGTGAAGCCTCTTGATTGTTATCTGCCCACTCTATGAGCATATTTGGATTGGGGTCCTCATATGTGGGGGCCACCAAAATGCGAAGTCCTCTCGGAATCCTTTTTACTTCCAGATATCGTTGGAGGGACTTGGCCTCCCACCATTTAGACAGCTCACTGCGTTTGAGTTTCTCCAGGCGTTTGAGGCGGGTTGTTACATCTGAAACTCTATCTGTAGTTGTCGTAGGAACTTGCTTGCTACATTTGACAGTATCATCAAAAATGGACAGCGCGGCTTCTTCTCTGCTTTTAAGTTCAGCAGCCGACATATTTGCAATAGATTTACAAGCTCAAAAAGGCTTTGACCAGAAACCGCCAGGCTCGTTCTAGCACAGTGCTAACGGAGTAACTGACTTCCCCTTCTTCCCACCACGCATTCCAGGCTTCTCCTACCTTGTAACTTCGGGCGTTTACTGCAGAAACCGCCGTTCCATTCGAGAAACACCCTGGTCCTCGGTAGTCTGCCTTTCATTCCATAGGAGGGCTTTCACTCGCTGCTCCTCAAATTGCGTGGTGGGGGGGCAGTGGACTTTCATACGATTCCTCCAGGCTTAGGTAACTGCCACTGCACTCCTAAACAGAGGGTGCGTCGTCGAGGCGGACCACCCAGGCTCGGTCCGTAATGAATTTCAAAATTCCTCGTACTGCAAGGATGACGACGCCGTGTTCTGGTCAGAAAAACTTTATTGCAATCGGCTGGTAGGACGCGTTTCGCCTGACTAGCAGGCTTGTTCACCAACGACTTGCCCGTTTCTTGAGCCATTTTAAATAAAGTGTTCAACGTCGTGTCACATGACTAAGACTACTAACAGAGTGTATTGGAAAAAAGACTCGTAGTTTTTTCATCATGGCAATCCATGCACTGAATATCACGCACGTTACATACATATGAATATCTGTTTTAGTAAACATATAAACGCTTACTCCTTAATACATTTCAATGCATAATTAACAAAGCGTAATCTCATTATTTAAGAAACAGTGTCTCTTCTAAAATTCATTAAACTAGAAGAAATCTTGTCGGGATTGAGCCCTAGTGGGCCGTTAATTCAGTGCATGTTTTAAGGATAATTTACAAGTGAATTTCATCCTCCTAAATTATCCTTAAAACATGCACTAAATAATGAGATTACGCTTTGTTAATTATGCATTGAAATGTATTAAGGAGTAAGCGTTTATATGTTTACTAAAACAGATATTCATATGTATGTAACGTGCGTGATATTCAGTGCATGGATTGCCATGATGAAAAAACTACGAGTCTTTTTTCCAATACACTCTGTTAGTAGTCTTAGTCATGTGACACAACGTTGAACACTTTATTTAAAATGGCTCAAGAAACGGGCAAGTCGTTGGTGAACAAGCCTGCTAGTCAGGCGAAACGCGTCCTACCAGCCGATTGCAATAAAGTTTTTCTGACCAGAACACGGCGTCGTCATCCTTGCAGTACGAGGAATTTTGAAATTCATTACGGACCGAGCCTGGGTGGTCCGCCTCGACGACGCACCCTCTGTTTAGGAGTGCAGTGGCAGTTACCTAAGCCTGGAGGAATCGTATGAAAGTCCACTGCCCCCCCACCACGCAATTTGAGGAGCAGCGAGTGAAAGCCCTCCTATGGAATGAAAGGCAGACTACCGAGGACCAGGGTGTTTCTCGAATGGAACAGCGGTTTCTGCAGTAAACGCCCGAAGTTACAAGGTAGGAGAAGCCTGGAATGCGTGGTGGGAAGAAGGGGAAGTCAGTTACTCCGTTAGCACTGTGCTAGAACGAGCCTGGCGGTTTCTGGTCAAAGCCTTTTTGAGCTTGTAAATCTATTGCAAATATGTCGGCTGCTGAACTTAAAAGCAGAGAAGAAGCCGCGCTGTCCATTTTTGATGATACTGTCAAATGTAGCAAGCAAGTTCCTACGACAACTACAGATAGAGTTTCAGATGTAACAACCCGCCTCAAACGCCTGGAGAAACTCAAACGCAGTGAGCTGTCTAAATGGTGGGAGGCCAAGTCCCTCCAACGATATCTGGAAGTAAAAAGGATTCCGAGAGGACTTCGCATTTTGGTGGCCCCCACATATGAGGACCCCAATCCAAATATGCTCATAGAGTGGGCAGATAACAATCAAGAGGCTTCACGAAGGATGTTGGGGATCCTCATTAAATATGCCGAAATAGATCGACAAAAGATAATGGAAGAAATCTCTCAAATCTCTGATATGCTGGAGAAAGAAATAAACAGAGAACCAATTGACAAATTTATGGCTGAGCTGTCTGAACGCCTGAAAAAATTGGAAACAACTATAAAAGAAAGAAAGGCTCAAAAATTCTTGAGAGATAAGAACGACTACGAAAGGGGCCAGATCTACACTTTTGCTAGAAAATTCGAAAGTGTTAGAAAACAACGATTAAACTACAAAGGACCCAATACAACAGTAGACCAGTCAGAATTGAGTAGTCTACAAAGCTCCGAAGTCGACACCGATTTGGAGGAAGGCCAAAGCAGACAAGGAGAATCGAATGTACCTTCAGTTCTAGAAGAATTTGGTTTTTTAGAACAAGAAAGGAGATTCAATCTCCGCCCGAGACCTTTTGTCAACTACGAAGGCACACAAAGAGGAAGAGGCAGAGGCAACAGAGGCGGAAGGGGACAAAGAAATACCAATCCAGCAAACTTGAAAAAGAAACAATAACTGAAACTTTACCTGAAGAAGAGCAAAGTACAATCATAAATCTCACGGATATCACACTAACTGAGAAGGAGACCAAATTACTTAAACTAGGACTGTCCTATTGTCCACCAGCGGATTTCAACTACGTAACAACTAGAGTAGATGTTTTTAAATTCGTCAGGACTTTAAAATTGAAAAAACTATTTGCACAAAAGAAGGCACTAAAACCACGAGAAGAGAGCAGTGGTCCTGCTGTTTTAGATCATCCAGGCAGTCTTTCTGTTGCAGATATGGATCTTATGCTGGGTCTACGGGGCATGGATAATGATGGTGATCGTTGTATTTCAAGGATTAATGAGGATGAGACCATCAGCCTTCATGATCAAGAAGAAACCTCTGGGTTCTCCATGAGCCAAGCATTAGTAACTGCCAGAGAACAAGAAGTTGAAATCACTGCAAATGAACCTACTAGTTTTAGACCACCATCCAAATTTATACCCATGACTGCCAAGGACTCTATAGACATTTTCAATGAACTAGTGATTAACGATCTTAAGAATTTGGAGAAATGTACGAGTGTGAAACATAAAGTCTATTCACAGCATGAAAAAGAGTATTCGGCGTTAGTTACTAAATTGACTTCGGAGGGTAACTGTATTGTGAGAAATGCTGATAAAGGAGGGAATGTGGTCCTATGGGACAGAACCAGATATTTGAATGAGGCATACAAACAACTTAATAACTGCAGCAATTATGTAAGAGTTGCTGAGTCTCTGATGCAATTGAGTATTTCTGATTTTAATAAACAACTTCAAGATTGGTACAACCAAGGTTTATTAACCTCAGAGGAACGTATGTTTCTGAAAATAGACAAACCGGTTACCCCCGTGTTTTATCTGATTCCGAAGGTGCACAAAAGCCTAGACAATCCCCCAGGGCGCCCCATCATTTCCGCAATAGGAGGAGCTTTCGAGAACACATCAAAATTTGTAGATTCTTTCTTGTGCCCTATAGTAAAAACTTTACCATCCTATATTCAGGATACAGGAGATTTTCTGAAAAAAATTTACGATTTGCCCTGGGAAGATGACTATTTGTTGATGACGATTGATGTAACTACATTATACACCAGTATTAAACATGAGGATGGCTTGAATGCCATAAAACATTTCTTAAGCAATCGTCCGATTAAACTTTGGGCCCACACACAGATGCTATTGAGTATGGTGTCTACCTGCTTGAAGAGCAATTACTTTCTCTTTAATGATGAGCTCTTCCACCAAATCTGCGGGACAGCGATGGGCACCTGCTTCGCCCCCAGCTATGCCAATTTGCATATGGGCTGGTGGGAGGAGCAGGTGGTCCAGGTCGTACACCAAACTGAGTGGGAGGAAAATGTACTACACTGGAGTCGATTTATCGACGACCTGTTTGTAGTCTGGAAAGGAACGGAGGAGTCAGCAATAAACTTTATTAAAAAACTACAGGTGAACAACTTAAATCTTAAATTCACCAGTACCATCAGCAACTTGTCAGTAGATTTTTTAGACCTCTCCATTTATGTCAACAATTCCAAACTCCAGACAAAACTATATAGAAAGCCCACAGCAGGTAATACTCTCCTGCATGCAGAAAGCTTCCACCCTCAGAATCTGATTAAGAGCATCCCATACGGAGAATGCTTAAGAACTATGCGAAATTGTAGTGAGGAAGCAGTTTTGGAGACAGAGCTAACGAAACTCAACTCGAGATTTCGAGCAAGAGGATATACCAAAGTTAATCTACAAACAGCAATTAAAAAGGCAAGGGAATCTTCGAGGGAAGATATCCTTTTCAAACCCAGTAAAAGTAAAACATCTAATCCAGAAAATAATCAACCAAGAATGATCACAACCTATAACCGTAAGCATGGCCAAATCAGAAGCATTCTCACCAAACATTGGCATTTGATCAGAAATTATCCAATTCTCGGTAAACTAACTCAGAGGAGACCAGCAATAACATTCAGAAGGGCTCGGTCCTTCAGACAAATGCTGGTGAGTAATGTTATGAAACGTCCCAAAAAACAATCCACGAATTGGCTCAAACCCAGAGATGGGTTCACTAAATGCACCAAATGTAAAGCTTGTAGTTTTGGAAAGAATACACAGGTTTATACATTAGGACTATCAAAACGGATGAAAAAGATTAAAGGACATCTTACATGTAAGACAGATTTTGCTGTCTACGTGCTACAATGCCCTTGTGGCTTGAGGTACGTGGGCAGCACGATCCATCCAGTCCACAAAAGGGTGCTACAACATCTTAGAGCGATTCGGAATGGGGACAATTCCTACCCTGTTGCGCGACATTTTGCAGCATATCACAATAAGAGTACTCAAGGCCTGTTTTATTTTGTGGTAGACTGTATTCCCCCAAACCAACGGGGGGGTAACAGAGAAAAGAAGTTGCGTAAACTTGGGTCCTGTTACATTTTAGAGCTCAATACACGGTCCCCTGGAGGACTGAATATTGAGGAAGATTTAGAGACACATTTATAATTGAGTTGGGTGTCAGCGCTTAAGATGAGAAATCAATATTTAATAGGCAATCTCTCTGCCCCGTTTTTTAACTGTATCTTCTCTAAGGAATTTTTTACTTTTGTTTATATATTTGTTACATATTAGATACACAATCACAATTTCAAATTTTTAAGATGAATCATGATTGTACTTGGGACTACACTGTAGTATTAGCCCCACTGGGGGTATATTAGGAGGATGAAATTCACTTGTAAATTATCCTTAAAACATGCACTGAATTAACGGCCCACTAGGGCTCAATCCCGACAAGATTTCTTCTAGTTTAATGAATTTTAGAAGAGACACTGTTTCTTAAATAATGAGATTACGCTTTGTTAATTATGCATTGAAATGTATTAAGGAGTAAGCGTTTATATGTTTACTAAAACAGATATTCATATGTATGTAACGTGCGTGATATTCAGTGCATGGATTGCCATGATGAAAAAACTACGAGTCTTTTTTCCAATACACTCTGTTAGTAGTCTTAGTCATGTGACACGACGTTGAACACTTTATTTAAAATGACTCAAGAAACGGGCAAGTCGTTGGTGAACAAGCCTGCTAGTCAGGCGAAACGCGTCCTACCAGCCGATTGCAATAAAGTTTTTCTGACCAGAACACGGCGTCGTCATCCTTGCAGTACGAGGAATTTTGAAATTCATTACGGACCGAGCCTGGGTGGTCCGCCTCGACGACGCACCCTCTGTTTAGGAGTGCAGTGGCAGTTACCTCAGCCTGGAGGAATCATATATATATATATGTATGTATATATATATATGTGTGTATGCATAATACCTACTGGTGGTTGACAGTAGGTAGTTATAGTTAGGACCTAGTTTCCATAGGAAATAACTTTGACGCTGTTTGACGAATCGTCACAAAAGTTTCAAAACTAGTATGCACCTAAGTTCATACTAGTATGCACCTAAGTTCTGCTGCTATATGGAAAGTTTCAGGGTGATTTTTCAAGCAGGGGCAGATAAAAGGGTGGTTCCAAAATTAGTTTTCCCTATGCAATTTTTCAGAGGGATTTTGAACACGACTACAGCCAGAACTGCTGGACCAAATTGCACCAAACTTGACAGGTTGCTCTTGGTCCAAAAAGAGCCCTTTTCTGATTTGGTGTAAATCTATTCAGTCATTGCGGAGTTATCAAAGAAAAAAATATTTGTATATCTTTGGATGTGAACACTCTGTAGAACCCCCGCAGTAGATCTGTGAAGTCACATACCACCAGCAATGTTGAGATTGTCTGACCACAACATGACCAGGACGTTGCAGTGGCCTTTTTAAGTATCGGAGAATAGTCCTGGGGCCTTAAATATATCTGCCAAATAATTAAAGTGGTCAGAGTAGAGGTACGCTAAACCCATGTGTATTAGAGGGATCTTAGAGGGACCTATGTTGGTTAAGAAATTGCTATAAAATGTTTCTTTTCATGCTGGGAATCCATGGATCCACCTCGACACTCAATGCAGCCCCTATGTACATCCACAAAGGATTTGTGGATCTTAGCGCACTTTGAAAAAATATTCACTCACAGACCAACCCAGATACCAACAGTTACTCTCACACCTATTTACAGACCCACACAGGTACTCACAGACCCAGTTATATAACTATTCATGCACTTATAGACCCACTCACAGACCTATTCAAACACTCACATACCCATTCACAGACCCACTCAGCCACTCACACACAGACACTTCCACACCCACTCACAGATAAATGCAGCCACTCAGAGACCCACTGACAGACCAACATAGGCCCTGACATAATCACTTATAGACCCACACAGACACTGACAGACCCAAAAATATACTGACGCACCTACTCACACACCTATGCAGACACTCATAGACCCAATGACAGAACCATGCAACCACCCACATACCTACTCACAGACCCACACAGGCATTCTCACACTCCCTGTCAGAACCCCACAGGCATTCACAGACCAAATGACAGAGCCATGCAAGCATGTACACACCCACTTTGATATCCATGTAGGTACTCACACACCCTCATAGGCACTCATAGATCCACTCATAGGCCCATGTAGGTACTCACACACCCACTCACAGACCCACACATCTACTTACACACCCACTCAGAGTCCCACACAGGCATTTTCACACAGACTCACAGACCTATGCAGCCATTCAGAGACCCACTCACAGACCAACATAGGCACTCACATACCCACTTATATACCTGCACAAACACTGGCAGATACACTCATAGAGCCAAAAGGACACTAACACACCTACTCACAGACCTATGCAGGCACTCATAGACCCACTGACAGAACCACACAACCACTCATACACTCACTCACAGACCCACTCAGGAATTCTCACACCAACTGTCAGAACCACACAGGCACTCACAGACCCAATGATAGAGCCATGCAAGCATGCACACACCAACTTCAATATCCATGCACTCACATACCCCCACAGGCACTCATAGAAACACTCACACACCTAATCACAGACCTATGCAGGCACTCATAGACCTAATGACTGAACCACACAACCACTCACATACCCACTCACAGATCCACACAGGCATTCTCACACCGACTGTCAGAACCACACAGGCATTCACAGACCCAATGATGGAGCCATACAAGCATGCACACACCCACTTAGATATCCATGCAGGCACTCACAGGCCCCCACAGTGACTCATAGACCCACTCACAGACCCATTCAGGTAATCCCATACCCACTCACAGACCCACACATCCACTTACACACCCACTCAGTGTCCCACACAGGCACTTTCACACCCACTTGCAGAACCACACAGTTACTCATAGACCTACTCACAGACCCACACAACCACTTACACACCCAGTCAGAGTCCCACACAGGCACTTTCACACCCACTGACTGAACCACACAGGTACTCACAGGCTCACTGACAGAGCCATGCAAGCACTCACACACCCACTCAGATTTCCATGCAGGTACTCAAAGACCCACACAAGCACAAACATACCAACTCAGAGATCCATGCAGGTACTCACACACCCACTCACAGACCCATTCATTGCCTTAAGCACAGTGGTGGCTGACACAATGAAGAGGTGATGGGGTGGGTGGAGGGGCCATGTGATGGCATAGGAGGGAGAGTGCACAGGAGAGTTTAATAATATATAGTTTTTTAAAACCACTTACCTTGAGCTGTTGGCCGCCTCCATCATCTTCAGCCTGGCTATTCAATAACGCTGGGCTGGAGAAACCTAAGTCCATATGCGTGTTTGGCCAGCCTGAGACGGCGAGCCAAACACACATGCATACTTAAAAATGCACATAGCACTCCTCCTCCTTCCTTCCATGCCCGGCCTTGCCCCTCTCTGCACACGCTGGCTCAGAGCTGGCAAATTAAAAATACAATGATTAAGGGTAATCATTTCATTTTTCACCTGTTGGCTCTGAGCCAATGGGAAATTCTCCTCTGCCATTGTGTAGGATCCACCTCTGCTTACTCAACCATTCAGAGTCCCAGGCAGATATTCTCGTGCCCACGGACAGAACCACACAGGCACTCACAGACCCCCTGGTAGAGTCATGTAACCACCAACATACCTACACATTCACTGTCATGTTCACTCATAGACCCATATAGGCACTTACACACTCTTGTACAGACCTATGCAGGTTTCCACACACCTACCTATAGACCCATGCCAGCTCTCACAGACCCACTCACAGACTCATGCATGTACTCACACATTCACTGAGAAGCCCGTACAGGCACTCACACACCCATTCACGGACCCTTGCATCTACTCACATACCTACTCACAGTCTCATGCAAGTATTCATAAACCTAGTCACAGACCTATACAGGCACTCATAGACCCATTCAGAGTCCCACACAGGTACTTTCCAACACACTCACAGCTCCACAAAGGCACTCTCACACCCAATTACAGACCTACACAGGCACTGACATACCCAATCACAGACCCAAGCAGGAATTCACACACTCACTCATTGATCTACAAAGGAACACACAAATTCATTCACAGACCCATGTATCCACTCACACACCCAATTACAGACCTACATATGCAATCATAAACCCACTCACAGACCATTGCAGGCACTCGCATGCCCATTTACAGACCTATGCAGGCGGTCATAAAACTACTCAGAGTCCCACAGAGGCACTTACATAACCACTTATAGGTCTACAAAGGTACTGTCACACCTACTCCTAGACCTACACAGGCATTCATACACCCACTCACAAACCCATGCAGGTACTCACAGACCTACCCATATAACTACCCAATCACAGACCCACTTACAGATCCATGCATCTAATCACACACACACACCCATTCAGGGAACCACTCAGGCACTGATTCATCTATTCAATGACCAATTGAGGCACTCATCATCATCATCATAAAACTTTATTTCGGTTATTTGCTAACCATAAAAGACACATAAAATATACAATACATTGTCACAGAAGAACCAACCATTTCATCAGGTACAAATGCAGGAAAAGAGTACTTTGACAATATAGACACAAAGGTGGGACATAGTTTCACTGGTCTAGGCAGTTTCTCAATCTAATACATAATTTTAAAAACTCCTTGAGTTGGAGGATACTGTCACTGTGCAAAAGCTGCAAGTACAAAAGTGCCGGCCTGATTTGTTTAAAACCAAGTTTTTTTAAAAGAATCACTAGATGTTTACGTGGGAATTCATAAATTTACATAAAAAAATAAAATGCAGCATATCCTGCGGAGACTTTCCGTCGCAGCCGCAAGGCGCTGCCGATTTATTAAAAATATCACACTTGGGTCGAATAAGCAGGTGATGGGACAGGTTAAACCTAAATCTGGTCAGTAAAAATTTCTCATGTGAAGTCAAAGACCCTTCCAAATATGGCTCAATGGCCACGGTAGTCTTTAGCATAACAAACTTCCTCACACTCGGTTTCTGAAGCTCCACTTCTTCTCTCACAGTCCTCCTGTCCAGCAAAAATGCGTGTTTAATGGTCTCCAGATCTCCCATTGAAATTAGATGTGGATTGGCAAAGAGTTTGGGACGACTGAGTTTATCGAAGTTTGATTTTAAGTAGCTTAACCAAGGAGAGCTCAATGCTTTGTCCAGTGACAAGAAATCCTTCACAATTAAATGTGTTAGGGGTATGTCCTCATTTCGCCATAATTTAAGCCAAAACATCAAAGGGCGTAGGGCAAGCAAATCACATAGATATTGAGACCCCAGCTCCTCGTGTACAACGAGGTTAGCCGTACCAGTGGGGACACACAGAAGACGCTTCATGAATCGATTTTCTACAATCTGTAATTGCTCTCCATTGACGTACCCCCAAATTTCGCTGCCATAGGATGCAGTTGCCACGGACTTAGCATTGTACAATTTCAACATAGCACAAACAGGTTTTTTCCCCAGTTTAGTAGCAAAGTTAAAAATAGAAGCATTGACCCTCACCATTTCTCCTTTTTTCCTTACAAGATGAGGTTCCCAGTTTAATTTTGTGTCAAAGAGAACTCCTAAGTAGGAGAATGTTTTAGTTAGGGGGATTATTTCTTCACCAATCCTAAAAAGGAAGGGTTTTTTCGGTTGCTGACCAATTTGTAAGACAAAGGATTTAGTATTATTTACCAAGAGGTCTCTATCTCTCATAAATGAATTAAATACTGTTAGCAGTGATTGAAGTCCCCTCTCTGTTCTGGATATAAGTACTGCATCATCTGCGTAAAGAAGTATTGGAATTCCACGCCTTTCAACTCTTGGGCAGTCAGCACAAACATCCTGTAACACACCATCTAGGTCGTTAATATAAAAGTTAAAAAGAAAAGGGGCCAGGATACAACCCTGCCGGACACCCTTTCCAATGCTAAAATTATTTGATACACTCAGATCCTGGGAGTATCTCACATTGGCACTGGTGTTACAGTGTAGGGCAACCAAAAAATCAACCAAACCGCTATCAACCCCTTTCGACCTCATGGACTGCCACAGCTTCCCCCGATTGACACAGTCGAAAGCGGAGGACAAATCCATAAAGGCAAGATGAATGGTACCTTTCTGTATTATGGTATATTTGCCTAGGATCAGGAAGAGGTTAAGGCATTGAGTTATTGTCGAACGGCCTTTACAAAAACCATACTGCGAGGGAGACATAATATTCTTTTCCTCCACCCAATCTGACAGTCTTTGCAGTACAATTCTTCCTACAATCTTGATCATAGAGTCTATTAAAGAAATCGGTCGATAGCAGTGTGGGCTACCCTTGTCACCCTTTTTAAAGACCGGGACAATTGTAGAAACACCCCATGATCGTGGGCATCCTTCTTTTACAGCAGCATTAAAAACAGACTCTAGAATGGGTGCCTTAAAAATTAGGATCAGATTTAAACAAATCAGGGGGAATCCCATCCGGGCGCTTTCCCGCCTGTGATACCCTGTATGCCCTCCAAAACTTCACCTCTGTTAAAAACAATCTGTACACCGGTATTGCTACAGGCAGAAGTCGTATCCATGTCCCCTGTACAACAGTATAACTTCTTAAAGTGCACTTCCCACTCCTCCTTAGATATATAGCTTTCAGTGCCATCTCCCGGGTCCTGTGCCAAGAATGGTTTCCTCATCAGGGCCCAGAATCCAGTGCTACTTCGAAGGGTGGCAGGATCTAAGATCTCTGACCACGCCTCTTCCCTAAGAGATTTCTTATGTCTTGCGATAATATTTTTGTAGGTCTTTCTACACTGCTGAACATCAGCTTTTATCCTAGGTTTAGACGCTAGTGCTACTCTTAGATTTCTGGCGGCTTTTGAACAATCCTGGTTAAACCACCTAGGACCTTTTTTGAAATCCGATTTTTTTATAGGTACTGATAATAGCTGAGATACCTTCACCGCTAGACAATTGAAAGCATTTAGGACAATGTTTGGGAGTGCACCCTCTTGTGTGCATAACGTAATTTCGTCAGCACATGTGACTTTGATTTCGTTGTACAACCGATCAGGGGTTACCATGGACCATCTCAGTCGACGTCTGCCATCTGTGGTGTTCACCCTACCAATAAGGGAGTCTACTCTTTCTTTAACTATCAGTGGACCCCTCATAAGAGCAGTGAGTGGATTATGGTCACTGAATTCACTAACTTCAATAGAGAATAATCCCACAAAAGACTGCATTACAGGTGTTAACAGAATAAAATCTATAAAAGTTGCCCTACCATTCCCCTTAAATGTTGGGGTATCAAAGCACTTATTCGGGGCCATCAACGCCATCATAGGTGTTAGATCTAACTCATTAAGCATATCATTGAGGTGTTCCCCCTCAGTTGAGTGCTCAAAATGGAAATTCTCACAGTACGGGCAATTAAGTTCCGTGATCATTTTAAAAAGAGGGTCTCCACAGGGATGGACATTAAAATCCCCCACCACCATGAGGTTGTGAATACAATCCTTCATGGAGTTACTAATAAAAGTATTCAGTATTACTATCTGACTAGAGTTAGTGCTACAGTTAATGGCATTATAAAAATTGACCAGGCCGGCCATACAGTTATCTCCTATTAAAACTAGCCCAATGATGCCAGTGTGGTTTGTTATGATTCTCCGTACCTTACAACATAGTACTATAGAGATAAACACAACCATGCCCCCTTTAGGTCTTCCCCTAGTAGTTGCTACTGCCGGGACATAATAGGCCTTATACCCTTCCAGGAAATAATTACAATCGATTGACCAAGTTTCCTGTAAACAGATAATTTGGTACTTCTTAATGTACTCAATCCAATTGCAGTCCCTCATTTTAGTACCTAGACCCGCAATATTCCAGGAAATTATATTATTTGAGTTTCTGACAGCCGAGATACTCTCCATACATTCCAAAACCTCTGATCTTCGGGTTGCCTGCCCAACAGGTACCTCATGTCAGTCACATAACTCTAATCCCGAAAGGGCATCAAATCTATTGTGAGTTACAATATTAAAACCATTATCTCTCTGTAATCCCACATTGTGTTCATATTCTCCATTAGGAGGCAGTGACTGTGAGAGTATACGTGATCTAAGAGGGCCAGGGGTTGGTGGATTTCTAATCAAATGGGAGTAAAAGAACCCCAGAGGGCGTATACAAATACTATTGGGTATGTTGGCCAATGCAGCGGCTCTAAGTAAAACTGTGGCAGCATGTTGAGGATGCCTAAAATTGATGATAATACAATCACCATTTGTTACCTTACTAGATGGTCCGATCCAACTCACCCTTCTTGTTGTTAATATTTGATCGGCAAATTTAACGGGAAACCCACAGTTCTTATTATTATCTGTGGAGAAGTGTGGCTCAGGGGTTAGAGGCGGCAGACCCGGAAGCTGAGATCGGTCCTGGACCAGGGTTCAATTCCCGCCTTGGCGGGTCTTGGGCTAAAAATTCCACGGACTCGATAATTCTCGCCCCGGTGCCTCCTCGACTCACGGGTTCACACTCTGCGACTCTGGGCAATAGCTTGCTTAATCTCCACAACGGCCCCTCGCGGCGGGATGCCTGACTTTCACCTTGTGGATACCCTGCTATCTCACAGGGGAATACCAGGACGGGTTCCCTAAGCAAGCGCCGGGAAACCCACAGCGGGTAGCTGTGCGCTATATAAGCTCAACTACATTTACATTTACATTTACATTAAGCCAAAAGACCGTCCTAGTCTTTAACGAATCATGATTTTCCTCAGACACCTGATATGCGTGGGGCTGAATGGGTGGGACATTTGTAAGTACAGCCACATAAGGTGCGCATTCAGGTGGAAGATTTACATGACGACTTTTCTTTACATGGCTGTAAGCCAGCTTTCCCTCAGAAGTTCCAGTAACAATGGTGTTCTGCGTAGTTGATATATTGGGATCCGATAGGACAGATTCAGCAACAGCCAATGTATTCTGCCTATTAATCTGCCTATTATTTAATAAAATATTTGGTAAATTTCCTCTACGTGTTCCCAGATCCTCCACGATTAGTTTATTATTTGCTACGTCTGATTTACCTGATGCTCCAACCAGGTGCGATTTTAGCAGCCCACCTAATCTTTCCACTTCCAAGGCCATTATGTCTAATTTGGATAGCAAAGGTTGCATCAGCTCAGTAATTTTTGCCTCTATTTTTCCCTCCAGAGAGTGAAGTAGAAGAGTCAGTGGTTCCGGGACGATATTAGAGCTGGTTCCACCCATGCCACTACCCTCCTCTAAATCCCTTTGCAAAACCCCACTATTAGTGACTCTATTACCCCTCCCTGTTCTAAGCTTGCAGTTCTTCCCCCCTCGCTTAGCTTGTACCTTCCTACACAGTCTCACTGGTCTATGGTGGGGCGATAAGAGTGATGTCCCTTCCTCTATTAAGTCAGATACTAATTCTAAATGATCTACAGTCTGATCTGCATGTATTTGTGCTTCATTAGTTACGACAGCCCCACTACCCCCATCCTGTCCGTCTGTGGGAACTACAAACACCAAAGAAGAGGGCAGCTCTGCACATACGTCAGAGTCATTACCTCGCCCTAAGGAAGCTCTACGGGTATTATTAATTTGGTTCACCTTTTGCACAAGATAGTTCTCCTTGGAACCAGCCCCCATGATGGGTTTGTTCGTCTTGACCTTGGCCATGTTAACAACCGTGACAATAATCCTTCAGACAAAGCACGTTTACCGGGGATTGTACCAGACAGCTAGTTTGTGGTAACGCTTACAGTTATACACGTTACAAAGTACCATTTAACAAATACACAAGTTCTGCATTGAATACGTACAGCATCCGTGGCCCAGTCCTGTCTCTTCTGGCCTCTGAGGGCCACAGAGGGCCCGCCCTTTGCCCGGGCCCAGCCCCGGCGCTAGCCCGCGTGCGCCCCGCGTCGCGGGGGAGGTTCCCGGATTTAAACGCCTCCTGGCGCGCCGGCGACGAAGGCGGGCTTCCGCCGCTGGGGAGCTTGGGGGCTGTGGTCCTCGCTGGGACCCGCGGCTGAATGAGAATGGCTGCGGCGGCGGTGGAAAGGGAACGAGGTGAGTGCCCCGTTAGTTGCTCAGCTAAATTCAGGCACTGCTGCTGTAGGTCAGCCCGGGATTCAGCAGGAAACACCCGCTTTGCCAGGGAGGTCCTCGGATTTAAACGCCTCCTGGCGTGCTGGTGACGAAGGCGGGCTTCCGCCGCTGGGGAGCTTGGGGGCTGTGGTCCTCGCTGGGCCCCGCGGCTGAATGAGAATGGCTGCGGCGGCGGTGGAAAGGGAACGAGGTGAGTGCCCCGTTAGTTGCTCAGCTAAATTCAGGCAATGCTGCTGTAGGTCAGCCCGGAATTCAACACTCACACAGCCACATAGCCACTCTCATATCTACTCACACCAATTCACAGACCCAAATTGGCACTCACAAACCCACTTAAAGACCCACACAACCACTCATATAGCCACACATGCACTCTCACACCCACTGACAGAAGTACACAGGCCCTCATACCCATATTCATAGACCTATGCTGACACTCAAAGGCCCACTCACAGAACCATTCAGGCACTCACACATCCATTCATAGACCCACACAGGCACTCTCACACCTATTCACAGACCTATGTAGCCACACAGAGACTTACCCACAGACCCACATCGGCTCTCACATACCCACTTAAAGACCCACATAACCACCCATGTACCCAAACAGGCACGCTCACTCCTACTGACAGAAGTACACAGGCACTCATACCTGTATTCATAGACTTATCAGGCACTCATAGACCCACTCACAGACCCATTCATGCAGACACATATCCATTCACAGACCTACTCAGGTATTTACACACCCACTTATGGACCTCTACAGAAACTCACACACCTAGTCACAGATCTACAAAGGTACTCACACACCCATTCACAGACCTATGCAGTCAATCAGAAACCCACTCAGACCCACAACGTTACTCACATACCTACTTATAGACTCACACAGACACTCACAGGTCCACTCACATACTCATGTAGGAACTTACACACTTACTCAAAGACCTATGCAAGCACTCATAGACCCACTCAGATCCATACACTGACTCACACACCCAATCACAGTCTATACAGGCATTCACAGTGGAGAGGTGTGGCTCACTGGTTAGAGGCGGCAGATCCGTAAGCAGAGAATCGGCCAGGGACCAGGGTTCAATTCCCGACGCGGCAGGGTCGTGGACCAGGGTCAAAACGGACTCGATAATTCTCGCCTCGGTACCTACTCTAACCAGGAACACACTCGGCAACTCTGGGCATTAGCTTGCCTCATCTCCACAACGGCCCCCCACATTCGCCGGGGATGCCTGGTTTCACCTTGGAGATACCCTGGAGGGACCATCTCACAGGGATAGCCAGGACGGGTTCCCCAGCGGTCTACAGCGCCAGGACGCCTCAGGGCAGCAGTGCGCTATACATTTACATTTACATTTACATCAGACCTACTGACAGAACCACACAGGCACCCACAGACCCACTGACCCACTGACAGAGCCACAGAGATATTTACACCCACTCAGATATCCATGCAGGTACTCATAGACCCACTCACAGATCCGCACATCCTCTTATACACCCACTGACATGCTTATGCAGGCACCCACTCAAAGGTCCACACAACCTCATACACACCCGCTCTGAGTCCCACACAGGCATTCTTAGACCCACTGATACAACCACACAGGTACTCATGGACCCACTCACAGACTCCCACAATGACTTACATACCAACTCACAGAACCACACAGGCATTCTCACACCCACTGACTAAACTACACAGTCACTCACAGACCCACTGGCAAAGCCACACAGGCACTCACACAACCACTCAGATTTCCATACAAGAACTCACAGACCATACAGGCACTCACAGACCCACTCACAGACCCATGCAGGTACTCATATATCCAATTGGATACCCACAGAGGCACTCACAGACCCATGACAGAACCACAAAGGAACTCATAGACCCACTGACAGAACCACATGTGTACACACACACCCATTCAGATATCCATGTATGTACTTACAGACCCGCATAGGCAATTACATACCCACTAATAGACTTACACAGATATTCACATGCCTACTCACATACCCACATAGGTATTCACACACCCATTCACAGAGCCATACAGCCATTCATAAACCCACTCATACACCCAATCACAGATCCACAAAGGCATTCTCACACCCATTAACAGAACTACACAGGTACTCATACACTCACTGACAGAGCTATATAGGCACTCACACACCCACTTAGATATCTATGCAGGTACTCACAGACCCACAAAGGCACTCACATGCCTGCTCACAGATCCATGAAGTTACTCACATACCTATGCACAGATTCCCACTTCTACTTACACACACACTCAGTGTCCCATACAGGAACTCTCACACCCACTGACACAACTACACAGGCACTCATAGACTCAATCACAGATAAACACAATTACTCATACATCCACTCACAAACCCACACTGGTATTCTCATACCCACTGACAGAACCACACAGGCACTCACAGACCCACTGGCACAGCCACACAGGCACTCACACAACTACTCAGATATCCATGCAATAACTCCCAAACCCATACTGGCACTCACAGACCCACTCACAAACCCATGCAGGTACTTATATACCCAATCAGAGACCCACACTTGCACTTACAGACCCCCTCAGAGTTTCACACAGGCACTCTTACAACCATTGACAGAATCACACACACACTTATAGACCCATTGACAGAGTCACAGAGGTAGTCACAGAGGTACTCACACACCCACTCAGATATTGATACATGCACTGACAGACCCAATCTAAAGGCCCACGCAGGCACTCACAGACCCAATCACAGACCCAATCAGGTGCTAATACACCCACTCATAGATGCATGCATCTACTTACACACCCACATACAGACCCACACAGGCACTCACACAACTACTCAGAGACCAATGCAGGCCATCATAAACCTATTCACAGACCCACATAGGCACTCACACACCCACTTACACTCAATTGTGGCACTCACAGGCTCATTCACAGATCCACACAGCCACTCAAACATTCACTCACAGAACTATACAGGTACTAGTATACCTACTCACAGACACATACAGGCACTTACATATCCTCTAACAGACCTACAGAGATATTCATATAGCTTATATACCCATGCAGGCACTAACATACTCACATATGCAATGACACATGCAATGACACATCTACTCATTGACCTACGCAGGTACTTGCAGATCCACTCACGGACCCATGCAGGCACTCACACATCTACTTATAGACCCAAACAGGCATTCACATACCTACTCACAGACCCACACATCCACTCACACCCACTCACAGACCCATGCAGGCACACACACACAATCACAGACCTATGCAGGCACACACAGACCCAATCAGTATCCCACAAAGGCACTTTCATACCCACTTATAGACCCACATAGGTGCTCTCACACCCACTCACAGACCCACGATGGCACTCACATACCCACTCACAGACCAATGCAAGTACTCACACACCCACTAATAGACCCACAAAGGCACTCACAACCTTACTCATAGACCCACTTATACACTCACACACCTACTCACAGACCTATGCAGACATTCATGGACCCATAACAAACCCAAGCAGGCACTCACAAAATCACTCACAGACCTATGCAGATACTCACAGAACCACTCAGAATCCTACAGAGATACTTTCACATCTACTCATAGACTCACACAGGGGTCCTCACATTCACTCACAGACCTACACAGGTACTTATGTACCTACTCACATACCTGTGCAGGTTCTTACACACCCATTAAGGGGGCAATACAGGTACTCAACAACTACTCACAGACCCACTTACACAATCACAATCCCAGTCACAGACCCACCCACACACCTGCCCACAGACCCACTTCGACAATCACACTCCTATTCACAGCCCCACTCACAGACCCACACAGAGACCAACTCAGACACTCACATACCCATTCATATATTACTCTGATGCACACAGGACCAGTCACAGACCCATTCAGATACTCACACATCTATTCACAAACCTATGTGCACAATCACTCACTGACCCACAGTGATACTCCCACTCCCACTCACAGGCCCACACAGACACTCACACACACACATTCACAGACCTACACATATACTTAAAATACATATTCACAGACCCATTCAGGCATGGACATACAGTGACAGACCCACAAAGGAACTCACACCCACTGACAGCCCCATGCAGACACTTATATGCCAACTCACAGGCCCTCACACTCACTCACAGACAGACCCATACAGACATTCAGACACTCAGTAACACACCCTCACAGGAACTCACTCACTCTCTCACAACACCACAGAGACACTCACATACCCATTCACAGACCCACTCTGGAACTCACAAACCAACTCACAGCCTCACTCAGGTACTCACACATCCACTCACAGATTCACTCAGGAATTCACGCGGCCACTCATAGGCCCACTCAGTCACTCCCACTCCCACTCACAGACCCAATTTTACACTTACACACCCAGTCAAAGACCCGCTGAGACTCACACATCCAGTCACAGACCCACTCACACATTCACATACCCATTTACAGACCCACACAGATACTAACACATCTGCTCACTGACCCATTCAGACACCTACATGCCCACTCACACACTCTTACCCACTCACATTCTCACTCATCCATTCACAGACCCATTCACATGATCTAACACCCACTAACAGATCCATAAAGACACTCACAAACCCGCTGACAGACCCACTAAAGCACTCACTGACCTAGTCACAGACCCATCGAAACACCCACTTACAGACCAACACAGACACTCACTTGCCTACTGACCGACTCACTCAGATGTTCTCACACCGAATCACAGACCTACTCATGTGTACTCACACATTCACTCACAGATCCATTCACATGTGCACACACCCACTAATGGACCCACATAGAAACTAACATACCCACTCACAGACCCACTCACACACCCAATCACAAACCCACTCTCAGACCCACACACCTACCCACAAATACACTCAGACACTCACATACCCCTTCACAGAACCACTCACACACCCACTCATAGACCCACTTAGACTCTCACATATCCAGTCACAGATCTAATCACACCCCCATTCCCAGACCCACTCAGACACTCATGTACCCACTTACAGACTCACTCATATACTCACAGACCCACTCATAGACCAACTCAGACACTCATATACCCACTCTCAGACCCAATCAGGCACTCAACTACCCAGTCACAGACCTAATTAGATACTCACACAACCACTCACGGACCCACTTTCATCATCAAACTCCCAGTCACAGACACACTCACGCACCCAATCAAAACTCTAATCAGGCACTCACACTCAAAGTCACAGACTCTCTCAGATACTGACAGACTTACTCATGTGCTCACATACCCTCTCACAGACCCAAGCAGACACTCATCCACTCACAGACCCCCTGTGATGCTCACAAACCCACTCACAGACCCACTTAGACAGTCACACTCCCACTCACATTCTAACTCACACACCCACTCACAGATACTTAGACAATCACACTCCCAGTCATAGACCCACTCATACACCCACTCACAGACACTCACACGCCCATTCACAGACCCACTCAGACACTTACACAGACACTTACACACACTCAGAAGCTCACTAAATTTAGTAAAAAACTATCAAAATTAAAATCAATTCAAAAACAAGAAACAATATAAATATGACTACAAACAATTAATACTACAAAATCTATTTAACCACTATTAGGAATCTTATTGGAGTCTAGGAATATAAATTGTAGTATTTCCAGTCCAGTTCATGCAATAGTAGGGACAGTGTTGGACTTCAGAAGGGTTAAATTTACTATTCCCACTCCAGTCTAAGCAACTGTAGGAAAACTGTTGGTCTTCAGAGGGGTTAGATTTACTATTGCTTGTCCAGTCAGCAGAGCAGTAGGGAAAGTGTTGGAGTTTAGATGGGTTAAATTTAGTATTACTACTCCAGTCTATGCAACAGTAGAGTGGCAGCAGTGGTCCCAGGGCAGTCCGATTGCCCTACTTGTGACAGGGCAGTCGGACCACCAGTGCGTAGTCTCACTGCCACCGTGGGTTTGGCAGTCCATCAGACCGCCAAACTCATATTAAGGCCCAAAGTCATCACACAGCTATTTAATTTAAAATAATCACGAAACAAAGAGTTAATTTTAAATAACTAATGTCATCTCATAAACAAATTCTCACCACAGGTTACCATAGATAAAATATTTGTTTTAAACGAATAAATTACATGAATATATATATTAAGATATAGAAATATTTTCTTATTTTCTTACCAACCAACTCACCTAAAACAATACCCACAGTATTAAACAAAAACATGTTTCAATAAATGCATACAAACGAACATGCATATTAAAATAAATACAACATTACAAAAGCTTCAACTACTCACCATAATCTTCTACAAACCTAAAAACCCACACCTAAAATATAACTCACATTAATGATGTTAAACTATTTACATCATTAACCATCAATTTGAATATTATTTCATCATTGAAAACAAGTTAATACTAATTTCTAATTTGTAAACCAATCAATACAATTCCTACTCTATACTCCTACAAACCCAACAGCTCACTACTAATGATTAAAGTAAATACATAAGTAATATTATATTTACACAAGTAACAAAAATATATAATTATTTAACCATTAAAAGTCAATTACCATTACATTTTAATTGTTTTATCCTAATTAACTTCTCACCCTATACCCCTACAAATACAACAGCTCACTACTAAAATATAACTTACTATAACCAATAATAAAACTGAATTGAAAATTAAAAGCTAAAAGTTTAAGTTTAAAATATAATCTAAATCTAAATGTTTACATAATTAATAATCAATTAAAAGATTAATTACCAATAAAAAAAACTTACCAATAAAATAACCATATTTATAATTTATATAACTTCACACCCGCCCACCTGCAAATTCAACAACCCACTGACACTATAAATCACTAATAACATTAAATTGAAAAAAACACTTAAAATATCAAAGTACATTTTTAAAAATAATAATAATTATGCCAACAATACTAAGAATTAAAAACAATATTATAACTAAAATTCATTGAAATAATTTTAAAACAATGGCCCCTTTTACGATGTTGGATGGGCACACTGTTGTGGGAAAGAAACCGCCTGACCATTAAACGGTATTTCCGCAATCCCAATTACGATGCGACTGCACATAGTCAAAATTAAATTTTTCAATTGGAGCTTGTGTGTCGGGCTTAAAAGGCCCGCAGCACAAGCTGCTATTGGAAATTGGAAGTTTGTAAACATCCCTGCACTCTGTGGCAGCAACAGGGTGCAAGGATGTTGAGGGGGCTACCATAGGTGCCCCCCAGGGCAGTACGTGGAGGGCCATGTGGGAAAGTGGTCCTGACTGGGGCCCCCAATGTCACTTTCCACCAGCCTTCCCATGTCGGAAACGCTAACATGCAATGGCTGTCAGAAACCGACATCATAATCCTGACGGCGGGAACGCTGTACTTAAGGGATTATACTGCCTTTCTGACTGACCCTTCGGAACAGCTTTGGGTTACCCCGCAGGTTTAAACTCTGACTGCTGTCATCCTAATTCATCAGTCGGACTTCAAACCTACCAAGTTGGGCTCAATATATTTACAACTATATTACTGAAAACTATATTTAAAAACTATATTACGTACCCCAAAAAATCAGTATTCTTAACAATGATATTCCATATCACAAATCTTTTGTCATCACAATATTTTTTCAGATATTTTTGAAGCTTCATATTTCAAACTCAATATTCTGTCCAAAATCCTCCTAACCATTACTTAACTGATGTACAAACATTTGCTTGTAAAACCTGATCAGTCTTTCCTTCACCTGATACTCTGTGATCCTTCCTCAGCTTAAAAAAACCCTGGATAAAGGGGTGCTAACAATTTTAAACACTCATGTTTGAATTTGAAAGACCATCATTGCACCTTATTGCAGCCACCTTTAAGGTAAGCATAAGAGGCACCCATGTTAGACATTGTGTGTCCCTGTTATCCAGTTTGGATAGGGGATCAGTGAAAGAGATGATAAAGCCTCCAAAGCTAACTTGCCATATGTGTTGAGGGCAGTGGCCTCGTTTGTACCATCTACTGGAACTACAAATCCTTATCTCATTCTACCAACAAAGCATCCTGGTTTTACCACTTCCTGGTCATGAACAGCTAATCATGTTTGGTCGATGTTCATCTACCAAAATCCTCATTTGTCAATGGCACCCACTCCTCCACTTTTGAGCCTTAATTCCTGTAAGTCTATGGACAGCTACATGAGAACATACACATTGTCCTATTTTCATATTTGAACTTCAGTGAACACTATGAAGTGGGAATAGTGATCCACGTGTTATGGCAAAAATGTCATTTTAAAGACTCCCTCATTTTGCCTTGTATGGTCCTGCCATTTGCTCTCCAACTACATTTTCCTTACATGACTCCTACCCTGTTTAAAAGCTGCGGGGCAGATTTACAAGCCACTTGCACCGCCTTGCACCGCCATTGCTTCACTTTTTTTTAATGCAACGGCGGCACTGCATCTGCTCCATATTTACATGGATGCTGATGCGTCACTTTTCTACTGGCTGCGTCGGTTTTCACCTGCGTGAAAATCGCCTGCGCCGCCTTAGATTTTATTTTATGCAGGGTAGGCATTCCTTGAAAATGCTGCTATGGTATTTATAACTTTTTCTGTTTATGCCGCAGCCTTTAGCTGCCCTGCCAATGAGTCACAATCCCTACGCCTGCTAAACCCAGGTGTAGGGATGACGCATTGGCTGTACCCAACGGACCACACCAGCTGCAGTGACTTGATTGGAATTTGCAATCAAGTCACGAGGTAAATGGGACACAGAAGATAAGTATATGGACTTAATGTCACAATGTGCGACATTACATGCTGATGTCACACATACAAGTGGGCACTAGGCCCACTTGTATGCGGACATCCAGGACCAATATGTTTAAGTGCAAAGTGACTTTGTCACCTTTTTACGCTCCAACACATTGGTCCCAATTCAGTAGTCAATGCATCAGTTAAGACTGAAGCATTCCCTCTAATTTTGATGCATTGCTGGAGTTGCATCGGTTTTCATGCCAACTCCAGCATTGCGCCAAAAAACCCTGCGTCATGGTGAGCAGTATTGTAAATATGGCGCATCCATGGTGGCACAACAGTTTCTCCTGCAGGCGCAAAAAACTGACGCATTGCTGCTTTAAAGCACCGATGCGTCACTTCTTGTAAATCTGCCCCTGCCTATCTTGATATACAGCCCTACCGTTTAAACTGAATAATATGAAGGGACAGGGAAAAGGAGGAAGCGTTCCTTTCCAGTACCCATCCTTACCTAAAACTCCCCTGCCACCACCCTCATTTTATTTATAACAATTATTTATTAGGAGTTTACTGCGATTGAGATAGGTGAAAAATCACCACAGTACAGTTTGCATCTCTAATTACAGAAATATGGTAATATAGGAGCAGGTAAGCATGTAAACAAATAAACATAATAATAATAATCTTTATTTGGCAGAAAAAAGTCCATAAAAGAAACAATTTAAAAAAGAAGAAACACATCAAATCCATATGTTGACTGCATAACAACCATAAATACAGATTTAAAAGATATCCCAAAACATTTTAAAACATGCAAATCAACCCCAACCACCATAATACCAATAACAATGGCAATCTAAAAATGGGGTCTTTTAACGAATAGTATAATTTTCAACCAGTGAGAAAGGTTGTACTAAGATTACTGTTGCCCTCTCAGGGGAGACCACTCTAATGTTCCTCCCTAAGGACAATCTTTCAAAAGAGGAAGTGGGCTTTCCACCGCATCCCCAGGTGACCTTGCCGGTGTTCACTATGACACTATGACAGGTCAGGGAAGAGGAGAACGGGTCCGAGGCGAGATGGGGGATATTTGGGCAGTCGCTCCCATCAATGGACGGGAAGGTGTGGCCTTCCATGATGGGATATACCCCGGAGCTTTAGGGATATCGTACAAGTGGCAGTCACCCGAAATCAGTCCATGGTTATATAAAAGGTTCCCATATTGATTGAAAGAATGTCATCCGGCCATTAACTTTATAAATGGAATGCGCAGTCATTGACTCTAGCAAGTTTTTTCCGAGTACTTTTTGGGGACTTTGCAATCCGTCTTATCTTGAGGGAGAGTAAACTGTATTGAGATTAAGACCTGTATTCCAGGCGTGTTTCCTAATACAGGTCACAATGCGGTCCAGTTAGGAGTGAGTGTTGTATAATTACAGAGGATATGTGGGAGATCCCAATCTCCCTCCTTGCTTCTCCAACACGTATTAAGTCCAGTACCAATTATGAAGAGTCTGAAAACAGGTGAATTTTAATTTGGCCTCTCTGAGAATCATGTCGTGCGTGTCGAGGACTTTTACCCAGGCCTCTGGTGTGTACCCCCATTGCAGCTTAGAATACTCTGACTTGTCCACTCACGGGAGCTGAAAATAGCTAATCGATCCGAAGGTTATACAAGCCGGATATCACACCCTTGCTTCCACCCCAGGTCTCTAAGTAAAGGCAAATAGGGGTTCATGGCAAGTTGCATGTATTCCCCCTCAGGTGGCTCTGGAGGCAGAACCGCAGTTAATGATATGGCCATCACTGAGAATGGAGCAGGGAAACTCTGTTTTGAAGAGCCTGAAAGTTTAGAGTGTAATGGCTCTGAACAGCTGATCTATGTGAGTGAGGCACACCGCAAACCTGCTGACCAGGGGTAAGGACTGCCACCACTTTGTTTTGCCGTAGATCGGTGGGAAGGAACTCAATCTCTCAGCTAACCTTGCACCATTGGCCTCGCGCTCATAATTGCGCAACGCTCCCACGGTGGTGTAAACCGCTGACCTGCTGACCAGGGGTGAGGACAGCCACCAATTTGTTTTGCCGTAGATCGGTGGGGAGGAACTCAATCTCTCAGCTGCCCCTGTAACATTAGCCTCGCGCTCATAAGTGTTCAACGCTCACACGGCGGTGTAAACCACAGACCTGCTGACCAGGGGTGAGGACTGCCACCAATTTGATTTGCCGTATATCGGTGGGGAGGAACTCAATCTCCCAGCTGCCCCTGCACCATTGGCCTTCCGCTCTTAAGTGCGCAACGCGCCTGTGGCGTGGGCCTCGCCCGGACAAAGCCCTGGCCAAGGTCAGGCCCGTCCATGCCCGTCAGAGCCCAGAGGAGGCTGGGCTGGGCCCACCTCTAACATTTGTGGATCTGGAGCTTTTCCAGGGACCTACTCGACAAACATGGGGAAGAGAAAGGCCACACCGCAAGACCAAGGAGTTGAGGTTGTTAGTACATTCTGCCTTCGTCTCGAGAGCAGCGGATGTGCTGTCGAGAGAGATAGACAGAGCAGAGGAAAAGCTGTCTTGAGGTGAGGCAAGCTTATTACCCCTTCAAACCCCTCTCTTAAAAGATGATTTTTTACCGGGGGACGCTTTTGATTCAGCTACTCGAACGGAAGCTACAATGCGGTTGCCTTGGCGCCCGCAGGGCGCCCTAGAAGGGCGGGCCCCTTAGTGCCAGCCAGGCACCAGCCCACCCCCTTCTGCTAGGGGACCCCTCGGGGAGGAGTCCCCCAACTCCTAGCAGCCAGTGGCTGCGGCGCGCAGGGTGCGTCACTTCCGGGGCTCGAGGAACGAGGGTGGGGGTATATAGGCCTCCCCCACCCTCTGTCCTTCCTCTCTTCATGCCCTGGACACGCCGTCGCTACCTCTCGCTGGGGAGGTGTCCCGTGGTGGCGGCGAGTGTAGGCCCTGCACCCCCATGCCGTATCTCCCCTTTCGGGGGATCCTGGTGGGCGGCCCAGCCTCGTCTGGAGTCTGCCGGGGGTCATGGATGGGAGCACACGCCGTCTGCCCCGCCTCTAAACGAGTACGTGCTGATTCGACCATCCGGTGAGTATATCCCCTTCCCCACCCTCCTCCCCTCACTAGTATGTGCGGCCGGTATGGGCCATTGCCCATTCCCGGTCTGCCGAGGGAGGGGGTGGGGAATAGCTCACGGAGCGGGTTTCTGTGAGAGCCAGGCACCGGAATGCTCCTCGGCCGGAGATGCATCGGGCAACCGGAGGGGGGCCTGGAACATTTATGTCCAGCACCTGCCTCCCCTTCCCGCCAGCTGCCCTGGAGGCACCTTGGGTTTTGGAGAGGGCAGCGGCGGTTTACACACGGGTAGAGAGGCGCATCGCCCCAGCAAGTAGGTTGCTCCGGTGGCGATTCCGGACGTTGCGGCCGCAGGTGGGGGGGCTAGGGATGAGATTGGACTATACATGTGCGGGAGCTGTGAGGCAAGCCGGGTCAACCGCAGGCCCCCCGGGACCCGTAAGTCCCTATCTGCAGCCCGTATGTGTTCGGGGAGGGGATGTGGTCCGTCGGCTGCGCTGCTGACTTTGGTGCAGGAAACTAGGGTTCAAGCCTCGAGGTTGCGTCCTGTGATCCTGGGCAAATCACTTAATCTCCCCGTGCCTGAATATGTAATGTAAATACGGTGCTCATGTGCAGCTGTCGACTTTGGTGCAGGAAACCAGAGTTCGAGCCTCGAGGTCGCGTCCTGTGATCCTGGGCAAATCACTTAATCTCCCCATGCCTGAATATGTAATGTAAATACGGTGCTCATGTGCAGCTGCCGACTTTGGTGCAGAAAGGCAGGGTTCGAGCCTCAAGGTCGCGTCCTGTGATTTTGGGCAAATCACTTAATCTCCCCGTGCCTGAATATGTAATGTAAATATGGTGCTCATGTGCAGCTGCCGACTTTGGTGCAGGAAACCAGAGTTCAAGCCTCGAGGTCGCGTCCTGTGATCCTGGACAAATCACTTAATCTCCCCGTACCTGAATATGTAATGTAAATACGGTGCTATACCTTTGGGTCGAGTTCACGCTATATAAAAGATGCAACAAAAAAAAAAAATACCGCTCAATCAATCAATCAATCAATGCATTTATATAGCGCACTACTCACCCAGAGGGTCTCAAGGCGCTAGGGGAGGGGGGTCCGCTACTGCTCGAACAGCCAGGTTTTGAGCTGCTTCCTGAAGGTGAGGTGGTCCTGGGTCAGGCGGAGGTGGGTCGGGAGGGAGTTCCATGTCTTGGCGGCGAGGTAGGAGAAGGACCGTCCCCCTGTGGTGGCTCTTCGGATACGGGGGACGGCGGCGAGGGCGTGGGTGGTCGATCGAAGCTGGCGTTTGGGAGCGTAGAAGTTGAGGCGGCTGTTGAGGTATCCTGGTCCTTGGTTGTGTAGGGCTTTGTGAGCGTGGGTGAGGAGACGGAAGGTGATTCTCTTGTTGACCGGGAGCCTGTGCAGGTCTCTCAGGTGTTCGGAGATGTGGCTGCGACGGGGGATGTCCAGGATGAGTCGTGCTAAGGCGTTCTGGATCCGCTGGAGTCTCATCTGGAGTTTGGCGGTGATTCCGGCGTAGAGGGAGTTGCCGTAGTCCAGACGGCTGGTGACGAGGGCCTGGGTGACCGTCTTCCTGGTCTCGGTGGGGATCCACCGGAAGATCTTTCGTAGCATGCGCAGGATGTTGAAGCACGACGAGGAGACGGCGTTGACTTGTCTGGTCATGGAGAGGGAGGAGTCCAGGATGAAGCCTAGGTTGCGTGCATGGTCTGTTGGTTTGGGTGCGCTGCCTAGGGCGGGGGGCCACCAGGAGTCATCCCAGGCGGAGGGTGAGGATCCTAGGATGAGGACTTCCGTCTTGTCCGAGTTCAGTTTCAGGCGGCTGTACTTCATCCATTCGGCTACCTCTTTCATCCCTTCGTGGAGGTTGGCTCTGGCGGTGGCGGGGTCGTTGGTGAGGGAGAGGATCAGCTGGGTGTCGTCGGCGTAGGAGACGATGTTGAGGTTGTGCTGGCGTGCGATGTCTGCGAGGGGGCTCATGTAGACGTTGAAGAGGGTTGGACTGAGTGAGGAGCCTTGAGGAATGCCGCAGATGACTTCGGTGGCTTCAGATCTGAACGGGGGGAGGCGAACTCTCTGTGTCCTTCCGGCGAGGAAGGAGACGATCCACTCCAGTACCTTCTCCTGGATTCCGACGTTGCAGAGGCGCTGCACAAGTGTGCGGTGGCAGACAGTGTCGAAGGCCGCGGAGAGGTCTAGGAGGATGAGGGCTGCTGTTTCTCCGTTGTCAAGCAGGGCTCGGATGTCATCGGTGGCTGCGATCAGGGCGGTCTCGGTGCTGTGGTTGGCCCGGAAGCCAGACTGTGAGAGGTCTAGGGATCCGTTCGTCTCGAGGAAGGCGGCCAGCTGCTTGTTGACGGTCTTCTCGATGACTTTGGCTGGAAACGGGAGCAGCGAGATGGGGCGGTAGTTCTTGAGGTCGGTGGGGTCGGCTGATGGCTTCTTTAGTAGAGAGTTGAGTTCGGCGTGCTTCCAGCTCTCCGGGAAGGTAGCGGTGTCGAAGGAGGTGTTGATGATGTCCCGCAGGTGGGGTGCGATGACTGCATCGGCCTTGTTGAAGACGTGGTGAGGGCACGGGTCGGTCGGAGATCCGGAGTGGATGGAGTTCATTGTGCGAACTGTGTCTTCGGTGCTGATCTGGGTCCAGGTGTGGAGGGTGGCGGTGGGGGGTGCTGGTTCGGTCGTGGCGTGCGTCGGTTGAGTGCTGAAGCTGTTGTGTATGTCCGCGATCTTGTTGTGGAAGTAGGAGGCGAGGGAGTTGCAGAGGTCTTGCGAAGGGGTGATGTCGTTGTTTCCGGCGTACACCCCAACGTTTCAACGTTGGGGTGTACGAGTTTAACATTACAAGCAATGGCATTTTCTTCATGTGGGGGAGGCCTCGCCCGCCAGCGGGTTGGGACTCACACGGTCCCAACATGACTGGGCAGGCGGTGCCAACAGGCGGGGTGTAATCCTCATGTGTCACGGTGGCTAGGGGTTAAGGTCTTCCATTATGACGGTAAAGGCTATGTGTTTAAACACCGTTGTTCCATTGCTTGTGGTGTACGAGTGAAACATTAGAGGAATGGCACTTTCTTCATGTGGCGGAGGCCTCGCCCGGCAGCAGGTATTAGAGGCGGCATGGGCCCGGTTGCAACTGCCTCGCCATTACCTGGGATGCCCAACCTCCAGGTCCCTCCGCATAATCCTAAACTCTGAACGGGCCCTCCTCCCCCGGCCAGAATATGGGCGGAGTGCGGCAGCTGGTGTGGGGGGGGATCAGGGGGCGGGAAGACCACTGGCACGCTTCCTTCAGGCACCTAGTGGCTTTGCTAGCATCGGGGTACGGCCGCCGCTCCCTAACCCCCCACAGTGAAAGCCAAGTTTGGGCCTCGAGCCCCTGCTGGCCGTTACCAGTAACACGCTGGACTTCCGGAGATATTTACCTGCCAGGGGTGAGGGGGTTTCTACGAGGAGGCTGCGTGGGTGAAATTTAGGCGGGATTTGCCCCACCCCCTCCACTTTTTTGGCGACTCCTAATGCCTGCTGGCGATCGGGGAACATGAGCCGGTCCAATATGGCGAAGGTTAGTGTGCAGGGGGAGGGGCTGTTGTGGTAGGTCATGTTCCGCAGCATTGAAACCGGCAGCAGGAGATGTAACTGCCCACGTGATGGGTGTAAATAATGGCGCCACTTATTCAACATGTATTGTTGTTCCGAGGAGGCTCTAAGCAAAGTAGCAGCCAGCAATGAATATGACTTTAAAAGATCAGACGGTCAATTATAGTAGACGTTGTGCCCCCTGGCTTGGCCCGCACTGAGCCTTTGGTTTCTGGCGCCCCATCACGGGTTATTCACTAGGCGGATGTGAGGCGGGGGAGTTATGTCGACACCAGTACCCCCTGCCGCCCCCCCCGCTTTCTTAAGGATCCATTGGGGGTGGGGGGAGGGAGTCTAAGCGGATTGATTATTGCAGCCATTTACCGTGTCATCCCCGTGTACTGCACCTTCCTACCAGCATCTGGGTACTTGCGTTGCTTCGGCACGTGGTGGCGCAGAACAGGCAACGTCACATGATATATGTTGGTGGTGCGTGTTCAGTTAGGAACACGCTTAGGCGGCCGATCATTGGTCGCAGTGCCCTTATCTGGGTACTGGGAGTATTTTGTTTCATACATGTGCTCACTTGCCAACTGCTATTCACGTCATTTGTATGTCTTCCCCCATGCGGATATGAGTTAATTGGGGCACTTGCGTTGCTCAGGTACGGGGTTTTGCAGAACATGCAGCGTCACAGGATATGTGTGTGGGCGGTTCACGGGCACCATTGGGCTGCCGGATTATATGGGCACAGCATCCTTGCTAGGAAGAATAGCCCTAGTTGATGCATAATGGCAATAAAGCGTCCTGCTCATAGCCATTTTGTTGTCACAGTATTACATCTCTGTGTCTGATCAAAAGATTGAATTGTTAATAGCACACAGGATAGGCGTTGATGTCACCGCGGACCGGCAGCTGCAAACTCCGGGGTATCCTCCAGGTCTACCGGCGTTCGTTCTGCATGAAATGACAGTGTATGAGCGACGGGCAGTTATCAGCCTACATTATTCACAGAGTGCACCCAAGCTTCATGTAGGAGCCGTTGGTAAGGTGGGGTCCTTACAGTAGTGCCTTTGAGAGTGACCAGAGAAGGGTATTGGTTGGTTGTGGTGCCTTTACTTGTAGTTGGGATGTTCGGTTCAAACCTTGGCTTTTCCCGTTGGCACCTGGGGGGCGCTGTGGGGGGGTGCGCTGTGAGCAATCTGTTTGTTGTATTGCATTGAGTTAAGACGTTGCTGCTGGGCCAACAAGGTCCTGGTGCCTCCAGGGGTTATAGAACATGTGTACATCGCTCAGGCGGCTCCAGTCCAGAAATGCGGCAAACAAGAAAAAAAAATAAAAGCAGCTTTAAACCTCGGTGGTCTTAGAGCTTTGCGTTGGTACAATGGGTGTAATTACTGATATCAATATGTCTCGCTCAGTGTTCCTTGCCCTTGATTGTGCCCGGTTGATTTTGCATTGTGTTTTTGTATGGATGGCGTGGCTGGCAGCTGTGCATCTGTGGGGCAGGAAGATGTGACCAGGGACTGCATCGGCTAACAGAGTGCCGGAGCCGGGGAACGAGCACGACAACACGGGAGGCTCACGTACGGAATACTCCTATTGTTAGTCCATGTATCCATGTATATTTCAGTGCCCTAGGAGGTCTTTTTGCCACCGGTGGCACTGTCCCGCGGTTTGTGTTATTTTTCCTTTCACGCTAGTGTCATTTCGGTGCCGTAGGAAGGGGCCGTGGGCCTGCCTCTGTGCCCGCAGGGTGGTGGCATTGGTCAGATTGGTGGTATGTCTGTCTATCCGAGCGGATAACGGGCACCGGTGGCATAGAGTTACTGTAGCCTGCGGGGCTCTTGACATGCTATATGCTACTTTTGTTGAGGCATATGCGAGAATTGTTTAATGGGTATCCCCTGGATGGGTTGTAGGCGATATAGTCACCTTCCCCCTTCGCGTAGACCTACGTTACCCCCGGTTTACTGCTTGTCTCGGATTGAAACTCACGACTGGAGCACCCTACTGTGACCTGCACGCTTGACTAAGTGACAGTTCACCTGTGCTAGATCGGATAAGGTGGTTCCTGGTGCGTGGCACTTTCACTTAATTGTCAACACCGGCGCTTGTGACAGCTTTCCACCAGTCAGCGCTGTTTGTCGATTTAGAGATGACCACAGCAGCAGGTAATAATTTATTGAATATACACTATATTCCTTTGCGCTGCCCAAGCTATTCTTATAGCCTTGAGGGCCTGGAATAATCTGAATCGCCACTCTTGCCCAAGTGTCGGGGTTAGTGGGTGATGTTACTTGGTTTGGCGGCTTGGCGGGAGCATTGTGCAGTGTATGTCTCCCTCGCCTCCAGAGTTTGATTTTGCGAGCAATAAAGGTCATTTCATATTCATTTGAATGTCTCCCATAGTTGTACTCGGACGATGAAAATGCACCTGCCTGGAGCAGTTTTAAGTGAGACAGTGCAGTTCTTACATGCCCACTGTGAGCCAGGCTACAGACAGTGTAAGTTAATGGCACGAAGACTTGAGACCTCTCTTGCGCAGGGGGTTGGGTCTGGGGTGTCTTCCCTTTGGAGTCAGGATGTTCGGTGGAAACCTCGGTGTCCTGTTTGGCGCCTGGGTGGCGTGCGCCGAGAGAAGTCTGTTTCGATTGCATTGAGAGAAGATTTCGCTGCTTGGACAACAAGATCCTTTGGCCACCAGGAGTTATGCATGTGGCCCTTATCAATGTCTTATTGATGCATGTTCTACTGAGGACAAATGGTAAAATGGTTGTCGGTTTTGGCCGGGGCTCGGCAAGTATGGTTTCATCTTTCTCACCTACCACTTGTGCATTATCGGCCTAGAAGCCAAATATACTTCACAGGGCTCTGCTCACACCAAAGTGGGCCAAGATCACACAAAGCACAGGATGAGTGATTGGTGTCAGTCAGATATGGCGAATCATGAGATATATGCCAGAGGTAGCGTAGATGACATTTCAGACTAGATCGGTGATATTATCATGGTTCATCCTTTGTCCCAATATAGACAAAAGTTACTGACAGGCCCTGTTTTGCAAAGAATAGTTAATTTGTCTCCGCATGTGCCTCTCTCGCAGTACAACAAGTTCAATTTTGTCTCCAACGCGGGGATTGTGCGCCACTATTCCGTTTCCAAAGGGCTCCCGCATTCCGCACCTATACAAGACCTGGAAAGTATCATGGCCCGACTCTTGCAGCCCATAATAAAGAGTCTTGAGCGCATTGAGGCCAAGTTAGCAAAAATGAATGATAGGGAGGGAAGTGTACATGAAAGTACTGGTAGGCTTGCTGAACTTGTACAGAAGGCTAACTGTGCCTGTCAGTGTAAATGTAAAAATCCCTCCCTCACTAGCATGCAGTTTACACTCACAACCGAGTCCTTGCGGGATATCTCACGTATCTAGATTAACAGGGAGACAGCTGCGGGTGTTGGTGGGGGGATAAGTTCTGATAATTTCGTTTGTATGGCTAATTAGTTGGCGATCTTCCCTCAGTTATTGCCAACGAACAATTGTGTAGTGGCCCGAGAAACTTAGCTACATCTAGTCAGCCTGCCATTTACCTTGATTTACCCCCTCAGGCTGAACCTAAATCTCCCCCCGGCTGCATGCCCCTTTGTGATGATCTTAGTAAACACACCACCATTGAAAGACTCTCAGATGGAAACTACACAACAACTGATGAACAAAGCATCACATTGGCTGTCTAAGTTTATTCCGCCCACAAATGCCTTAATATTGCCAATTGTATCATCATGGCCAGAGGAGTTCCCTGGGTGGGCAACTCCCTAAAATCAATTGGGGGGGATTGTATAGTAATTCATTTTAAAAATCAACATCTTGTGAGATATCTATTGGATACGGTATCCAATTCCCCTGTAGCATCAACACAAATCTTTTCTTTACCGCTGGGGTTCTTTTACAGACCCCTGGGCGCTGAACCTCTGGACAGAAGGATAAATATTCACCTTGACCCCTTTGTCCCTCCTCCTCACCCCCCAGCCCCTGTAGTATTCCCTAATAGATGGAATGATACAACAGACATTTAACTGACTAATAAATTTGCGCCCCTGGAGGGCATAGAAACCTGTGATTGACGTAAGGATAGGAGTGAGACCCAGCATTTGCAGAGCCAATAGGAGGTAATCCCGCCAATAGTAAACCAGCCCCGGGACCAGAGAAGAGATATGGTCAATGCAATAACCATGAATATAGCGAGGCTTAGGTCTAAGTGGGGAAATTAAGTTTGGACTAGGATCATCGAATGCTATGACCTAGGTATCCTCCAAGAGACATGGGAAGTTGATGCGGTTTATATTGATGGGTTTTGTGCAATACTAACACCTGCTATTCGTTCACGGTCAGGTAGAGCTAGAGGAGATTTAATAACCTTGATAAGAAATACCTTGTACGTAAATATAGATGAGATAGATGTCCAGTCCCCTTACTACCACCTTTTAGTATGTAGTGGCTTCGGTGAAGAGTATATGCTCCTAATTAACTTTTATTATAACAACTTTGAGGGTAATATGTCAGAGGTAACTCAATCACTTGAAAAAGCAATTGATAGAGCAAAAACCATTCACCGAAACCCCCTACATATAGTCTGGGTGGGAGATTTTAATGCTCATAGCTGCGCTAGAACAACAACCCCGCTCTGTGGGTTAGTAGATGAAGCAGGGGTTGTTCCTTACCATTTTCTACACACACAGTACAGGGATGAATTGAATAGGCTCCTGGTCACAAGAAACCTGGTAATACTTAAGCCTACAGATGAGCACACTGGCAATCTGGCAAAAACATATGGGAACACAATACATGGTTCCATGCTTGATTACCTAGTGGTGGGGTTTTCCTTTAAGAAGTTTTTTAACCAGATAGGAACCTTTGCTTCAGCTTTTAGCTATCATGCCGCAGTGATCTTGCAAGTTTATTGGAAGGGTTGTTTTCATAGTGCGGCTCTAAAAATTCCAACTGCAAAAATAGAAAGGAGGAATGAAATAGTCTTAAAATGGGCAAACAAAAATAAAGCTGTATTACTACCTCCTATAATTGGGAGCACCCAGAATGAATAATCAACTTGTCTTGATTTGCAAAGTGACCAGCAAAGTATAGTGCAGGCCTTTGTCTCACTGTTGAGCGTGGTGGAAAGTAATTTACAAGCCCGGAAGAAACCCTGTTTATTAATGACCCCGTGCTGGTTTAATATGGCTTGCACCAAGTCACTCAGTAATCTACACAAAGCCCTAAAGGAAAGGCCAAGGAATAATGCCTTAGTCAGCTGTCTCCATTTGCAAAACAAGAAATGTAGGCAGGATAGACTTATAGCTTTAACAGAGGATGCCTGGATCAAAGTACAACTAGCCTCAACTTTAAAAAGCTCTAAAGAATTCTGGACGATAGTCAACTCACCATTTTTGAGCCAAGATACAGGACCCTCCCTAAGTATAAATGTGGGGGAGGACACTTGGGTGGGCCATTATTCAGCTACAGTTGGGCTAGCCCGAGATAGGGAGAACCTGATTGAAGATCATTCAAACTGTGATGTGGGTATCCCGATTACCTTTATATTTGCAGAGGTGGGAAACAGCCTTATGCAATGCAGCAGTGCAAAGGCTCCGGGTCCGGATGGTGCCTCCATTGATTTTTTTCTTTGATTACCCCGAACTCTGCATTCCGTTTCTGACAAATATTTTCAATGCAATTATGACAAGAGGGCCCCCTCCCTGATGGGAAACAACAGTTATTGTGCCAATACACAAGGAAGGGGACAAAGCATTGCCCAAAATCTGTAGGCCAATATCACTTTTGGACTGAACATGTAAACTAATGGGCCGTTTGTTGATAAACAGACTTGAAGAATGGGCTGCTGATAATAATATTTTAATCCCAGTGCAATATGGTTTTAAAAAAGGGATGGGGACACTGGATCAGTGCCTAAACCTAAATTTGATTGCAGCAAAGTATACTAATGTGAAAGGAGGGAATGTTTTTATGGCGTTCATGGACCTCTCCGCTGCTTTTGATTCTGTGTCGCACAATAATTTATGGAATATCTTGAAATACATAGGAGTGGATGATAATAGTATACTTTGTATCCGTCAATTATACTCCCTGTCCTCTGCATGTGTTAGGTATGGCAGCCAGGGCCAATGCACAATATCTTTCCCAATTCTCTGTGGTGTTAGGCAGGGATGCGTTCTAGCCCCTTTTATGTTTTCTCTATATACCAACGGCGTGGAATCAGCAGAGAATCATGAGATGACTGACGTGCCCATGGTAAACAAGAAAAAGATTCCTATCTTGTTATATACTGACGCCGCTGTATTGGTCGCTAGGACAGGTTTAGCCCTACAAAAACTAATAAACAATTATGTGTCAAATATGGCTGCATTAGATCTTCAGGTAAACAAATCAAAAACCTATGTCCTAATAGTGGGGGAAACAGCCCAAAAAATTACCATTGTTTTTATTGCTCCTCGGAGAATTGAAATAACAAAGATCTTCTTATATTTGGGTGTACTTTTTAATAGTTCAGGGTCCTGGACAAACATGATGGAGAGCAGATGTAATGCGCTAGAAAAGAGCGCAATGGCTATGTGTTTGTTCACAAAAAAGCTGGGTACAAAGCCTTTGGAACCAATTAAAAAGATTCATTGCACTAAGGCTATTGCTGCAGCTACATATGGAACAGGGATATGGGGTATAACTAGAACTGACCTATTGCAACAGAAAGAAGATGGCTTCTTCAAAAAGTTATTTTCCCTCCCGAAAGGTTGCTCTAACTACATCATGCACCAAGAGCTGAATGTTCCATTCATATCTGATTTAACAATCATAGCCCCGGTCCTACTTTGGCATTCAATTTGGACCAGGGATACAATGAAACTCACCCAAAATATTATTAGAGACTGTTTATCCCTTGAGCAGGTGCTTCAGGTTCCATGGCTGAGATATGTTAAGGTTACCCTGTCAAAATTGGGATTTGAATCCCGTTTTTCAGATTCACTTACTTGTATGAATACATCTAAAGCGGACATCAAATGTTGCTCAAAAGAGCATAGGGATGAAGAAATATACATATTAAACTGTAATAAAACCATGGTGTCATTATATTTCGACCTTCCACCTGCCCTTGGGGAAGCAAATTCATATCTGGTGTCTGTGACAAATCCTCGACACCGATATGTACTCTTGAGATTTAGACTAAATCTGATCCCTTGTATGTTGGGCTTCCCATCAGGGTCATACTCAATCAATGAACTTCCAACGTGCCCCTGTGATGGTATTTCCATTCAATCTAACGTCCATTTTATATTTTTCTGCAAATTTTATACTTGCGCGCGGAAAATATATACTCGCCCATTGTTTTTTAAATATGTGTGTACAATCTCACCCAGCTTTGGTTTTTCTCCAAACGCTCCCTGACCCATCTGTAAATTTCTCTGTTGCATCCTACCTAAGCCTGGTTTTATCAAAAAGAAGATTGTTTAATTCATAACTTATATTCTGATTGACTGTGGGACTGCTCTGCATTTTATATTATCCATAAAGTGGATTGAGGTTACGTTAAAGGGTCGCTCCTTTTTATCTGATATTATTCGATTCTAGTTGGAGTCAGGAGATAGTAGATACATTTGCCTGTTGTCTGCAATCCAACTTGTCTCTGCACCGCACTAAGCACCTTATGATATATTGAGTGAACTTAATATGTTCTTAACCAGTGTTTTATCAAAATTTTAACTTGGCTCCTATCTGTGTTGTATCTGTGCTTTATTTCATGCTTTATTTAAATGTGATGGGGATGTTTCATGACTTTAAAATGTGTATTTGATGAATTTCTGTACTTTTATGATCTTAATGATTAAGATCGAATAACGTTCATTTGATTGATTGATTGATTTATTGATTGAGTGAGGCAGCAGGTTTGCCATGACAGCTAGAAGACCGGAGTTTGACTTACCAATATGCTCCAATTACGCCAGATAGTGGCAGCCATATTAAGCCAGAAGATTGTGTGCATGTTTCCGCAATCTATGCATAGCTTTAATTACCAGGCTTTTTGCTTGTGGTTGGGGAGCGTTAGAGGGGAGGATGGGTATCTGTAGAGGGTCCCAAGGTTCCTGTATCATTGAAGTAAATCCACTTTGGATGGTTACTCCGTTGGGGGGATCAGGAGAAGTGTGGAGCCAGTGCATCAACTGTGATAGGTGAAATTATGTGTAGTAGGAGGCAGTGAGACAGTCTCATCCCTCCAGATTCAGTATGTACATGCAAGTAACATACACCCCTAAATTAATCTTTTCTCCGGGTATAGTCCATTAATTGTAAATTTCATTCAAAGAAAACAGTCGATATCCGTTCTTGATATAACTGGATATGTTGTATTTATTCATTGGTAATCATACAGATGTCCAATTTTCACAGCGCAGCCGACGCGCGTTTCGCCCAACGGGCTTTCTCAAGGCTTGTCAGGTTCAATGTCTCGTTCGTATTCAATGTATATGGCTTAAAATACAGCCTAATCTAAGTTCCGCATCCTTAATCAAAATTTCCATCATTCCAACTGATGAGTTGAAAAGTAATTTTTCCCATTCTTTAAGATGACCCCTGTCCAGGTCTTCAAATGAGGGAAAAATAAGAATTCGGAGACCCCTGGGTACCTGTCCTTTTTCTATGTATTTACGTAGGATCGTTGAGTCCCACCATCTGGAGAGTTCCTGACGTTTCAACCTCTCTAATCTAATGAATTTTTGTCTCATTCCTTCTTTTCCAGTTGATTTGGTATTGGCTTGACCTGAGATTGTATCGTTACTAAAAAGATCTTCTAGTAGCGCATCTCTATTGTCCTCAAAATTGGCCATTGTCAAATGTCAAAATACAGAAAACAGTAGGTAAATAGTAAATACCCAAATCTCAAAACAATCCAAAAATAGTATCACATGTAATTACAAGTTATAAGCAAAACGAGTGCTCGATCAGCAAAAATTGATGTATAAATATACTTTTCAGTGGATATGCTATAAGGACCTGCACATCGTAAAGTATATGCTATAATGCAATGAATTATTCATGACAATTGTATTGGGTGCTAGCATATAGCCACATACTCATCCACTAAAAGTAATAGTCATCTCAGAGAATACAAGATTCCAAAGATGTTAAAATTTGTTAAGAAGGCAATGCAGCACACCCCAAAAGTAACATACACCCCTAAATTAATCTTTTCTCTGGGTATAGTCCATTAATTGTAAATTTCATTCAAAGAAAACAGTCGATATCCGTTCTTGATATAACTGGATATGTTGTATTTATTCATTGGTAATCATACAGATGTCCAATTTTCACAGCGCAGCCGACGCGCGTTTCGCCCAACGGGCTTTCTCAAGGCTTGTCAGGTTCAATGTCTCGTTCGTATTCAATGTATATGGCTTAAAATACAGCCTAATCTAAGTTCCGCATCCTTAATCAAAATTTCCATCATTCCAACTGATGAGTTGAAAAGTAATTTTTCCCATTCTTTAAGATGACCCCTGTCCAGGTCTTCAAATGAGGGAAAAATAAGAATTCGGAGACCCCTGGGTACCTGTCCTTTTTCTATGTATTTACGTAGGATCGTTGCGTCCCACCATCTGGAGAGTTCCTGACGTTTCAACCTCTCTAATCTAATGAATTTTTGTCTCATTCCTTCTTTTCCAGTTGATTTGGTATTGGCTTGACCTGAGATTGTATCGTTACTAAAAAGATCTTCTAGTAGCGCATCTCTATTGTCCTCAAAATTGGCCATTGTCAAATGTCAAAATACAGAAAACAGTAGGTAAATAGTAAATACCCAAATCTCAAAACAATCCAAAAATAGTATCACATGTAATTACAAGTTATAAGCACAACGAGTGCTCGATCAGCAAAAATTGATGTATAAATATACTTTTCAGTGGATATGCTATAAGGACCTGCACATCGTAAAGTATATGCTATAATGCAATGAATTATTCATGACAATTGTATTGGGTGCTAGCATATAGCCACATACTCATCCACTAAGAGTAATAGTCATCTCAGAGAATACAAGATTCCAAAGATGTTAAAATTTGTTAAGAAGGCAATGCAGCACACCCCAAAAGTAACATACACCCCTAAATTAATCTTTTCTCCGGGTATAGTCCATTAATTGTAAATTTCATTCAAAGAAAACAGTCGATATCCGTTCTTGATATAACTGGATATGTTGTATTTGTTCATTGGTAATCATACAGATGTCCAATTTTCACAGCGCAGCCGACGCGCGTTTCGCCCAACGGGCTTTCTCAAGGCTTGTCAGGTTCAATGTCTCGTTCGTATTCAATGTATATGGCTTAAAATACAGCCTAATCTAAGTTCCGCATCCTTAATCAAAATTTCCATCATTCCAACTGATGAGTTGAAAAGTAATTTTTCCCATTCTTTAAGATGACCCCTGTCCAGGTCTTCAAATGAGGGAAAAATAAGAATTCGGAGACCCCTGGGTACCTGTCCTTTTTCTATGTATTTACGTAGGATCGTTGCGTCCCACCATCTGGAGAGTTCCTGACGTTTCAACCTCTCTAATCTAATGAATTTTTGTCTCATTCCTTCTTTTCCAGTTGATTTGGTATTGGCTTGACCTGAGATTGTATCGTTACTAAAAAGATCTTCTAGTAGCGCATCTCTATTGTCCTCAAAATTGGCCATTGTAAAATGTCAAAATACAGAAAACAGTAGGTAAATAGTAAATACCCAAATCTCAAAACAATCCAAAAATAGTATCACATGTAATTACAAGTTATAAGCAAAACGAGTGCTCGATCAGCAAAAATTGATGTATAAATATACTTTTCAGTGGATATGCTATAAGGACCTGCACATCGTAAAGTATATGCTATAATGCAATGAATTATTCATGACAATTGTATTGGGTGCTAGCATATAGCCACATACTCATCCACTAAGAGTAATAGTCATCTCAGAGAATACAAGATTCCAAAGATGTTAAAATTTGTTAAGAAGGCAATGCAGCACATCTCAAAAGTAACATACACCCCTAAATTAATCTTTTCTCCGGGTATAGTCCATTAATTGTAAATTTCATTCAAAGAAAACAGTCGATATCCGTTCTTGATATAACTGGATATGTTGTATTTATTCATTGGTAATCATACAGATGTCCAATTTTCACAGCGCAGCCGACGCGCGTTTCGCCCAACGGGCTTTCTCAAGGCTTGTCAGGTTCAATGTCTCGTTCGTATTCAATGTATATGGCTTAAAATACAGCCTAATCTAAGTTCCGCATCCTTAATCAAAATTTCCATCATTCCAACTGATGAGTTGAAAAGTAATTTTTCCCATTCTTTAAGATGACCCCTGTCCAGGTCTTCAAATGAGGGAAAAATAAGAATTCGGAGACCCCTGGGTACCTGTCCTTTTTCTATGTATTTACGTAGGATCGTTGCGTCCCACCATCTGGAGAGTTCCTGACGTTTCAACCTCTCTAATCTAATGAATTTTTGTCTCATTCCTTCTTTTCCAGTTGATTTGGTATTGGCTTGACCTGAGATTGTATCGTTACTAAAAAGATCTTCTAGTAGCGCATCTCTATTGTCCTCAAAATTGGCCATTGTCAAATGTCAAAATACAGAAAACAGTAGGTAAATAGTAAATACCCAAATCTCAAAACAATCCAAAAATAGTATCACATGTAATTACAAGTTATAAGCACAACGAGTGCTCGATCAGCAAAAATTGATGTATAAATATACTTTTCAGTGGATATGCTATAAGGACCTGCACATCGTAAAGTATATGCTATAATGCAATGAATTATTCATGACAATTGTATTGGGTGCTAGCATATAGCCACATACTCATCCACTAAGAGTAATAGTCATCTCAGAGAATACAAGATTCCAAAGATGTTAAAATTTGTTAAGAAGGCAATGCAGCACACCCCAAAAGTAACATACACCCCTAAATTAATCTTTTCTCCGGGTATAGTCCATTAATTGTAAATTTCATTCAAAGAAAACAGTCGATATCCGTTCTTGATATAACTGGATATGTTGTATTTATTCATTGGTAATCATACAGATGTCCAATTTTCACAGCGCAGCCGACGCGCGTTTCGCCCAACGGGCTTTCTCAAGGCTTGTCAGGTTCAATGTCTCGTTCGTATTCAATGTATATGGCTTAAAATACAGCCTAATCTAAGTTCCGCATCCTTAATCAAAATTTCCATCATTCCAACTGATGAGTTGAAAAGTAATTTTTCCCATTCTTTAAGATGACCCCTGTCCAGGTCTTCAAATGAGGGAAAAATAAGAATTCGGAGACCCCTGGGTACCTGTCCTTTTTCTATGTATTTACGTAGGATCGTTGCGTCCCACCATCTGGAGAGTTCCTGACGTTTCAACCTCTCTAATCTAATGAATTTTTGTCTCATTCCTTCTTTTCCAGTTGATTTGGTATTGGCTTGACCTGAGATTGTATCGTTACTAAAAAGATCTTCTAGTAGCGCATCTCTATTGTCCTCAAAATTGGCCATTGTCAAATGTCAAAATACAGAAAACAGTAGGTAAATAGTAAATACCCAAATCTCAAAACAATCCAAAAATAGTATCACATGTAATTACAAGTTATAAGCAAAACGAGTGCTCGATCAGCAAAAATTGATGTATAAATATACTTTTCAGTGGATATGCTATAAGGACCTGCACATCGTAAAGTATATGCTATAATGCAATGAATTATTCATGACAATTGTATTGGGTGCTAGCATATAGCCACATACTCATCCACTAAGAGTAATAGTCATCTCAGAGAATACAAGATTCCAAAGATGTTAAAATTTGTTAAGAAGGCAATGCAGCACATCCCAAAAGTAACATACACCCCTAAATTAATCTTTTCTCCGGGTATAGTCCATTAATTGTAAATTTCATTCAAAGAAAACAGTCGATATCCGTTCTTGATATAACTGGATATGTTGTATTTATTCATTGGTAATCATACAGATGTCCAATTTTCACAGCGCAGCCGACGCGCGTTTCGCCCAACGGGCTTTCTCAAGGCTTGTCAGGTTCAATGTCTCGTTCGTATTCAATGTATATGGCTTAAAATACAGCCTAATCTAAGTTCCGCATCCTTAATCAAAATTTCCATCATTCCAACTGATGAGTTGAAAAGTAATTTTTCCCATTCTTTAAGATGACCCCTGTCCAGGTCTTCAAATGAGGGAAAAATAAGAATTCGGAGACCCCTGGGTACCTGTCCTTTTTCTATGTATTTACGTAGGATCGTTGCGTCCCACCATCTGGAGAGTTCCTGACGTTTCAACCTCTCTAATCTAATGAATTTTTGTCTCATTCCTTCTTTTCCAGTTGATTTGGTATTGGCTTGACCTGAGATTGTATCGTTACTAAAAAGATCTTCTAGTAGCGCATCTCTATTGTCCTCAAAATTGGCCATTGTCAAATGTCAAAATACAGAAAACAGTAGGTAAATAGTAAATACCCAAATCTCAAAACAATCCAAAAATAGTATCACATGTAATTACAAGTTATAAGCAAAACGAGTGCTCGATCAGCAAAAATTGATGTATAAATATACTTTTCAGTGGATATGCTATAAGGACCTGCACATCGTAAAGTATATGCTATAATGCAATGAATTATTCATGACAATTGTATTGGGTGCTAGCATATAGCCACATACTCATCCACTAAGAGTAATAGTCATCTCAGAGAATACAAGATTCCAAAGATGTTAAAATTTGTTAAGAAGGCAATGCAGCACACCCCAAAAGTAACATACACCCCTAAATTAATCTTTTCTCCGGGTATAGTCCATTAATTGTAAATTTCATTCAAAGAAAACAGTCGATATCCGTTCTTGATATAACTGGATATGTTGTATTTATTCATTGGTAATCATACAGATGTCCAATTTTCACAGCGCAGCCGACGCGCGTTTCGCCCAACGGGCTTTCTAAAGGCTTGTCAGGTTCAATGTCTCGTTCGTATTCAATGTATATGGCTTAAAATACAGCCTAATCTAAGTTCCACATCCTTAATCAAAATTTCCATCATTACAACTGATGAGTTGAAAAGTAATTTTTCCCATTCTTGAAGATGACCCCTGTCCAGGTCTTCAAATGAGGGAAAAATAAGAATTCGGAGACCCCTGGGTACCTGTCCTTTTTCTATGTATTTACGTAGGATCGTTGCGTCCCACCATCTGGAGAGTTCCTGACGTTTCAACCTCTCTAATCTAATGAATTTTTGTCTCATTCCTTCTTTTCCAGTTGATTTGGTATTGGCTTGACCTGAGATTGTATTGTTACTAAAAAGATCTTCTAGTAGCGCATCTCTATTGTCCTCAAAATTGGCCATTGTCAAATGTCAAAATACAGAAAACAGTAGGTAAATAGTAAATACCCAAATCTCAAAACAATCCAAAAATAGTATCACATGTAATTACAAGTTATAAGCACAACGAGTGCTCGATCAGCAAAAATTGATGTATAAATATACTTTTCAGTGGATATGCTATAAGGACCTGCACATCGTAAAGTATATGCTATAATGCAATGAATTATTCATGACAATTATATTGGGTGCTAGCATATAGCCACATACTCATCCACTAAGAGTAATAGTCATCTCAGAGAATACAAGATTCCAAAGATGTTAAAATGTGTTAAGAAGGTAATGCAGCACACCCCAAAAGTAACATACACCCCTAAATTAATCTTTTCTCCGGGTATAGTCCATTAATTGTAAATTTCATTCAAAGAAAACAGTCGATATCCGTTCTTGATATAACTGGATATGTTGTATTTATTCATTGGTAATCATACAGATGTCCAATTTTCACAGCGCAGCCGACGCGCGTTTCGCCCAACGGGCTTTCTCAAGGCTTGTCAGGTTCAATGTCTCGTTCGTATTCAATGTATATGGCTTAAAATACAGCCTAATCTAAGTTCCGCATCCTTAATCAAAATTTCCATCATTCCAACTGATGAGTTGAAAAGTAATTTTTCCCATTCTTTAAGATGACCCCTGTCCAGGTCTTCAAATGAGGGAAAAATAAGAATTCGGAGACCCCTGGGTACCTGTCCTTTTTCTATGTATTTACGTAGGATCGTTGCGTCCCACCATCTGGAGAGTTCCTGACGTTTCAACCTCTCTAATCTAATGAATTTTTGTCTCATTCCTTCTTTTCCAGTTGATTTGGTATTGGCTTGACCTGAGATTGTATCGTTACTAAAAAGATCTTCTAGTAGCGCATCTCTATTGTCCTCAAAATTGGCCATTGTCAAATGTCAAAATACAGAAAACAGTAGGTAAATAGTAAATACCCAAATCTCAAAACAATCCAAAAATAGTATCACATGTAATTACAAGTTATAAGCAAAACGAGTGCTCGATCAGCAAAAATTGATGTATAAATATACTTTTCAGTGGATATGCTATAAGGACCTGCACATCGTAAAGTATATGCTATAATGCAATGAATTATTCATGACAATTGTATTGGGTGCTAGCATATAGCCACATACTCATCCACTAAGAGTAATAGTCATCTCAGAGAATACAAGATTCCAAAGATGTTAAAATTTGTTAAGAAGGCAATGCAGCACATCCCAAAAGTAACATACATCCCTAAATTAATCTTTTCTCCGGGTATAGTCCATTAATTGTAAATTTCATTCAAAGAAAACAGTCGATATCCGTTCTTGATATAACTGGATATGTTGTATTTATTCATTGGTAATCATACAGATGTCCAATTTTCACAGCGCAGCCGACGCGCGTTTCGCCCAACGGGCTTTCTCAAGGCTTGTCAGGTTCAATGTCTCGTTCGTATTCAATGTATATGGCTTAAAATACAGCCTAATCTAAGTTCTGCATCCTTAATCAAAATTTCCATCATTCCAACTGATGAGTTGAAAAGTAATTTTTCCCATTCTTTAAGATGACCCCTGTCCAGGTCTTCAAATGAGGGAAAAATAAGAATTCGGAGACCCCTGGGTACCTGTCCTTTTTCTATGTATTTACGTAGGATCGTTGCGTCCCACCATCTGGAGAGTTCCTGACGTTTCAACCTCTCTAATCTAATGAATTTTTGTCTCATTCCTTCTTTTCCAGTTGATTTGGTATTGGCTTGACCTGAGATTGTATCGTTACTAAAAAGATCTTCTAGTAGCGCATCTCTATTGTCCTCAAAATTGGCCATTGTCAAATGTCAAAATACAGAAAACAGTAGGTAAATAGTAAATACCCAAATCTCAAAACAATCCAAAAATAGTATCACATGTAATTACAAGTTATAAGCAAAACGAGTGCTCGATCAGCAAAAATTGATGTATAAATATACTTTGCAGTGGATATGCTATAAGGACCTGCACATCGTAAAGTATATGCTATAATGCAATGAATTATTCATGACAATTGTATTGGGTGCTAGCATATAGCCACATACTCATCCACTAAGAGTAATAGTCATCTCAGAGAATACAAGATTCCAAAGATGTTAAAATTTGTTAAGAAGGCAATGCAGCACACCCCAAAAGTAACATACACCCCTAAATTAATCTTTTCTCCGGGTATAGTCCATTAATTGTAAATTTCATTCAAAGAAAACAGTCGATATCCGTTCTTGATATAACTGGATATGTTGTATTTATTCATTGGTAATCATACAGATGTCCAATTTTCACAGCGCAGCCGACGCGCGTTTCGCCCAACGGGCTTTCTCAAGGCTTGTCAGGTTCAATGTCTCGTTCGTATTCAATGTATATGGCTTAAAATACAGCCTAATCTAAGTTCCGCATCCTTAATCAAAATTTCCATCATTCCAACTGATGAGTTGAAAAGTAATTTTTCCCATTCTTTAAGATGACCCCTGTCCAGGTCTTCAAATGAGGGAAAAATAAGAATTCGGAGACCCCTGGGTACCTGTCCTTTTTCTATGTATTTACGTAGGATCGTTGCGTCCCACCATCTGGAGAGTTCCTGACGTTTCAACCTCTCTAATCTAATGAATTTTTGTCTCATTCCTTCTTTTCCAGTTGATTTGGTATTGGCTTGACCTGAGATTGTATCGTTACTAAAAAGATCTTCTAGTAGCGCATCTCTATTGTCCTCAAAATTGGCCATTGTCAAATGTCAAAATACAGAAAACAGTAGATAAATAGTAAATACCCAAATCTCAAAACAATCCAAAAATAGTATCACATGTAATTACAAGTTATAAGCAAAACGAGTGCTCGATCAGCAAAAATTGATGTATAAATATACTTTTCAGTGGATATGCTATAAGGACCTGCACATCGTAAAGTATATGCTATAATGCAATGAATTATTCATGACAATTGTATTGGGTGCTAGCATATAGCCACATACTCATCCACTAAGAGTAATAGTCATCTCAGAGAATACAAGATTCCAAAGATGTTAAAATTTGTTAAGAAGGCAATGCAGCACACCCCAAAAGTAACATACACCCCTAAATTAATCTTTTCTCCGGGTATAGTCCATTAATTGTAAATTTCATTCAAAGAAAACAGTCGATATCCGTTCTTGATATAACTGGATATGTTGTATTTATTCATTGGTAATCATACAGATGTCCAATTTTCACAGCGCAGCCGACGCGCGTTTCGCCCAACGGGCTTTCTCAAGGCTTGTCAGGTTCAATGTCTCGTTCGTATTCAATGTATATGGCTTAAAATACAGCCTAATCTAAGTTCCGCATCCTTAATCAAAATTTCCATCATTCCAACTGATGAGTTGAAAAGTAATTTTTCCCATTCTTTAAGATGACCCCTGTCCAGGTCTTCAAATGAGGGAAAAATAAGAATTTGAAGACCTGGACAGAGGTCATCTTAAAGAATGGGAAAAATTACTTTTCAACTCATCAGTTGGAATGATGGAAATTTTGATTAAGGATGCGGAACTTAGATTAGGCTGTATTTTAAGCCATATACATTGAATACGAACGAGACATTGAACCTGACAAGCCTTGAGAAAGCCCGTTGGGCGAAACGCGCGTCGGCTGCGCTGTGAAAATTGGACATCTGTATGATTACCAATGAATAAATACAACATATCCAGTTATATCAAGAACGGATATCGACTGTTTTCTTTGAATGAAATTTACAATTAATGGACTATACCCGGAGAAAAGATTAATTTAGGGGTGTATGTTACTTTTGGGGTGTGCTGCATTGCCTTCTTAACAAATTTTAACATCTTTGGAATCTTGTATTCTCTGAGATGACTATTACTCTTAGTGGATGAGTATGTGGCTATATGCTAGCACCCAATACAATTGTCATGAATAATTCATTGCATTATAGCATATACTTTACGATGTGCAGGTCCTTATAGCATATCCACTGAAAAGTATATTTATACATCAATTTTTGCTGATCGAGCACTCGTTTTGCTTATAACTTGTAATTACATGTGATACTATTTTTGGATTGTTTTGAGATTTGGGTATTTACTATTTACCTACTGTTTTCTGTATTTTGACATTTGACAATGGCCAATTTTGAGGACAATAGAGATGCGCTACTAGAAGATCTTTTTAGTAACGATACAATCTCAGGTCAAGCCAATACCAAATCAACTGGAAAAGAAGGAATGAGACAAAAATTCATTAGATTAGAGAGGTTGAAACGTCAGGAACTCTCCAGATGGTGGGACGCAACGATCCTACGTAAATACATAGAAAAAGGACAGGTACCCAGGGGTCTCCGAATTCTTATTTTTCCCTCATTTGAAGACCTGGACAGGGGTCATCTTAAAGAATGGGAAAAATTACTTTTCAACTCATCAGTTGGAATGATGGAAATTTTGATTAAGGATGCGGAACTTAGATTAGGCTGTATTTTAAGCCATATACATTGAATACGAACGAGACATTGAACCTGACAAGCCTTGAGAAAGCCCGTTGGGCGAAACGCGCGTCGGCTGCGCTGTGAAAATTGGACATCTGTATGATTACCAATGAATAAATACAACATATCCAGTTATATCAAGAACGGATATCGACTGTTTTCTTTGAATGAAATTTACAATTAATGGACTATACCCGGAGAAAAGATTAATTTAGGGGTGTATGTTACTTTTGGGGTGTGCTGCATTGCCTTCTTAACAAATTTTAACATCTTTGGAATCTTGTATTCTCTGAGATGACTATTACTCTTAGTGGATGAGTATGTGGCTATATGCTAGCACCCAATACAATTGTCATGAATAATTCATTGCATTATAGCATATACTTTACGATGTGCAGGTCCTTATAGCATATCCACTGAAAAGTATATTTATACAGTATGTACATGCAGTTTGGTAATTTCCAACCAAGGTCCCTATGTGAAAGAGTTACTGGCAGAGTAAATTTGTACTAGCAATTTTGGGGAAATTAATAATGGTTGTATCCCAAAGACGTAGTTGTCTCTGGGTGTGATAACCATTTTAACACCTGCACTCGGCCCCACAAGGACAGCTGGAGGGCTAACCATTTGTCAAAGTTATTTTGGGCTTGATCAAGAGGGGTATTAAATCATCCTATACAATATTGGAAAGGCCTCTGTTGAGGAGAATCCCAAAATGTGTAATCTCTTTCAGTATCCACTTAAAGGGGAAGCTCTAAGTGCAGGCCTTAGTGGTTATTTGGGATGGTGAACTAAGAGAAGGTGTCCAAAAGTTCTATGAGGGCATATAATGAGTCGTTCTGATTGGTGGCAGTCATGAGTATGTCGTACCTATACAGGAGTGCCTTTACATTAGTAGGTTTAACTGTAACACTACTGATATGGGAGGAGAGTCTGAGCGCCACTGCCAGTGGTTCTAAAGCTAGGAGAAATAAAAGAGAAGTGTAGGCACAACTTTTTCTTATGGAAAAGATGTGAAAGAAAGCCACCACATTTTAGTTGTGCTTCAGGTGCCTGGCACAGCCATCTAACCTTGTTAATAAACTGTGCCACTATCCAAACATCTCCAAGACTTTGAACGAATAGGACCATTCGAATCGTCAAAGGCCTTATCTGTGTATTAGGAAATGGCCATCTGTTCCAGGTCGGACTCTGGGTGCCCATGGCATATGTGATAACATCCTCATATGATTCCTGGATGATCGTCCTGGGACAAAGCAAATGTGTGAGGGGTGTATCAAGGATGGAATAGCTTCACCTAGCTGTGGCGCTTCTAGTTTGGCTAAGATTTTGATGCTCAAGATTATGAAGGATATGGGCCTGTAACTCCTGTACTCTAACAGGTCTTTGTGCTCCTTTGGTAGTGGGGGAACATTGGCTTTGTTAGAGAGAGCTCTGAGAAAGCTGGACTCCTCGGCTCCCTAAAGACGTCGTAGAGAATGGATTTAATTAGGGGCTTGCAGGCTTTTTTTTAGAATACTCCTGGGAATCCGTCTCCTCCAAGTGAAGTGTAGGTCGGGGAGTTTTGAGATGACCTCGCCAATCTCTTCTACTCAGATATTTACAAAGTTCTTCTGCTTGAGATGTCTCCCTCCAGAAACTTGCTACCTTCCACAGGGAGAGATATGAGAATGGGATCAAACCTATCTGCCTTTGCAGGGTCATTAGTCTCTGATGCATTTTAAAAGGACTCATAAAAGGATGCAGTTGTCTCTGTGATATATTCTGTGTGCATTAGAAGGTGTCCCTGGCTGTAACGCGCTGCAGGTATTGCCAGCTGCGCCTCCCTTTGTTGTAGCTGGAGAGCAAGCTAGCATCCTTCCTGCCTTTCACCTCTTTCAAAATAGCACCTTTGCAACTTTTTAAATGCATTTTCTGACTTGTTAATATAGAGGTTATTAAGGGCGCATTTCTCAACCTCAAGTTGAGGCCAGAGAACATTGGCATGATTAGCACTGCTGTTCATTTTGTAATGTTATCATCCATGCATTTCATCTCCAATTGAGTGACCCTCTTTTTAAGCACTGTGTCCCTCACCGTGGTAAATTTTCCAGTATAGCGCTAAAGAGCAAGCCCTCCCAGCCAATGCCTTGGTCAGACCATTCCGCATTACCATTAACTTGGTAATTGGATTATTTGAAGTAATCCAGCCCTCCTCTGTTGGTGAATGAGAACAGCAGCTGCAGTAGTGCACCTATAGCTGACTTGAGGAGCACACTGCTAGATTCAATTGCTGTAATTCCAGACTCTGTAGTGGAGAGAGAAGTTGCCATCAGCTCTTGGCTTAGGTGGGTGGTAGATCAGTTGGCCCCTAGTATGGCCTCAAGAAAATGATTTTCTCAGTAATTAGCTCTAGAGAGAGCAAGTTTACTGACCCCAAGTTTACCTCTACCTCAGTGGAGCCTAGACAGTCTTTATGTTCCCAATCCAATGATTTTTTTCTAGGGTACATTCCTCAAAACTCAGTTTAATTTAGCTGGGATGAAAATCGCTCTCAGCAGGTCAGAAGTCATAGATCAGATGCGTCCAACTTCACATTCTCAACTTTCATGGCCCAATCTTTGGAGGAAGTGACAGCTGCCTTTGTGAACTGCAAGTCAGCGTCACTAATGGACCCCATGCCTCCTCATATTTTGAAGTCTATTTCGGATATCATTGCTCCGCTTTATCATGAGTTCTTCGTTAACTCCCTCAGGGGTATTACTGGAGGCCTGGAAAAGAGCTAATGTGACCCCTTTGTTAAAAAAGGCTAATGCGAATACCAAATCGCTAGATAATTTTAGACAACTCTCTACTCCCAGTCAGCTTCAAAGCTTATGGAAAAGTTGGATAACCAACAACTTTCCACCTTTCTAGTTAATAACAACCTGCTTCATCCCTCACAATCAGGATTTTAGAGCCCATCAGAGCACTGAGAACACATTACTTGAGGTTTCAGAGGCCATTAAGATCAATCTGGATTCTGACCTCAATGTGTCCCTGGTGCTGTTGGACATGTCAGCCACATTTGATACAGTGGGTCATAACATCCTGTTGGACAGCTTAGAACATCTTGGTTTGACAGGCTCGGCATGGAGCTGGCTTGTTTTTTTTTCTGAGAGACGTGAGCAGGAGATTTAGATGAAGCTGTATGCCTCGGGGGTGAAAAAGTTGAAATTGTGGAGTGCCTCAAGGTTCCTCTTTAAGTCCTACACTCTTCAACATCCATACGCCCCCCTTTGCATATTTGGTAGAATACTTTAACATGAAAGTCATCCTGTATGCAGATGACACTCAACTCCTGCTTGCGTATTATGAGGATGCTACCGACATAAAGGTTGCCTTTTCTCATTACATGATGGCTTTGCTTGACTGGATGAATACTAATAGCCTGCAGTGTAACCTCGATAAGACTAAAATCTTACTGTTTGGGTGGGATTCCCTTCCAGGATTGTCAGGACCTTGGCCCAACAATGTTCCCCCACTGCTCCCTCCTTCGGCGGCGAGAAATTTCTGCATTATGTTTGATGACCAGCTTTCATATGGGGCTCAGGTGTCAGCTGTGGTGAAGGCCTGCTTCTGGATCCTTCGCATGTTGAACACGTTTCATCATTTGCTCCCTCATGAGGCTCAGGTTATCATGGTTAGGGTTATAATCCTATCAAGGCTGGATCACGCCAATGTTTTGTACTTGGGTCTTCCAGATTACTTGATCCAGCAGTTACAAGTTATGCAAAACATGGCAATCCTGCTACTGTATAAAATTCCTAGACGAGTGTCTGTGTCAGTATTTAGAGACAAATCGCAATGGATGCCAGTTCGCCAACGCATCATGTATTAGACACTGTTCTTCACACACCAAGCCCTTCATGATAAACAACCTATGTACCTTAAGGAACAGATTAGGGAATACATACCAGGGAGACCTCCTCACTCTAGTAATGCCAGACTTATTGAGATCCTCCTTCTCTTCTAATGCAGCGCGAAAGTGGAATCAGCCGCCAGTACACCTGAGGTCCATCTCGGAGGAAGTTCTTTTTTGAAAGCAGCTGCAAACATTCTTATTCAGATTGTAGGGGTTTCAGAAGTGTGGTAGTACTCTGGTTCTATTCTGCACTTATTACCTGGAGCCTCAGAACACTCTTTGTGGGTAGCTGTGCACTATAGAAGTAATTGCATTATTTCATTCATTAATCATCAAGGCTTTCCAGCTTCGCTTTACCCACTGCTCTTTGTATTTGTAGGGGCGAAATACCAAGTGTGTATTATAAGCATAATTTGTGCAGACATGTGCATTTAGTGATGTTTTATCTTCTGGAGCTTTATAGTTAGAGGATGACATCCACCAGCCTCATCCTATTGGTTTGCGATGACCTAGGTGTATAGAGAGGGGAACCAGACAATAATTCCAGATTTGTATACCGTGAACTTATCACCCCTAAGGGTATCCAGGCGCTGGGGGCAGTCGGGGAGAATAAGGGAAAATTGCCCAGAGTCACCTGATGCTGAGCTGCTGCCAATTCAGGGGATCGAACCATGAGCCCCGCACGCCATTTCCAGCTGCTCTGACTACTGCGCCACACCTCTCCCTCTACAATGATCAGACTTCCTTCCAAATAGGACGTCATCCATAAATGGCTGTTGGAGTAATGTGGCTCGTTGTAAGGAAAATGTCTATCCTGGAGGAGGGTCCATGTAACGGGGAGAAAAAGGTGCAGTCTTGTCCCCTGGGTGGGTCAGATGCCAGATATGTACTAGTCTCTGATGATAACATGTCGTGAGGATGGGTCTGTCTGAGGTAAGGTGTTTGCCAAGAGGGGCCAGTATGGCTTAAATAGGACATGTGGTTATATTCTAGTCTTCCTATAACTACTCTTGTGACCACACAATCTGTGAGGAGTCTAGAGAAATGGGCAATAAAGGGGGGCCACCATTGGTGTCTGGGCCATTGTCTTTATTTTGGAAAAAGAACACTGTCCTTCCCCCGTCAGTTCATGTACATAATATTTTAAGGGGACAGACTTATTTGCTGGGAAGTACTTTCCCACAACTTGTGTTCATGTGTGTGGATTGTGATTGGGGGTTTCTTTTCAGGTAAACGAGTAACCTATTAAGGGCCCTCCCCACATTTTAATTTGTCTGCCTCTTAGGGGGACTAGTGAGTTTCCTGAATCAGGGCAATGTCTATGTGCCCGTAGTGCAAATGGGTCAGTATTCTTTGTCACTTAATAAAGCTATTAAAGCTTAAAATAGAGGCGCACAATATGTAGATTCGTTTTTACTTGGTCCTGATGGGTGGATGAGGGCTTGTGCTCCAATAAGAAAACACTCCTTCCGAGCATAAAAATTACTCAGGGACATAAGGTGTAAAGCCTTGGTATTGTATAGAAACAGTACACTGTATTATATTATTGTTAGCATAAGTAAGTGTGTGAGCTGGACCTTTATATCTCCTGTCCCTCTATGAACTATTATTCTCCTGTTTAAGGCTCCAACATTCTGCACCGCAGTCTAGTTGTTGAGTCACTTGTCATTCAAGGTGTTCCATCCTCCTACTTACCTTGTCAAGTCACTTGTATGCGATGCAAAGTCAGAGGGCACAGATTTTATTTCTGTAGTCAGGCTAGAGAGCGTGGAGTCAAAACATGCCATCTTAGAGCCCAGAGCAGAAATGTCTTGGAGGACATTGGCTAGTGACATCTCTGTCAAAGCACCTTCCTTTGAAGCACCCGCTACCTTGGCACCAGTGAGGGACTCTGAAAAAGATAACTGCCAGAACGCTTTGTTCTGCTGGTGTTGCGTCCAGATGTTGTGCCTGGAACATGTGACCCAAGTAGTAGCAAGTGTTGTGAGATGGACTAAATGGGGTCCATCCATGTTGTGCGAGCTACTGGTCAGTCATCAGGTAAAAGGAATCTAACACCCATGTTTGTCTGTGAGCGGGAAAGTTAGCAGGGCAATCGGGTTCATAAGGCTTTGGAGGAAGGTGACAACGTTTGTCTACTGGTCCAAGATTGGCTCTTTCTGGTCATCCCGAGGAGGGCCTATGAAAGACAGTAAGTCTTAGATAATTTTTGTAGGCCTTTAGAGGTAGTGCAATCAAGAGGTTTCTTCCACAGGTTTGCCTAGTTTACTCCCAAGGGGCCTCCAGTGTCTGGTTCAGTGGTGGCCTTAAGCATATTGCCATCTTGTTGATCTCAGGGGAGTATGGTGGAAGACAGCATGTGAAGTTGTCTAGTAAAAAGTGCCACTTCAAGGTGCAGGATCCCCTCACTGAAAAAGTGATAGTCAAGCTGTGTGTGACAGCCGTAATGTATATGACAGCTTGAGCTCATCTCGTACTGTTGGAATCTTGCTGAGTTATGATGTAATAGAATGTGGGAGTCTGGGAGGCAGTTGGAATAGACAGAGCTTGATGACAGCTGGAGTGGCTGGATGGGGCCTTTGAATGTAGGGAATAAATACATCTGAAATATGCTTAACCCTCTGTATTCTCTATCCATGCACCTGTCATCGAGGTCCCTTACCAGCTGGGGCTGAATGTTGGGTGGCATTCGTGTGGTTCAAGGGTATCTATTCCATGCACCTAATAATGGTAATGCCATCATTAGAATTGACAATACGCCGCCATGTGCATCAATGTCTATTTGGGCCTCACAAACAGCCTGCAGGGCGCAGTGCCAGCCCAATGGTAGTTAAAGGGTCACCTAACATTCTCCCTGCAACCGTTCACTGTGTGGCTCCACCAGCTCTTGTGGTCTTTCGAACATGGGCTATTGTGAGTGGATTCTCTAAGGTGGTCCAGGGAGGTGTTGCTTCTTTACGACTGAAAGAGATGGGCCTATAAATTCTAGACCTTTCCTAGAATCACACTCTGATGGTTCTTCTTCGCAGCATGAGCGTGTAAAGGGGAGAAAAGTTGTTAAAAAACAGTCAATTAGTCAATAAATCTCTTTAATACATATTAACCCATGGACAACTACTTACGATTAGTTAGTTTATTACAAAGCCAAAATTAGCTGGACATCAAGACACCTCAACATGAGGGTATAGAAATACAAAGGAATTAGCATGAAATCAAATATGTGCATCAAATTCAGATGGTGCAGCATAAGCAACACAATCATTTCAAGAAGTAGGATGCAGAAAATCAGGAAGCATGAGTCCAAATTTACCTGCATCGAGGATTGGTGAGTGAAATACATTAATTCTATACCTACTCTAACATCACAGTGATATCCACACATAAGCATTTTCAGAAGGAAGGATAAAAGGTGTCAGTGCATGCAATCTTCCTAAGAAGTCTCTCTCCCATTAATGGGTCATGTAGCATAAAGCCCCCACAAAGATAGAGCTCATTCTAAGATGCTCTCTCTATGAAGGCAAAAAAGAAGTGGGGCTCTATCCCTAAGTCCAACAACCAGTTATCCACAGGTGGCGCTCCGAATCTCGAATCACCCAATCCACTCTGTGTACAGTCCTGAATGGACTTTTCCATGATAATTTGTCCTAGGTTCCCAAACCTTCACCTGTGTGAATTGTAACGCCCTTTGTTTATCGACTCAAGCCACACGATTGTAACTTCTTCTCTCCTTGTCTAGCTAGTAAGACCAGGACAATACTCTGCCTAAAAGACCGCTTCTTCAACTGCAATACAAAAACGTGTGAAAGAACAGATTCCACAGCACACATGAAATTCAACTATTAATTTTAAATCAAGAGCTGTCAGCGACTTGCATTTCAAGCCTACGAATTTCAGCTAGCATGCAAGCTTTACGAACTCACATAAAAATGAATGGACTTTCAACTAATGCATATACCTATGTATGAAATTGCATAATTAATAATCACATTTAGTACACGAGTAGATGTCAACTGCACAACAGGAATTCTTTGTGTTAACTTTCGGCTAGTTGCATTCATTTTCTACTTTAATTCTCCATGATCCTTGTCAGTAGCCTAAGATACATCACATATTTATGTTATCATATTTCACAATTCTATGAAATGAAATTTCCACTCTTTCACGACTCAGGTCTGTGGATAGCCGCTGTGCACTATCTGCTATGTGGACCGGAGATGTGGTAAATGGAAAGCCCCATAGATACATGGGGAAAGAGGATGACGGTCCCGTTTGTGGCTCAGGTTGTGGTGGACCGCCTTAAGTTCCTGTAGAGTGATGTTGGACAGAGGCAGCCTACTGGGAGATAATGCACTCCCAAGTAGCTTCCCCAATCAGCAAGATTTAATAATGGAGCAGCTATCTTCCTTCGTGGATGGCTCTGGTCCTTGGCCATCCCTCTCTGAACTTCATGACTAGTACTTTTCTCTCCCTGACTGCGAGAGTAGCCTCCTCATCCAAAAATCCCACTGGGAGTGGGTGTGCAAGTCTACATTTGCTAGTTGTAAAGACAAAAAATGCAGTTTCTTTAAAGTCTCAGCAGGGGATTAGAGGAAACTGGTAGGTATGCGCACTGCCGTAATGCCAACCAGCCGTGTTCCATGCAGGTAACAGCGGTGGGGCCATGTAAGGGATGATTTTGAGGGATGATGCCGAGGGAAAATTTATTATTTATTTAATTTTCCCTCAGCATCATTCCTTAAAACCCCCCCTACACGGCCCCACCGCACTATTGCTGATACCTGCACGGACCGCAGCTGATGCCAACAGCGCATTAAGAAATAAAGAAAGTACATGCTTCGTGGCAAGAAAAAATTTAAAGAAAATGTGCTTTTGAGGAATAAAGTACATTTAAGAAAAATTATTTTACTTTGCCGACGCATTCCTTTAAAATTTGGATAGGAAAAGTTTCCTCTCGTTAAAAAAAGGCTGTATAAAATAAATATATTTTTTTAAACGTTATTTATTCAAGTATATTAAAAACTAGAATCAGAACAACCAAACTTGCCTGTAACTAAAAATGCATTGTATTGGTTTGTGAATGCCTGCTTTTTTCACGAGAGAGCCAGACAGCAGGAGAGCCGCCAGGCACAAGCAAGAGCAAAGCCAGTCGTTGCTTTGATATTTAAACTAGGGCCAGGTGAGAAGGAACGCATCAGCTTCGCAGAAGTCACAAGACACACTGAATGTATCAATGGCCCAGTGACATTATGACAGGAGCTGCGGCTTGGCACACTAATAACTGCCACATGCATCAACATTACTATTTGCGATTACCAAATAGCGAATTTTAAGGAATTTCTATTTGGCAATTGCAAATACTTATGCATGTAGGAATCGCAATAAATTTTGTGATTCCTAAACATTTGCTAATAGCGATTCGGTACTTGCGAATCACTATTAGCTAATGTGGCCCCATTAATTCCCATGGGCCTACAGGCCCATAGGAACGAATGGTAATGGTAATGCATTTGCAAATTGCGATTACCAAATTGGTTATCGCAAATTGCGAATGCAAAAGCAAGAGTGCCCGGATGCCTAAGGCCCCCCTGATGCAGCCCCCCAAAATGTGAGTGTGCACATGTGCAGAACACACATGCCCTAAGGGCATGTGTGCGCTGCACGCCACTTTGAAAAGTGCACTTTTGTGCATTTTTCAAAGCATGCACAAATTCCAATCAACAACAAGTTGATCGTAATTAGCGTTTCCTAAATGCACAGTTTGCATTTAGGAAAGGCTACATGCATCGCAATTAGGGAATCGCAAATTGCGATTCCCTGAATGCATTAGCAATTTAGGTAATCGCAAAGAAGTGCGATTACCTAATTTGCGAATGCAAAGCCTTTCATGCATTAGAAAAGGCCTTTTTGCGAATCGCCACATTTGCAAGGGCAAAAATGCTTGATGAATGTGGCCCTAAATGTGTTATCAGTGGCCAAGGGACTGCAGGGGAGATGACAAGTCAGCTGAACGTAATGGCAACCAGGCAGCTGCATGACAGGAGTTGGAGTGCACACAGATTTTGTGAGCAGCCTCCTTGGGCAGCATTATGGGTGGCAAAGGTCACTTTAAATGTACTAGAAGCTGGTGGCAGCATCACAGGCGCAACCTCTAATGCTGAATATGTAAACAGTGGCCCAGTACCTGCACCGCAGGAGTTAGGAACTACTTAGTGCTCCATCACCAAAACCTTAATGGAAAAGCAAAAGACGTAACGTAAACACCTGTTAAATGATGTGGGCTTGTTGGACAGCTACTCCAAGCAGTGGCGAATGCAGAACAAAATGGGAAGGCAATGGCTGAGGGACACAGACCCAAAGACAACCCTCTAGCTTTTATTAGTTCTGTTGCTTTTGAAGAATGTATTTGTTTATATTTGTTTATATGAGCTATGCTATAAAATGTAACGCTTTCAGTAGCCAGAAATGACAATGAAATGCATTTTCAAATTATGATTTAGAGCTGACCTCACTTTTCAAAATGGTATTTTAACAACAGGATATATTTTATAGGAATGTATAGCGTTATTTTAAATTCCAGAACGGTCCCTCTCCTGACATTGGAGGACACTTTAATGACAAAAACAAGGAGATGCACCTGTGTACACCATACATTATAGCTACTATTGATGGCAGGTCGGATTACGAATTGGGCAGAGGGGCATCCCCGGTGTGCTGCCCCTCCACACAATCACCAAAGGCCTATTGTTCCAGCATCTGGACTGACTGGTTATTGTAAGTCTGCACTTGTTTTTCTAGCTGGAAATCTGTCTTGCAGTAGTTGAGAACACAAACACAGCCAGGGCCCTCCCTGCATCCTACAACATCATCATATAGGAAGCTCTTGAATGCCAGTCCACTCTGTACCGCCATGCCTTCCTCACACTTGTTCTCCAGTTCCACCCAGAACACACACCCCCATCTCATTTACCGCCTGCTCCAAAAAACTGATTTAATGATTTTGTTTTTTGTTTTGATTGACCTTTCTGGGGAGATGTGGCATTGTGTAGCTCAAAATGGACAGCTGTTCCATCCATCCATCCAGTTGCGGTGATATAGGGGTTGGCATCTGAGACTGGAATTTGAGGTGTACGCAACGTACAGGATGGTGGACTTGGGGAGGGTCAGAAATGTGACAAATTATTTGATGCTGATTGTAATCAGAAGACTGAGGAGGGCATTTCCTTGTGGCCTTGGCGGTTGCATTTTCTGGGATTTTGAAATTTCAAAAGATTATCTTGTTAGAGTAGCAGATGGAGAAGGGCGATGAGGTTTGACTCCTTAGACCTTCATTACTAGTTGCCTTCTTAATTGTAATGGGACCAGTAACATCAGTAGCATACTGCAGCTCTCTAAACTTTTAGCCGGAGATTTTGGCTGGAAGTCTGCACCAAAATGAGGAATTACAGGGGAATCGACCTCAAATTTCCAACTCAACAGGTAATTCACAATGAGCTGTGTTTTTCAGCTAGTGAGAATTGGAAAGAAAGAAAATAGCTTGAATGGTCAATATATTGTATGTCTCTGGCAGGTGTGTGCAGGTCCAAGCTGAACCATGATATGTTCTATTGAGGTTAATTGTTGAAGTTAGGGGAGGAGGATGGTAAAAATGTGGGTCAAGATGTTTAAAAAATAGGTATCTGTGAAGATCATGTCATTGAGGCTGTGAGAGAGGATGAGCTCATATACGTCTTTTTCAGGAAGGAATGTAGAGAAAGCATACATCAGAGGGCTAGGGACTGATTTGATTTTGTACTGGAATGCCATGATACTGATTGGCAGTGTATTGAAGGCACTCATTATTTCTTTAGAATAACTATGAAGCCCACCGTTCAAATGAAGAGCCGGTAAAGATATTTCAACTGGCTTAAAGTAACTGAAGTCAGTCCCCCATCATTCTTTTGGGACAGTACCAGAGACTTGAGAAGAACCCTCCTCAATCTGTGAGCAACCGTGAAGGAGTACCACTACAATATAAACCTATGTGACACAGATCATATATCTACAACGTGACGGATGCTGTCAATGTGTTTTGAATGTTTCTTGAGGACATGTTGGATTTTTGGCCTTTTTAGAATGAGCTGCTCAGTATGTCCTTTCTCTTTCAGGAAACACCTAAGGGATGAATGCTCCTTGATGGACTCACTTCACCTCTGCCTTCTGATACAAGAGATCGTCTCACAGTTCCTTGTAGTCACAAAGCATAATATTCTCTAAGACATCTCTCATGTTACCGCTGTTTCTTGTTATGCTTCTCCAATAAAGTAGCATAGAATTACGCATTACACAACTTGCCTCTTATTTAGCTTCCTCATACCATCCATGAGGTAGAAACAGGTCCTAAGGTTCAGTCATGTGTTTCCATGATTTAGTCATGTATTTCTGCATGTTCTTCTATTACCATTTGGGGGTACTGTTAGTAAGAGAAAACATATATTGTAGGAAACAAATTATGGGAAAAAACAATTGCACAGCAGAAAGGAGGTCTAACCTAGAGCAATTGATAACACAGTTGATAAAGTAACCTACACATGTTTGCAAAATGTAATCTTGAAAAGAAAAAAGTGTCCATAACTTAAATTTCTTAAGGTTTATTCTGGTTTGCCCCGGAGCATTATTGGCACAGGAAGCTGATCAGACCCTAGGCCAGCAAACGTGCCTGCTGCTTGCGCTGTACCAGTCAACTGTAATTTCTATTCTTTAATATTGGGGAAATAACATGTGCTTCTTCATCATCTATGACTTCACTAATACCGGAGGATCTGTCTGTTTTGTGGTTTACAAAATTCTGAAAGATCCCAAATAGTAATACTTCCATTTAGTTTAAGGAAGAGTAGAGTTTCGAACCCCCCCCCTTGAAGGCCCACAGGTATTCATCAAGTCTAATTCCAACTAGCAGCTTATTGCAAAGTGTGCATGCATGTATGGAAAAGGAATGACCATCCGATCCTGCATTTCGTAATGTAGGTAGGATCATAAAGTATTTGACATTAGATCTAAGCAGTCCTTTCAGGGTGTGCACCTACAGCCGTTTTCCTAATACTCTGGTGTTTTCATAAGGGATTCTTGTTAGATTCAGTTGTTTCATTTGACATGTTTTCATGTCAACCATCTGCCCGGCTGTATAACATTACTGAAGCATCTTACAGGGGGCCATGTTAACATCATCAATGCACTAGAGAGCACAGTTGCTGGAGACAGGTGAATTTGATGGCTCACATGCATAATGGAGAATACTCCCCCTATACGAGCACCATGCAGGGCAGAAGACGCACCGTTGGAAAGAGGCTAGTCTACTCTTTCCATTGGTAGCTCTCCCTTCTGTATTCCTGCTCGGGGATCATGGTCATGATTCTTGAGTAGGAACCAACCACCATACACCATGGATGTGTTTTTTTGGGAGGGCCCCCCTCCTCCCAGATTTTAGGGATTATGGCCATTTGTTGATTAATATTTCATATGCATTTTCCCTTCACTAGGAGGTGATCAGCCCCTAAGGAAAGAAGATAAAGAGAAAAGGCACCAGCCTTCTTGCTTTATGCCATCCCTGGGCAACTTCAATCACGTGAGGGGTACTCTTTGATAGGAGGCAGTCTCTTCTTTCCAATGGTGCCGCTCTCGATATTATTCCTGGCAGGGGATTGTGGCTAGTCTATGATCCCTGAGGAGGAATGCTCCATTACACCACTTGAGATTGTTTGGGGGGATTGCCCCCTCTTACTATAGGGACCAAACGGCTTGGGGGCAAAACATGTACAATTTGGTGCTCTGAGTCCAGGAGCCTTGTGCAGACCTCCCACCCCACCAGCAACTTTATTAAAAAAAGAGAGGCACAATTAAAAATTGAAAAATTGCCCATTTCCAATGGTGTCTCACTGGTAAGCATTCCTGCTCAGAAATCTTGGTGGGGCCACAACGACAAGCATAAATTGGCGAGTAGACTACTGGATATGTTTTTGGAGTGGTCAGCCCCTTGGTCATATTTACAATCTCTCCCTCTACTGTACTTTTTGTCTGTATTTCCTTCTCTAGAGCGTGATTGGGACTAGACCCCCCTCAAATGGCTCTTGAGATATGAGAACATGGTGGCAGCCATTTTGGATTTGGTTTCGCTAAGCAAATGTAACATGTCAGACAACCGTTCCATCAGGAGAATTTTGATTATGAATTATAACCTTACTTTGAAACCATATTGGAGTTTGTGCCATGATTGCCACTTGCTGTCCAATCACAATAATCATCTCTACAGTTTTGCTTTGTTGCCTATTTGAGTATTGTCTTTGCAATTGCATTTCATTTTGTCTTATTGATTTGTTTTTTTGCAAGTTGAAGTACTTTTTCATTGTTAATCCCTGTATGTTCTTTTTGTTTGTCCACAAAGGCTTACCACTCCACCTGGGCAGCAGTTTAAATGAAATTAATTGAGTTGTTTTAGCACCTGTAATCACTTTTGTAAGAAATTGTTATCAGTTGAGGGGGGGTCAGATCTACATTCAAATACTAAACACAATTCCTGTGAAAGTAACCTACAAAAGTCACTAAATAAGCCTGCACCTAACCCTCTGCTAGCCGGGCACAAAAGCATTTAGTCTTGAAGTGGAGGGAATGTGCAAAGGATTTATGGAGAATTCCAGCAGTAATAAAGTGAAAACTCAAGATAAGAAAAATCCCAAACTAATGACAGAATAAATATGTTAATTATAATAAATAATCCTCCACTGTTCTTAGTAGATGTTGATACCAGATAGAAACTTCCTTTTTCCTTTTTCATCAATTGACCATCTTGTAGTTCTGATTCCCCTATACTTGTCTCATGCTTAATCCAATCTTGCATCTTAATCCATGTAGACAACTGGTAATATTTAACTCTCAGCATTGCTTCATTCGTTATCTCCTTCCAGTTATCCCAAGGGAACTCTTTGTCTCCTTTTGATACCTTTCCCCACTTACATATCTCACTAACTCTCAAAGATATTGCAAGATGATCTGTGATATACTCTTGGGTTTCTGGGGAATCCCTTATTGGAGACAATTTACTATAGTACCGGATACCTAATGCCATGCTTATTTCGTACCACAGCTTAGCTGCGTAAGCACTTCTGCCACACTTTTTTAAAATACTTGGGAGCCCCAAATTTATAAAGGAAGCTCTCCCTTAGTAAACCCTCCTGCATTGACTTGTACATGACCCCGACATGAGTCTCATCTGGGTGCAAGAGTAGCATCCTACACTATCAAACAAGTAAGTAAATCTAGACAATTTAGGCAAGATTGACATGCTTACCACATTTACCCGACCATAAATAGTCAAGGCCAGACCATTTTTTCATCACCTTGTCATCTTCCTTGTATATCCTCTCCAGATTGACCTGAGCAATTTTATCAGTGATCCAGGGCAATTTTTATCCCCAGGTCATAGCTTCTGATTTTCTTACATTTACCTTATACCCTAAACAAATTCCAAACAGACCTGGTTCTCATTCATTATGCGGGAGGGTATTATGTTATGTTATGTTAATGTAACTTATTGCATGCATAAATACCCAGAGGTGTCTTAGCACTAGAACTAAAGTAAGCCGAAAAGATCATGAAACTAGTTCTGGAATAACCAGGTGTTAACACTTTTCCTGAATGAGGCTAGTGAACTTGCAGACCTAATATACATTGGAAGTGTATTCCAGAATTTGTCTCTGCCACAATCCCCAGCTAGAGGTCTGAATGCTAGGAACCATAAGAAGCCTAGTACCAGTAGAGCGTAACTGTCTACCTAGATGATACCTAGAATGTTTTTTTTTAGGAACACTGGTTCCATATTATTCAAGGCCTTATAGGCTAATCATAGCTTCTTAAACTTGATGCAACTTGCTACAGGAAACCAGTGGAGTCTCCGCTTTGGCAGATTTAATGGGAGTCTTGCGGCTGCATTTTGTACCATTGGCAGATTTTTTTTATGTTCTTTCTGCATATTATGATACAGTCCATAGCAATAATCTAATTTTGATAGCACAAGTGCAGTTACAACTGTCCTCCCAGAATCGATGGGGATGTAAGGAAGAACCTTCTTCAGTTTCTTAATCAAATAAAAGGTGACGGAAACAGTATTATTAGTTTACTGTGAGTATGTAAGTTTGTTATCAATCAGTACCCTGATATTGTGTGCTTTTTCTACTGGTTTTGTCTTGACAGGCCACCAAAAGCCATACCATCTAGGTTGGAGATTACCAAAGATCACTATTTTGGCTTTGCCCATCCACTATTAATTTCCAACATACAATTTTCAAAATGAAGTGCAGGGGAGGCTTGATCTTTATAAGCAGCTACCACAATCTGTGTATCGTCGGTATAAGATGTTAAACTGAAGCCCAATCGATGGGTTAGAGGAGCCAGTTCTGACACATAGACATTAAAATGGGATGCGTTAAGTAATGAACCCTGTGTAACCACACAAGGCAAAACATAAGGGGTTGATTTAAAATAATCCAGGGTCACTGTTTGTCTTCTTTCCATCAAAAAAGACGATAGCAAGGTCAGTGCCAATCCTTTAACCCCTAATTTTTCCAAGCGCAGTTGCAGCAAATTATGATCAACAGTATCAAAAGCTGCTGACAGATCAAGGATTATCAGGGCAGCAGCACCCCTTCTATCCATCACTGTCCTAATCTCCTCAGTAGACTTGATCAAGGCAGTCTCCATACTGTGTTCCAGATGAAAGCCAAATTGGGAGGAACCAAGTAAATCATTTTCTAGGACAAATTGAGCTAGCCGTTTATTCATGATTTTTTCCACTATCTTAGCTGGAAAAGGCAGCCAGGTGATAGGACGGCAATTGCTTGGATGAGATGTGTCCAAATTTGTTTTTTTTATCAATGGGAGGATCAACGCATCCTTCCATAAGGCAGGGAAAATTCCAGGAGTAAACATGGTATTTCTGTGAGAATAGGACTAACCTCCTTAGCTATATCTCGAAGTACTGCGGGGGGACAAGAGTCCAAAGGGGACCCAGATTTAATTTCCTTAGTACGTTTTTTAACTCAGCCACTAGATACCTGCGGGAAGCCCAGAAGCACATTTATGCCATGGTCAATATTAGGGGTTTGCTCAGTTAGCTTGCATGAGAGGGCGGCCTCAAAGGAGTCACAGATATTATTGGCTTTATTCCTAAAGTTATTGGCAATGTCGTCACAGAAGCGTTGATTTCTTTCTGTAGCATTATAACCAGGCAGGTAGATGAGCTTCTCAACTACCCCATATAATTCTTTAGTTGAGTTCTTAGGTCTCTCAATCTGCCTGGTAAAAAATGTCCCTTTTTCGGTGATCAACATGGTTTTATATTTAACCAGTGCAGGCTTATAGTTGCTTCTTTCCAATTTATCATATTGTGCTCTCCAACATCTTTCTAATCTGCGGGACTTTTGTTTTCCTTTCGCAGTTTCGAGGGTAGTTTGCAGTTACCTGATTTTTTACAAATGGGTACTGTAATAGCTTCATTGAGCCAGTCTGTATATTCACTGGCTGCCAAATCTGCATTTGCACTTAACGTAGGCCAAGGCATGCCCACCTGGGTCTGAAGCATGGCCTTGTCAATCTTGTGCCAGACTTTTGTAAACAGTTTGGTGTGCTCTAGCAGCAGCTACCACTGGTGCTTTTGGGATGGTATAAATAAATGAAATTATAGAATGATCTGTTCAAGTCAGAGAATAGGTATCCTTTACTGTCAGTCTTGATTCAGAAATAAATATAACATCCAGTGTGTGTCCTGCTTCCTGTGTTGGCTTATGCACCATCTGTGATAGTCCTAGAGTCCCAAAAGTATCTAAAAGAATAACTGTATCTTTATCAGCCGTATCTTCTAGATAGACATTAAAATTGCCCAGGATTGTAAACTTATTTGTGGTGAAAATGGACTCAAGAATGGACTCTAAGTTGCTAACAAACTGCCCTTGATCCTGGGGGACGATATAAAAGAATGCCTCTAAAGGTCTTTTCGGATTTAATTTCACAGTTGGGTTTGGGAGCTGAGGAAAAGGTGGCTCCAAATTGCTCACGATATATTAAAGCCGGCCCACCTCCCCTCTTGATGGGTCTGTCCACTCTAAAGGATAAAAATCCAGGGGGTGCTGCCATCACAAAGTTCGGGTCCGACGCTGCATCTGCCGAGGTTTTAGTGAGGATCATTATATCATCTGCTTAGAAGGCTATTTTTTGGAGAACAATTCCCATGTGGATGGTTTGATGCTTTCATTCAATCTCAAACTTTGAACCAGGAGTTCTGAATACATGTCAAAAGAGAGAGGGCGAGGACATCCCTACCGATCCCTCTTATTATTTTTACCGGTGAACTTAACCTAGCATTCTTGTCCTCAGAGTACATCTTTCTTATCTCAAAAAATTCTAGTATGGTCATGGAATGCTCCTGGTTACTCGGTCAAAGGCTTTAGGTGCATATAGGTTTAGGAAAGCTAAGGGGGCAGATTGCGAAGTTGCTAAATTGATCATACCTGTAAACATGTATGTTAGCTCCCTCAGATACTTCCCAGAAAAGAAGCTCTTTTAAACTTCATGAGTTACATCACTCTCTACCTTTTTAAGTGGTTAGCTAAAATACTTGAGAAAACCTTGTTTTCACCACAATTTAATAATAATATAGGATAATATGACTGTCTCTTAGTGGTTTTTAGTCAGGTGTCAATATCAAAGAGGTGATTGCCTCATTCAAAGATGATGGCAACGTTGAACCTTCCGGCAAGATAGAATTAAATGGCTTTAGCCAGATAGGAGTCACTTTATCAGGTAGTTAGAAGTACAATTCATTAGGGATCTCACTTGGACTGGACACTTTTACTCTTTTAAGTTTCTTTATTTCTGTTAACATTTCTCTCACTTTTATTTCTTGGTTTATAAATTGCTGTTGTTCGAGGGGTATGGTCCAGGAGTGGTTTGATGATAGGTGCTTGAGGCAGCACTTTTATACCCAGTGGCAGCATGTGTGTTGGGGTCCCTGTCTTTGACTACCCCCAGACTGGTCATATCTTCTCCTCCCTCTTGGTTTGGCTCCATCATGTCAATGATATCATCAGGCAGGCTGACCCCGGTGTCAGCTGCATTTGCCAGTGACAACGCAGACAGCTTCAGAAGTTATGAAGGGGATGGACACAGCCCTCAGGCTACCCTTTAAAGCTCAGGAAGGGCTGAGTACAACCCCCAAGTTCATTCTGCTGAGGAGAGGAACAGCCTGCCCCACAATCAAGGCCTTTGTGTTCTTTGTCTAGAAGGAATATATATAATATATGTCACAGCACAATAAATCCATCACAGTCGTGTGACCCTGGTCACTGACAGAAAGACACATTTGATTTGGGCAGGAAAAAGCCAATTTTCTAAAAGTGGCATTTTAGAGTAGTAACTTAAAATCCGACTTTTCCATTAAAATGAATTTTAAATTGCAATTCAAATGAGTGGAAGAAGTATTTTTCTATATTCTCCACATTCAAAGTTATCACTTATTAAGTACAATAATGTAACCCAGTACCATTCTATGGGAAAGGTAACGGAACAGCAGTTAAAACTACTTTAGGAGTTATTTTTTTTTAACTGTCAGGACATGTAAAGATTAGGTGCACATGCACTGCTTTTTAGTTACGGTGCAGCCGGACCTATGAGCCCTTCAGATTTTGGCCTGGCAAAAAGATTATTTAGGCAAGTAGAAATGGTAGTTTAATACTGCACTACAGGCAGCAGTGGCAGGCTTGAGGCATGTTTTGCAAGGCTACTTTAGTGGGTGACAGAATTAATGATGCTGCTCACTGGTATATCTTAATTTACAGGCCCTGTGTTCATGGAATACCCTCACTAGGGATTTGTAACTAAATTAAATGAGGAAATTGCATGTATACCAATTTTACCATGTTTGGAAGGAAGAGCACAAGCAGTTTACCACTGGTTATCAGTCTTAATACCAAGAAAAAATAGCTATGAAAAAACAGTGGAGTGAAGGCAGAAATCTGTGGGAAGACCATGCCAAGGATGTCAGGACCAACTCCTTTATACTCATCTCTTTCTTTTGCTATATTCCATTTCCATTTTCTACTCATATCACACACACTTATCAGCATTTCCAGTTCATAAGAACACAGTATTTGAGGAAAAACATTTTGGAAAGGAAACGGATATGGTGCCCCTATGAATGACTGCTGCCCCAAAAATAGAGAGGATCTCTGAAACTAGTTCAGATACTAAGACTACATTTGAGGGAGAAGATAATGACCCAGAATCTGGTAGTGAGTTTCCAGTTGGTGGTGTTCCAGCAGATAATGACTACTCTTCCAGTGTTTTTGAAGAAAATGGCCATTCAACACAGCAAGGCAGTGCCTCTTCAGATGCACTAATTGTGCCACTGAGAGACAGTGGCAGTGTAATATAATCCAGGTTCAAACAGGTCCTGGCAGAGTACAATAAGAGTGCTCACTTGGTAGTCCCTAATGGATTCCAGCCTCCTATTACTCCTTTCACTTGAGATGCTGAATGTAAAGAAAATACTGCAAACCTTTTCCGCATGCCATGTGTCTTAGGGATATATTGCTGCAAACAAATTTGTGTGCAAAGCTGGTTTTGAAGGAGCTCCAAGTCTCTCTAGCACCTCATTATAGGAAACACCTGTGGACTCTCACTTCACTTTGGGATTTGAAAACTTTTTTAAGACCTTATTTAGCTTATTGGGATAATGCACAAACCATCCAAACAGTCTTATGAGTCTTGGCCTACAGTTAGAGTAACACACAGCTTCTCTCCTGTCATGAAAGCAGAGATCATCTATTGATTCTGCAGAGCATCCTGCCTTTCAATGACACCTGTAAACCATTGCCAAAGAACCATCCAGACCCTAACAGATTGTTCAAAAATTAGCCCATCAATAAACATTTCTCCACCAGGTTTTTTAAGATTTATTCTCCATGAAGTATATAGTTGTCGAAGAATGTTTGATTCTTTAAAAAGTGCAGCTGCTGTTGAGGCAGCATATAAGAAGTAAGAGAGCTCAGAATGCAGTCAAGCTTTAATAATTCTTCATTAGGAACTAGTGGAAAGATTGTATGGGATCTTGCTCAATCACTCACCCAAAAATGTTACAGCCTTTATTTACAGTAGTAGACCTGCAGGGGTACTCTGCCAATTGGTTGATTCCCTACCCGCAAGGCAGGCCATGCCTTAAATATTTAAATCTTGCCCTCCAAATTAATTGTATTCAGCCCTATACCTGATCAACCCTCGTTGGAACACTCTCTGCTTCTGCCAAACTTTGATAGCCACAATGCACATAGAAGTAAAGCTGACCAACATCACAAGTTACTTGCTGTAAACAGAAGGGAGTAACTCCTATAATATTGAACTGCATGTTGATGAATATTGCAAGCAAATTAAAATTATTTAAAGCCAACAATGATGCTGATAGCAAGCTATAAGCTTTCAATGTAACTCTAAATGATGCTCTCAACTAGATAGCCCCTTGTGATACCGAACAAATAAAAATTAAACTCCTCACCAGCCCATGGTTCATGGACGCTCTTGGAGAAGAAAGAAAAATGGAAAAAAATTAATAGAGCATTGTAAATAACCTGTAACCCTCAAAATAAACTGGTTTATCAAATACAGATGTGCAAATATATCTACTTCATCAAGAAGGCAAAGAAAACCTATTAATCCTACGTTTGCTCAGAACAAAAATAATTCCAAGAAATTATTCAAAATAGCTGACAGTCTTCAATCCCTTAATCTCCAGCAGTGATATCACTCCAACAAATAAACCAGTGGACTCATTATCCCACTATGTTTAGGATAAAATAGGAAAGATAAGAGACTTCCATCATCTAGAACCAATATATTGGAAGGCTTTGTTAGCCCTTCAGAAAAAGAGATTGCACTCTCTGAGGAGGAGTACCACAAATTCATTATAACCAGAAAGCATTCAGACGTGCCATATGCCATTTGCCCGGTCTCTCACCTTAAAACATTCAACACCACTATTGTCGCCATAATATTCCAAATTATTAACATCTCTCTGGAAGTAGGCAAAGTTCCCTCAAACTTTCACAAATAAAAACTAAGCCCAGAAGATCCTGCGCAATTTAGGTAAAGCTCCCATCTTCCAAACATAGATAAACTCTTAGAAAATATGGCATTACACAACTTTATTCCTATGTTAAAATACACACGTTTTTGACTACCACTCAATCAGGGTTTGGGCCTGGCAAAGTAACTGAATTCATTTTAACTTATGTCATTGATGATTTCAAAATGATTGTGGACAATTTAAGTTTTGTAGTAGTGATACTGCATATCTACTGCTTTTGATACTGTTGATCATCAGATTCTCCTTCAATACAAATTATCTTCATATAGGAAGAAGTGTCCTTTCGTAGTTAGACTCCTTCATTATCAATTCAACCTAACAAATCCATCTGGATCTTTTTTCTCCTTTTCCACCCCGTCTACATGGGGTATGCCTCAGGGCTCAGCACTGCCTTCTTTGTTGTGCAGTTTATACGTCCAACTACTTGACATTGGTCCTGTCATTTTACCATGGTTCTACTGACAACCCTAAATATCATAGTTTTGGGGGTGGAACAAATCTATCTCCAACATAAGCCAAAACATAGATTTTGTCTCTCTAAACCACAGTTAGGCTATAGGATGTTTCTATATGGCCTCCCCATCTCGAAGACTAGCCCAGGTTGGCCTCCTCAAATCAAAATTTAGGAGTCATGATGGACTTTGACATGAACCTAGAGAAACAAATGTTCACTGTCACTAAATTCTGTTTTAATCAGATTCGTGTCACATGTCGTATCATGCCATTCACCTCTATTCCTCACAAAATCACAGCTGCTAATGTTTTGTATAGTAATTTTAGTAATATCTAGACAGTGGCAATTCTGCCTACACAGAGATTTTAAATAAAAGTTATGCTGCCAACAAAAATCCAAAATGCATCAGCCAGATACATTTCTAATCTAAAAAAAATGTACTCATCTTTGGCTACATTGACCAATTACAATGGCTTTTGGTGACCAAAGACATTCCTTTCAAATCATAGTGTATGATTTATAAAATATTCCATAGTACTTCTCCCAATTTTTCACTGTAAATTTAAAAGCATGTCCTGTGAGAAATCTAGGTCTTGCAAAAAAGGCAATTTTGTAGTCTCCCACCACAAATACAAAAATAAACTGGGTGGCAGATCATTCAAGGTACAAAGAGAAATTCATTTCCAATAGAGAGTCATACTCAAACTTATCTGATAATGTTTAGGAAAACATTTGAAAATAGACTTTTCTCTCTGTAGATTCTGCATCAAGTATTTCTCCCTTAGCTAGGCAGCACATAGGGACTTGCTGCAGAGTGATCGTTGCGAGTGATAGATACTCACAAAGAATAAATAACCGTTGCGCAATAATCTGTACAAAATTGGCACTTTAGGTTGTCAGACTATGCAAAGTCAAACAATGGATTTCTTTGTTAGCTTTTTTGTTTGAAACTTCAAAAGGAACTGTACAGTGTGTTGCGGTGCATTGAACTGCTAGCTGTTAAATCCTCAGATAGGAAGTACAATTGCTCATTACAATTCATTATGAGAGTGATTCTCCAGACAGGGCTTGGGGTCAATTAACGGGAAATGCTTGAGACAAATTGTATGCTTGATTATAAAAAGCTCATGAGTGAAGTTGATAAAACTGACCAGCTACCTGAACCAGAATTTGCGACTCTCATCAGACTATCACAGGATAAATGATGTCCTTCCTTGACTTTGCATTTGCTGTTATCATTAACATCACTACTGTAGAAGCAGTTGACTCTTTTTTAGCTGTTGTAGAAGACACTACAAGGCAGCAGGATTCTCATGTGTCTGTGCTCATTCCGGCAACGGAGAAGAAGAGTAAATCATATAACAAATGCAGAGTTTGGACTTAGCAAGTAATTAGTAAGGAGGTTCATTACTACTGTCCTCACTGCCTGTTTAAGCCAGGCATCCCACTTGTTTCACTTTATATAACATATTCTGGTAAACTGAGAGATGTGGAGCAGTCAGTTGTAAGAGTTGGTATGTGACTTTGAATGGCCTTCCTTGGGTACTTATAACTCCATGGTTCATTACTTTACTTACCTGTGCAGTCCTTCATATTGTTCTACCTAAGTTGGAGAATCTGCCAAAGAAATATCATAATCCATAACTGTTTTTCTTCCAAAATTAGATTTAAGGCATTTTGTCTTCACTGACTCTAGTAAACAGGTTCACATTAGTCTTATTTGTGGCCTGTGTTCAACCTTCATCCTACATCAAAACATGGAAGCTGTTCCATCCACCATTTTACAAGTGCATTATAGTCAAAGAAACTACACAGAAGGATGGATTGGACATCCACGTTTTGATGGAGTAACCCATCCAACAAACCCAGTCTTTTAGGGAACTTGGGTGAGTCTGCCTTGGGATTTTGCCACAGCTTTCAAAAATGCACCACTGCTAGTTGGAGGAATCGATCATAGGGATATCTTCTCACTCCCTCCATTCTTTACCACGCAGTGGAAGGAGTTGGATTTTGAATTTATCAACTGCATTTTTGGCAGTCACATTGCTGGTCTAAACCCTAATTCCAACCGAGGGCTCATGGCAAGCACAGTGAGCATGGCAACGGTGCAAATAAGACAAATCCTCCAGTACATGAGCAAACTGCTATGGGGAAGGAAGTATTAAAGGTGCACTTGGCTATCCACATATTATTAGCCAGGACTCAGAGTGAGTTAGAGACACAAAGAGATAGTAAAAACTCAGTCTTGGCTTGTTTTTCAAATGGATATCAAGGTAGCTAGGCAAAGTATACTCTCATGATTCTCTGTATACTCTTATGATTCCATGCCTTTTGTTCAACTCTATGATTCTGTAAAGTGCTCTGAAACCCTAACGGGTCAAGTTTGCACTCTATAAAGCACAAAAATAAAATAAAGTATGAGCCGCACATGCATTACTACACCCACTCCTACTCACATAGGTCACACTTGTGTTTGGTTGCTATCTTCTTACCCCAACAAAATGTAGAAGATGTCCCATCCCAGATAAAGCTTAGCCTATACTTGGTTTAATAAAGATCTCATGTATGTAGAAGAGAGATGCTCAAGGTAGGAGTTACACATCCATCACTACACCCACCACTACTGACACAGGTAATACTATAAAACCACATGCTTCTCTCCAACAACACCTACAGGCTAGTTTGTAAACTCTCCATGCTTGTGGCACTTGTATGTGATACAAATCTCAAAAAATGAAAGAAGGAAATTCCCTGATGCTAGATGTGAGGATCTGACGATGAAGCATGCCTTGCTATGTGGGTGGGAGCCTACCTACCTCCACATTTTGTATCCCATAGTCAAGAAACTAAAACAACACATTATAATGAAGTTGAGACATTTCATAATTGCACCACTAGTGGAATTTTGGTATCTGAGATGTTGGTCTCATTTTGCCTGCCAACGAAGATTGTTACTCCATTCATCCTTCTCACAGTTCTCCTGACTGCAAATGCTCCAGTAGGTATGTATGTGCTTTCTTCACTGCACACAAGAAGTGTGACCATGCACCTATATGCAGTTTATGGTTACATCAAGTAGGGTATGACTACAGTATCTGAGCACAGGGTTGTCCAGCTACCAGGGAAATCTACTAATCACAGACATATCTGAAAAGTGGACACGCTAGGGCTTTGGATAAGTGTGCTTGCATAAAACGATGCAGGTTGTCTTACCCTGATTGCACTGCAATCTTCAAACTTTAGTAGAACAAAATAAAATTCCATACATTTATGTAACAGAAAAACCTATTACAATTAACACCCTGCATTACCATACTGCTTTGAATTAAAACCACACACTGTATGTGTAGATGAGTCTATTTCCTTGGATAATCAGTGACCATGGGAAGACATCAATGATTTATTTATTTGAATCTGTTTATTGACATTTTGCATTTTCAACCAACACATAGCCATTAGCAAAAATGTCTTGCATATGAAACACATTGCCAATGCACATAACGACACAATGTACAAAACATTGTGCTTGGTTACTGAGGGATACAAAGAGCTATTCATGTGAATTAATGACATCCCTGTGGACACAGATGTGGGATTGATATCCCATCTCATGCATGATGTTGCTCCTAACACTTATGGATATCCTTTGTGTTACCGTACATTCCTGGACAATGTAGTCGGATATTAACCAAATGAGGACTAAGTAACAAGAAGGAAGGAAGGGGAGAACTTGTATGTGAAACGCTGCTGGACCCCCCCCACCCGGGCACACCCTCATAAGTGCACCATGCCCTGTCCGGTCTCCATGTGTACCAGCTAAACCTATGTGCAACCCAGATGCAAGGCTGTCGCGTCTGCCCCCTTATATAGGTGCAATTAGGAAGGTCCATCCACCAGCAACTCCACCTCCCTGGCGTCAACACTACCTGTCGAGGAGTCCCCTGCCGGCTCAATAGAGGTCCACAGCTCCGTTAGAATAGCCCCCCACTCCACAGCCAGAGGGAACCTCCTGAGCCCTAACAGATCCTCCCTGTGCAAGGCAACGGTCTCTGCACTGGCCCAGTTAAGTAAGGAGCGACGCCACACTTCAAACTGCGGGGCACCGGGTGCCTTCCAGCATTTAGTAATTAGGCTCTTGGCAACAACTAGGCCCAGATCTATGAAGTGGGAAGTGGCTATATGTTTTCTCACCCTCCCAAATAGATGAAGAATGTAGGCTTCCCACCTAAAATGTATATCTCACCCTGTGCTGTAGGAAAGAGTATTAGCTACTTCTCCTCAGTATGTGGAGAGTTCTGACACTGCTAGAGCATAGGTAATATGTCTGCATTGACAAAGAGGCATCTGGGGCAGGCAGTGTCTGTGAGGCGCAGAAGTATTTATTGATGTTGGCGGGAGTGAGGTACGCATTGTGTAGTACGAAGAACTGTTTTCGTGGAAACGCTGATTACGAGGCACCTTAGAGGGGCACTTTAGGATAGCCCTCCACTCCGGTTCGGTAAAGGCGTGCTCCAGGTCCTCCTCCCAGTGCTCCTGTAAAGGGCTGCGGGAGGCTGCAGCGTGGTGGCACAGCGACGTTGCAAACCACCTGACTAGGTGACTACCATCTCCCATGATGTGTAAATATTGTACCGTATTGTGTACCGGGGGCTCTGTGTCTAACGCAACCCAACAAGCAGGTAGGGAGGCTATAAGCGAGCGGTGGCTGAGGAAGCTCCTGGGATGGAGACCCTCCCCCTCGAACCAGTTCGGCATGGGAGATCAGAGTTCTGTTGCAGAAGAGATCCCCAGTGTCTTCAATACCAGCCGTTTTCCAGCCGACAACTCCGTGACCGTAGTGATACGCGGACGCCCGGGGGTGCCCTGCAGGGGTATGGAGGGGGCATAGGGTTGTACAGCATGGGTAATGAACAGACAATGGCAAAAGCACTTATAGGCTACCAAAAGCAGTAGGGACTGCATGCGTTTAGTGTGCGCGCACAGGTGGAACAGGTACAAGAGGGCAGGCGTGATAAAGGAGGGGAAGTAGTGGTCATATCCCCAAGATAGTGGGAGGCCAGCCACTTGGCAATCCACTGCACTTACGCAGCTAAATAATAGTGCTAAAAATGTAGGACAGCAAGGCCACCTTGTCCAGTAGGGAGGTAGAGCTTCCTAATGCAGATCCTATGCCTGGACTCACCTCAAATGAAGTCCCAAATTATACGTTCCATATTACCAAAACACACAGGGGGCAATTTTGTAAAATAGTATAGTAACCGAGGCAAGATAACCGTCTTAGCCAGTGAATCTCTGCCTGATACAGATAGCGGTAAAGTCATCCAGAATGAGATCTGAGATCGGATGGCTGTCACTGCCCTAGCAATGTTACCATCAAGCAGGTCAGTTTTGTGATGGTATATATGTACCCCTAAGTAATAGAAGGTGCCAACACACCATATAACCGATTCACAGTTTAGCGAGTAGCCAGGGTCTGGAGTGTTCACGGAAAAAGGAAACCTCAGTGATTTTGAGGCATCAACACGCAGGCCCGACACGGAAGCGAATTCCAACAGTATTGGGCCCAACGAAGCGGGACTAGTATGCAAGTCTCTGACATACAGCAGGATGTCCTCCCCATACAGGGATATTGTATGGATGGCATCCCCAGGGGGATCCCCATGTCCACCGGAGTCCAACGCAAGGTGCTGGTCAAGAGTCCACTTGGGCAGGTTGATCGCTTCTAGGAAAGCCCCGATTTGTTGGGGAGTCCCCGGGATGCATAAATGGAGGCATAGTGACGTGCCATGTCTGAGTGAATGTCAGATTGCGTGCTTTGAAGGAGCCCCAAGTTGTCTCGTATGGCATGAGGTGCTCCTGGCAGACTAATTAAGAAAGCAACTTGCCTGTCTTGTTTTTAGTAGCATGCGTGTGTGCGGAGTGGGCCAGAAAGTTGGGACATCTTAGTCCAGCTGCCGACACATATTCCATGTCAGGCCCAGGCAGTGTCCCCATGTCACCACATTAGAGGCCTTCCATTCCCTGGACAGGACAGTGTGGTATCCGCATTACGCTCAAAATAATCCAGCAGGGATGCACCCAGCGAAGCGCGGAATGCTGGGCCCTCTAACGCGCCAGGTTGCAGCCTCCAGCTGGGTATTGGGGGGGTCTCCTCTACCAGCTGAGCATCAAATATTGGGGGTTGTGATCCGAGTGCGTGTGCCCTAGATATACTGTATTTACAATGAAGTGACGCAGAGCAGGGAGATCAGGATACGGTCAAGATGCACATGCAAGTCGAGGACAGGGGAATAGAATGAATATATTCATGTGTCCAGGTGATGGACCCTCCAAATGTAAGATAGGTACCAGTGCTCCAACCACCCGCCAAGAACTTGCGCACTGGAAGACGCCGCTGTGCACCCATGGGGCGGAAAAGAGCGATCTAATAAAGTGTCTAGTACAGTATTAAAGTTGCCCCCCAGCAGCCAAGGGACATCACTCCAGCAGGACAGGACCCTAGACAAATCCCTCTGGAAAGCACCTTGATCCACGTTCGGAGCCTAGATATAGCTTAGCACTATTGCCTGTCCATTCAATCTGCCCCAAAGGAGCACGTAACACCCATCTACACCTGTAGCCACTTCCGACTCCTCCAAAGGGACCCCAGCTCTCACCCAGACAAATGCCCCCCGGGGTAATGGATGAAAAGTTTGTAGTATACACTCATCCCCACCAACTACGGGGCAGTCTGTCTGCTTCAAGAGCGGTCAGATGGGTCTCCTGCAATAGGGCGATATCAGAAGCTCTTCGGCGCAGGTATGCATGATGGAGTACCTGCATGAATGAGTATGGATCCCCCGCAGCATCCCTTAAATAGCCAGTGAACGTGAACTGGGGAAAAACCAAAAGTTACAACCATATGTTGGAACCACATAAGAGCGAACCAGTAACTAGGATTGACCCAAACAGGTACACTGAAAAATACGGCAACTAGCGAGTAGCTACGTGATGAGGCTGACGGGAGTGGGGTATACTATGGTGATCTGCCCCGCCCATCCATCATCCTGACGTGATAGAGCAACAAGTCGAACAGTAACCATCTAGTGAGCATGCTTGGCAGAGACATAGATACAGTCAATAAGCATGGATAATTCCAGTCCCAATCAATAGACCCAGCAACTAACATCAGGTACCGTTTTATCGGGAGAAATTTGGGAACACTGAGTGGTATGCATTTTGACAGAATGCAGAAATCTTTATGTGCCCAGCAATTCCCAGGCTATAGTAACAGTAAGATAACTCTGATAGTTAATGCACAAGCTGTCTTTTGTCTAGTCACAATTTTGACTCATCATAATGTAGCATAGAGCATTAATGTGCCTGCTGTATACCACAAAGGGGCCGATTACGATGTCGTTCAGAAGCTCTTCCGACAGAATCAGTTGCGCTATCGTTTCCCGCTGTATCGGGTTCTGAGAGTCTGTCCGACCGATTACGATGCTTCCGAACATCGTTCGGTCGGACTCGCATTGACTTCAATGGAAGCCTGTGTTCTGAATGAAAACACAGGCTCCCATTGCTAAAAAGGGGTGGATGGGGAAAACCTTGCACCTTGTGGCGGGCACCCCATGGTGCCTGCCTCACTGTGCATGGTTGTAAAGAGGGGTCCCATGGGTACCCCCATGGGCCCCACCCAGAGGCCTATGGGTGAAGGGGGCCCTGCTACATGACCCCAAAGTCGGATTCTGACAGCCGTTGTACGTTGGACAAACCGATTTGGAACGGCTGTCAGAATCGGACATCGTAGTTGCTCGGTCGGAAACAGTGTCCATAGAGCTGAATGATTCGACTCCGAACAACTCGGTCCGTCCAAAAAGCTCAACTTTACCATAATGCAAAATTCCAATACACTTAACACAACATTTTACACAGAGCGTATTTCACTCCCTCATGATCACGAATAATATACGAGACTGAATCTGAGTGCCCTAGATATCGTTCCAGAGCTTCAGACATGACATACATGTTTTGGAATTGTCCAGAGGTGCAGCTATTTATTATTGGGGGTTGTCTTAGACACCTTGGTGGTGATTACTGGAAGGGAGGATCCTATGCACTATGGAGGAAGGGGTTGCTGGGGTAATACCAGAGTAAGAGATGAGGAGGTGCCACAAATCAATATATAGACTTGGCTCTGATTATAACTAAGCAAGCCATCTCCCTGATATGCCACATGTTTTGCAGCAATGCTGAAGTGGAGTTGGGCCGAATCTGTGGTGTTGTGTAGGGAGAAGGTCAGAGGCCTGCGCACAGTTCCAATTGAGCTGGAGTGAGACGTTCTTGTGCATGAGGTACAGTTCCTCTCTGAGGAGCCCGAGGAGGGAGACCCAAGAGGGATGCATGATTGTGTGTTCTCTGTCTCCTTCAACCATGCTCGGAGTTCTCTCTGTTCCCCCTCCTCTCGTTCCTTTCCCCTTTGGGTATCATCTGGCATGGTGTTGGAATACTATGTCTGTAAGTGTAGTCTCACTATAATGGCTTTCCAAACTGTTCCACACACTTCTTCCACTCTGGAGGCATGGATCTTGATGAAAACAAATGCTAGTGCCTCGCTAGTTAAGGTTTTGTTACTTGAGTTCCTTGTTGATTATGTAAAAAAAATTGAATCAGTGTCTCCTGTCAAAATTTTCATTGCTCTCTATGATACACTGGCCCAATGGGAAACTGTTCACTGATTGGCTGTATAATCATACTGTAATGGTTGCATTGTGTATACTCTACTTTTAAAATACAAATAAATGGTTAAAAACATGACATTCTGGACAGGTTATTCAAAATGCAATGAGAGTCTACAAAACAACAAATCTATGGTTGGACAACTTGCAGGTAGAAATCTGCACACATATTTCCAGCTTGGTATTGTTCAAACAATAATAGATATTAGTACGTAACTCTTTTTTATAGTTATCCAAAGAAGGTCTCACAATATAGGATATCCACAAGCAGCATGTGAACAAGTGTACAGTCAGTACATTGACGCTGTATTGTTATAAAATGTCATCAATAAGGTATTTTACCTGGGGTACATTATGGCTTGACTCATGTGCAGCAAAATCCAAAAATTAGATTGCTTTTTTCAACAGTTTATAGTTAATGAATGCTTCCACCCTGCAACTCAATTACAATAATAAATACATTCTAGCACTCCCACATCTTTAAGTTTGAGCTCACACTTTAGTCTCTATTTGAGAAATTCGGCTGTTTGTTTATTGGGTTATGAGCCCTGGTCAAGCAACAATCACAATCTCTTATAGGGTGAACCAAAAAAAAGTCACCAAATTAACCTCTGCTGAACCCTATGTTGCTTGGCAAAAAAGCAATGTGGCTTCACTTGAAGGCAATGTGTAAAGTATTTTTGCAGCACACAAACAGTACTAAAGTGAAAACACAGCACAAAAAAAAATCCAAACCAATTTAGTAAAATAAAGTACATTTTAATAAATCATTTGACACCAAAATGAAGAAAATCCAATCATTAGAACCCGAGTTATGAATTGATATACATTTTGGCGAAAACAGCACCAAACAGCACAAATCGCGAACTATGGATATCTGATTGTGCTGGACCAGGTCAAAGTCACAAGTTCAGGCTCACAGAGATGGAAGCCAGGTCGACTGCAGTCACCAGATTAGTCCCACTGAAAGTTTACCTTCTCAAATCAGTGCCAAGAGTCCTGTTTGCAGTGGAGGGGGCCGCGAGAAGCATGGAGAGCGCCATTGGGGGCTGCCGAAGTAGCTCAAAGAGCTGGTCAGGCGTCATGGGTGGGTGTTGCTGGAGCTTTGTATTGGTAGCCCCCCACGAGCAGTGGATGCCATAGCGCAAAGAGGCAGCCGCAGTAGCTTCACACTGAATGGCAGTGTGGGCAATGAAGCCATGGCTCGAATGGGCCCATTCACGGTTGTGATGAGCCAACAGTTTCAATACAGCTCTCGGAGCCTACACCAAGGGTTCAGGGCATGGGGGCACCAAAAGGGGAACAGGAATTCACTTTAGCCAGGTGTTGGTCCACTTGCAGGTGCAAGAAGTTGGGGAGCCTTTTATTTCACTGAGACTCAAATTTGGAGGCCAGCAAACCATCCCTTTGAGTCAATTTAGAAGACCTTGGTTCAAGATGCAGTTGCAGCTCCAGTTCTTCTTCTCCAGGCAAGAGGGAAGCAGAGCAGAAAAGGCAGCAAGTCAGCAATGCAACAGCATTTCAGCAGTCGAGCAGAGTGGCAGTCCTTTCAGCAGCACAGCAGTCCTTCTTCCTGGAAGAATATCAATAGATTACAAAGTATACAAATGAGTTGGTGCCTGAGGCCCTACTTTTATACCCTGGTACCCTCATTCTGGAATGTGGGAGAAGCTTCTAGACAGTGACTTTAGAGTGCAGAAAACATCCTGACTCCCCTCCCCTGATTTTATTCTAGCTGCAGTGACAATGTGGAGGTGATGGGTCCTTTGTGGTAGGGCAGAGAGCTCCCTATTCAGTTGTAGGTGGGGCTGTGTTCAACTCCTCCCCCTCATCCTTACAGAAGACGGTCCATTAAGATATACCTAACCTCTCTATTCTGTGCCTATCTGCAAGAGATTGACAAAGGCAAACAGTTAGTTACACCTACAGGTTACAGAGAGAAAAGGGCTAAGGACAGGAAATTGGCAAGTTTCTATAAGTGGCATTTTCAAATATGATCAAAAACCCAAATATACCTTTAAATAGGGTATTTCATTACAATTCCAAAGACACCAAACATGACATACCTGCTCCCAATTGGATATTACAGCTTATTAAATGTATTAAGGAATCCCCAATATTTTCCTATGAGAGGGGTAGACCTCACAGTAGTAAAAAACTATATTTTGTTTTTTTTTTCCGTAAAAGGAAATGTGAAAAAAAAAAGTACATGTCCAACCTGTTACTTACACAGCACCCTGCCCTAAGGGCTTTCCGGGGTCTTTCTGAGGCGTGACATATGGAATAAAAGGGGAGTTTAAGGCTTGGCAAGGGTATTTTAATACCAAGTTGACATGGCAATACAAAACTGCATTCAGGCAGCTTTGGCAGGCTTGGGACATGTTATAAGATGCTAGTTAAGTGGGTTGCACAATAAGTGCTGCAGGACCACTGGTAGCATTTTTTTACTGGCCCTGGGTATATGGTATACCACTCTATAATAGACTTATAAGTAAATTAATTATGGCAAGCAGATGTCAACCAACTTTACCATGTTTAAAAGAGAGAGCACAAGCAGTGTAGCACTGGTTAGCAGTGGTAAGGTGACAGATTCCTAAGGACCACAAAAACAAATTCAACTAAAACTGTAGGGCAGAAGGCAGAGAGGGCCAAGTCCTACACTCAGATGTAAAACCTCAGCCCAACCACTTTTATAATTCAGCAGCCATCAGTGGTCAGCAGTCAAATGACCTGTTTTCACTCCCCTTTACCACCAGGTAAAACCTAGAAGTGAAAACTAGTGAGTGGCCCCAAACCACTGAAGATAACTCTTCTTGTAGGGATCATTAGTTTTTGAATTTTCGAAAACATAATCTAGCTTTGGTGAAGCTGGTGATGCTTATTGTTTACTGCTGCCAGCACATTACACTGGGAAAATGTATTACAGAAATTGTGCTGGTAAGTAAACCCCCCCCCCCGCGAATTCCACCAGAACCATCCGGGAAGCATCCAGCGCACTCACTATGTTTGCATGCCAAACAAACATGTCAGAAGAACTGGCACTGGATTCCAATAGTCAGTTGCACTGTCATATTCTGGGCCATGTTCAGAAAAGCAGTCTCAAATCAGCCTGTGCCGTCTACCATAACCAAGACAGGAAGGCGGCTTAGCATTGTGAGAATTTAGATTGTTTAGCTACCACTGGTGTTCAAGTAGGTGTGTTTTTTGCAAATTGTACCCTTTCCCATTTTGATATTTCCTATATTCAAGCCATTATTCAGTACGTTTTTATTCTAGATCTTCCCCTCTAAATAAGAAGATTTAAGCACATTATGAACCTTTTAAAACAGCATCAGGCTTTCAGGCACTACTTTCAGGCTACTTGTGTATGCTGGACCTTTCATGTATTGACTTCTCCGTGATTGGAAGATGGAAATCTGTTCAAATCAAAAATTCCCTAACCCTTCCCTATTAAATGGTGCCACTGGTGCGTTGAGGGTGTGCCAAATGCAAGCCAGTCTGCGCCCGTCTGTGACCTAGCCGCGACCAGCGCCATGGACCCTGGATCTCTGACCACCCACTCATATGACTCAGCGGCCCTCATCGCACTCAACCCCGGAAGGAACAACAACTGCTAGCTGTCTATGCCAAACTCCACCCATTGCCAGTTCCCACTGCCACAAAACCTTCACCACCCTCTGCACCCCCATGGCTGCCGCCCCCATGCCGAACACCAGCACCTCTGAAGCTCTTAGGTTCATCCTCCTCAATGTGTGCTCCCTGCACAGACACGCTGTAGAGATCTGGGGCCTCATCCACAGCCTAGCGCCAGATGTTGCCTTCTTCACAGAAACCTGGTCCAACTCCAGCTCTGCCCCCGACATCCCCACTGCTATCCCCGACAGATACAAGATCCCGAGGAAGGACCGCCCCAACTTCCTGGGAGGAGGACTTGCCATCGCGCACAAGAGCTCCCTCCGACTAACCACTTCCAGCTTGAGCGACACCTCCATTTCCAGATGTAGACCAGCCCCAGAAAGCCGCTACAAGGCACCCTCGCCTACAGACCTCCAGGACCGCAAATCCAGATGCACCTGCAGACGTCTCGAGAAAAATTGAGAAACAGCAAATCCTTGGAAGACCGCACCACATACAAAAACGCCATAACAGAATATCACCAATGCATCAGATCCACCAAAAGGGCCTTAATCCAAACAAGATTCTCGCCAACTCCACGGAACTCTTCAGCATCATCCAGGAATTCAGCAAAACCACGGACATCACCACCTCCCAGGACCTCTGCAACAAAATCGGGTCCTACTTCCATCTGAAAATCAAGTCCCTCTACGCCAACTTCAAGGAACAGACACCTGACTCTGAAACCACTCCCTCCTCCAGCAATGCCAGCCAGCCCACCATCTCCTTCTGGAACCCAGTCACCACCAAAGACACCACATCAACCATGAAAGGCATTCGCTCAGGAGCCCCCACACACTCCTACCCCCGCACATATTCCACAGAGCTGCTGCCATACCCAAACTACCATTCATGCCACCTTCATAACCCGCACATTCCCAGATGACTAGAAATGCACAGAAGTCAAGCCCCTACTTAAGAAGCTCTCCGCAGACCCAACGGACCTCAAGAACTACCGACCCATCTCCCTCCTCCCCTTCGCAGCCAAAGTCACCAAGAAGACCGTCAACATCCACCTAATGAATTTCATTGAAGAGAGCTCGATCCTCGACCCCTCCCAATCCAGATTCCGCAGCAACCACAGCACTGAGACCGCTTTACTTGCCGCTACAGACAACATCTGTACTCTCCTCCACCAAGGCCACACCAGGGCCCAGATCTTGACCTCTCTGCAGCCTTCAACACCGTCTCCCACCACACACTCATCGCCAGACTCCATGACACCGGCATACAGGGAACAGCTCTCAACTGGCTCTGCTCTTTCCTCACCAGCAGAACCCAAAGAATCAGACTTCCACCCTTCCTCTCCGGACCCACAGAGATCAACTGCGGAGTACCCCAAGGATCATCACTTAGCCCTGCACTCTTCAATATCTACATGGCCCCCCTCGCTGCCATCGTCAGACAGCATGGATTCAGCTTAGTATCCTATGCCGATGACACCCAGCTCATCCTCTCCCTCACCAAGGACCCTATTCCCACCAGACTCAGCTTCCAGGAAGGAATGAAGGACATTGCATCCTGGATGATCAGCAGCTGCCTGAAACTCAACTCGGAGAAGACAGAGGTCCTCGTTGCGAGACCCTACCCCCCTGCATGGGACAACACCTTGTGGCCCACTGCCCTTGGCAGCCCCCCCACCCCCACAGACTATGCCTGGAACCTCAGCATCATACACAACTCCTTCCTCTCTATGACCCGACAGATCAATGCCGTCACCTCCACCTGTTTCAACACCTTTTGCATCCTTTGGAAGACTTTCAAATGGATCAAACCCGAATCACAAAAGAACGTCACCCACACACTCATAATCAACAGCCTGGACTACGGAAACGCCCTCTACGTCGGGATCAGCAAGTCTCTGCCCCGCAAACTCCAAACCATACAGAACACTGCGGCCAGACTCGTCCTCGGCTTTCCTCGATACAAACACATCACCCAACACCTGCGAAAAATCCACTGGATCCCCGTCGGGAATAGAGTACTTTTCAAGATAATCACCCATGCCTACAACACCAGACCCCAATATCTGAATGAAAGAATATCCTCCCACATACCCAAGCAGATCCGCTGACCTCATCCTCACCGAAGCCCCACACATCTGCAGAGCAAGAGCGGGTGGAAGAACCTTCTCCTACACTGCAGTGAAGACCTGGAACAAGCTCCCGATTGACATCAGACACACCTCCACACTGCACATCTTCAGGAAGATCCTCAAGACCTGGCTCTTCGACTGACTAGAGCTGCTCACCCCAGCACCTTCAAAATTCCCTGATTGTTTGATTGATTGAAGTCACAAAAATGTTAGATTTTTGTACAAGGCCACTGAATACATTCTGTCATTTAATATACAACCATTCCCCCTGTCATAATTGGTAATTTTTCTCATACCTACCATTGCCCAGTTCTTACAGAACAATTTCTCTAACTAGCACTTACCATTGCAACAAAATAGAGGAAACACTCTCTACAAACAGAGATCTAAACTTAAACCAGAGTCATAGTTAAGGTGTTGCAAAAAAATATGAAAGGTGAAGATAAGATCAGGTCTTTTAGACTGAAATGACAAGTGGAGGTGGTATTTATTGGTCTAACATATACATGCACGGAATGGAGAAAGAATCATCGCCAGTCCCATTGCTCGATCAGGGCTAGAAGCCTGAGAAGGATGCGATGTTTTAGATCTTCTCTGTATTACCATAAACCCCTACCCTGAATAACTTTAAATAATCCAGCATGCCGAATTGTCCATGAAGCATGGGTACCCAGCCATTAATATTGATTCAACAAGCCATAAAAGTTTGACTTCACAAACTTCATGAAATCAAACCATTCAATATATCCCGCTTTGGAGCAGTACAATTTACCAGCGATACCTTAATAAAAAGTATACAATCTTAAAACATTAAAAATCCAGAAATTACAATCTTAGTAACATCATTTAAAGTGTTTAAAATACATTAAATAAAAGGATGTTCATAATGTGGTTCATTGTATGGTACTCCATATCATTTCCTGATCCTAAGGGCAAGCCTAACAAAATTAATTACTGCATAACAGATATGTGGCACACTTTGACATTGTAAAAACGTTCATTCATTCTGATATTGCCTAATATTCGCTGCTTGTAAAATAAGGACTTCAAAGGATTTTCGCGGAGTAAAATATAGGGTGAAAAACAACATAAAGTGCACAGTGTTTTGATTAGAGACCATATTAAATAGTCATTTCGGAACTGCCATTGACCAAGATCTCTACACTGGGACTGTCACATCAAATTGCCCAGGCAAAAACGTTTAGGATAGCACCTAAAAATGGGATTAGTGAGGTCCAAATAAGGTTCCAGCCCCAGAGTAGTGGAGACAGCTGCATAATTCAATATTGACTTCATAAATTGTGCCTACTTATTTTACTCATTAAAGGACAGGCTATAGTAAAGTGTATTAACAAGTTCTTTTGAACTAACATCTATGCAAGTAGGATTAATAAACAACTGTGGTATACCAAACTTAAAAAATGCTTGCCTGACATAAGCTATCAAAGGAATTTAGTCTTTATTATCAAGTTCAAAACAATGCTTTAAAAACAACCATACCAGATTAGCTTTAGGTTTGCACCAACTGTTTATCTAAAAAAAATGAAGGAGCTAGGTCAATGGCATCTTTCACCAAGGGTAGACTTCAGGCTGCATGTCCAATATAAGCAGCTGTTCTACTAGGCATTGATAAAACTCTTCCGATAAAACCATTGCCAATCCTTTATAAGGTTGCTGGATTAGTATAATACCAGAAATCTGCTCAGTATTGCCCCTCAGTAAACATTTACTTTTGTAGATTTGAATCAATTCACACACCGATTTGTGACTTAACTTTCAAAAGAAGTGAAAAACAGCCTCCATAGCTTTAGATAACTGTTGTGATTTAGAATTTGAAACAGACCCTTAGTTTAATGTGAATTACAGCATTAGAATTTTGGGAGCTCCATTAAAAACAATGAAGTGCTCCGGGCTTATAATGGCCGGTAGAATCTCGGAGCTCTAACATTCCAATGCTTTCTCACAGCTGTTGCAACCCTGAGGCCTTTGTTTTACAAATTAGAACATTCTGCCCTATGGAGAGGAATGTACTAATAGCCTTAGAGGCCTCCATAGCTAGCGCTACTGGTTTTTTACGGCCCGCTCCATTGTTAAAGGCCCTCGCCTTTGGCTTGGGCTTTTAAGAATGGAGCGGGCCTTTATTAGCCAGTAGAGCCTGCTACAGCAGCCTCTAAGGCTATATTAAACAGAATTCCTAAATAGTTAAAAGCTTTTATCTAGTACACCACAATGCCCCCTTGGTTATAAGATTTAGACTTTGTGTCATGAGGACCACAGGACAGGTCATGGCAAAAGATTTTGTAAAATGTACTTCTAGGTCCAAGTCTTTCATGAATGACAATAATAAACAAAGCAAAACACACAAGATGATGGATGGAATGACGCACATTGGCAAAACATTCACCCCAGTCACAGATCTGGGTTTAATCCATTGTTTGGCAGTTCGGGCTGGACTGTTCCCATGAGGCACAGGGTCAAGACTGATTTGCATATGGCTGGGTTCAAACTGGAAAGGCATGGTGAGCAAAAAAACGATGGATTTAGGCCCAGATGTCTGTAATGGGGTGAATGTATGACATTGTTCTGCATTCTGCCCATCAACTGTTGTTTTTGCATTTGTCACCCCGAGTGGGACGGGTATGCTCAGACGTGAGTCCCGTGCTTTCCATGCCACTGGAATCAAGCTATCCTGGCTGAGGAGGGGTGAAACCCCGAAACCGGTCCTAGGATGCTTGGTTTCAGTCCAGGGAGGACCTGGCTTGGCAGTTCGGGCTGGACTGTTCCCATGAGGCACAGGGTCAAGACTGATTTGCATATGGCTGGGTTCAAACTGGAATGGCATGGTGAGCAAAATAACAATGGATTTAGACCCAGATCTCTGTACTGGGGTGAATGTACGACATTGTTCTTCATTCTGTCCATCAACTGTTGTTTTTGCATTTGTCACCCCGAGTGGGACGGGTATGCTCAAACGTGAGTCCCGTTTTCTCCATGCCACTGGAATCAAGCTATCCTGGCTGAAGAGGGGTGAAACCCCGAAACCGGTCCTAGGATGCTTGGTTTCAGTCCAACTTGGCAGTTCGGGCTGGACTGTTCCCATGAGGCACAGGGTCATGACTGATTTGCATATGGCTGGGTTCAAACTGGAATGGCATGGTGAGCAAAAAAATGATGGATTTAGGCCCAGATCTCTGTACTGGGGTGAGTGTATGACATTGTTCTGCATTCTGTCCATCAACTGTTGTTTTTGCATTTGTCACCCCGAGTGGGACGGGTATGCTCAGACGTGAGTCCCGTGCTCTCCATGCCACTGGAATCAAGCTATCCTGGCTGAAGAGGGGTGAAACCCCGAAACCGGTCCTAGGATGCTTAGTTTCCGTCCAGGGAGGACCTGGCTTGGCAGTTCGGGCTGGACTGTTCCCATGAGGCACAGGGTCAAGACTGATTTGCATATGGCTGGGTTCAACCTGAAATGGCATGGTGATCAAAAAAACGATGGGTTTAGGCCCAGATCTCTGTACTGGGGTGAATGAATGACATTGTTCTGCATTCTGTCCATCAACTGTTGTTTTTGCATTTGTCACCCCGAGTGGGACGTATATTCTCAGACGTGAGTCCTGTGCTCTCCATGCCACTGGAATCAAGCTATCCTGGCTGAAGAGGGGTGAAACCCCGAAACCGGCGCTAGGATGCTTGGTTTCAGTCCAGGGAGGACCTGGCTTGGCAGTTCGGGCTGGACTGTTCCCATGAGGCACAGGGTCAAGACTGATTTGCATATGGCTGGGTTCAAACTGGAATGGCATGGTGAGCAAAATAACGATGGATTTAGACCCAGATCTCTGTACTGGGGTGAATGTACGACATTGTTCTTCATTCTGTCCATCAACTGTTGTTTTTGCATTTGTCACCCCGAGTGGGACGGGTATGCTCAAACGTGAGTCCCGTTTTCTCCATGCCACTGGAATCAAGCTATCCTGGCTGAAGAGGGGTGAAACCCTGAAACCGGTCCTAGGATGCTTGGTTTCAGTCCAGGTAGCACGTGGCTTGGCAGTTCGTGCTGGACTGTTCCCATGAGGCACAGGGTCAAGACTGATTTGCATATGGCTGGGTTCAAACTGGAATGGCATGGTGATCATAAAAACGATAGATTTAGGCCCAGATCTCTGTACTGGGGTGAATGTATGACATTGTTCTGCATTCTGTCCATCAACTGTTGTTAGGTCTCGCTGAGCCAAACGCTCGAAGAGACATTTTATATGTGGGATTTTCAAAGTGCTACCCACAGTTTTGGCTGGCCTAAACCTTGAGTGCACGATCACATGCACGTGCACAGCTGCTCCCACTCCCCCCTCCCTTCTCTATAGCTTTGGCTCCTTTGATTTTTATTACACCCTCCTTTCTCTCCCCGCTGTTTTCACACTACCCCCTCCCTTCTCATCAGTTTCCTTTCTGCTCCCTTGATAACGTCTCCGATCCCTTTAACTACTTCAAATGCAGCGCGCACCCCTGCTTTCACTTTTGCCGTGTCTCGGAGCTTTTATGTCTTATGTTTCTACAGTCACCCCGCCTCTCGATCTGGGATTGAGGTACTATTTTTCCTTTTTTGGCATTTTTTTAATAGCGCTAATTCAAGCCGACCCGAAAGTATCAGTGCTTTACATGAGCACCAGTTACATTACACGAGTTCACATTCGTTGTTTTTCTTCTTTAAAGAGGAGAATAAGTGATTTGCCCAGGATCATAATGTGAAACAGACCTTGCTCGCCAGTTCCATAGTCGTCAGCTTTGTTGGCACTCTATGTGTTGTATATAAGCATAATTTGCACCCGCTTTCATATTTAAAACACGGGCAACACGCTTTATTTTTGATCATGGCACCCGCGTTCATGTATTTGCTTTTTAAATGCCTGCACATAACTATTTTAATGCACGGGCGCCATGCTTTGTTGGAGCACGGCACCCGCTTTTTTATATTTATAAAAGTGTGGGTTACACATTAAGCAATTGCTCTTAGGTTTCGTTTTGCTTGTCAGCAGGTTGGGGAGTGGGTGAGTACCATGCAGACAGAGGGTTAATGCTCGCAGCTGTGGGTAGTCGGGGGCTCTCAGCCCACCTTAATCATACAATTAAACTTCCTTCCATCGCCGCGCAGCTACCTCTCTTCAGGGACACGAGTCCAACGTTTAAAGCCGGCATTTCTTTCCCATAGATCACAATCGCACTAGCTGTGATTTATTGGGATTCTACAAATATATTTAATTCCTATGAAAATATATGAGTGCTACAAAAGGGCTGTGGTAATATAATGGTGCCGCTGATGTGATGGCTTGCCATTTCTTACCTGTTTCTGGTCGTGTGGAGTTATGGACCCCTGGACCCCTTCTAAGCCTTTGCTCGCGCCGCAGCGCCAGGGTTCTTCCTGTCTCCCGCTCACGCCGCCGCGTCAACAGTGGAGCGGCCGCGGAGTGGAGACTACATATCCCAGCTGCCCCAGCGGCTGGAGGCGCTGTGACGAGAACTTCCGCGCCGGGAGGCGCATAAATCACCACAGGTGCCCTGGCAGAGCGGCTTGCCATTTCTTACCTGTTTCTGGTCGTGTGGAGTTGTGGACCCCTGGACCCCTTCTAAGCCTTTGCTCGCGCCGCAGCGCCAGGGTTCTTCCTGTCTCCCGCTCACGCCGCCGCGTCAACAGTGGAGCGGCCGCGGAGTGGAGACTACATATCCCAGCTGCCCCAGCGGCTGGAGGCGCGGTGACGAGAACTTCCGCGCCGGGAGGCGCATAAATCACCACAGGTGCTCCCGCGACGTGGGTCCGCGCGCGGGTAGCGCCGGGCTAAGCCCGGGCAAAGGGCGGGCCCTCTGTGGCCCTCAGTAGCCGAAGGAGGCCGGGTCGGGCCCACCCCATTGACTCGTTGCTGTTGAGACACTGTATGGCCAGAACTGGTATGTGTGGTTATTATTACTAGATTTGTAACAATCAACTCGGTGGCAACACAGAGCCAGAGACTATTGTGCCTTCCGCTTTCAACTGGTGAGCAGTGATATCTTTGCACCATGACCGAGCCGATTAAAAAGGGTACCCTTGATAGTTACTTTACGAAACTTAACACTGACTCCGACCGGGAGGCTGCTCTTGCTGAACTTAGGGCTAGGCGTCGATGTTCAATAGAGCATATTAAAAATATGTCATCAGCCACGGCCACTTTTTCTGAAGCTGCATGCCCGGTCAACGAGGTTTCTTCTCCTCAAGATTTTTTGCCACCCTTGGGTATTAATGATTCTACTACTTGCTCTGCTACCTCTTTTGTACAAGACAAAAGTACTGATCTGGCCTTAACTGTTCTTCCTTCCCCCATTCCTTCCCCTGTTGACTCAAGTAATATCTTGGCTGTGCCAAATGAGTTATCGACTCAAGCTACTGAGTCGCTACCCTCTATCGGTATTACACTTAGTCAGACCATATTGTCAGGTCCATTGCCCAGGAAAAGGAGGAAGATAGTTTCCGAGCTACGCAAGAACAAAAGCACTAACGTTTCTAATAGTAATTCCATTGTAGCCTGTTCTGGAAAAAGTGCTATCCCCTGCATAGTGAAACCATCTTCCACTGGTAGTATTGCCTCTTGCTTAAATCAAGTTGGAACTACTGGGGAATTATTGGATAAAATTGATAAATTGCTGAAAACACTTATGCTGCCAATTGTCGAGAGCTTAAAGAATATTGAAAGAAGGCTAGAGAAAGTTGAATCTTTAGTGGGTAACAAGAGGGACCAAAATATGACTTCTGTTGGCCCCTCACTTACACTATCCACTGCCTCGGCTTCTGTTATAGTTTCTCCTAATCCGCCCCCAGGAGAGCCAGCCTCTCAAATGATTCCAACTACGAGTAAGGGAGGGGTTAGCCATGCAGATAATACTACTATTTCCAAACCATCTTGTACAATTATGGCTAGGAAAAGTGTAGTAGTAAATACCCCAAAGCAAGGGGGTCAATTGCTTGTTAAACCAGGGTATAACGCAGATTCCTCGACTAAATCACGAGGTCCGCTTTCTATCAATTTACCACCAGAGGCAGTTCCTCTGGTAGTTGTGTTTGCAGGGGTCCCTACGATAAAAACAGATGATGCAGAAGGATACCAACAATTAAAAAACAAAGTAATCCACTGGCTAGGCCAAAATCGCCCTCTTCCTCCTCACATCAATGGGGAAATTTTGCATGTAAGACGCTTGCCCTGGCTGGGTAACACGCCTAAAACTATAAACGGGGATGTTATCCTAATTAATTTTAGGGACCCAAGAGCTGTTGCTCATATTTTAAATTGGCAAACGCAGTATAGGAGATCCTCTATTACAACATGGGAACTTACCTATTTTTTCCCAAGACCAAAGCCAGCTGCCATCTCTGGTTTGGGGGACTTATCTAACACCCAACATATTCCTGTGATTCCCTTGAGAAATAGATTTGAGGTGCTAGAAAACTTAGAGGATGTTGATTGACTCAATAACTATGAGTCTATGACAGTACTACCTGAGGAGCCCGAGACCAATACAAATATACACTATAATGAGTCCAGCACTGTATTACTTGCAGCAGGGGCAGAACATACCTCCGAGCATTTGGTTGATCCCGTCCTGCCCACATCAGAAAATGATAGGGTTATCACTCAGGAATCATTGGGTAATTTATTCTCATGGAATATTGCTGGGTTGACCTCCAAAATGGAATCTACGGAGTGGATGAGTTATGTTAATAAATTTGACCTATGCATATTCCAGGAGACTTGGTCCTGTGAAGCCTGTTTTATTCAGGGATATTTGAATTATTTTGTCCCTGCGGCAAAAGGCCCTAGGGGCAGACCAATGGGGGGCCTAGTAATATGGGTTCGCCAATCTTTAAAACTGGGCATTAAAGCTGTTGACACAAAAAACAAGGATATCCAACTAATTAGATTAGACTTAGACAAGTTGGGTAGTGTAGACATCTATAATGTATATGTTCGGAGGAAGAAGAAAGGGAGGTCTGAGGTACTAGAAGATTTGGATAGTCTTATTGACATACACTCATCGACCAACAACATTATCATTGCGGGTGATTTTAATAGCACATTTGAACCCCTGATAAGCAACGATGAGTTGTTTGGAGACGAGGAGGATCGACTATGGGGCGTGCCTAAACTAGAGTTGCCTCCCATAGTGCGATGGTCTGCTGATGCCATTGGTCTAAATGCTTTATGTTATGGAAAAGGGTTAAGAGCGCTGAATGGCAGGACTAGTGGAGATAGGAATGGTGCAAGCACATTTGATAATGGTAGGCATAATAGCAGAATTGATTATGTGCTATGCAGTCTAAAGTTATGGCCATCAATTTGTAACATGTCGGTGGAAGGGAGGCTCGAGAGCGACCACAACCCCTTGTGTCTGTCGCATAAATGGTGGTCTCACATTAGCTTGCCTGTGGGGCTTCCTGTGTCCGTCCCACCCCGGACTGTTCCTACCAACAACATGAAGAGATTACGTTGGGAAAAGGTAGCAATTAATCAACAGGCTATTGTTAGTATTAATAGCTATGTTGACCAAGCCACTCTGGACCTAGAGTATTGTAACACACTTAGCAATGGCCTAGATAGGGTTGAAGGAATTCATAATTCACTTTTTGACACAATTAAGGGATATTTCCTTAAACCTGTGAAAGACCGAGGTGACAGAGTCCCAAAGCCAGCTAAATGGTACAACGACGAATGTAGGGAGTGTAGACTTGCTCTGGGCAATGCTATCAAGGGAGGGCAATCAGCTTTAATTCAAGCCGCCAGGAAAAATTATAAAACTAGTATCCTTAAGGCTAAACAAGCTTGGGATGAGCAACACTGGATTGAGCTAAAGGCAGCTAGCGATAGCAGGGATTCTCGACTGTTCTGGCACATTGTTAGGTGGGGAAAATCTGGTGGCCCTGAGTCCCCTCATAACAATGTCCCTGAAGCTGAATGGGTAAAATTCTTCAAAAACCAATATGCTGCTTTTAACATCACAGACCTGCATGAGACAATTAGTGTAGACCTTCCAAAAGAAAACCTTTTTTGCCCTAGTGAAATCATGATGGCCCTTGATGCAGTTGCTTGCGGTCGTGCCCCCGGTCTTGATGGAGTGCCAGCGGATCTATTTGCTAATGATAAAGAGCGCTGGTGCCCATATATCCATCATCTTATCAATGCTATTGCCCTCGGTGCACCAATACCAAAATCCTGGCAGGGTGCTGTAATTATCCCCGTTTTCAAGAAAGGAGATCGATCATTGCCAGGTAACTACCGCCCTATAAGCCTTATAGATACCATCCAAAAGGTAGTGGGGCGTGTGATCGTCAATAGGCTCCTGGACTGGGCAGAAGAGACTAATGCCCTTTCAACTTTCCAGGCTGGCTTTCGACGATCCACAAGCACGGTGGATCAGGTCTTTCGTTTCACCATGATACAATGGAGGACGGTAGTGCTCGGCAAAGGAAGCCTGTATGCGGCCTTTGTCGATCTACGGGCTGCTTTCGATCTGGTCCCCCGACTAAAGCTATGGACGGTTCTCCAGAAGCAGGGCATTCCAAATGATTTGTTATCTATGATAATGAGACTACACGAGTCTAACTATGCAAGAATCCAATGGGGTGGTTTAGGTTCGGTAACCTCAGACTTCCCAGTTGAGAGGGGCGTCCGGCAGGGATGTTCGATGGCCCCAGTTCTTTTTACACTTTATATCAATGATGTTGTAACACGTATGACTTCTGCACAAGTGGATGCTCCTTTTTTAGACGGTATTAAAATCCCTATTTTAATGTTTGCTGATGACACACTCATCCTAGCTAAAACTCCAAGTGGATTGCAGTGTGCTTTGTCTATTTTTGACCAATTTTGTAGTGAGTACGGCCTAGAGGTAAATATTGCTAAAACCAAGTTGATGACTTTCAACCCCTATCGAAGTTCTAAGACAAAAATTACCTTAAATAATCGTCCGCTGGAGGTAGTGAACAATTTCACTTACTTGGGTATGCACATATCCAATGCGAAGACCTGGCGGCACCATATCGAAATTACAACAATCAAACATAGGCAATTGGCAGGCGCAATCAGCTCAGAGCACAGAAAATCCTTCACTAAACCGGTGAAACCTGTTTTACAGGTCTATGAAGCAAAAGCTCTGGGTTCTGTACTCTATGGCGCAGAGCTGTGGGGGTTTGAAAAAATGCCTGCTCTTCAACTTTCAGAGAATACATTCTTAAGGGCCATCACAGGTGTTCCGAAAAGTACTCCACTGTTGCCCCTTAAGTATGATTTGGGCAGAAGAGCCATTTTAGATATGGCGCGGCTCCGCCCAATATTGTACTGGCGCAGGTTATGGACAACACCCGCGCTTTCTCACTATGCAGGGGGCTTCTTAGATATTATAAGAACCGATCTCCACCACAAAATAGGTTGGTTAAATGCGCTTAGGGCATCCTTGCTTGAGCTTGGTTTGAGCACACTTTGGGAAGATCCTGCAGGTTCAACCTTCCCTTCTAAAAGTATGCTTAAGACCATTTATTGGGAGAGGGTTGCCCAGCGGAATTGGTGTAGTTCCAGCACTGGTATTATGACTAGAGAGTTCCTAGAGGCCAAGATGTATCCCCATCTTGAACCTTACTGGGACATTATAACTAAGCCCAGAGACAGGAAGCTTCTCTTTCAACTGAGAGCTGGTGCACTTCCCCTTAGATTTTTGACAGCAAAGTGGGAAGCGGGAACCAGTGCTGTCTGCCCTGTTTGTGGTACAAATAATGAAACCATTGGTCATTTTCTGTTCTCTTGTAAAGTTTATGCTTCACCAAGGCGTATATGGCTGTCCCCGATGTGCAAAAATTTAGGAACTACTAGTAGCACTGTTGCTTTACGTATTATATGCACCAGCACATTGCCTTGGATTTCGGTTGCCACTGCAAAATATCTAGGATGGGCGTGGATGATTAGACTGAGACTGCTAGTCATTTGACTATTCTCTTGAATAGGGCGAGACTGCTAGTCTTTTGACTATTCTCCCCCTTGCTAATTTCAGCATTTTACCATTTGTAATCTGTTTTTAAAAAATTTTCAATCAATTTTTTCTGCTTTTAATAATTAATATCCACTGTTATTAATGCGGAATGTTTAACCCAGGGTTTCAACCATGCTTACCTGTCTGATGATAACAAATAATACTTGTCGCTAATTGTTAATAATGTCTCCGTTATGGACGTAATTCAGTCAGAATTGGTTTAAAGTATGTTGCATCGAATTATACTGAATTTAATAGTTTTTTAACTTATTTAATGAAATGTCTATTGTAAATTGTACTTTGCTTTTATGAATATTATTCGAATAAAGCATACTTTGACTTGACTTGACTTGATTCCTGAATGATACCAGCCTCTTCTGCACGCAGCATGTACATAGCGCTACCAGCCTCTTCTGCACGCATGTGCAGAGCGCTACCAGCCTCTTCTGTGTGCTAAAAGTGCTTGAAGTAGTCCGCACTGTTTTAGGATCACAATAGGCGTCACTGTTACGTGCATTTTAGCGGAATCCCCAATACGCTAGGCCTCACTTACTTTTCTTTGTGCGGTGAACACCCCAAGTACGGATTAATTCATTTTAACCAGTCACCCCGCCTCTCGATCTGGGATTGAGGTACTATTTTTCCTTTTTTGGCATTTTTTTAATAGCGCTAATTCAAGCCGACCCGAAAGTATCAGTGCTTTACATGAGCACCAGTTACATTACACAAGTTCACATTTAAAGAAAATAAGTGATTTGCCCAGGATCATAATGTTAAACCGACCTTGCTCGCCAGTTCCATAGTCGTCAGCTTTGTTGGCACTCTATGTGTTGTATATAAGCATAATTTGCACCCGCTTTCATATTTAAAACACGGGCAACACGCTTTATTTTTGATCATGGCACCCGTGTTCCTGTATTTGCTTTTTAAATGCCTGCACATAACTATTTTAATGCACGGGCGCCATGCTTTGTTGGAGCACGGCACCCGCTTTTTTATATTTATAAAAGTGTGGGTTACACATTAAGCAATTGCTCTTAGGTTTCGTTTTGGTTGTCAGCAGGTTGGGGAGTGGGTGAGTACCATGCAGACAGAGGGTTAATGCTCGCAGCTGTGGATAGTCGGGGGCTCTCAGCCCACCTTAATCATACAATTAAACTTCCTTCCATCGCCGCGCAGCTACCTCTCTTCAGGGACACGAGTCCAAGGTTTAAAGCCGGCATTTCTTTCCCATAGATCACAATCGCACTAGCTGTGATTTATTGGGATTCTACAAATATATTTAATTCCTATGAAAATATATGAGTGCTACAAAAGGGCTGTGGTAATATAATGGTGCCGCTGATGTGATTCCTGAATGATTGGTGTGTGTGTTTGCCTATCTGCCGTTTGGTATTCCAGTCATAAATTTCCACTAATCTTTCACCGCATGCAGCAAATGCGAGCATGGAAGTTGCATTTCTTCGTTTTATATAAAACTAAAAGAATGTCAGATAAAACTCATTTGTTAACAAGCATTTGCAATGCAATAGGTCTCGCATTTACGCGAGTTTAAGCTATTGGCATTGTAAATGACAATGCCTTTTATTTATGTTTTATAAACCAAAATATAAATAAAAGGCATTGTCATTTACAATGCCAAAGGCTCAAACTCACGTAAATGCGAGACCTATTGCATTGCAAATGCTTGTTTTTGCATTTGTCACCGTGAGTCGGACGGGTATGCTCAGACGTGAGTCCCGTGCTTTCCATGCCACTGGAATCAAGCTATCCTGGCTGAAGAGGGGTGAAACCCCGAAACCAGTCCTAGGATGCTTGGTTTCAGTCCAGGGAGGACCTGGCTTAGCAGTTCGGGCTGGACTGTTCCCATGAGGCACAGGGTCAAGACTGATTTGCATATGGCTGGGTTCAAACTGGAAAGGCATGGTGAGCAAAAAAACTATGGATTTAGGCCCAGATGTCTGTACTGGGGTGAATGTATGGCATTGTTCTGCATTCTGTCCATCAACTGTTGTTTTTGCATTTGTCACCCCGAGTGGGAAGGGTATGCTCAGAAGTGAGTCCCGTGCTTTCCATGCCACTGGAATCAAGCTATCCTGGCTGAGGAGGGGTGAAACCCCGAAACCGGTCCTAGGATGCTTGGTTTCAGTCCAGGGAGGACCTGGCTTGGCAGTTCGGGCTGGACTGTTCCCATGAGGCACAGGGTCAAGACTGATTTGCATATGGCTGGGTTCAAACTGGAATGGCATGGTGAGCAAAATAACGATGGATTTAGACAAAGATCTCTGTACTGGGGTGAATGTACAACATTGTTCTTCATTCTGTCCATCAACTGTTGTTTTTGCATTTGTCACCCCGAGTGGGACGGGTATGCTCAAACGTGAGTCCCGTTTTCTCCATGCCACTGGAATCAAGCTATCCTGGCTGAAGAGGGGTGAAACCCCGAAACCGGTCCTAGGATGCTTGGTTTCAGTCCAACTTGGCAGTTCGGGCTGGACTGTTCCCATGAGGCACAGGGTCATGACTGATTTGCATGTGGCTGGGTTCAAACTGGAATGGCATGGTGAGCAAAAAAACGATGGATTTAGGCCCAGATCTCTGTACTGGGGTGAGTGTATGACATTGTTCTGCATTCTGTCCATCAACTGTTGTTTTTGCATTTGTCACCCCGAGTGGGACGGGTATGCTCAGACGTGAGTCCCGTGCTCTCCATGCCACTGGAATCAAGCTATCCTGGCTGAAGAGGGGTGAAACCCCGAAACCGGTCCTAGGATGCTTGGTTTCAGTCCAGGGAGGACCTGGCTTGGCAGTTCGGGCTGGACTGTCCCCATGAGGCACAGGGTCAAGACTGATTTGCATATGGCTGGGTTGAAACTGGAATGGCATGGTGATCATAAAAACGATAGATTTAGGCCCAGATCTCTGTACTGGGGTGAATGTATGACATTGTTCTGCATTCTGTCCATCAGCTGTTGTTTTTGCATTTGTCACCCCGAGTGGGACGTATATTCTCAGACGTGAGTCCTGTGCTCTCCATGCCACTGGAATCAAGCTATCCTGGCTGAAGAGGGGTGAAACCCCGAAACCGGCGCTAGGATGCTTGGTTTCAGTCCAGGGAGGACCTGGCTTGGCAGTTCGGGCTAGACTGTCCCCATGAGGCACAGGGTCAAGACTGATTTGCATATGGCTGGGTTCAAACTGGATTGGCATGGTGAGCAAAAAAACGATGGATTTAGGCCCAGATCTCTGTACTGGGGTGAATGTATGACATTGTTCTGCATTCTGTTCATCAACTGTTGTTTTTGCATTTGTCACCCCGAGTGGGACGGGTATGCTCAGACGTGAGTCCCGTGCTCTCCATGCCACTGGAATCAAGCTATCCCGGCTGATGAGGGGAGAAACCCTGAAACCGGTCCTAGGATGCTTGGTTTCAGTCCAGATAGCACTTGGCTTGGCAGTTCGTGCTGGACTGTTCCCATGAGGCACAGGGTCAAGACTGATTTGCATATGGCTGGGTTCAAACTGGAATGGCATGGTGATCATAAAAACGATAGATTTAGGCCCAGATCTCTGTACTGGGGTGAATGTATGACATTGTTCTGCATTCTGTCCATCAACTGTTGTTTTTGCATTTGTCACCGTGAGTCGGACGGGTATGCTCAGACGTGAGTCCCGTGCTTTCCATGCCACTGGAATCAAGCTATCCTGGCTGAAGAGGGGTGAAACCCCGAAACCGGTCCTAGGATGCTTGGTTTCAGTCCAGGGAGGACCTGGCTTGGCAGTTCGGGCTAGACTGTTCCCATGAGGCACAGGGTCAAGACTGATTTGCATATGGCTGGGTTCAAACTGGAAAGGCATGGTGAGCAAAAAAACGATGGATTTAGGCCCAGATGTCTGTACTGGGGTGAATGTATGGCATTGTTCTGCATTCTGTCCATCAACTGTTGTTTTTGCATTTGTCACCCCGAGTGATACGGGTATGCTCAGACGTGAGTCCCGTGCTTTCCATGCCACTGGAATCAAGCTATCCTGGCTGAGGAGGGGTGAAACCCCGAAACCGGTCCTAGGATGCTTGGTTTCAGTCCAGGGAGGACCTGGCTTGGCAGTTCGGGCTGGACTGTTCCCATGAGGCACAGGGTCAAGACTGATTTGCATATGGCTGGGTTCAAACTGGAATGGCATGGTGAGCAAAATAACGATGGATTTAGTCAAAGATCTCTGTACTGGGGTGAATGTACAACATTGTTCTTCATTCTGTCCATCAACTGTTGTATTTGCATTTGTCACCCCGAGTGGGACGGGTATGCTCAAACGTGAGTCCCGTTTTCTCCATGCCACTGGAATCAAGCTATCCTGGCTGAAGAGGGGTGAAACCCCGAAACCGGTCCTAGGATGCTTGGTTTCAGTCCAACTTGGCAGTTCGGGCTGGACTGTTCCCATGAGGCACAGGGTCATGACTGATTTGCATATGGCTGGGTTCAAACTGGAATGGCATGGTGAGCAAAAAAACGATAGATTTAGGTCCAGATCTCTGTACTGGGGTGAGTGTATGACATTGTTCTGCATTCTGTCCATCAACGGTTGTTTTTGCATTTGTCACCCCGAGTGGGACGGGTATGCTCAGACGTGAGTCCCGTGCTCTCCATGCCACTGGAATCAAGCTATCCTGGCTGAAGTGGGGTGAAACCCCGAAACCGGTCCTAGGATGCTTAGTTTCAGTCCAGGGAGGACCTGGCTTGGCAGTTCGGGCTGGACTGTTCCCATGAGGCACAGGGTCAAGACTGATTTGCATATGGCTGGGTTCAACCTGAAATGGCATGGTGATCACAAAAACGATGGGTTTAGGCCCAGATCTCTGTACTGGGGTGAATGTATGACATTGTTCTGCATTCTGTCCATCAACTGTTGTTTTTGCATTTGTCACCCCGAGTGGGACGGGTATGCTCAGACGTGAGTCCCGTGCTTTCCATGCCACTGGAATCAAGCTATCCTGGCTGAAGAGGGGTGAAACCCCGAAACCGGTCCTAGGATGCTTGGTTTCAGTCCAGGGAGGACCTGGCTTGGCAGTTTGGGCTGGACTGTTCCCATGAGGCACAGGGTCAAGACTGATTTGCATATGGCTGGGTTCAAACTGGAATGGCATGGTGAGCAAAATAACGATGGATTTAGACCCAGATCTCTGTACTGGGGTGAATGTGCGACATTGTTCTTCATTCTGTCCATCAACTGTTGTTTTTGCATTTGTCACCCCGAGTGGGACCGGTATGCTCAAACGTGAGTCCCGTTTTCTCCATGCCACTGGAATCAAGCTATCCTGGCTGAAGAGGGGTGAAACCCCGAAACCGTTCCTAGGATGCTTGGTTTCAGTCCAACTTGGCAGTTCGGGCTGGACTGTTCCCATGAGGCACAGGGTCATGACTGATTTGCATATGGCTGGGTTCAAACTGGAATGGCATGGTGAGCAAAAAAACGATGGATTTAGGCCCAGATCTCTGTACTGGGGTGAGTGTATGACATTGTTCTGCATTCTGTCCATCAACTGTTGTTTTTGCATTTGTCACCCCGAGTGGGACGGGTATGCTCAGACGTGAGTCCCGTGCTCTCCATGCCACTGAAATCAAGCTATCCTGGCTGAAGAGGGGTGAAACCCCGAAACCGGTCCTAGGATGCTTAGTTTCAGTCCAGGGAGGACCTGGCTTGGCAGTTCGGGCTGGACTGTTCCCATGAGGCACAGGGTCAAGACTGATTTGCATATGGCTGGGTTCAACCTGAAATGGCATGGTGATCAAAAAAACTATGGGTTTAGGCCCAGATCTTTGTACTGGGGTGAATGTATGACATTGTTCTGCATTCTGTCCATCAACTGTTGTTTTTGCATTTGTCACCCCGAGTGGGACGTATATTCTCAGACGTGAGTCCTGTGCTCTCCATGCCACTGGAATCAAGCTATCCTGGCTGAAGAGGGGTGAAACCCCGAAACCGGCGCTAGGATGCTTGGTTTCAGTCCAGGGAGGACCTGGCTTGGCAGTTCGGGCTGGACTGTTCCCATGAGGCACAGGGTCAAGACTGATTTGCATATGGCTGGGTTCAAACTGGAATGGCATGGTGAGCAAAATAACGATGGATTTAGACCCAGATCTCTGTACTGGGGTGAATGTACGACATTGTTCTTCATTTTGTCCATCAACTGTTGTTTTTGCATTTGTCACCCCGAGTGGGACGGGTATGCTCAAACGTGAGTCCCGTTTTCTCCATGCCACTGGAATCAAGCTATCCTGGCTGAAGAGGGGTGAAACCCCGAAACCGGTCCTAGGATGCTTGGTTTCAATCCAACTTGGCAGTTCGGGCTGGACTGTTCCCATGAGGCACAGGGTCATGACTGATTTGCATATGGCTGGGTTCAAACTAGAATGGCATGGTGAGCAAAAAAACGATGGATTTAGGCCCAGATATCTGTACTGGGGTGAGTGTATGACATTGTTCTGCATTCTGTCCATCAACTGTTGTTTTTGCATTTGTCACCCCGAGTGGGACGGGTATGCTCAGACGCGAGTCCCGTGCTCTCCATGCCACTGGAATCATGCTATCCTGGCTGAAGAGGGGTGAAACCCCGAAACCGGTCCTAGGATGCTTAGTTTCAGTCCAGGGAGGACCTGGCTTGGCAGTTCGGGCTGGACTGTTCCCATGAGGCACAGGGTCAAGACTGATTTGCATATGGCTGGGTTCAACCCGAAATGGCATGGTGATCAAAAAAACGATGGGTTTAGGCCCAGATCTCTGTACTGGGGAGAATGTATGACATTGTTCTGCATTCTGTCCATCAACTGTTGTTTTTGCATTTGTCACCCCGAGTGGGACGTATATTCTCAGACGTGAGTCCTGTGCTCTCCATGCCACTGGAATCAAGCTATCCTGGCTGAAGAGGGGTGAAACCCCGAATCCGGCGCTAGGATGCTTGGTTTCAGTCCAGGGAGGACCTGGCTTGGCAGTTCGGGCTGGACTGCTCCCATGAGGCACAGGGTCAAGACTGATTTGCATATGGCTAGGTTCAACCTGAAATGGCATGGTGATCAAAAAAACGATGGGTTTACGCCCAGATCTCTGTACTGGGGTGAATGTATGACATAGTTCTGCATTTTGTCCATCAACCGTTGTTTTTGCATTTGTCACCCCGAGTGGGACGTGTATGCTCAGACGTGAGTCCCGTGCTCTCCATGCCACTGGAATCAAGCGATCCTGGCTGAAGAGGGGTGAAACCCCGAAACCGGTCCTAGGATGCTTGGTTTCAGTCCAACTTGGCATTTCGGGCTGGACTGTTCCCATGAGGCACAGGGTCATGACTGATTTGCATATGGCTGGGTTCAAACTGGAATGGCATGGTGAGCAAAAAAACGATGGATTTAGGCCCAGATCTCTGTACTGGGGTGAGTGTATGACATTGTTCTGCATTCTGTCCATCAACTGTTGTTTTTGCATTTGTCACCCCGAGTGGGACGTATATTCTCAGACGTGAGTCCTGTGCTCTCCATGCCACTGGAATCAAGCTATCCTGGCTGAAGAGGGGTGAAACCCCGAAACCGGCGCTAGGATGCTTGGTTTCAGTCCAGGGAGGACCTGGCTTGGCAGTTCGGGCTGGACTGCTCCCATGAGGCACAGGGTCAAGACTGATTTGCATATGGCTAGGTTCAACCTGAAATGGCATGGTGATCAAAAAACGATGAGTTTATGCCCAGATCTCTGTACTGGGGTGAATGTATGACATTGTTCTGCATTCTGTCCATCAACTGTTGTTTTTGCATTTGTCACCCCGAGTGGGACGTATATTCTCAGACGTGAGTCCTGTGCTCTCCATGCCACTGGAATCAAGCTATCCTGGCTGAAGAGGGGTGAAACCCCGAAACCGGCGCTAGGATGCTTGGTTTCAGTCCAGGGAGGACCTGGCTTGGCAGTTCGGGCTGGACTGCTCCCATGAGGCACAGGGTCAAGACTGATTTGCATATGGCTAGGTTCAACCTGAAATGGCATGGTGATCAAAAAAACGATGAGTTTACGCCCAGATCTCTGTACTGGGGTGAATGTATGACATAGTTCTGCATTTTGTCCATCAACTGTTGTTTTTGCATTTGTCACCCCGAGTGGGACGTGTATGCTCAGACGTGAGTCCCGTGCTCTCCATGCCACTGGAATCATGCTATCCTGGCTGAAGAGGGGTGAAACCCCGAAACCGGTCCTAGGATGCTTAGTTTCAGTCCAGGGAGGACCTGGCTTGGCAGTTCGGGCTGGACTGTTCCCATGAGGCACAGGGTCAAGACTGATTTGCATATGGCTGGGTTCAACCTGAAATGGCATGGTGATCAAAAAAACGATGGGTTTAGGCCCAGATCTCTGTACTGGGGTGAATGTATGACATTGTTCTGCATTCTGTCCATCAACTGTTGTTTTTGCATTTGTCACCCCGAGTGGGACGTATATTCTCAGACGTGAGTCCTGTGCTCTCCATGCCACTGGAATCAAGCTATCCTGGCTGAAGAGGGGTGAAACCCCGAAACCGGCGCTAGGATGCTTGGTTTCAGTCCAGGGAGGACCTGGCTTGGCAGTTCGGGCTGGACTGTTCCCATGAGGCACAGGGTCAAGACTGATTTGCATATGGCTAGGTTCAACCTGAAATGGCATGGTGATCAAAAAAACGATGGGTTTACGCTCAGATCTCTGTACTGGGGTGAATGTATGACATAGTTCTGCATTTTGTCCATCAACTGTTGTTTTTGCATTTGTCACCCCGAGTGGGACGTGTATGCTCAGACGTGAGTCCCGTGCTCTCCATGCCACTGGAATCAAGCTATCCTGGCTGAAGAGGGGTGAAACCCCGAAACCGGTCCTAGGATGCTTGGTTTCAGTCCAGGGAGGACCTGGCTTGGCAGTTCGGGCTGGACTGTCCCCATGAGGCACAGGGTCAAGACTGATTTGCATATGGCTGGGTTGAAACTGGAATGGCATGGTGAGCAAAAAAACGATGGATTTAGGCCCAGATCTCTGTACTGGGGTGAATGTATGACATTGTTCTGCATTCTGTTCATCAACTGTTGTTTTTGCATTTGTCACCCCGAGTGGGACGGGTATGCTCAGACGTGAGTCCCGTGCTCTCCATGCCACTGGAATCAAGCTATCCCGGCTGAAGAGGGGTGAAACCCCGAAACCGGTCCTAGGATACTTGGTTTCAGTCCAGAGACGACCTTGCTTGGCAGTTCGGGCTAGACTGCCCCTATGAGGCACAGGGTCAAGACTGATTTGCATATGGCTGGGTTCAAACTGGAATGGCATGGTGAGCAAAAAAACGATGGATTTAGGCCCACATCTCTGTACTGGGGTGAATGTATGACATTGTTCTGCATTCTGTTCATCAACTGTTGTTTTTGCATTCATCACCCCGAGTGGGACAGGTATGCTCAGACGTGAGTCCCGTGCTCTCCATGCCACTGGAATCAAGCTATCCTGGCTGAAGAGGGGTGAAACCCTGAAACCGGTCCTAGGATGCTTGGTTTCAGTCCAGGTAGCACTTGGCTTGGCAGTTCGTGCTGGACTGTTCCCATGAGGCACAGGGTCAAGACTGATTTGCATATGGCTGGGTTCAAACTGGAATGGCATGGTGATCATAAAAACGATAGATTTAGGCCCAGATCTCTGTACTGGGGTGAATGTATGACATTGTTCTGCATTCTGTCCATCAACTGTTGTTTTTGCATTTGTCACCGTGAGTCGGACGGGTATGCTCAGACGTGAGTCCCGTGCTTTCCATGCCACTGGAATCAAGCTATCCTGGCTGAAGAGGGGTGAAACCCCGAAACCGGTCCTAGGATGCTTGGTTTCAGTCCAGGGAGGACCTGGCTTGGCAGTTCGGGCTGGACTGTTCCCATGAGGCACAGGGTCAAGACTGATTTGCATATTGCTGGGTTCAAACTGGAAAGGCATGGTGAGCAAAAAAATGATGGATTTAGGCCCAGATGTCTGTACTGGGGTGACTGTATGGCATTGTTCTGCATTCTGTCCATCAACTGTTGTTTTTGCATTTGTCACCCCGAGTGATGCGGGTATGCTCAGACGTGAGTCCCGTGCTTTCCATGCCACTGGAATCAAGCTATCCTGGCTGAGGAGGGGTGAAACCCCGAAACCGGTCCTAGGATGCTTGGTTTCAGTCCAGGGAGGACCTGGCTTGGCAGTTCGGGCTGGACTGTTCCCATGAGGTACAGGGTCAAGACTGATTTGCATATGGCTGGGTTCAAACTGGAATGGCATGGTGAGCAAAATAACGATGGATTTAGACAATGATCTCTGTACTGGGGTGAATGTACAACATTGTTCTTCATTCTGTCCATCAACTGTTGTTTTTGCATTTGTCACCCCGAGTGGGACGGGTATGCTCAAACGTGAGTCCCGTTTTCTCCATGCCACTGGAATCAAGCTATCCTGGCTGAAGAGGGGTGAAACCCCGAAACCGGTCCTAGGATGCTTGGTTTCAGTCCAACTTGGCAGTTCGGGCTGGACTGTTCCCATGAGGCACAGGGTCATGACTGATTTGCATATGGCTGGGTTCAAACTGGAATGGCATGGTGAGCAAAAAAACGATGGATTTAGGCCCAGATCTCTGTACTGGGGTGAGTGTATGACATTGTTCTGCATTCTGTCCATCAACTGTTGTTTTTGCATTAGTCACCCCGAGTGGGACGGGTATGCTCAGACGTGAGTCCCGTGCTCTCCATGCCACTGGAATCAAGCTATCCTGGCTGAAGAGGGGTGAAACCCTGAAACCGGTCCTAGGATGCTTGGTTTCAGTCCAGGGAGGACCTGGCTTGGCAGTTCGGGCTGGACTGTCCCCATGAGGCACAGGGTCAAGACTGATTTGCATATGGCTGGGTTGAAACTGGAATGGCATGGTGAGCAAAAAAACGATGGATTTAGGCCCAGATCTCTGTACTGGGGTGAATGTATGACATTGTTCTGCATTCTGTTCATCAACTGTTGTTTTTGCATTTGTCACCCCGAGTGGGACGGGTATGCTCAGACGTGAGTCCCGTGCTCTCCATGCCACTGGAATCAAGCTATCCCGGCTAAAGAGGGGTGAAACCCTGAAACCGGTCCTAGGATGCTTGGTTTCAGTCCAGGTAGCACTTGGCTTGGCAGTTCGTGCTGGACTGTTCCCATGAGGCACAGGGTCAAGACTGATTTGCATATGGCTGGGTTCAAACTGGAATGGCATGGTGATCATAAAAACGATAGATTTAGGCCCAGATCTCTGTACTGGGGTGAATGTATGACATTGTTCTGCATTCTGTCCATCAGCTGTTGTTTTTGCATTTGTCACCCCGAGTGGGACGTATATTCTCAGACGTGAGTCCTGTGCTCTCCATGCCACTGGAATCAAGCTATCCTGGCTGAAGAGGGGTGAAACCCCGAAACAGGTGCTAGGATGCTTGGTTTCAGTCCAGGGAGGACCTGGCTTGGCAGTTCGGGCTAGACTGTCCCCATGAGGCACAGGGTCAAGACTGATTTGCATATGGCTGGGTTCAAACTGGATTGGCATGGTGAGCAAAAAAACGATGGATTTAGGCCCAGATCTCTGTACTGGGGTGAATGTATGACATTGTTCTGCATTCTGTTCATCAACTGTTGTTTTTGCATTTGTCACCCCGAGTGGGACGGGTATGCTCAGACGTGAGTCCCAAGCTCTCCATGCCACTGGAATCAAGCTATCCCGGCTGATGAGGGGTGAAACCCTGAAACCGGTCCTAGGATGCTTGGTTTCAGTCCAGATAGCACTTGGCTTGGCAGTTCGTGCTGGACTGTTCCCATGAGGCACAGGGTCAAGACTGATTTGCATATGGCTGGGTTCAAACTGGAATGGCATGGTGATCATAAAAACGATAGATTTAGGCCCAGATCTCTGTACTGGGGTGAATGTATGACATTGTTCTGCATTATGTCCATCAACTGTTGTTTTTGCATTTGTCACCGTGAGTCGGACGGGTATGCTCAGACGTGAGTCCCGTGCTTTCCATGCCACTGGAATCAAGCTATCCTGGCTGAAGAGGGGTGAAACCCCGAAACCGGTCCTAGGATGCTTGGTTTCAGTCCAGGGAGGACCTGGCTTGGCAGTTCAGGCTGGACTGTTCCCATGAGGCACAGGGTCAAGACTGATTTGCATATGGCTGGGTTCAAACTGGAAAGGCATGGTGAGCAAAAAAACGATGGATTTAGGCCCAGATGTCTGTACTGGGGTGAATGTATGGCATTGTTCTGCATTCTGTCCATCAACTGTTGTTTTTGCATTTGTCACCCCGAGTGATACGGGTATGCTCAGACGTGAGTCCCGTGCTTTCCATGCCACTGGAATCAAGCTATCCTGGCTGAGGAGGGGTGAAACCCCGAAACCGGTCCTAGGATGCTTGGTTTCAGTCCAGGGAGGACCTGGCTTGGCAGTTCGGGCTGGACTGTTCCCATGAGGCACAGTGTCAAGACTGATTTGCATATGGCTGGGTTCAAACTGGAATGGCATGGTGAGCAAAATAACGATGGATTTAGTCAAAGATCTCTGTACTGGGGTGAATGTACAACATTGTTCTTCATTCTGTCCATCAACTGTTGTATTTGCATTTGTCACCCCGAGTGGGACGGGTATGCTCAAACGTGAGTCCCGTTTTCTCCATGCCACTGGAATCAAGCTATCCTGGCTGAAGAGGGGTGAAACCCCGAAACCGGTCCTAGGATGCTTGGTTTCAGTCCAACTTGGCAGTTCGGGCTGGACTGTTCCCATGAGGCACAGGGTCATGACTGATTTGCATATGGCTGGGTACAAACTGGAATGGCATGGTGAGCAAAAAAACGATAGATTTAGGCCCAGATCTCTGTACTGGGGTGAGTGTATGACATTGTTCTGCATTCTGTCCATCAACTGTTGTTTTTGCATTTGTCACCCCGAGTGGGACGGGTATGCTCAGACGTGAGTCCCGTGCTCTCCATGCCACTGGAATCAACCTATCCTGGCTGAAGTGGGGTGAAACCCCGAAACCGGTCCTAGGATGCTTAGTTTCAGTCCAGAGAGGACCTGGCTTGGCAGTTCGGGCTGGACTGTTCCCATGAGGCACAGGGTCAAGACTGATTTGCATATGGCTGGGTTCAACCTGAAATGGCATGGTGATCACAAAAACGATGGGTTTAGGCCCAGATCTCTGTACTGGGGTGAATGTATGACATTGTTCTGCATTCTGTCCATCAACTGTTGTTTTTGCATTTGTCACCCCGAGTGGGACGGGTATGCTCAGACGTGAGTCCCGTGCTTTCCATGCCACTGGAATCAAGCTATCCTGGCTGAAGAGGGGTGAAACCCCGAAACCGGTCCTAGGATGCTTGGTTTCAGTCCAGGGAGGACCTGGCTTGGCAGTTTGGGCTGGACTGTTCCCATGAGGCACAGGGTCAAGACTGATTTGCATATGGCTGGGTTCAAACTGGAATGGCATGGTGAGCAAAATAACGATGGATTTAGACCCAGATCTCTGTACTGGGGTGAATGTGCGACATTGTTCTTCATTCTGTCCATCAACTGTTGTTTTTGCATTTGTCACCCCGAGTGGGACCGGTATGCTCAAACGTGAGTCCCGTTTTCTCCATGCCACTGGAATCAAGCTATCCTGGCTGAAGAGGGGTGAAACCCCGAAACCGGTCCTAGGATGCTTGGTTTCAGTCCAACTTGGCAGTTCGGGCTGGACTGTTCCCATGAGGCACAGGGTCATGACTGATTTGCATATGGCTGGGTTCAAACTGGAATGGCATGGTGAGCAAAAAAACGATGGATTTAGGCCCAGATCTCTGTACTGGGGTGAGTGTATGACATTGTTCTGCATTATGTCCATCAACTGTTGTTTTTGCATTTGTCACCCCGAGTGGGACGGGTATGCTCAGACGTGAGTCCCGTGCTCTCCATGCCACTGAAATCAAGCTATCCTGGCTGAAGAGGGGTGAAACCCCGAAACCGGTCCTAGGATGCTTAGTTTCAGTCCAGGGAGGACCTGGCTTGGCAGTTCGGGCTGGACTGTTCCCATGAGGCACAGGGTCAAGACTGATTTGCATATGGCTGGGTTCAACCTGAAATGGCATGGTGATCAAAAAAACTATGGGTTTAGGCCCAGATCTGTGTACTGGGGTGAATGTATGACATTGTTCTGCATTCTGTCCATCAACTGTTGTTTTTGCATTTGTCACCCCGAGTGGGACGTATATTCTCAGACGTGAGTCCTGTGCTCTCCATGCCACTGGAATCAAGCTATCCTGGCTGAAGAGGGGTGAAACCCCGAAACCGGCGCTAGGATGCTTGGTTTCAGTCCAGGGAGGACCTGGCTTGGCAGTTCGGGCTGGACTGTTCCCATGAGGCACAGGGTCAAGACTGATTTGCATATGGCTGGGTTCAAACTGGAATGGCATGGTGAGCAAAATAACGATGGATTTAGACCCAGATCTCTGTACTGGGGTGAATGTACGACATTGTTCTTCATTTTGTCCATCAACTGTTGTTTTTGCATTTGTCACCCCGAGTGGGACGGGTATGCTCAAACGTGAGTCCCGTTTTCTCCATGCCACTGGAATCAAGCTATCCTGGCTGAAGAGGGGTGAAACCCCGAAACCGGTCCTAGGATGCTTGGTTTCAATCCAACTTGGCAGTTCGGGCTGGACTGTTCCCATGAGGCACAGGGTCATGACTGATTTGCATATGGCTGGGTTCAAACTAGAATGGCATGGTGAGCAAAAAAACGATGGATTTAGGCCCAGATATCTGTACTGGGGTGAGTGTATGACATTGTTCTGCATTCTGTCCATCAACTGTTGTTTTTGCATTTGTCACCCCGAGTGGGACGGGTATGCTCAGACGCGAGTCCCGTGCTCTCCATGCCACTAGAATCATGCTATCCTGGCTGAAGAGGGGTGAAACCCCGAAACCGGTCCTAGGATGCTTAGTTTCAGTCCAGGGAGGACCTGGCTTGGCAGTTCGGGCTGGACTGTTCCCATGAGGCACAGGGTCAAGACTGATTTGCATATGGCTGGGTTCAACCCGAAATGGCATGGTGATCAAAAAAACGATGGGTTTAGGCCCAGATCTCTGTACTGGGGAGAATGTATGACATTGTTCTGCATTCTGTCCATCAACTGTTGTTTTTGCATTTGTCACCCCGAGTGGGACGTATATTCTCAGACGTGAGTCCTGTGCTCTCCATGCCACTGGAATCAAGCTATCCTGGCTGAAGAGGGGTGAAACCCCAAAACCGGCGCTAGGATGCTTGGTTTCAGTCCAGGGAGGACCTGGCTTGGCAGTTCGGGCTGGACTGCTCCCATGAGGCACAGGGTCAAGACTGATTTGCATATGGCTAGGTTCAACCTGAAATGGCATGGTGATCAAAAAAACGATGGGTTTACGCCCAGATCTCTGTACTGGGGTGAATGTATGACATAGTTCTGCATTTTGTCCATCAACCGTTGTTTTTGCATTTGTCACCCCGAGTGGGACGTGTATGCTCAGACGTGAGTCCCGTGCTCTCCATGCCACTGGAATCAAGCGATCCTGGCTGAAGAGGGGTGAAACCCCGAAACCGGTCCTATGATGCTTGGTTTCAGTCCAACTTGGCATTTCGGGCTGGACTGTTCCCATGAGGCACAGGGTCATGACTGATTTGCATATGGCTGGGTTCAAACTGGAATGGCATGGTGAGCAAAAAAACGATGGATTTAGGCCCAGATCTCTGTACTGGGGTGAGTGTATGACATTGTTCTGCATTCTGTCCATCAACTGTTGTTTTTGCATTTGTCACCCCGAGTGGGACGGGTATGCTCAGACGTGAGTCCCGTGCTCTCCATGCCACTGGAATCAAGCTATCCTGACTAAAGAGGGGTGAAACCCCGAAACCGGTCCTAGGATGCTTAGTTTCAGTCCAGGGAGGACCTGGCTTGGCAGTTCGGGCTGGACTGTTCCCATGAGGCACAGGGTCAAGACTGATTTGCATATGGCTGGGTTCAACCTGAAATGGCATGGTGATCAAAAAAACGATGGGTTTAGGCGCAGATCTCTGTACTGGGGTGAATGTATGACATTGTTCTGCATTCTGTCCATCAACTGTTGTTTTTGCATTTGTCACCCCGAGTGGGACGTATATTCTCAGACGTGAGTCCTGTGCTCTCCATGCCACTGGAATCAAGCTATCCTGGCTGAAGAGGGGTGAAACCCCGAAACCGGCGCTAGGATGCTTGGTTTCAGTCCAGGGAGGACCTGGCTTGGCAGTTCGGGCTGCACTGCTCCCATGAGGCACAGGGTCAAGACTGATTTGCATATGGCTAGGTTCAACCTGAAATGGCATGGTGATCAAAAAAACGATGAGTTTACGCCCAGATCTCTGTACTGGGGTGAATGTATGACATAGTTCTGCATTTTGTCCATCAACTGTTGTTTTTGCATTTGTCACCCCGAGTGGGACGTGTATGCTCAGACGTGAGTCCCGTGCTCTCCATGCCACTGGAATCATGCTATCCTGGCTGAAGAGGGGTGAAACCCCGAAACCGGTCCTAGGATGCTTAGTTTCAGTCCAGGGAGGACCTGGCTTGGCAGTTCGGGCTGGACTGTTCCCATGAGGCACAGGGTCAAGACTGATTTGCATATGGCTGGGTTCAACCTGAAATGGCATGGTGATCAAAAAAACGATGGGTTTAGGCCCAGATCTCTGCACTGGGGTGAATGTATGACATTGTTCTGCATTCTGTCCATCAACTGTTGTTTTTGCATTTGTCACCCCGAGTGGGACGTATATTCTCAGACGTGAGTCCTGTGCTCTCCATGCCACTGGAATCAAGCTATCCTGGCTGAAGAGGGGTGAAACCCCGAAACCGGCGCTAGGATGCTTGGTTTCAGTCCAGGGAGGACCTGGCTTGGCAGTTCGGGCTGGACTGTTCCCATGAGGCACAGGGTCAAGACTGATTTGCATATGGCTAGGTTCAACCTGAAATGGCATGGTGATCAAAAAAACGATGGGTTTACGCCCAGATCTCTGTACTGGGGTGAATGTATGACATAGTTCTGCATTTTGTCCATCAACTGTTGTTTTTGCATTTGTCACCCCGAGTGGGACGTGTATGCTCAGACGTGAGTCCCGTGCTCTCCATGCCACTGGAATCAAGCTATCCTGGCTGAAGAGGGGTGAAACCCCGAAACCGGTCCTAGGATGCTTGGTTTCAGTCCAGGGAGGACCTGGCTTGGCAGTTCGGGCTGGACTGTCCCCATGAGGCACAGGGTCAAGACTGATTTGCATATGGCTGGGTTGAAACTGGAATGGCATGGTGAGCAAAAAAACGATGGATTTAGGCCCTGATCTCTGTACTGGGGTGAATGTATGACATTGTTCTGCATTCTGTTCATCAACTGTTGTTTTTGCATTTGTCACCCCGAGTGGGACGGGTATGCTCAGACGTGAGTCCCGTGCTCTCCATGCCACTGGAATCAAGCTATCCCGGCTGAAGAGGGGTGAAACCCCGAAACCGGTCCTAGGATACTTGGTTTCAGTCCAGAGAGGACCTTGCTTGGCAGTTCGGGCTAGACTGTCCCCATGAGGCACAGGGTCAAGACTGATTTGCATATGGCTCGGTTCAAACTGGAATGGCATGGTGAGCAAAAAAACGATGGATTTAGGCCCACATCTCTGTACTGGGGTGAATGTATGACATTGTTCTGCATTCTGTCCATCAACTGTTGTTTTTGCATTCATCACCCCGAGTGGGACAGGTATGCTCAGACGTGAGTCCCGTGCTCTCCATGCCACTGGAATCAAGCTATCCTGGCTGAAGAGGGGTGAAACCCTGAAACCGGTCCTAGGATGCTTGGTTTCAGTCCAGGTAGCACTTGGCTTGGCAGTTCGTGCTGGACTGTTCCCATGAGGCACAGGGTCAAGACTGATTTGCATATGGCTGGGTTCAAACTGGAATGGCATGGTGATCATAAAAACGATAGATTTAGGCCCAGATCTCTGTACTGGGGTGAATGTATGACATTGTTCTGCATTCTGTCCATCAACTGTTGTTTTTGCATTTGTCACCGTGAGTCGGACGGGTATGCTCAGACGTGAGTCCCGTGCTTTCCATGCCACTGGAATCAAGCTATCCTGGCTGAAGAGGGGTGAAACCCCGAAACCGGTCCTAGGATGCTTGGTTTCAGTCCAGGGAGGACCTGGCTTGGCAGTTCGGGCTGGACTGTTCCCATGAGGCACAGGGTCAAGACTGATTTGCATATGGCTGGGTTCAAACTGGAAAGGCATGGTGAGCAAAAAAACGATGGATTTAGGCCCAGATGTCTGTACTGGGGTGAATGTATGGCATTGTTCTGCATTCTGTCCATCAACTGTTGTTTTTGCATTTTTCACCCCGAGTGATGCGGGTATGCTCAGACGTGAGTCCCGTGCTTTCCATGCCACTGGAATCAAGCTATCCTGGCTGAGGAGGGGTGAAACCCCGAAACCGGTCCTAGGATGCTTGGTTTCAGTCCAGGGAGGACCTGGCTTGGCAGTTCGGGCTGGACTGTTCCCATGAGGTACAGGGTCAAGACTGATTTGCATATGGCTGGGTTCAAACTGGAATGGCATGGTGAGCAAAATAACGATGGATTTAGACAAAGATCTCTGTACTGGGGTGAATGTACAACATTGTTCTTCATTCTGTCCATCAACTGTTGTTTTTGCATTTGTCACCCCGAGTGGGACGGGTATGCTCAAACGTGAGTCCCGTTTTCTCCATGCCACTGGAATCAAGCTATCCTGGCTGAAGAGGGGTGAAACCCCGAAACCGGTCCTAGGATGCTTGGTTTCAGTCCAACTTGGCAGTTCGGGCTGGACTGTTCCCATGAGGCACAGCGTCATGACTGATTTGCATATGGCTGGGTTCAAACTGGAATGGCATGGTGAGCAAAAAAACGATGGATTTAGGCCCAGATCTCTGTACTGGGGTGAGTGTATGACATTGTTCTGCATTCTGTCCATCAACTGTTGTTTTTGCATTTGTCACCCCGAGTGGGACGGGTATGCTCAGACGTGAGTCCCGTGCTCTCCATGCCACTGGAATCAAGCTATCCTGGCTGAAGTGGGGTGAAACCCCGAAACCGGTCCTAGGATGCTTAGTTTCAGTCCAGGGAGGACCTGGCTTGGCAGTTCGGGCTGGACTGTTCCCATGAGGCACAGGGTCAAGACTGATTTGCATATGGCTGGGTTCAACCTGAAATGGCATGGTGATCACAAAAACGATGGGTTTAGGCCCAGATCTCTGTACTGGGGTGAATGTATGACATTGTTCTGCATTCTGTCCATCAACTGTTGTTTTTGCATTTGTCACCCCGAGTGGGACGGGTATGCTCAGACGTGAGTCCCGTGCTTTCCATGCCACTGGAATCAAGCTATCCTGGCTGAAGAGGGGTGAAACCCCGAAACCGGTCCTAGGATGCTTGGTTTCAGTCCAGGGAGGACCTGGCTTGGCAGTTTGGGCTGGACTGTTCCCATGAGGCACAGGGTCAAGACTGATTTGCATATGGCTGGGTTCAAACTGGAATGGCATGGTGAGCAAAATAACGATGGATTTAGACCCAGATCTCTGTACTGGGGTGAATGTGCGACATTGTTCTTCATTCTGTCCATCAACTGTTGTTTTTGCATTTGTCACCCCGAGTGGGACCGGTATGCTCAAACGTGAGTCCCGTTTTCTCCATGCCACTGGAATCAAGCTATCCTGGCTGAAGAGGGGTGAAACCCCGAAACCGTTCCTAGGATGCTTGGTTTCAGTCCAACTTGGCAGTTCGGGCTGGACTGTTCCCATGAGGCACAGGGTCATGACTGATTTGCATATGGCTGGGTTCAAACTGGAATGGCATGGTGAGCAAAAAAACGATGGATTTAGGCCCAGATCTCTGTACTGGGGTGAGTGTATGACATTGTTCTGCATTCTGTCCATCAACTGTTGTTTTTGCATTTGTCACCCCGAGTGGGACGGGTATGCTCAGACGTGAGTCCCGTGCTCTCCATGCCACTGAAATCAAGCTATCCTGGCTGAAGAGGGGTGAAACCCCGAAACCGGTCCTAGGATGCTTAGTTTCAGTCCAGGGAGGACCTGGCTTGGCAGTTCGGGCTGGACTGTTCCCATGAGGCACAGGGTCAAGACTGATTTGCATATGGCTGGGTTCAACCTGAAATGGCATGGTGATCAAAAAAACGATGGGTTTAGGCCCAGATCTGTGTACTGGGGTGAATGTATGACATTGTTCTGCATTCTGTCCATCAACTGTTGTTTTTGCATTTGTCACCCCGAGTGGGACGTATATTCTCAGACGTGAGTCCTGTGCTCTCCATGCCACTGGAATCAAGCTATCCTGGCTGAAGAGGGGTGAAACCCCGAAACCGGCGCTAGGATGCTTGGTTTCAGTCCAGGGAGGACCTGGCTTGGCAGTTCGGGCTGGACTGTTCCCATGAGGCACAGGGTCAAGACTGATTTGCATATGGCTGGGTTCAAACTGGAATGGCATGGTGAGCAAAATAACGAAGGATTTAGACCCAGATCTCTGTACTGGGGTGAATGTACGACATTGTTCTTCATTTTGTCCATCAACTGTTGTTTTTGCATTTGTCACCCCGAGTGGGACGGGTATGCTCAAACGTGAGTCCCGTTTTCTCCATGCCACTAGAATCAAGCTATCCTGGCTGAAGAGGGGTGAAACCCCGAAACCGGTCCTAGGATGCTTGGTTTCAATCCAACTTGGCAGTTCGGGCTGGACTGTTCCCATGAGGCACAGGGTCATGACTGATTTGCATATGGCTGGGTTCAAACTAGAATGGCATGGTGAGCAAAAAAACGATGGATTTAGGCCCAGATATCTGTACTGGGGTGAGTGTATGACATTGTTCTGCATTCTGTCCATCAACTGTTGTTTTTGCATTTGTCACCCCGAGTGGGACGGGTATGCTCAGACGCGAGTCCCGTGCTCTCCATGCCACTGGAATCATGCTATCCTGGCTGAAGAGGGGTGAAACCCCGAAACCGGTCCTAGGATGCTTAGTTTCAGTCCAGGGAGGACCTGGCTTGGCAGTTCGGGCTGGACTGTTCCCATGAGGCACAGGGTCAAGACTGATTTGCATATGGCTGGGTTCAACCCGAAATGGCATGGTGATCAAAAAAACGATGGGTTTAGGCCCAGATCTCTGTACTGGGGAGAATGTATGACATTGTTCTGCATTCTGTCCATCAACTGTTGTTTTTGCATTTGTCACCCTGAGTGGGACGTATATTCTCAGACGTGAGTCCTGTGCTCTCCATGCGACTGGAATCAAGCTATCCTGGCTGAAGAGGGGTGAAACCCCGAAACCGGTCCGAGGATGCTTGGTTTCAGTCCAACTTGGCAGTTCGGGCTGGACTGTTCCCATGAGGCACAGGGTCATGACTGATTTGCATATGGCTGGGTTCAAACTGGTATGGCATGGTGAGCAAAAAAACGATGGATTTAGGCCCAGATCTCTGTACTGGGGTGAGTGTATGACATTGTTCTGCATTCTGTCCATCAACTGTTGTTTTTGCATTTGTCACCCCGAGTGGGACGGGTATGCTCAGACGTGAGTCCCGTGCTCTCCATGCCACTGGAATCAAGCTATCCTGACTAAAGATGGGTGAAACCCCGAAACCGGTCCTAGGATGCTTAGTTTCAGTCCAGGGAGGACCTGGCTTGGCAGTTCGGGCTGGACTGTTCCCATGAGGCACAGGGTCAAGACTGATTTGCATATGGCTGGGTTCAACCTGAAATGGCATGGTGATCAAAAAAACGATGGGTTTAGGCGCAGATCTCTGTACTGGGGTGAATGTATGACATTGTTCTGCATTCTGTCCATCAACTGTTGTTTTTGCATTTGTCACCCCGAGTGGGACGTATATTCTCAGACGTGAGTCCTGTGCTCTCCATGCCACTGGAATCAAGCTATGGTGGCTGAAGAGGGGTGAAACCCCGAAACCGGCGCTAGGATGCTTGGTTTCAGTCCAGGGAGGACCTGGCTTGGCAGTTCGGGCTGGACTGCTCCCATGAGGCACAGGGTCAAGACTGATTTGCATATGGCTAGGTTCAACCTGAAATGGCATGGTGATCAAAAAAACGATGAGTTTACGCCCAGATCTCTGTACTGGGGTGAATGTATGACATAGTTCTGCATTTTGTCCATCAACTGTTGTTTTTGCATTTGTCACCCCGAGTGGGACGTGTATGCTCAGACGTGAGTCCCGTGCTCTCCATGCCACTGGAATCATGCTATCCTGGCTGAAGAGGGGTGAAACCCCGAAACCGGTCCTAGGATGCTTAGTTTCAGTCCAGGGAGGACCTGGCTTGGCAGTTCGGGCTGGACTGTTCCCATGAGGCACAGCGTCAAGACTGATTTGCATATGGCTGGGTTCAACCTGAAATGGCATGGTGATCAAAAAAACGATGGGTTTAGGCCCAGATCTCTGTACTGGGGTGAATGTATGACATTGTTCTGCATTCTGTCCATCAACTGTCGTTTTTGCATTTGTCACCCCGAGTGGGACGTATATTCTCAGACGTGAGTCCTGTGCTCTCCATGCCACTGGAATCAAGCTATCCTGGCTGAAGAGGGGTGAAACCCCGAAACCGGCGCTAGGATGCTTGGTTTCAGTCCAGGGAGGACCTGGCTTGGCAGTTCGGGCTGGACAGTTCCGATGAGGCACAGGGTCAAGACTGATTTGCATATGGCTAGGTTCAACCTGAAATGGCATGGTGATCAAAAAAACGATGGGTTTACGCCCAGATCTCTGTACTGGGGTGAATGTATGACATAGTTCTGCATTTTGTCCATCAACTGTTGCTTTTGCATTTGTCACCCCGAGTGGGACGTGTATGCTCAGACGTGAGTCCCGTGCTCTCCATGCCACTGGAATCAAGCTATCCTGGCTGAAGAGGGGTGAAACCCCGAAACCGGTCCTAGGATGCTTGGTTTCAGTCCAGGGAGGACCTGGCTTGGCAGTTCGGGCTGGACTGTCCCCATGAGGCACAGGGTCAAGACTGATTTGCATATGGCTGGGTTGAAACTGGAATGGCATGGTGAGCAAAAAAACGATGGATTTAGGCCCAGATCTCTGTACTGGGGTGAATGTATGACATTGTTCTGCATTCTGTTCATCAACTGTTGTTTTTGCATTTGTCACCCCGAGTGGGACGGGTATGCTCAGACGTGAGTCCCGTGCTCTCCATGCCACTGGAATCAAGCTATCCCGGCTGAAGAGGGGTGAAACCCCGAAACCGGACCTTGGAATACTTGGTTTCAGTCCAGAGAGGACCTTGCTTGGCAGTTCGGGCTAGACTGTCCCCATGAGGCACAGGGTCAAGACTGATTTGCATATGGCTGGGTTCAAACTGGAATGGCATGGTGCGCAAAAAAACGATGGATTTAGGCCCACATCTCTGTACTGGGGTGAATGTATGACATTTTTCTGCATTCTGTTCATCAACTGTTGTTTTTGCATTCATCACCCCGAGTGGGACAGGTATGCTCAGACGTGAGTCCCGTGCTCTCCATGCCACTGGAATCAAGCTATCCTGGCTGAAGAGGGGTGAAACCCTGAAACCGGTCCTAGGATGCTTGGTTTCAGTCCAGGTAGCACTTGGCTTGGCAGTTCGTGCTGGACTGTTCCCATCAGGCACAGGGTCAAGACTGATTTGCATATGGCTGGGTTCAAACTGGAATGGCATGGTGATCATAAAAACGATAGATTTAGGCCCAGATCTCTGTACTGGGGTGAATGTATGACATTGTTCTGCATTCTGTCCATCAACTGTTGTTTTTGCATTTGTCACCGTGAGTCGGACGGGTATGCTCAGACGTGAGTCCCGTGCTTTCCATGCCACTGGAATCAAGCTATCCTGGCTGAAGAGGGGTGAAACCCCGAAACCGGTCCTAGGATGCTTGGTTTCAGTCCAGGAAGGACCTGGCTTGGCAGTTCGGGCTGGACTGTTCCCATGAGGCACAGGGTCAAGACTGATTTGCATATGGCTGGGTTCAAACTGGAAAGGCATGGTGAGCAAAAAAACGATGGATTTAGGCCCAGATGTCTGTACTGGGGTGAATGTATGACATTGTTCTGCATTCTGTCCATCAACTGTTGTTTTTGCATTTGTCACCCCGAGTGGGACGGGTATGCTCAGACGTGAGTCCCGTGCTTTCCATGCCACTGGAATCAAGCTATCCTGGCTGAGGAGGGGTGAAACCCCGAAACCGGTCCTAGGATGCTTGGTTTCAGTCCAGGGAGGACCTGGCTTGGCAGTTCGGGCTGGACTGTTCCCATGAGGCACAGGGTCAAGACTGATTTGCATATGGCTGGGTTCAAACTGGAATGGCATGGTGAGCAAAATAACGATGGATTTAGACCCAGATCTCTGTACTGGGGTGAATGTACGACATTGTTCTTCATTCTGTCCATCAACTGTTGTTTTTGCATTTGTCACCCCGAGTGGGACCGGTATGCTCAAACGTGAGTCCCGTTTTCTCCATGCCACTGGAATCAAGCTATCCTGGCTGAAGAGGGGTGAAACCCCGAAACCGGTCCTAGGATGCTTGGTTTCAGTCCAACTTGGCAGTTCGGGCTGGACTGTTCCCATGAGGCACAGGGTCATGACTGATTTGCATATGGCTGGGTTCAAACTGGAATGGCATGGTGAGCAAAAAAACGATGGATTTAGGCCCAGATCTCTGTACTGGGGTGAGTGTATGACATTGTTCTGCATTCTGTCCATCAACTGTTGTTTTTGCATTTGTCACCCCGAGTGGGACGGGTATGCTCAGACGCGAGTCCCGTGCTCTCCATGCCACTGGAATCATGCTATCCTGGCTGAAGAGGGGTGAAACCCCGAAACCGGTCCTAGGATGCTTAGTTTCAGTCCAGGGAGGACCTTGCTTGGCAGTTCGGGCTGGACTGTTCCCATGAGGCACAGGGTCAAGACTGATTTGCATATGGCTGGGTTCAACCCGAAATGGCATGGTGATCAAAAAAACGATGGGTTTAGGCCCAGATCTCTGTACTGGGGTGAATGTATGACATTGTTCTGCATTCTGTCCATCAACTGTTGTTTTTGCATTTGTCACCCCGAGTGGGACGTATATTCTCAGACGTGAGTCCTGTGCTCTCCATGCCACTGGAATCAAGCTATCCTGGCTGAAGAGGGGTGAAACCCCGAAACCGGCGCTAGGATGCTTGGTTTCAGTCCAGGGAGGACCTGGCTTGGCAGTTCGGGCTGGACTGTTCCCATGAGGCACAGGGTCAAGACTGATTTGCATATGGCTGGGTTCAACCCGAAATGGCATGGTGATCAAAAAAACGATGGGTTTAGGCCCAGATCCCTGTACTGGGGTGAATGTATGACATTGTTCTGCATTCTGTCCATCAACTGTTGTTTTTGCATTTGTCACCCCGAGTGGGACGTATATTCTCAGACGTGAGTCCTGTGCTCTCCATGCCACTGGAATCAAGCTATCCTGGCTGAAGAGGGGTGAAACCCCGCAACCGGCGCTAGGATGCTTGGTTTCAGTCCAGGGAGGACCTGGCTTGGCAGTTCGGGCTGGACTGTTCCCATGAGGCACAGGGTCAAGACTGATTTGCATGTGGCTGGGTTCAAACTGGAATGGCAAGGTGAGCAAAATAACGATGGATTTAGAGCCAGATCTGTACTGGGGTGAATGTACGACATTGTTCTTCATTCTGTCCATCAACTGTTGTTTTTGCATTTGTCACCCCGAGTGGTACGGGTATGCTCAAACGTGAGTCCCGTTTTCTCCATGCCACTGGAATCAAGCTATCCTGGCTGAAGAGGGGTGAAACCCCGAAACCGGTCCTAGGATGCTTGGTTTCAGTCCAACTTGGCAGTTCGGGCTGGACTGTTACCATGAGGCACAGGGTCATGACTGATTTGCATATGGCTGGGTTCAAACTAGAATGGCATGGTGAGCAAAAAAACGATGGATTTAGGCCCAGATCTCTGTACTGGGGTGAGTGTATGACATTGTTCTGCATTCTGTCCATCAACTGTTGTTTTTGCATTTGTCACCCCGAGTGGGACGGGTATGCTCAGACGCGAGTCCCGTGCTCTCCATGCCACTGGAATCAAGCTATCCTGGCTGAAGAGGGGTGAAACCCCGAAACCGGTCCTAGGATGCTTGGTTTCAGTCCAGAGAGGACCTTGCTTGGCAGTTCGGGCTAGACTGTCCCCATGAGGCACAGGGTCAAGACTGATTTGCATATGGCTGGGTTCAAACTGGAATGGCATGGTGAGCAAAAAAACGATGGATTTAAGCCCACATCTCTGTACTGGGGTGAATGTATGACATTGTTCTGCATTCTGTTCATCAACTGTTGTTTTTGCATTCATCACCCCGAGTGGGACAGGTATGCTCAGACGTGAGTCCCGTGCTCTCCATGCCACTGGAATCAAGCTATCCTGGCTGAAGAGGGGTGAAACCCTGAAACCGGTCCTATTATGCTTGGTTTCAGTCCAGGTAGCACTTGGCTTGGCAGTTCGTGCTGGACTGTTCCCATGAGGCACAGGGTCAAGACTGATTTGCATATGGCTGGGTTCAAACTGAAATGGCATGGTGATCATAAAAACGATAGATTTAGGCCCAGATCTCTGTACTGGGGTGAATGTATGACATTGTTCTGCATTCTGTCCATCAACTGTTGTTTTTGCATTTGTCACCGTGAGTCGGACGGGTATGCTCAGACGTGAGTCCCGTGCTTTCCATGCCACTGGAATCAAGCTATCCTGGCTGAAGAGGGGTGAAACCCCGAAACCGGTCCTAGGATGCTTGGTTTCAGTCCAGGGAGGACCTGGCTTGGCAGTTCGGGCTGGACTGTTCCCATGAGGCACAGGGTCAAGACTGATTTGCATATGGCTGGGTTCAAACTGGAAATGCATGGTGAGCAAAAAAACGATAGATTTAGGCCCAGATGTCTGTACTGGGGTGAATGTATGACATTGTTCTGCATTCTGTCCATCAACTGTTGTTTTTGCATTTGTCACCCCGAGTGGGACGGGTATGCTCAGATGTGAGTCCCGTGCTTTCCATGCCACTGGAATCAAGCTATCCTGGCTGAGGAGGGGTGAAACCCCGAAACCGGTCCTAGGATGCTTGGTTTCAGTCCAGGGAGGACCTGGCTTGGCAGTTCGGGCTGGACTGTTCCCATGAGGCACAGGGTCAAGACTGATTTGCATATGGCTGGGTTCAAACTGGAATGGTATGGTGAGCAAAATAACGATGGATTTAGACAAAGATCTCTGTACTGGGGTGAATGTACGACATTGTTCTTCATTCTGTCCATCAACTATTGTTTTTGCATTTGTCACCCCGAGTGGGACGGGTATGCTCAAACGTGAGTCCCGTTTTCTCCATGCCACTGGAATCAAGCTATCCTGGCTGAAGAGAGGTGAAACCCCGAAACCGGTCCTAGGATGCTTGGTTTCAGTCCAACTTGGCAGTTCGGGCTGGACTGTTCCCATGAGGCACAGGGTCATGACTGATTTGCATATGGCTGGGTTCAAACTGGAATGGCATGGTGAGCAAAAAAACGATGGATTTAGGCCCAGATCTCTGTACTGGGGTGAGTGTATGACATTGTTCTGCATTCTGTCCATCAACTGTTGTTTTTGCATTTGTCACCCCGAGTGGGACGGGTATGCTCAGACGTGAGTCCCGTGCTCTCCATGCCACTGGAATCAAGCTATCCTGGCTGAAGTAGGGTGAAACCCCGTAACCGGTCCTAGGATGCTTAGTTTCAGTCCAGGGAGGACCTGGCTTGGCATTTCGGGCTGGACTGTTTCCATGAGGCACAGGGTCAAGACTGATTTGCATATGGCTGGGTTCAACCTGAAATGGCATGGTGATCACAAAAACGATGGGTTTAGGCCCAGATCTCTGTACTGGGGTGAATGTATGACATTGTTCTGCATTCTGTCCATCAACTGTTGTTTTTGCATTTGTCACCCCGAGTGGGACGGGTATGCTCAGACGTGAGTCCCGTGCTTTCCATGCCACTGGAATCAAGCTATCCTGGCTGAAGAGGGGTGAAACCCCGAAACCGGTCCTAGGATGCTTGGTTTCAGTCCAGGGAGGACCTGGCTTGGCAGTTTGGGCTGGACTGTTCCCATGAGGCACAGGGTCAAGACTGATTTGCATATGGCTGGGTTCAAACTGGAATGGCATGGTGAGCAAAATAACGATGGATTTAGACCCAGATCTCTGTACTGGGGTGAATGTGCGACATTGTTCTTCATTCTGTCCATCAACTGTTGTTTTTGCATTTGTCACCCCGAGTGGTACCGGTATGCTCAAACGTGAGTCCCGTTTTCTCAATGCCACTGGAATCAAGCTATCCTGGCTGAAGAGGGGTGAAACCCCGAAACCGGTCCTAGGATGCTTGGTTTCAGTCCAACTTGGCAGTTCGGGCTGGACTGTTCCCATGAGGCACAGGGTCATGACTGATATGCATATGGCTGGGTTCAAACTGGAATGGCATGGTGAGCAAAAAAACGATGGATTTAGGCCCAGATCTCTGTACTGGGGTGAGTGTATGACATTGTTCTGCATTCTGTCCATCAACTGTTGTTTTTGCATTTGTCACCCCGAGTGGGACGGGTATGCTCAGACGTGAGTCCCGTGCTCTCCATGCCACTGAAATCAAGCTATCCTGGCTGAAGAGGGGTGAAACCCCGAAACCGGTCCTAGGATGCTTAGTTTCAGTCCAGGGAGGACCTGGCATGGCAGTTCGGGCTGGACTGTTCCCATGAGGCACAGGGTCAAGACTGATTTTCATATGGCTGGGTTCAACCTGAAATGGCATGGTGATCAAAAAAACAATGGGTTTAGGCCCAGATCTGTGTACTGGGGTGAATGTATGACATTGTTCTGCATTCTGTCCATCAACTGTTGTTTTTGCATTTGTCACCCCGAGTGGGACGTATATTCTCAGACGTGAGTCCTGTGCTCTCCATGCCACTGGAATCAAGCTATCCTGGCTGAAGAGGGGTGAAACCCCGAAACCGGCGCTAGGATGCTTGGTTTCAGTCCAGGGAGGACCTGGCTTGGCAGTTCGGGCTGGACTGTTCCCATGAGGCACAGGGTCAAGACTGATTTGCATATGGCTGGGTTCAAACTGGAATGGCATGGTGAGCAAAATAACGATGGATTTAGACCCAGATCTTTGTACTGGGGTGAATGTACGACATTGTTCTTCATTTTGTCCATCAACTGTTGTTTTTGCATTTGTCACCCCGAGTGGGACGGGTATGCTCAAACGTGAGTCCCGTTTTCTCCATGCCACTGGAATCAAGCTATCCTGGCTGAAGAGGGGTGAAACCCCGAAACCGGTCCTAGGATGCTTGGTTTCAATCCAACTTGGCAGTTCGGGCTGGACTGTTCCCATGAGGCACAGGGTCATGACTGATTTGCATATGGCTGGGTTCAAACTAGAATGGCATGGTGAGCAAAAAATTGATGGATTTAGGCCCAGATCTCTGTACTGGGGTGAGTGTATGACATTGTTCTGCATTCTGTCCATCAACTGTTGTTTTTGCATTTGTCACCCCGAGTGGGACGGGTATGCTCAGACGCGAGTCCCGTGCTCTCCATGCCACTGGAATCATGCTATCCTGGCTGAAGAGGGGTGAAACCCCGAAACCGGTCCTAGGATGCTTAGTTTCAGTCCAGGGAGGACCTGGCTTGGCAGTTCGGGCTGGACTGTTCCCATGAGGCACAGGGTCAAGACTGATTTGCATATGGCTGGGTTCAACCCGAAATGGCATGGTGATCAAAAAAACGATGGGTTTAGGCCCAGATCTCTGTACTGGGGAGAATGTATGACATTGTTCTGCATTCTGTCCATCAACTGTTGTTTTTGCATTTGTCACCCCGAGTGGGACGTATATTCTCAGACGTGAGTCCTGTGCTCTCCATGCCACTGCAATCAAGCTATCCTGGCTGAAGAGGGGTGAAACCCCGAAACCGGCGCTAGGATGCTTGGTTTCAGTCCAGGGAGGACCTGGCTTGGCAGTTCGGGCTGGACTGCTCCCATGAGGCACAGGGTCAAGACTGATTTGCATATGGCTAGGTTCAACCTGAAATGGCATGGTGATCAAAAAAACGATGGGTTTACGCCCAGATCTCTGTACTGGGGTGAATGTATGACATAGTTCTGCATTTTGTCCATCAACTGTTGTTTTTGCATTTGTCACCCCGAGTGGGACGTGTATGCTCAGACGTGAGTCCCGTGCTCTCCATGCCACTGGAATCAAGCGATCCTGGCTGAAGAGGGGTGAAACCCCGAAACCGGTCCTAGGATGCTTGGTTTCAGTCCAACTTGGCAGTTCGGGCTGGACTGTTCCCATGAGGCACAGGGTCATGACTGATTTGCATATGGCTGGGTTCAAACTTGAATGGCATGGTGAGCAAAAAAACGATGGATTTAGGCCCAGATCTCTGTACTGGGGTGAGTGTATGACATTGTTCTGCATTCTGTCCATCAACTGTTGTTTTTGCATTTGTCACCCCGAGTGGGACGGGTATGCTCAGACGTGAGTCCCGTGCTCTCCATGCCACTGGAATCAAGCTATCCTGACTAAAGAGGGGTGAAACCCCGAAACCGGTCCTAGGATGCTTAGTTTCAGTCCAGGGAGGACCTGGCTTGGCAGTTCGGGCTGGACTGTTCCCATGAGGCACAGGGTCAAGACTGATTTGCATATGGCTGGGTTCAACCTGAAATGGCATGGTGATAAAAAAAACGATGGGTTTGGGCGCAGATATCTGTACTGGGGCGAATGTATGACATTGTTCTGCATTCTGTCCATCAACTGTTGTTTTTGCATTTGTCACCCCGAGTGGGACGTATATTCTCAGACGTGAGTCCTGTGCTCTCCATGCCACTGGAATCAAGCTATCCTGGCTGAAGAGGGGTGAAACCCCGAAACCGGCGCTAGGATGCTTGGTTTCAGTCCAGGGAGGACCTGGCTTGGCAGTTCGGGCTGGACTGCTCCCATGAGGCACAGGGTCAAGACTGATTTGCATATGGCTAGGTTCAACCTGAAATGGCATGGTGATCAAAAAAACGATGAGTTTACGCCCAGATCTCTGTACTGGGGTGAATTTATGACATAGTTCTGCATTTTGTCCATCAACTGTTGTTTTTGCATTTGTCATCCCGAGTGGGACGTGTATGGTCAGACGTGAGTCCCGTGCTCTCCATGCCACTGGAATCATGCTATCCTGGCTGAAGAGGGGTGAAACCCCGAAACCGGTCCTGGGATGCTTAGTTTCAGTCCAGGGAGGACCTGGCTTGGCAGTTCGGGCTGGACTGTTCCCATGAGGCACAGGGTCAAGACTGATTTGCATATGGCTAGGTTCAACCTGAAATGGCATGGTGATCAAAAAAACGATGGGTTTACGCCCAGATCTCTGTACTGGGGTGAATGTATGACATAGTTCTGCATTTTGTCCATCAACTGTTGTTTTTGCATTTGTCACCCCGAGTGGGACGTGTATGCTCAGACGTGAGTCCCGTGCTCTCCATGCCACTGGAATCAAGCTATCCTGGCTGAAGAGGGGTGAAACCCCGAAACCGGTCCTAGGATGCTTGGTTTCAGTCCAGGGAGGACCTGGCTTGGCAGTTCGGGCTGGACTGTCCCCATGAGGCACAGGGTCAAGACTGATTTGCATATGGCTGGGTTGAAACTGGAATGGCATGGTGAGCAAAAAAACGATGGATTTAGGCCCAGATCTCTGTACTGGGGTGAATGTATGACATTGTTCTGCATTCTGTTCTTAAACTGTTGTTTTTGCATTTGTCACCCCGAGTGGGACGGGTATGCTCAGACGTGAGTCCCGTGCTCTCCATGCCACTGGAATCAAGCTATCCCGGCTGAAGAGGGGTGAAACCCCGAAACCGGTCCTAGGATACTTGGTTTCAGTCCAGAGAGGACCTTGCTTGGCAGTTCGGGCTAGACTGTCCCCATGAGGCACAGGGTCAAGACTGATTTGCATATGGCTGGGTTCAAACTGGAATGGCATGGTGAGCAAAAAAACGATGGATTTAGGCCCACATCTCTGTACTGGGGTGAATGTATGACATTGTTCTGCATTCTGTTCATCAACTGTTGTTTTTGCATTCATCACCCCGAGTGGGACAGGTATGCTCAGACGTGAGTCCCGTGCTCTCCATGCCACTGGAATCAAGCTATCCTGGCTGAAGAGGGGTGAAACCCTGAAACCGGTCCTAGGATGCTTGGTTTCAGTCCAGGTAGCACTTGGCTTGGCAGTTCGTGCTGGACTGTTCCCATGAGGCACAGGGTCAAGACTGATTTGCATATGGCTGGGTTCAAACTGGAATGGCATGGTGAGCAAAATAACGATGGATTTAGACCCAGATCTCTGTACTGGGGTGAATGTACGACATTGTTCTTCATTCTGTCCATCAACTGTTGTTTTTGCATTTGTCACCCCGTGTGGGACCGGTATGCTCAAACGTGAGTCCCGTTTTCTCCATGCCACTGGAATCAAGCTATCCTGGCTGAAGAGGAGTGAAACCCCGAAACCGGTCCTAGGATGCTTGGTTTCAGTCCAACTTGGCAGTTCGGGCTGGACTGTTCCCATAAGGCACAGGGTCATGACTGATTTGCATATGGCTGGGTTCAAACTGGAATGGCATGGTGAGCAAAAAAACGATGGATTTAGGCCCAGATCTCTGTACTGGGGTGAGTGTATGACATTGTTCTGCATTCTGTCCATCAACTGTTGTTTTTGCATTTGTCACCCCGAGTGGGACGGGTATGCTCAGACGTGAGTCCCGTGCTCTCCATGCCACTGAAATCAAGCTATCCTGGCTGAAGAGGGGTGAAACCCCGAAACAGGTCCTAGGATGATTAGTTTCAGTCCAGGGAGGACCTGGCTTGGCAGTTCGGGCTGGACTGTTCCCATGAGGCACAGGGTCAAGACTGATTTGCATATGGCTGGGTTCAACCTGAAATGGCATGGTGATCAAAAAAACGATGAGTTTAGGCCCAGATCTGTGTACTGGGGTGAATGTATGACATTGTTCTGCATTCTGTCCATCAACTGTTGTTTTTGCATTTGTCACCCCGAGTGGGACGTATATTCTCAGACGTGAGTCCTGTGCTCTCCATGCCACTGGAATCAAGCTATCCTGGCTGAAGAGGGGTGAAACCCCGAAACCGGCGCTAGGATGCTTGGTTTCAGTCCAGGGAGGACCTGGCTTGGCAGTTCGGGCTGGACTGTTCCCATGAGGCACAGGGTCAAGACTGATTTGCATGTGGCTGGGTTCAAACTGGAATGGCATGGTGAGCAAAATAACGATGGATTTAGACCCAGATCTGTACTGGGGTGAATGTACGACATTGTTCTGCATTCTGTCCATCAACTGTTGTTTTTGCATTTGTCACCCCGAGTGGGACGGGTATGCTCAAACGTGAGTCCCGTTTTCTCCATGCCACTGGAATCAAGCTATCCTGGCTGAAGAGGGGTGAAACCCCGAAACCGGTCCTAGGATGCTTGGTTTCAGTCCAACTTGGCAGTTCGGGCTGGACTGTTCCCATGAGGCACAGGGTCATGACTGATTTGCATATGGCTGGGTTCAAACTAGAATGGCATGGTGAGCAAAAAAACGATGGATTTAGGCCCAGATCTCTGTACTGGGGTGAGTGTATGACATTGTTCTGCATTCTGTCCATCAACTGTTGTTTTTGCATTTGTCACCCCGAGTGGGACGGGTATGCTCAGACGCGAGTCCCGTGCTCTCCATGCCACTGGAATCAAGCTATACTGGCTGAAGAGGGGTGAAACCCCGAAACCGGTCCTAGGATGCTTGGTTTCAGTCCAGAGAGGACCTTGCTTGGCAGTTCGGGCTAGACTGTCCCCATGAGGCACAGGTTCAAGACTGATTTGCATATGGCTGGGTTCAAACTGGAATGGCATGGTGAGCAAAAAAACGATGGATTTAGGCCCACATCTCTGTACTGGGGTGAATGTATGACATTGTTCTGCATTCTGTTTATCAACTGTTGTTTTTGCATTCATCACCCCGAGTGGGACAGGTATGCTCAGACGTGAGTCCCGTGCTCTCCATGCCACTGGAATCAAGCTATCCTGGCTGAAGAGGGGTGAAACCCTGAAACTGGTCCTATTATGCTTGGTTTCAGTCCAGGTAGCACTTGGCTTGGCAGTTCGTGCTGGACTGTTCCCATGAGGCACAGGGTCAAGACTGATTTGCATATGGCTGGGTTCAAACTGGAATGGCATGGTGATCATAAAAACGATAGATTTAGGCCCAGATCTCTGTACTGGGGTGAATGTATGACATTGTTCTGCATTCTGTCCATCAACTGTTGTTTTTGCATTTGTCACCGTGAGTCGGACGGGTATGCTCAGACGTGAGTCCCGTGCTTTCCATGCCACTGGAATCAAGCTATCCTGGCTGAAGAGGGGTGAAACCCCAAAACCGGTCCTAGGATGCTTGGTTTCAGTCCAGGGAGGACCTGGCTTGGCAGTTCGGGCTGGACTGTTCCCATGAGGCACAGGGTCAAGACTGATTTGCATATGGCTGGGTTCAAACTGGAAATGCATGGTGAGCAAAAAAACGATGGATTTAGGCCCAGATGTCTGTACTGGGGTGAATGTATGACATTGTTCTGCATTCTGTCCATCAACTGTTGTTTTTGCATTTGTCACCCCGAGTGGGACGGTTATGCTCAGACGTGAGTCCCGTGCTTTCCATGCCACTGGAATCAAGCTATCCTGGCTGAGGAGGGGTGAAACCCCGAAACCGGTCCTAGGATGCTTGGTTTCAGTCCAGGGAGGACCTGGCTTGGCAGTTCGGGCTGGACTGTTCCCATGAGGCACAGGGTCAAGACTGATTTGCATATGGCTGGGTTCAAACTGGAATGGTATGGTGAGCAAAATAACGATGGATTTAGACAAAGATCTCTGTACTGGGGTGAAAGTACGACATTGTTCTTCAATCTGTCCATCAACTATTGTTTTTGCATTTGTCACCCCGAGTGGGACGGGTATGCTCAAACGTGAGTCCCGTTTTCTTCATGCCACTGGAATCAAGCTATCCTGGCTGAAGAGGGGTGAAACCCCGAAACCGGTCCTAGGATGCTTGGTTTCAGTCCAACTTGGCAGTTCGGGCTGGACTGTTCCCATGAGGCACAGGGTCATGACTGATTTGCATATGGCTGGGTTCAAACTGGAATGGCATGGTGAGCAAAAAAACGATGGATTTAGGCCCAGATCTCTGTACTGGGGTGAGTGTATGACATTGTTCTGCATTCTGTCCATCAACTGTTGTTTTTGCATTTGTCATTCCGAGTGGGACGGGTATGCTCAGACGTGAGTCCCGTGCTCTCCATGCCACTGGAATCAAGCTATCCTGGCTGAAGAGGGGTGAAACCCTGAAACCGGTCCTATTATGCTTGGTTTCAGTCCAGGTAGCACTTGGCTTGGCAGTTCGTGCTGGACTGTTCCCATGAGGCACAGGGTCAAGACTGATTTGCATATGGCTGGGTTCAAACTGGAATGGCATGGTGATCATAAAAACGATAGATTTAGGCCCAGATCTCTGTACTGGGGTGAATGTATGACATTGTTCTGCATTCTGTCCATCAACTGTTGTTTTTGCATTTGTCACCGTGAGTCGGACGGGTATGCTCAGACGTGAGTCCCGTGCTTTCCATGCCACTGGAATCAAGCTATCCTGGCTGAAGAGGGGTGAAACCCCGAAACCGGTCCTAGGATGCTTGGTTTCAGTCCAGGGAGGACCTGGCTTGGCAGTTTGGGCTGGACTGTTCCCATGAGGCACAGGGTCAAGACTGATTTGCATATGGCTGGGTTCAAACTGGAATGGCATGGTGAGCAAAATAACGATGGATTTAGACCCAGATCTCTGTACTGGGGTGAATGTGCGACATTGTTCTTCATTCTGTCCATCAACTGTTGTTTTTGCATTTGTCACCCCGAGTGGTACCGGTATGCTCAAACGTGAGTCCCGTTTTCTCAATGCCACTGGAATCAAGCTATCCTGGCTGAAGAGGGGTGAAACCCCGAAACCGGTCCTAGGATGCTTGGTTTCAGTCCAACTTGGCAGTTCGGGCTGGACTGTTCCCATGAGGCACAGGGTCATGACTGATATGCATATGGCTGGGTTCAAACTGGAATGGCATGGTGAGCAAAAAAACGATGGATTTAGGCCCAGATCTCTGTACTGGGGTGAGTGTATGACATTGTTCTGCATTCTGTCCATCAACTGTTGTTTTTGCATTTGTCACCCCGAGTGGGACGGGTATGCTCAGACGTGAGTCCCGTGCTCTCCATGCCACTGAAATCAAGCTATCCTGGCTGAAGAGGGGTGAAACCCCGAATCTGGTCCTAGGATGCTTAGTTTCAGTCCAGGGAGGACCTGGCATGGCAGTTCGGGCTGGACTGTTCCCATGAGACACAGGGTCAAGACTGATTTTCATATGGCTGGGTTCAACCTGAAATGGCATGGTGATCAAAAAAACGATGGGTTTAGGCCCAGATCTGTGTACTGGGGTGAATGTATGACATTGTTCTGCATTCTGTCCATCAACTGTTGTTTTTGCATTTGTCACCCCGAGTGGGACGTATATTCTCAGACGTGAGTCCTGTGCTCTCCATGCCACTGGAATCAAGCTATCCTGGCTGAAGAGGGGTGAAACCCCGAAACCGGCGCTAGGATGCTTGGTTTCAGTCCAGGGAGGACCTGGCTTGGCAGTTCGGGCTGGACTGTTCCCATGAGGCACAGGGTCAAGACTGATTTGCATATGGCTGGGTTCAAACTGGAATGGCATGGTGAGCAAAATAACGATGGATTTAGACCCAGATCTTTGTACTGGGGTGAATGTACGACATTGTTCTTCATTTTGTCCATCAACTGTTGTTTTTGCATTTGTCACCCCGAGTGGGACGGGTATGCTCAAACGTGAGTCCCGTTTTCTCCATGCCACTGGAATCAAGCTATCCTGGCTGAAGAGGGGTGAAACCCCGAAACCGGTCCTAGGATGCTTGGTTTCAATCCAACTTGGCAGTTCGGGCTGGACTGTTCCCATGAGGCACAGGGTCATGACTGATTTGCATATGGCTGGGTTCAAACTAGAATGGCATGGTGAGCAAAAAATTGATGGATTTAGGCCCAGATCTCTGTACTGGGGTGAGTGTATGACATTGTTCTGCATTCTGTCCATCAACTGTTGTTTTTGCATTTGTCACCCCGAGTGGGACGGGTATGCTCAGACGCGAGTCCCGTGCTCTCCATGCCACTGGAATCATGCTATCCTGGCTGAAGAGGGGTGAAACCCCGAAACCGGTCCTAGGATGCTTAGTTTCAGTCCAGGGAGGACCTGGCTTGGCAGTTCGGGCTGGACTGTTCCCATGAGGCACAGGGTCAAGACTGATTTGCATATGGCTGGGTTCAACCCGAAATGGCATGGTGATCAAAAAAACGATGGGTTTAGGCCCAGATCTCTGTACTGGGGAGAATGTATGACATTGTTCTGCATTCTGTCCATCAACTGTTGTTTTTGCATTTGTCACCCCGAGTGGGACGTATATTCTCAGACGTGAGTCCTGTGCTCTCCATGCCACTGCAATCAAGCTATCCTGGCTGAAGAGGGGTGAAACCCCGAAACCGGCGCTAGGATGCTTGGTTTCAGTCCAGGGAGGACCTGGCTTGGCAGTTCGGGCTGGACTGCTCCCATGAGGCACAGGGTCAAGACTGATTTGCATATGGCTAGGTTCAACCTGAAATGGCATGGTGATCAAAAAAACGATGGATTTAGGCCCAGATCTCTGTACTGGGGTGAGTGTATGACATTGTTCTGCATTCTGTCCATCAACTGTTGTTTTTGCATTTGTCACCCCGAGTGGGACGGGTATGCTCAGACGTGAGTCCCGTGCTCTCCATGCCACTGGAATCAAGCTATCCTGACTAAAGAGGGGTGAAACCCCGAAACCGGTCCTAGGATGCTTAGTTTCAGTCCAGGGAGGACCTGGCTTGGCAGTTCGGGCTGGACTGTTCCCATGAGGCACAGGGTCAAGACTGATTTGCATATGGCTGGGTTCAACCTGAAATGGCATGGTGATCAAAAAAACGATGGGTTTAGGCGCAGATCTCTGTACTGGGGCGAATGTATGACATTGTTCTGCATTCTGTCCATCAACTGTTGTTTTTGCATTTGTCACCCCGAGTGGGACGTATATTCTCAGACGTGAGTCCTGTGCTCTCCATGCCACTGGAATCAAGCTATCCTGGCTGAAGAGGGGTGAAACCCCGAAACCGGCGCTAGGATGCTTGGTTTCAGTCCAGGGAGGACCTGGCTTGGCAGTTCGGGCTGGACTGCTCCCATGAGGCACAGGGTCAAGACTGATTTTCATATGGCTAGGTTCAACCTGAAATGGCATGGTGATCAAAAAAACGATGAGTTTACGCCCAGATCTCTGTACTGGGGTGAATTTATGACATAGTTCTGCATTTTGTCCATCAACTGTTGTTTTTGCATTTGTCATCCCGAGTGGGACGTGTATGGTCAGACGTGAGTCCCGTGCTCTCCATGCCACTGGAATCATGCTATCCTGGCTGAAGAGGGGTGAAACCCCGAAACCGGTCCTGGGATGCTTAGTTTCAGTCCAGGGAGGACCTGGCTTGGCAGTTCGGGCTGGACTGTTCCCATGAGGCACAGGGTCAAGACTGATTTGCATATGGCTAGGTTCAACCTGAAATGGCATGGTGATCAAATAAACGATGGGTTTACGCCCAGATCTCTGTACTGGGGTGAATGTATGACATAGTTCTGCATTTTGTCCATCAACTGTTGTTTTTGCATTTGTCACCCCGAGTGGGACGTGTATGCTCAGACGTGAGTCCCGTGCTCTCCATGCCACTGGAATCAAGCTATCCTGGCTGAAGAGGGGTGAAACCCCGAAACCGGTCCTAGGATGCTTGGTTTCAGTCCAGGGAGGACCTGGCTTGGCAGTTCGGGCTGGACTGTCCTCATGAGGCACAGGGTCAAGACTGATTTGCATATGGCTGGGTTGAAACTGGAATGGCATGGTGAGCAAAAAAACGATGGATTTAGGCCCAGATCTCTGTACTGGGGTGAATGTATGACATTGTTCTGCATTCTGTTCTTAAACTGTTGTTTTTGCATTTGTCACCCCGAGTGGGACGGGTATGCTCAGACGTGAGTCCCGTGCTCTCCATGCCACTGGAATCAAGCTATCCCGGCTGAAGAGGGGTGAAACCCCGAAACCGGTCCTAGGATACTTGGTTTCAGTCCAGAGAGGACCTTGCTTGGCAGTTCGGGCTAGACTGTCCCCATGAGGCACAGGGTCAAGACTGATTTGCATATGGCTGGGTTCAAACTGGAATGGCATGGTGAGCAAAAAAACGATGGATTTAGGCCCACATCTCTGTACTGGGGTGAATGTATGACATTGTTCTGCATTCTGTTCATCAACTGTTGTTTTTGCATTCATCACCCCGAGTGGGACAGGTATGCTCAGACGTGAGTCCCGTGCTCTCCATGCCACTGGAATCAAGCTATCCTGGCTGAAGAGGGGTGAAACCCTGAAACCGGTCCTAGGATGCTTGGTTTCAGTCCAGGTAGCACTTGGCTTGGCAGTTCGTGCTGGACTGTTCCCATGAGGCACAGGGTCAAGACTGATTTGCATATGGCTGGGTTCAAACTGGAATGGCATGGTGATCATAAAAACAATAGATTTAGGCCCAGATCTCTGTACTGGGGTGAATGTATGACATTGTTCTGCATTCTGTCCATCAACTGTTGTTTTTGCATTTGTCACCGTGAGTCGGATGGGTATGCTCAGACGTGAGTCCCGTGCTTTCCATGCCACTGGAATCAAGCTATCCTGGCTGAAGAGGGGTGAAACCCCGAAACCGGTCCTAGGATGCTTGGTTTCAGTCCAGGGAGGACCTGGCTTGGCAGTTCGGGCTGGACTGTTCCCATGAGGCACAGGGTCAAGACTGATTTGCATATGGCTGGGTTCAAACTGGAATGGCATGGTGAGCAAAATAACGATGGATTTAGACCCAGATCTCTGTACTGGGGTGAATGTACGACATTGTTCTGCATTCTGTCCATCAACTGTTGTTTTTGCATTTGTCACCCCGAGTGGGACGTATATTCTCAGACGTGAGTCCTGTGCTCTCCATGCCACTGGAATCAAGCTATCCTGGCTGAAGAGGGGTGAAACCCCGAAACCGGCGCTAGGATGCTTGGTTTCAGTCCAGGGAGGACCTGGCTTGGCAGTTCGGGCTGGACTGCTCCCATGAGGCACAGGGTCAAGACTGATTTTCATATGGCTAGGTTCAACCTGAAATGGCATGGTGATCAAAAAAACGATGAGTTTACGCCCAGATCTCTGTACTGGGGTGAATTTATGACATAGTTCTGCATTTTGTCCATCAACTGTTGTTTTTGCATTTGTCATCCCGAGTGGGACGTGTATGGTCAGACGTGAGTCCCGTGCTCTCCATGCCACTGGAATCATGCTATCCTGGCTGAAGAGGGGTGAAACCCCGAAACCGGTCCTGGGATGCTTAGTTTCAGTCCAGGGAGGACCTGGCTTGGCAGTTCGGGCTGGACTGTTCCCATGAGGCACAGGGTCAAGACTGATTTGCATATGGCTAGGTTCAACCTGAAATGGCATGGTGATCAAAAAAACGATGGGTTTACGCCCAGATCTCTGTACTGGGGTGAATGTATGACATAGTTCTGCATTTTGTCCATCAACTGTTGTTTTTGCATTTGTCACCCCGAGTGGGACGTGTATGCTCAGACGTGAGTCCCGTGCTCTCCATGCCACTGGAATCAAGCTATCCTGGCTGAAGAGGGGTGAAACCCCGAAACCGGTCCTAGGATGCTTGGTTTCAGTCCAGGGAGGACCTGGCTTGGCAGTTCGGGCTGGACTGTCCTCATGAGGCACAGGGTCAAGACTGATTTGCATATGGCTGGGTTGAAACTGGAATGGCATGGTGAGCAAAAAAACGATGGATTTAGGCCCAGATCTCTGTACTGGGGTGAATGTATGACATTGTTCTGCATTCTGTTCTTAAACTGTTGTTTTTGCATTTGTCACCCCGAGTGGGACGGGTATGCTCAGACGTGAGTCCCGTGCTCTCCATGCCACTGGAATCAAGCTATCCCGGCTGAAGAGGGGTGAAACCCCGAAACCGGTCCTAGGATACTTGGTTTCAGTCCAGAGAGGACCTTGCTTGGCAGTTCGGGCTAGACTGTCCCCATGAGGCACAGGGTCAAGACTGATTTGCATATGGCTGGGTTCAAACTGGAATGGCATGGTGAGCAAAAAAACGATGGATTTAGGCCCACATCTCTGTACTGGGGTGAATGTATGACATTGTTCTGCATTCTGTTCATCAACTGTTGTTTTTGCATTCATCACCCCGAGTGGGACAGGTATGCTCAGACGTGAGTCCCGTGCTCTCCATGCCACTGGAATCAAGCTATCCTGGCTGAAGAGGGGTGAAACCCTGAAACCGGTCCTAGGATGCTTGGTTTCAGTCCAGGTAGCACTTGGCTTGGCAGTTCGTGCTGGACTGTTCCCATGAGGCACAGGGTCAAGACTGATTTGCATATGGCTGGGTTCAAACTGGAATGGCATGGTGATCATAAAAACAATAGATTTAGGCCCAGATCTCTGTACTGGGGTGAATGTATGACATTGTTCTGCATTCTGTCCATCAACTGTTGTTTTTGCATTTGTCACCGTGAGTCGGATGGGTATGCTCAGACGTGAGTCCCGTGCTTTCCATGCCACTGGAATCAAGCTATCCTGGCTGAAGAGGGGTGAAACCCCGAAACCGGTCCTAGGATGCTTGGTTTCAGTCCAGGGAGGACCTGGCTTGGCAGTTCGGGCTGGACTGTTCCCATGAGGCACAGGGTCAAGACTGATTTGCATATGGCTGGGTTCAAACTGGAATGGCATGGTGAGCAAAATAACGATGGATTTAGACCCAGATCTCTGTACTGGGGTGAATGTACGACATTGTTCTTCATTCTGTCCATCAACTGTTGTTTTTGCATTTGTCACCCCGAGTGGGACCGGTATGCTCAAACGTGAGTCCCGTTTTCTCCATGCCACTGGAATCAAGCTATCCTGGCTGAAGAGGGGTGAAACCCCGAAACCGGTCCTAGGATGCTTGGTTTCAGTCCAACTTGGCAGTTCGGGCTGGACTGTTCCCATGAGGCACAGGGTCATGACTGATTTGCATATGGCTGGGTTCAAACTGGAATGGTATGGTGAGCAAAAAAACGATGGATTTAGGCCCAGATCTCTGTACTGGGGTGAGTGTATGACATTGTTCTGCATTCTGTCCATCAACTGTTGTTTTTGCATTTGTCACCCCGAGTGGGACGGGTATGCTCAGACGTGAGTCCCGTGCTCTCCATGCCACTGAAATCATGCTATCCTGGCTGAAGAGGGGTGAAACCCCGAAACAGGTCCTAGGATGATTAGTTTCAGTCCAGGGAGGACCTGGCTTGGCAGTTCGGGCTGGACTGTTCCCATGAGGCACAGGGTCAAGACTGATTTGCATATGGCTGGGTTCAACCTGAAATGGCATGGTGATCAAAAAAACGATGGGTTTAGGCCCAGATCTGTGTACTGGGGTGAATGTATGACATTGTTCTGCATTCTGTCCATCAACTGTTGTTTTTGCATTTGTCACCCCGAGTGGGACGTATATTCTCAGACGTGAGTCCTGTGCTCTCCATGCCACTGGAATCAAGCTATCCTGGCTGAAGAGGGGTGAAACCCCGAAACCGGCGCAAGGATGCTTGGTTTCAGTCCAGGGAGGACCTGGCTTGGCAGTTCGGGCTGGACTGTTCCCATGAGGCACAGGGTCAAGACTGATTTGCATGTGGCTGGGTTCAAACTGGAATGGCATGGTGAGCAAAATAACGATGGATTTAGACCCAGATCTGTACTGGGGTGAATGTACGACATTGTTCTGCATTCTGTCCATCAACTGTTGTTTTTGCATTTGTCACCCCGAGTGGGACGGGTATGCTCAAACGTGAGTCCCGTTTTCTCCATGCCACTGGAATCAAGCTATCCTGGCTGAAGAGGGGTGAAACCCCGAAACCGGTCCTAGGATGCTTGGTTTCAGTCCAACTTGGCAGTTCGGGCTGGACTGTTCCCATGAGGCACAGGGTCATGACTGATTTGCATATGGCTGGGTTCAAACTAGAATGGCATGGTGAGCAAAAAAACGATGGATTTAGGCCCAGATCTCTGTACTGGGGTGAGTGTATGACATTGTTCTGCATTCTGTCCATCAACTGTTGTTTTTGCATTTGTCACCCCGAGTGGGACGGGTATGCTCAGACGCGAGTCCCGTGCTCTCCATGCCACTGGAATCAAGCTATACTGGCTGAAGAGGGGTGAAACCCCGAAACCGGTCCTAGGATGCTTGGTTTCAGTCCAGAGAGGACCTTGCTTGGCAGTTCGGGCTAGACTGTCCCCATGAGGCACAGGTTCAAGACTGATTTGCATATGGCTGGGTTCAAACTGGAATGGCATGGTGAGCAAAAAAACGATGGATTTAGGCCCACATCTCTGTACTGGGGTGAATGTATGACATTGTTCTGCATTCTGTTTATCAACTGTTGTTTTTGCATTCATCACCCCGAGTGGGACAGGTATGCTCAGACGTGAGTCCCGTGCTCTCCATGCCACTGGAATCAAGCTATCCTGGCTGAAGAGGGGTGAAACCCTGAAACCGGTCCTATTATGCTTGGTTTCAGTCCAGGTAGCACTTGGCTTGGCAGTTCGTGCTGGACTGTTCCCATGAGGCACAGGGTCAAGACTGATTTGCATATGGCTGGGTTCAAACTGGAATGGCATGGTGATCATAAAAACGATAGATTTAGGACCAGATCTCTGTACTGGGGTGAATGTATGACATTGTTCTGCATTCTGTCCATCAACTGTTGTTTTTGCATTTGTCACCGTGAGTCGGACGGGTATGCTCAGACGTGAGTCCCGTGCTTTCCATGCCACTGGAATCAAGCTATCCTGGCTGAAGAGGGGTGAAACCCCAAAACCGGTCCTAGGATGCTTGGTTTCAGTCCAGGGAGGACCTGGCTTGGCAGTTCGGGCTGGACTGTTCCCATGAGGCACAGGGTCAAGACTGATTTGCATATGGCTGGGTTCAAACTGGAAATGCATGGTGAGCAAAAAAACGATGGATTTAGGCCCAGATGTCTGTACTGGGGTGAATGTATGACATTGTTCTGCATTCTGTCCATCAACTGTTGTTTTTGCATTTGTCACCCCGAGTGGGACGGTTATGCTCAGACGTGAGTCCCGTGCTTTCCATGCCACTGGAATCAAGCTATCCTGGCTGAGGAGGGGTGAAACCCCGTCACCGGTCCTAGGATGCTTGGTTTCAGTCCAGGGAGGACCTGGCTTGGCAGTTCGGGCTGGACTGTTCCCATGAGGCACAGGGTCAAGACTGATTTGCATATGGCTGGGTTCAAACTGGAATGGTATGGTGAGCAAAATAACGATGGATTTAGACAAAGATCTCTGTACTGGGGTGAAAGTACGACATTGTTCTTCAATCTGTCCATCAACTATTGTTTTTGCATTTGTCACCCCGAGTGGGACGGGTATGCTCAAACGTGAGTCCCGTTTTCTTCATGCCACTGGAATCAAGCTATCCTGGCTGAAGAGGGGTGAAACCCCGAAACCGGTCCTAGGATGCTTGGTTTCAGTCCAACTTGGCAGTTCGGGCTGGACTGTTCCCATGAGGCACAGGGTCATGACTGATTTGCATATGGCTGGGTTCAAACTGGAATGGCATGGTGAGCAAAAAAACGATGGATTTAGGCCCAGATCTCTGTACTGGGGTGAGTGTATGACATTGTTCTGCATTCTGTCCATCAACTGTTGTTTTTGCATTTGTCACCCCGAGTGGGACGGGTATGCTCAGACGTGAGTCCCGTGCTCTCCATGCCACTGGAATCAAGCTATCCTGGCTGAAGAGGGGTGAAACCCTGAAACCGGTCCTATTATGCTTGGTTTCAGTCCAGGTAGCACTTGGCTTGGCAGTTCGTGCTGGACTGTTCCCATGAGGCACAGGGTCAAGACTGATTTGCATATGGCTGGGTTCAAACTGGAATGGCATGGTGATCATAAAAACGATAGATTTAGGCCCAGATCTCTGTACTGGGGTGAATGTATGACATTGTTCTGCATTCTGTCCATCAACTGTTGTTTTTGCATTTGTCACCGTGAGTCGGACGGGTATGCTCAGACGTGAGTCCCGTGCTTTCCATGCCACTGGAATCAAGCTATCCTGGCTGAAGAGGGGTGAAACCCCGAAACCGGTCCTAGGATGCTTGGTTTCAGTCCAGGGAGGACCTGGCTTGGCAGTTCGGGCTGGACTGTTCCCATGAGGCACAGGGTCAAGACTGATTTGCATATGGCTGGGTTCAAACTGGAAATGCATGGTGAGCAAAAAAACGATGGATTTAGGCCCAGATGTCTGTACTGGGGTGAATGTATGACATTGTTCTGCATTCTGTCCATCAACTGTTGTTTTTGCATTTGTCACCCCGAGTGGGACGGGTATGCTCAGATGTGAGTCCCGTGCTTTCCATGCCACTGGAATCAAGCTATCCTGGCTGAGGAGGGGTGAAACCCCGAAACCGGTCCTAAGATGCTTGGTTTCAGTCCAGGGAGGACCTGGCTTGGCAGTTCGGGCTGGACTGTTCCCATGAGGCACAGGGTCAAGACTGATTTGCATATGGCTGGGTTCAAACTGGAATGGTATGGTGAGCAAAATAACGATGGATTTAGACAAAGATCTCTGTACTGGGGTGAATGTACGACATTGTTCTTCATTCTGTCCATCAACTATTGTTTTTGCATTTGTCACCCCGAGTGGGACGGGTATGCTCAAACGTGAGTCCCGTTTTCTCCATGCCACTGGAATCAAGCTATCCTGGCTGAAGAGGGGTGAAACCCCGAAACCGGTCCTAGGATGCTTGGTTTCAGTCCAACTTGGCAGTTCGGGCTGGACTGTTCCCATGAGGCACAGGGTCATGACTGATTTGCATATGGCTGGGTTCAAACTGGAATGGCATGGTGAGCAAAAAAACGATGGATTTAGGCCCAGATCTCTGTACTGGGGTGAGTGTATGACATTGTTCTGCATTCTGTCCATCAACTGTTGTTTTTGCATTTGTCACCCCGAGTGGGACGGGTATGCTCAGACGTGAGTCCCGTGCTCTCCATGCCACTGGAATCAAGCTATCCTGGCTGAAGTGGGGTGAAACCCCGAAACCGGTCCTAGGATGCTTAGTTTCAGTCCAGGGAGGACCTGGCTTGGCAGTTCGGGCTGGACTGTTCCCATGAGGCACAGGGTCAAGACTGATTTGCATATGGCTGGGTTCAACCTGAAATGGCATGGTGATCACAAAAACGATGGGTTTAGGCCCAGATCTCTGTACTGGGGTGAATGTATGACATTGTTCTGCATTCTGTCCATCAACTGTTGTTTTTGCATTTGTCACCCCGAGTGGGACGGGTATGCTCAGACGTGAGTCCCGTGCTTTCCATGCCACTGGAATCAAGCTATCCTGGCTGAAGAGGGGTGAAACCCCGAAACCGGTCCTAGGATGCTTGGTTTCAGTTCAGGGAGGACCTGGCTTGGCAGTTCGGGCTGGACTGTTCCCATGAGGCACAGGGTCAAGACTGATTTGCATATGGCTGGGTTCAAACTGGAATGGCATGGTGAGCAAAATAACGATGGATTTAGACCCAGATCTCTGTACTGGGGTGAATGTGCGACATTGTTCTTCATTCTGTCCATCAACTGTTGTTTTTGCATTTGTCACCCCGAGTGGGACCGGTATGCTCAAACGTGAGTCCCGTTTTCTCAATGCCACTGGAATCAAGCTATCCTGGCTGAAGAGGGGTGAAACCCCGAAACCGGTCCTAGGATGCTTGGTTTCAGTCCAACTTGGCAGTTCGGGCTGGACTGTTCCCATGAGGCACAGGGTCATGACTGATATGCATATGGCTGGGTTCAAACTGGAATGGCATGGTGAGCAAAAAAACGATGGATTTAGGCCCAGATCTCTGTACTGGGGTGAGTGTATGACATTGTTCTGCATTCTGTCCATCAACTGTTGTTTTTGCATTTGTCACCCCGAGTGGGACGGGTATGCTCAGACGTGAGTCCCGTGCTCTCCATGCCACTGAAATCAAGCTATCCTGGCTGAAGAGGGGTGAAACCCCGAAACCGGTCCTAGGATGCTTAGTTTCAGTCCAGGGAGGACCTGGCATGGCAGTTCGGGCTGGACTGTTCCCATGAGGCACAGGGTCAAGACTGATTTGCATATGGCTGGGTTCAACCTGAAATGGCATGGTGATCAAAAAAACGATGGGTTTAGGCCCAGATCTGTGTACTGGGGTGAATGTATGACATTGTTCTGCATTCTGTCCATCAACTGTTGTTTTTGCATTTGTCACCCCGAGTGGGACGTATATTCTCAGACGTGAGTCCTGTGCTCTCCATGCCACTGGAATCAAGCTATCCTGGCTGAAGAGGGGTGAAACCCCGAAACCGGCGCTAGGATGCTTGGTTTCAGTCCAGGGAGGACCTGGCTTGGCAGTTCGGGCTGGACTGTTCCCATGAGGCACAGGGTCAAGACTGATTTGCATATGGCTGGGTTCAAACTGGAATGGCATGGTGAGCAAAATAACGATGGATTTAGACCCAGATCTTTGTACTGGGGTGAATGTACGACATTGTTCTTCATTTTGTCCATCAACTGTTGTTTTTGCATTTGTCACCCCGAGTGGGACGGGTATGCTCAAACGTGAGTCCCGTTTTCTCCATGCCACTGGAATCAAGCTATCCTGGCTGAAGAGGGGTGAAACCCCGAAACCGGTCCTAGGATGCTTGGTTTCAATCCAACTTGGCAGTTCGGGCTGGACTGTTCCCATGAGGCACAGGGTCATGACTGATTTGCATATGGCTGGGTTCAAACTAGAATGGCATGGTGAGCAAAAAAACGATGGATTTAGGCCCAGATCTCTGTACTGGGGTGAGTGTATGACATTGTTCTGCATTCTGTCCATCAACTGTTGTTTTTGCATTTGTCACCCCGAGTGGGACGGGTATGCTCAAACGCGAGTCCCGTGCTCTCCATGCCACTGGAATCATGCTATCCTGGCTGAAGAGGGGTGAAACCCAGAAACCGGTCCTAGGATGCTTAGTTTCAGTCCAGGGAGGACCTGGCTTGGCAGTTCGGGCTGGACTGTTCCCATGAGGCACAGGGTCAAGACTGATTTGCATATGGCTGGGTTCAACCCGAAATGGCATGGTGATCAAAAAAACGATGGGTTTAGGCCCAGATCTCTGTACTGGGGAGAATGTATGACATTGTTCTGCATTCTGTCCATCAACTGTTGTTTTTGCATTTGTCACCCCGAGTGGGACGTATATTCTCAGACGTGAGTCCTGTGCTCTCCATGCCACTGGAATCAAGCTATCCTGGCTGAAGAGGGGTGAAACCCCGAAACCGGCGCTAGGATGCTTGGTTTCAGTCCAGGGAGGACCTGGCTTGGCAGTTCGGGCTGGACTGCTCCCATGAGGCACAGGGTCAAGACTGATTTGCATATGGCTAGGTTCAACCTGAAATGGCATGGTGATCAAAAAAACGATGGGTTTACGCCCAGATCTCTGTACTGGGGTGAATGTATGACATAGTTCTGCATTTTGTCCATCAACTGTTGTTTTTGCATTTGTCACCCCGAGTGGGACGTGTATGCTCAGACGTGAGTCCCGTGCTCTCCATGCCACTGGAATCAAGCGATCCTGGCTGAAGAGGGGTGAAACCCCGAAACCCGTCCTAGGATGCTTGGTTTCAGTCCAACTTGGCAGTTCGGGCTGGACTGTTCCCATGAGGCACAGGGTCATGACTGATTTGCATATGGCTGGGTTCAAACTGGAATGGCATGGTGAGCAAAAAAACGATGGATTTAGGCCCAGATCTCTGTACTGGGGTGAGTGTATGACATTGTTCTGCATTCTGTCCATCAACTGTTGTTTTTGCATTTGTCACCCCGAGTGGGACGGGTATGCTCAGACGTGAGTCCCGTGCTCTCCATGCCACTGGAATCAAGCCATCCTGACTAAAGAGGGGTGAAACCCCGAAACCGGTCCTAGGATGCTTAGTTTCAGTCCAGGGAGGACCTGGCTTGGCAGTTCGGGCTGGACTGTTCCCATGAGGCACAGGGTCAAGACTGATTTGCATATGGCTGGGTTCAACCTGAAATGGCATGGTGATCAAAAAAACGATGGGTTTAGGCGCAGATCTCTGTACTGGGGTGAATGTATGACATTGTTCTGCATTCCGTCCATCAACTGTTGTTTTTGCATTTGTCACCCCGAGTGGGACGTATATTCTCAGACGTGAGTCCTGTGCTCTCCATGCCACTGGAATCAAGCTATCCTGGCTGAAGAGGGGTGAAACCCCGAAACCGGCGCTAGGATGCTTGGTTTCAGTCCAGGGAGGACCTGGCTTGGCAGTTCGGGCTGGACTGCTTCCATGAGGCACAGGGTCAAGACTGATTTGCATATGGCTAGGTTCAACCTGAAATGGCATGGTGATCAAAAAAACGATGAGTTTACGCCCAGATCTCTGTACTGGGGTGAATGTATGACATTGTTCTGCATTCTGTCCATCAACTGTTGTTTTTGCATTTGTCACCGTGAGTCGGACGGGTATGCTCAGACGTGAGTCCCGTGCTTTCCATGCCACTGGAATCAAGCTATCCTGGCTGAAGAGGGGTGAAACCCCGAAACCGGTCCTAGGATGCTTGGTTTCAGTCCAGGGAGGACCTGGCTTGGCAGTTCGGGCTGGACTGTTCCCATGAGGCACAGGGTCAAGACTGATTTGCATATGGCTGGGTTCAAACTGGAAATGCATGGTGAGCAAAAAAACGATAGATTTAGGCCCAGATGTCTGTACTGGGGTGAATGTATGACATTGTTCTGCATTCTGTCCATCAACTGTTGTTTTTGCATTTGTCACCCCGAGTGGGACGGGTATGCTCAGATGTGAGTCCCGTGCTTTCCATGCCACTGGAATCAAGCTATCCTGGCTGAGGAGGGGTGAAACCCCGAAACCGGTCCTAGGATGCTTGGTTTCAGTCCAGGGAGGACCTGGCTTGGCAGTTCGGGCTGGACTGTTCCCATGAGGCACAGGGTCAAGACTGATTTGCATATGGCTGGGTTCAAACTGGAATGGTATGGTGAGCAAAATAACGATGGATTTAGACAAAGATCTCTGTACTGGGGTGAATGTACGACATTGTTCTTCATTCTGTCCATCAACTATTGTTTTTGCATTTGTCACCCCGAGTGGGACGGGTATGCTCAAACGTGAGTCCCGTTTTCTCCATGCCACTGGAATCAAGCTATCCTGGCTGAAGAGAGGTGAAACCCCGAAACCGGTCCTAGGATGCTTGGTTTCAGTCCAACTTGGCAGTTCGGGCTGGACTGTTCCCATGAGGCACAGGGTCATGACTGATTTGCATATGGCTGGGTTCAAACTGGAATGGCATGGTGAGCAAAAAAACGATGGATTTAGGCCCAGATCTCTGTACTGGGGTGAGTGTATGACATTGTTCTGCATTCTGTCCATCAACTGTTGTTTTTGCATTTGTCACCCCGAGTGGGACGGGTATGCTCAGACGTGAGTCCCGTGCTCTCCATGCCACTGGAATCAAGCTATCCTGGCTGAAGTAGGGTGAAACCCCGTAACCGGTCCTAGGATGCTTAGTTTCAGTCCAGGGAGGACCTGGCTTGGCATTTCGGGCTGGACTGTTTCCATGAGGCACAGGGTCAAGACTGATTTGCATATGGCTGGGTTCAACCTGAAATGGCATGGTGATCACAAAAACGATGGGTTTAGGCCCAGATCTCTGTACTGGGGTGAATGTATGACATTGTTCTGCATTCTGTCCATCAACTGTTGTTTTTGCATTTGTCACCCCGAGTGGGACGGGTATGCTCAGACGTGAGTCCCGTGCTTTCCATGCCACTGGAATCAAGCTATCCTGGCTGAAGAGGGGTGAAACCCCGAAACCGGTCCTAGGATGCTTGGTTTCAGTCCAGGGAGGACCTGGCTTGGCAGTTTGGGCTGGACTGTTCCCATGAGGCACAGGGTCAAGACTGATTTGCATATGGCTGGGTTCAAACTGGAATGGCATGGTGAGCAAAATAACGATGGATTTAGACCCAGATCTCTGTACTGGGGTGAATGTGCGACATTGTTCTTCATTCTGTCCATCAACTGTTGTTTTTGCATTTGTCACCCCGAGTGGTACCGGTATGCTCAAACGTGAGTCCCGTTTTCTCAATGCCACTGGAATCAAGCTATCCTGGCTGAAGAGGGGTGAAACCCCGAAACCGGTCCTAGGATGCTTGGTTTCAGTCCAACTTGGCAGTTCGGGCTGGACTGTTCCCATGAGGCACAGGGTCATGACTGATATGCATATGGCTGGGTTCAAACTGGAATGGCATGGTGAGCAAAAAAACGATGGATTTAGGCCCAGATCTCTGTACTGGGGTGAGTGTATGACATTGTTCTGCATTCTGTCCATCAACTGTTGTTTTTGCATTTGTCACCCCGAGTGGGACGGGTATGCTCAGACGTGAGTCCCGTGCTCTCCATGCCACTGAAATCAAGCTATCCTGGCTGAAGAGGGGTGAAACCCCGAAACCGGTCCTAGGATGCTTAGTTTCAGTCCAGGGAGGACCTGGCATGGCAGTTCGGGCTGGACTGTTCCCATGAGGCACAGGGTCAAGACTGATTTTCATATGGCTGGGTTCAACCTGAAATGGCATGGTGATCAAAAAAACAATGGGTTTAGGCCCAGATCTGTGTACTGGGGTGAATGTATGACATTGTTCTGCATTCTGTCCATCAACTGTTGTTTTTGCATTTGTCACCCCGAGTGGGACGTATATTCTCAGACGTGAGTCCTGTGCTCTCCATGCCACTGGAATCAAGCTATCCTGGCTGAAGAGGGGTGAAACCCCGAAACCGGCGCTAGGATGCTTGGTTTCAGTCCAGGGAGGACCTGGCTTGGCAGTTCGGGCTGGACTGTTCCCATGAGGCACAGGGTCAAGACTGATTTGCATATGGCTGGGTTCAAACTGGAATGGCATGGTGAGCAAAATAACGATGGATTTAGACCCAGATCTTTGTACTGGGGTGAATGTACGACATTGTTCTTCATTTTGTCCATCAACTGTTGTTTTTGCATTTGTCACCCCGAGTGGGACGGGTATGCTCAAACGTGAGTCCCGTTTTCTCCATGCCACTGGAATCAAGCTATCCTGGCTGAAGAGGGGTGAAACCCCGAAACCGGTCCTAGGATGCTTGGTTTCAATCCAACTTGGCAGTTCGGGCTGGACTGTTCCCATGAGGCACAGGGTCATGACTGATTTGCATATGGCTGGGTTCAAACTAGAATGGCATGGTGAGCAAAAAATTGATGGATTTAGGCCCAGATCTCTGTACTGGGGTGAGTGTATGACATTGTTCTGCATTCTGTCCATCAACTGTTGTTTTTGCATTTGTCACCCCGAGTGGGACGGGTATGCTCAGACGCGAGTCCCGTGCTCTCCATGCCACTGGAATCATGCTATCCTGGCTGAAGAGGGGTGAAACCCCGAAACCGGTCCTAGGATGCTTAGTTTCAGTCCAGGGAGGACCTGGCTTGGCAGTTCGGGCTGGACTGTTCCCATGAGGCACAGGGTCAAGACTGATTTGCATATGGCTGGGTTCAACCCGAAATGGCATGGTGATCAAAAAAACGATGGGTTTAGGCCCAGATCTCTGTACTGGGGAGAATGTATGACATTGTTCTGCATTCTGTCCATCAACTGTTGTTTTTGCATTTGTCACCCCGAGTGGGACGTATATTCTCAGACGTGAGTCCTGTGCTCTCCATGCCACTGCAATCAAGCTATCCTGGCTGAAGAGGGGTGAAACCCCGAAACCGGCGCTAGGATGCTTGGTTTCAGTCCAGGGAGGACCTGGCTTGGCAGTTCGGGCTGGACTGCTCCCATGAGGCACAGGGTCAAGACTGATTTGCATATGGCTAGGTTCAACCTGAAATGGCATGGTGATCAAAAAAACGATGGGTTTACGCCCAGATCTCTGTACTGGGGTGAATGTATGACATAGTTCTGCATTTTGTCCATCAACTGTTGTTTTTGCATTTGTCACCCCGAGTGGGACGTGTATGCTCAGACGTGAGTCCCGTGCTCTCCATGCCACTGGAATCAAGCGATCCTGGCTGAAGAGGGGTGAAACCCCGAAACCGGTCCTAGGATGCTTGGTTTCAGTCCAACTTGGCAGTTCGGGCTGGACTGTTCCCATGAGGCACAGGGTCATGACTGATTTGCATATGGCTGGGTTCAAACTTGAATGGCATGGTGAGCAAAAAAACGATGGATTTAGGCCCAGATCTCTGTACTGGGGTGAGTGTATGACATTGTTCTGCATTCTGTCCATCAACTGTTGTTTTTGCATTTGTCACCCCGAGTGGGACGGGTATGCTCAGACGTGAGTCCCGTGCTCTCCATGCCACTGGAATCAAGCTATCCTGACTAAAGAGGGGTGAAACCCCGAAACCGGTCCTAGGATGCTTAGTTTCAGTCCAGGGAGGACCTGGCTTGGCAGTTCGGGCTGGACTGTTCCCATGAGGCACAGGGTCAAGACTGATTTGCATATGGCTGGGTTCAACCTGAAATGGCATGGTGATAAAAAAAACGATGGGTTTGGGCGCAGATCTCTGTACTGGGGCGAATGTATGACATTGTTCTGCATTCTGTCCATCAACTGTTGTTTTTGCATTTGTCACCCCGAGTGGGACGTATATTCTCAGACGTGAGTCCTGTGCTCTCCATGCCACTGGAATCAAGCTATCCTGGCTGAAGAGGGGTGAAACCCCGAAACCGGCGCTAGGATGCTTGGTTTCAGTCCAGGGAGGACCTGGCTTGGCAGTTCGGGCTGGACTGCTCCCATGAGGCACAGGGTCAAGACTGATTTGCATATGGCTAGGTTCAACCTGAAATGGCATGGTGATCAAAAAAACGATGAGTTTACGCCCAGATCTCTGTACTGGGGTGAATTTATGACATAGTTCTGCATTTTGTCCATCAACTGTTGTTTTTGCATTTGTCATCCCGAGTGGGACGTGTATGGTCAGACGTGAGTCCCGTGCTCTCCATGCCACTGGAATCATGCTATCCTGGCTGAAGAGGGGTGAAACCCCGAAACCGGTCCTGGGATGCTTAGTTTCAGTCCAGGGAGGACCTGGCTTGGCAGTTCGGGCTGGACTGTTCCCATGAGGCACAGGGTCAAGACTGATTTGCATATGGCTAGGTTCAACCTGAAATGGCATGGTGATCAAAAAAACGATGGGTTTACGCCCAGATCTCTGTACTGGGGTGAATGTATGACATAGTTCTGCATTTTGTCCATCAACTGTTGTTTTTGCATTTGTCACCCCGAGTGGGACGTGTATGCTCAGACGTGAGTCCCGTGCTCTCCATGCCACTGGAATCAAGCTATCCTGGCTGAAGAGGGGTGAAACCCCGAAACCGGTCCTAGGATGCTTGGTTTCAGTCCAGGGAGGACCTGGCTTGGCAGTTCGGGCTGGACTGTCCCCATGAGGCACAGGGTCAAGACTGATTTGCATATGGCTGGGTTGAAACTGGAATGGCATGGTGAGCAAAAAAACGATGGATTTAGGCCCAGATCTCTGTACTGGGGTGAATGTATGACATTGTTCTGCATTCTGTTCTTAAACTGTTGTTTTTGCATTTGTCACCCCGAGTGGGACGGGTATGCTCAGACGTGAGTCCCGTGCTCTCCATGCCACTGGAATCAAGCTATCCCGGCTGAAGAGGGGTGAAACCCCGAAACCGGTCCTAGGATACTTGGTTTCAGTCCAGAGAGGACCTTGCTTGGCAGTTCGGGCTAGACTGTCCCCATGAGGCACAGGGTCAAGACTGATTTGCATATGGCTGGGTTCAAACTGGAATGGCATGGTGAGCAAAAAAACGATGGATTTAGGCCCACATCTCTGTACTGGGGTGAATGTATGACATTGTTCTGCATTCTGTTCATCAACTGTTGTTTTTGCATTCATCACCCCGAGTGGGACAGGTATGCTCAGACGTGAGTCCCGTGCTCTCCATGCCACTGGAATCAAGCTATCCTGGCTGAAGAGGGGTGAAACCCTGAAACCGGTCCTAGGATGCTTGGTTTCAGTCCAGGTAGCACTTGGCTTGGCAGTTCGTGCTGGACTGTTCCCATGAGGCACAGGGTCAAGACTGATTTGCATATGGCTGGGTTCAAACTGGAATGGCATGGTGAACAAAATAACGATGGATTTAGACCCAGATCTCTGTACTGGGGTGAATGTACGACATTGTTCTTCATTCTGTCCATCAACTGTTGTTTTTGCATTTGTCACCCCGTGTGGGACCGGTATGCTCAAACGTGAGTCCCGTTTTCTCCATGCCACTGGAATCAAGCTATCCTGGCTGAAGAGGAGTGAAACCCCGAAACCGGTCCTAGGATGCTTGGTTTCAGTCCAACTTGGCAGTTCGGGCTGGACTGTTCCCATAAGGCACAGGGTCATGACTGATTTGCATATGGCTGGGTTCAAACTGGAATGGCATGGTGAGCAAAAAAACGATGGATTTAGGCCCAGATCTCTGTACTGGGGTGAGTGTATGACATTGTTCTGCATTCTGTCCATCAACTGTTGTTTTTGCATTTGTCACCCCGAGTGGGACGGGTATGCTCAGACGTGAGTCCCGTGCTCTCCATGCCACTGAAATCAAGCTATCCTGGCTGAAGAGGGGTGAAACCCCGAAACAGGTCCTAGGATGATTAGTTTCAGTCCAGGGAGGACCTGGCTTGGCAGTTCGGGCTGGACTGTTCCCATGAGGCACAGGGTCAAGACTGATTTGCATATGGCTGGGTTCAACCTGAAATGGCATGGTGATCAAAAAAACGATGAGTTTAGGCCCAGATCTGTGTACTGGGGTGAATGTATGACATTGTTCTGCATTCTGTCCATCAACTGTTGTTTTTGCATTTGTCACCCCGAGTGGGACGTATATTCTCAGACGTGAGTCCTGTGCTCTCCATGCCACTGGAATCAAGCTATCCTGGCTGAAGAGGGGTGAAACCCCGAAACCGGCGCTAGGATGCTTGGTTTCAGTCCAGGGAGGACCTGGCTTGGCAGTTCGGGCTGGACTGTTCCCATGAGGCACAGGGTCAAGACTGATTTGCATGTGGCTGGGTTCAAACTGGAATGGCATGGTGAGCAAAATAACGATGGATTTAGACCCAGATCTGTACTGGGGTGAATGTACGACATTGTTCTGCATTCTGTCCATCAACTGTTGTTTTTGCATTTGTCACCCCGAGTGGGACGGGTATGCTCAAACGTGAGTCCCGTTTTCTCCATGCCACTGGAATCAAGCTATCCTGGCTGAAGAGGGGTGAAACCCCGAAACCGGTCCTAGGATGCTTGGTTTCAGTCCAACTTGGCAGTTCGGGCTGGACTGTTCCCATGAGGCACAGGGTCATGACTGATTTGCATATGGCTGGGTTCAAACTAGAATGGCATGGTGAGCAAAAAAACGATGGATTTAGGCCCAGATCTCTGTACTGGGGTGAGTGTATGACATTGTTCTGCATTCTGTCCATCAACTGTTGTTTTTGCATTTGTCACCCCGAGTGGGACGGGTATGCTCAGACGCGAGTCCCGTGCTCTCCATGCCACTGGAATCAAGCTATACTGGCTGAAGAGGGGTGAAACCCCGAAACCGGTCCTAGGATGCTTGGTTTCAGTCCAGAGAGGACCTTGCTTGGCAGTTCGGGCTAGACTGTCCCCATGAGGCACAGGTTCAAGACTGATTTGCATATGGCTGGGTTCAAACTGGAATGGCATGGTGAGCAAAAAAACGATGGATTTAGGCCCACATCTCTGTACTGGGGTGAATGTATGACATTGTTCTGCATTCTGTTTATCAACTGTTGTTTTTGCATTCATCACCCCGAGTGGGACAGGTATGCTCAGACGTGAGTCCCGTGCTCTCCATGCCACTGGAATCAAGCTATCCTGGCTGAAGAGGGGTGAAACCCTGAAACTGGTCCTATTATGCTTGGTTTCAGTCCAGGTAGCACTTGGCTTGGCAGTTCGTGCTGGACTGTTCCCATGAGGCACAGGGTCAAGACTGATTTGCATATGGCTGGGTTCAAACTGGAATGGCATGGTGATCATAAAAACGATAGATTTAGGCCCAGATCTCTGTACTGGGGTGAATGTATGACATTGTTCTGCATTCTGTCCATCAACTGTTGTTTTTGCATTTGTCACCGTGAGTCGGACGGGTATGCTCAGACGTGAGTCCCGTGCTTTCCATGCCACTGGAATCAAGCTATCCTGGCTGAAGAGGGGTGAAACCCCAAAACCGGTCCTAGGATGCTTGGTTTCAGTCCAGGGAGGACCTGGCTTGGCAGTTCGGGCTGGACTGTTCCCATGAGGCACAGGGTCAAGACTGATTTGCATATGGCTGGGTTCAAACTGGAAATGCATGGTGAGCAAAAAAACGATGGATTTAGGCCCAGATGTCTGTACTGGGGTGAATGTATGACATTGTTCTGCATTCTGTCCATCAACTGTTGTTTTTGCATTTGTCACCCCGAGTGGGACGGTTATGCTCAGACGTGAGTCCCGTGCTTTCCATGCCACTGGAATCAAGCTATCCTGGCTGAGGAGGGGTGAAACCCCGAAACCGGTCCTAGGATGCTTGGTTTCAGTCCAGGGAGGACCTGGCTTGGCAGTTCGGGCTGGACTGTTCCCATGAGGCACAGGGTCAAGACTGATTTGCATATGGCTGGGTTCAAACTGGAATGGTATGGTGAGCAAAATAACGATGGATTTAGACAAAGATCTCTGTACTGGGGTGAAAGTACGACATTGTTCTTCAATCTGTCCATCAACTATTGTTTTTGCATTTGTCACCCCGAGTGGGACGGGTATGCTCAAACGTGAGTCCCGTTTTCTTCATGCCACTGGAATCAAGCTATCCTGGCTGAAGAGGGGTGAAACCCCGAAACCGGTCCTAGGATGCTTGGTTTCAGTCCAACTTGGCAGTTCGGGCTGGACTGTTCCCATGAGGCACAGGGTCATGACTGATTTGCATATGGCTGGGTTCAAACTGGAATGGCATGGTGAGCAAAAAAAACGATGGATTTAGGCCCAGATCTCTGTACTGGGGTGAGTGTATGACATTGTTCTGCATTCTGTCCATCAACTGTTGTTTTTGCATTTGTCATTCCGAGTGGGACGGGTATGCTCAGACGTGAGTCCCGTGCTCTCCATGCCACTGGAATCAAGCTATCCTGGCTGAAGAGGGGTGAAACCCTGAAACCGGTCCTATTATGCTTGGTTTCAGTCCAGGTAGCACTTGGCTTGGCAGTTCGTGCTGGACTGTTCCCATGAGGCACAGGGTCAAGACTGATTTGCATATGGCTGGGTTCAAACTGGAATGGCATGGTGATCATAAAAACGATAGATTTAGGCCCAGATCTCTGTACTGGGGTGAATGTATGACATTGTTCTGCATTCTGTCCATCAACTGTTGTTTTTGCATTTGTCACCGTGAGTCGGACGGGTATGCTCAGACGTGAGTCCCGTGCTTTCCATGCCACTGGAATCAAGCTATCCTGGCTGAAGAGGGGTGAAACCCCGAAACCGGTCCTAGGATGCTTGGTTTCAGTCCAGGGAGGACCTGGCTTGGCAGTTTGGGCTGGACTGTTCCCATGAGGCACAGGGTCAAGACTGATTTGCATATGGCTGGGTTCAAACTGGAATGGCATGGTGAGCAAAATAACGATGGATTTAGACCCAGATCTCTGTACTGGGGTGAATGTGCGACATTGTTCTTCATTCTGTCCATCAACTGTTGTTTTTGCATTTGTCACCCCGAGTGGTACCGGTATGCTCAAACGTGAGTCCCGTTTTCTCAATGCCACTGGAATCAAGCTATCCTGGCTGAAGAGGGGTGAAACCCCGAAACCGGTCCTAGGATGCTTGGTTTCAGTCCAACTTGGCAGTTCGGGCTGGACTGTTCCCATGAGGCACAGGGTCATGACTGATATGCATATGGCTGGGTTCAAACTGGAATGGCATGGTGAGCAAAAAAACGATGGATTTAGGCCCAGATCTCTGTACTGGGGTGAGTGTATGACATTGTTCTGCATTCTGTCCATCAACTGTTGTTTTTGCATTTGTCACCCCGAGTGGGACGGGTATGCTCAGACGTGAGTCCCGTGCTCTCCATGCCACTGAAATCAAGCTATCCTGGCTGAAGAGGGGTGAAACCCCGAATCTGGTCCTAGGATGCTTAGTTTCAGTCCAGGGAGGACCTGGCATGGCAGTTCGGGCTGGACTGTTCCCATGAGACACAGGGTCAAGACTGATTTTCATATGGCTGGGTTCAACCTGAAATGGCATGGTGATCAAAAAAACGATGGGTTTAGGCCCAGATCTGTGTACTGGGGTGAATGTATGACATTGTTCTGCATTCTGTCCATCAACTGTTGTTTTTGCATTTGTCACCCCGAGTGGGACGTATATTCTCAGACGTGAGTCCTGTGCTCTCCATGCCACTGGAATCAAGCTATCCTGGCTGAAGAGGGGTGAAACCCCGAAACCGGCGCTAGGATGCTTGGTTTCAGTCCAGGGAGGACCTGGCTTGGCAGTTCGGGCTGGACTGTTCCCATGAGGCACAGGGTCAAGACTGATTTGCATATGGCTGGGTTCAAACTGGAATGGCATGGTGAGCAAAATAACGATGGATTTAGACCCAGATCTTTGTACTGGGGTGAATGTACGACATTGTTCTTCATTTTGTCCATCAACTGTTGTTTTTGCATTTGTCACCCCGAGTGGGACGGGTATGCTCAAACGTGAGTCCCGTTTTCTCCATGCCACTGGAATCAAGCTATCCTGGCTGAAGAGGGGTGAAACCCCGAAACCGGTCCTAGGATGCTTGGTTTCAATCCAACTTGGCAGTTCGGGCTGGACTGTTCCCATGAGGCACAGGGTCATGACTGATTTGCATATGGCTGGGTTCAAACTAGAATGGCATGGTGAGCAAAAAATTGATGGATTTAGGCCCAGATCTCTGTACTGGGGTGAGTGTATGACATTGTTCTGCATTCTGTCCATCAACTGTTGTTTTTGCATTTGTCACCCCGAGTGGGACGGGTATGCTCAGACGCGAGTCCCGTGCTCTCCATGCCACTGGAATAATGCTATCCTGGCTGAAGAGGGGTGAAACCCCGAAACCGGTCCTAGGATGCTTAGTTTCAGTCCAGGGAGGACCTGGCTTGGCAGTTCGGGCTGGACTGTTCCCATGAGGCACAGGGTCAAGACTGATTTGCATATGGCTGGGTTCAACCCGAAATGGCATGGTGATCAAAAAAACGATGGGTTTAGGCCCAGATCTCTGTACTGGGGAGAATGTATGACATTGTTCTGCATTCTGTCCATCAACTGTTGTTTTTGCATTTGTCACCCCGAGTGGGACGTATATTCTCAGACGTGAGTCCTGTGCTCTCCATGCCACTGCAATCAAGCTATCCTGGCTGAAGAGGGGTGAAACCCCGAAACCGGCGCTAGGATGCTTGGTTTCAGTCCAGGGAGGACCTGGCTTGGCAGTTCGGGCTGGACTGCTCCCATGAGGCACAGGGTCAAGACTGATTTGCATATGGCTAGGTTCAACCTGAAATGGCATGGTGATCAAAAAAACGATGGATTTAGGCCCAGATCTCTGTACTGGGGTGAGTGTATGACATTGTTCTGCATTCTGTCCATCAACTGTTGTTTTTGCATTTGTCACCCCGAGTGGGACGGGTATGCTCAGACGTGAGTCCCGTGCTCTCCATGCCACTGGAATCAAGCTATCCTGACTAAAGAGGGGTGAAACCCCGAAACCGGTCCTAGGATGCTTAGTTTCAGTCCAGGGAGGACCTGGCTTGGCAGTTCGGGCTGGACTGTTCCCATGAGGCACAGGGTCAAGACTGATTTGCATATGGCTGGGTTCAACCTGAAATGGCATGGTGATCAAAAAAACGATGGGTTTAGGCGCAGATCTCTGTACTGGGGCGAATGTATGACATTGTTCTGCATTCTGTCCATCAACTGTTGTTTTTGCATTTGTCACCCCGAGTGGGACGTATATTCTCAGACGTGAGTCCTGTGCTCTCCATGCCACTGGAATCAAGCTATCCTGGCTGAAGAGGGGTGAAACCCCGAAACCGGCGCTAGGATGCTTGGTTTCAGTCCAGGGAGGACCTGGCTTGGCAGTTCGGGCTGGACTGCTCCCATGAGGCACAGGGTCAAGACTGATTTTCATATGGCTAGGTTCAACCTGAAATGGCATGGTGATCAAAAAAACGATGAGTTTACGCCCAGATCTCTGTACTGGGGTGAATTTATGACATAGTTCTGCATTTTGTCCATCAACTGTTGTTTTTGCATTTGTCATCCCGAGTGGGACGTGTATGGTCAGACGTGAGTCCCGTGCTCTCCATGCCACTGGAATCATGCTATCCTGGCTGAAGAGGGGTGAAACCCCGAAACCGGTCCTGGGATGCTTAGTTTCAGTCCAGGGAGGACCTGGCTTGGCAGTTCGGGCTGGACTGTTCCCATGAGGCACAGGGTCAAGACTGATTTGCATATGGCTAGGTTCAACCTGAAATGGCATGGTGATCAAATAAACGATGGGTTTACGCCCAGATCTCTGTACTGGGGTGAATGTATGACATAGTTCTGCATTTTGTCCATCAACTGTTGTTTTTGCATTTGTCACCCCGAGTGGGACGTGTATGCTCAGACGTGAGTCCCGTGCTCTCCATGCCACTGGAATCAAGCTATCCTGGCTGAAGAGGGGTGAAACCCCGAAACCGGTCCTAGGATGCTTGGTTTCAGTCCAGGGAGGACCTGGCTTGGCAGTTCGGGCTGGACTGTCCTCATGAGGCACAGGGTCAAGACTGATTTGCATATGGCTGGGTTGAAACTGGAATGGCATGGTGAGCAAAAAAACGATGGATTTAGGCCCAGATCTCTGTACTGGGGTGAATGTATGACATTGTTCTGCATTCTGTTCTTAAACTGTTGTTTTTGCATTTGTCACCCCGAGTGGGACGGGTATGCTCAGACGTGAGTCCCGTGCTCTCCATGCCACTGGAATCAAGCTATCCCGGCTGAAGAGGGGTGAAACCCCGAAACCGGTCCTAGGATACTTGGTTTCAGTCCAGAGAGGACCTTGCTTGGCAGTTCGGGCTAGACTGTCCCCATGAGGCACAGGGTCAAGACTGATTTGCATATGGCTGGGTTCAAACTGGAATGGCATGGTGAGCAAAAAAACGATGGATTTAGGCCCACATCTCTGTACTGGGGTGAATGTATGACATTGTTCTGCATTCTGTTCATCAACTGTTGTTTTTGCATTCATCACCCCGAGTGGGACAGGTATGCTCAGACGTGAGTCCCGTGCTCTCCATGCCACTGGAATCAAGCTATCCTGGCTGAAGAGGGGTGAAACCCTGAAACCGGTCCTAGGATGCTTGGTTTCAGTCCAGGTAGCACTTGGCTTGGCAGTTCGTGCTGGACTGTTCCCATGAGGCACAGGGTCAAGACTGATTTGCATATGGCTGGGTTCAAACTGGAATGGCATGGTGATCATAAAAACAATAGATTTAGGCCCAGATCTCTGTACTGGGGTGAATGTATGACATTGTTCTGCATTCTGTCCATCAACTGTTGTTTTTGCATTTGTCACCGTGAGTCGGATGGGTATGCTCAGACGTGAGTCCCGTGCTTTCCATGCCACTGGAATCAAGCTATCCTGGCTGAAGAGGGGTGAAACCCCGAAACCGGTCCTAGGATGCTTGGTTTCAGTCCAGGGAGGACCTGGCTTGGCAGTTCGGGCTGGACTGTTCCCATGAGGCACAGGGTCAAGACTGATTTGCATATGGCTGGGTTCAAACTGGAATGGCATGGTGAGCAAAATAACGATGGATTTAGACCCAGATCTCTGTACTGGGGTGAATGTACGACATTGTTCTGCATTCTGTCCATCAACTGTTGTTTTTGCATTTGTCACCCCGAGTGGGACGTATATTCTCAGACGTGAGTCCTGTGCTCTCCATGCCACTGGAATCAAGCTATCCTGGCTGAAGAGGGGTGAAACCCCGAAACCGGCGCTAGGATGCTTGGTTTCAGTCCAGGGAGGACCTGGCTTGGCAGTTCGGGCTGGACTGCTCCCATGAGGCACAGGGTCAAGACTGATTTTCATATGGCTAGGTTCAACCTGAAATGGCATGGTGATCAAAAAAACGATGAGTTTACGCCCAGATCTCTGTACTGGGGTGAATTTATGACATAGTTCTGCATTTTGTCCATCAACTGTTGTTTTTGCATTTGTCATCCCGAGTGGGACGTGTATGGTCAGACGTGAGTCCCGTGCTCTCCATGCCACTGGAATCATGCTATCCTGGCTGAAGAGGGGTGAAACCCCGAAACCGGTCCTGGGATGCTTAGTTTCAGTCCAGGGAGGACCTGGCTTGGCAGTTCGGGCTGGACTGTTCCCATGAGGCACAGGGTCAAGACTGATTTGCATATGGCTAGGTTCAACCTGAAATGGCATGGTGATCAAAAAAACGATGGGTTTACGCCCAGATCTCTGTACTGGGGTGAATGTATGACATAGTTCTGCATTTTGTCCATCAACTGTTGTTTTTGCATTTGTCACCCCGAGTGGGACGTGTATGCTCAGACGTGAGTCCCGTGCTCTCCATGCCACTGGAATCAAGCTATCCTGGCTGAAGAGGGGTGAAACCCCGAAACCGGTCCTAGGATGCTTGGTTTCAGTCCAGGGAGGACCTGGCTTGGCAGTTCGGGCTGGACTGTCCTCATGAGGCACAGGGTCAAGACTGATTTGCATATGGCTGGGTTGAAACTGGAATGGCATGGTGAGCAAAAAAACGATGGATTTAGGCCCAGATCTCTGTACTGGGGTGAATGTATGACATTGTTCTGCATTCTGTTCTTAAACTGTTGTTTTTGCATTTGTCACCCCGAGTGGGACGGGTATGCTCAGACGTGAGTCCCGTGCTCTCCATGCCACTGGAATCAAGCTATCCCGGCTGAAGAGGGGTGAAACCCCGAAACCGGTCCTAGGATACTTGGTTTCAGTCCAGAGAGGACCTTGCTTGGCAGTTCGGGCTAGACTGTCCCCATGAGGCACAGGGTCAAGACTGATTTGCATATGGCTGGGTTCAAACTGGAATGGCATGGTGAGCAAAAAAACGATGGATTTAGGCCCACATCTCTGTACTGGGGTGAATGTATGACATTGTTCTGCATTCTGTTCATCAACTGTTGTTTTTGCATTCATCACCCCGAGTGGGACAGGTATGCTCAGACGTGAGTCCCGTGCTCTCCATGCCACTGGAATCAAGCTATCCTGGCTGAAGAGGGGTGAAACCCTGAAACCGGTCCTAGGATGCTTGGTTTCAGTCCAGGTAGCACTTGGCTTGGCAGTTCGTGCTGGACTGTTCCCATGAGGCACAGGGTCAAGACTGATTTGCATATGGCTGGGTTCAAACTGGAATGGCATGGTGATCATAAAAACAATAGATTTAGGCCCAGATCTCTGTACTGGGGTGAATGTATGACATTGTTCTGCATTCTGTCCATCAACTGTTGTTTTTGCATTTGTCACCGTGAGTCGGATGGGTATGCTCAGACGTGAGTCCCGTGCTTTCCATGCCACTGGAATCAAGCTATCCTGGCTGAAGAGGGGTGAAACCCCGAAACCGGTCCTAGGATGCTTGGTTTCAGTCCAGGGAGGACCTGGCTTGGCAGTTCGGGCTGGACTGTTCCCATGAGGCACAGGGTCAAGACTGATTTGCATATGGCTGGGTTCAAACTGGAATGGCATGGTGAGCAAAATAACGATGGATTTAGACCCAGATCTCTGTACTGGGGTGAATGTACGACATTGTTCTTCATTCTGTCCATCAACTGTTGTTTTTGCATTTGTCACCCCGAGTGGGACCGGTATGCTCAAACGTGAGTCCCGTTTTCTCCATGCCACTGGAATCAAGCTATCCTGGCTGAAGAGGGGTGAAACCCCGAAACCGGTCCTAGGATGCTTGGTTTCAGTCCAACTTGGCAGTTCGGGCTGGACTGTTCCCATGAGGCACAGGGTCATGACTGATTTGCATATGGCTGGGTTCAAACTGGAATGGTATGGTGAGCAAAAAAACGATGGATTTAGGCCCAGATCTCTGTACTGGGGTGAGTGTATGACATTGTTCTGCATTCTGTCCATCAACTGTTGTTTTTGCATTTGTCACCCCGAGTGGGACGGGTATGCTCAGACGTGAGTCCCGTGCTCTCCATGCCACTGAAATCATGCTATCCTGGCTGAAGAGGGGTGAAACCCCGAAACAGGTCCTAGGATGATTAGTTTCAGTCCAGGGAGGACCTGGCTTGGCAGTTCGGGCTGGACTGTTCCCATGAGGCACAGGGTCAAGACTGATTTGCATATGGCTGGGTTCAACCTGAAATGGCATGGTGATCAAAAAAACGATGGGTTTAGGCCCAGATCTGTGTACTGGGGTGAATGTATGACATTGTTCTGCATTCTGTCCATCAACTGTTGTTTTTGCATTTGTCACCCCGAGTGGGACGTATATTCTCAGACGTGAGTCCTGTGCTCTCCATGCCACTGGAATCAAGCTATCCTGGCTGAAGAGGGGTGAAACCCCGAAACCGGCGCAAGGATGCTTGGTTTCAGTCCAGGGAGGACCTGGCTTGGCAGTTCGGGCTGGACTGTTCCCATGAGGCACAGGGTCAAGACTGATTTGCATGTGGCTGGGTTCAAACTGGAATGGCATGGTGAGCAAAATAACGATGGATTTAGACCCAGATCTGTACTGGGGTGAATGTACGACATTGTTCTGCATTCTGTCCATCAACTGTTGTTTTTGCATTTGTCACCCCGAGTGGGACGGGTATGCTCAAACGTGAGTCCCGTTTTCTCCATGCCACTGGAATCAAGCTATCCTGGCTGAAGAGGGGTGAAACCCCGAAACCGGTCCTAGGATGCTTGGTTTCAGTCCAACTTGGCAGTTCGGGCTGGACTGTTCCCATGAGGCACAGGGTCATGACTGATTTGCATATGGCTGGGTTCAAACTAGAATGGCATGGTGAGCAAAAAAACGATGGATTTAGGCCCAGATCTCTGTACTGGGGTGAGTGTATGACATTGTTCTGCATTCTGTCCATCAACTGTTGTTTTTGCATTTGTCACCCCGAGTGGGACGGGTATGCTCAGACGCGAGTCCCGTGCTCTCCATGCCACTGGAATCAAGCTATACTGGCTGAAGAGGGGTGAAACCCCGAAACCGGTCCTAGGATGCTTGGTTTCAGTCCAGAGAGGACCTTGCTTGGCAGTTCGGGCTAGACTGTCCCCATGAGGCACAGGTTCAAGACTGATTTGCATATGGCTGGGTTCAAACTGGAATGGCATGGTGAGCAAAAAAACGATGGATTTAGGCCCACATCTCTGTACTGGGGTGAATGTATGACATTGTTCTGCATTCTGTTTATCAACTGTTGTTTTTGCATTCATCACCCCGAGTGGGACAGGTATGCTCAGACGTGAGTCCCGTGCTCTCCATGCCACTGGAATCAAGCTATCCTGGCTGAAGAGGGGTGAAACCCTGAAACCGGTCCTATTATGCTTGGTTTCAGTCCAGGTAGCACTTGGCTTGGCAGTTCGTGCTGGACTGTTCCCATGAGGCACAGGGTCAAGACTGATTTGCATATGGCTGGGTTCAAACTGGAATGGCATGGTGATCATAAAAACGATAGATTTAGGACCAGATCTCTGTACTGGGGTGAATGTATGACATTGTTCTGCATTCTGTCCATCAACTGTTGTTTTTGCATTTGTCACCGTGAGTCGGACGGGTATGCTCAGACGTGAGTCCCGTGCTTTCCATGCCACTGGAATCAAGCTATCCTGGCTGAAGAGGGGTGAAACCCCAAAACCGGTCCTAGGATGCTTGGTTTCAGTCCAGGGAGGACCTGGCTTGGCAGTTCGGGCTGGACTGTTCCCATGAGGCACAGGGTCAAGACTGATTTGCATATGGCTGGGTTCAAACTGGAAATGCATGGTGAGCAAAAAAACGATGGATTTAGGCCCAGATGTCTGTACTGGGGTGAATGTATGACATTGTTCTGCATTCTGTCCATCAACTGTTGTTTTTGCATTTGTCACCCCGAGTGGGACGGTTATGCTCAGACGTGAGTCCCGTGCTTTCCATGCCACTGGAATCAAGCTATCCTGGCTGAGGAGGGGTGAAACCCCGTCACCGGTCCTAGGATGCTTGGTTTCAGTCCAGGGAGGACCTGGCTTGGCAGTTCGGGCTGGACTGTTCCCATGAGGCACAGGGTCAAGACTGATTTGCATATGGCTGGGTTCAAACTGGAATGGCATGGTGATCATAAAAACGATAGATTTAGGCCCAGATCTCTGTACTGGGGTGAATGTATGACATTGTTCTGCATTCTGTCCATCAACTGTTGTTTTTGCATTTGTCACCGTGAGTCGGACGGGTATGCTCAGACGTGAGTCCCGTGCTTTCCATGCCACTGGAATCAAGCTATCCTGGCTGAAGAGGGGTGAAACCCCGAAACCGGTCCTAGGATGCTTGGTTTCAGTCCAGGGAGGACCTGGCTTGGCAGTTCGGGCTGGACTGTTCCCATGAGGCACAGGGTCAAGACTGATTTGCATATGGCTGGGTTCAAACTGGAAATGCATGGTGAGCAAAAAAACGATGGATTTAGGCCCAGATGTCTGTACTGGGGTGAATGTATGACATTGTTCTGCATTCTGTCCATCAACTGTTGTTTTTGCATTTGTCACCCCGAGTGGGACGGGTATGCTCAGATGTGAGTCCCGTGCTTTCCATGCCACTGGAATCAAGCTATCCTGGCTGAGGAGGGGTGAAACCCCGAAACCGGTCCTAAGATGCTTGGTTTCAGTCCAGGGAGGACCTGGCTTGGCAGTTCGGGCTGGACTGTTCCCATGAGGCACAGGGTCAAGACTGATTTGCATATGGCTGGGTTCAAACTGGAATGGTATGGTGAGCAAAATAACGATGGATTTAGACAAAGATCTCTGTACTGGGGTGAATGTACGACATTGTTCTTCATTCTGTCCATCAACTATTGTTTTTGCATTTGTCACCCCGAGTGGGACGGGTATGCTCAAACGTGAGTCCCGTTTTCTCCATGCCACTGGAATCAAGCTATCCTGGCTGAAGAGGGGTGAAACCCCGAAACCGGTCCTAGGATGCTTGGTTTCAGTCCAACTTGGCAGTTCGGGCTGGACTGTTCCCATGAGGCACAGGGTCATGACTGATTTGCATATGGCTGGGTTCAAACTGGAATGGCATGGTGAGCAAAAAAACGATGGATTTAGGCCCAGATCTCTGTACTGGGGTGAGTGTATGACATTGTTCTGCATTCTGTCCATCAACTGTTGTTTTTGCATTTGTCACCCCGAGTGGGACGGGTATGCTCAGACGTGAGTCCCGTGCTCTCCATGCCACTGGAATCAAGCTATCCTGGCTGAAGTGGGGTGAAACCCCGAAACCGGTCCTAGGATGCTTAGTTTCAGTCCAGGGAGGACCTGGCTTGGCAGTTCGGGCTGGACTGTTCCCATGAGGCACAGGGTCAAGACTGATTTGCATATGGCTGGGTTCAACCTGAAATGGCATGGTGATCACAAAAACGATGGGTTTAGGCCCAGATCTCTGTACTGGGGTGAATGTATGACATTGTTCTGCATTCTGTCCATCAACTGTTGTTTTTGCATTTGTCACCCCGAGTGGGACGGGTATGCTCAGACGTGAGTCCCGTGCTTTCCATGCCACTGGAATCAAGCTATCCTGGCTGAAGAGGGGTGAAACCCCGAAACCGGTCCTAGGATGCTTGGTTTCAGTCCAGGGAGGACCTGGCTTGGCAGTTCGGGCTGGACTGTTCCCATGAGGCACAGGGTCAAGACTGATTTGCATATGGCTGGGTTCAAACTGGAATGGCATGGTGAGCAAAATAACGATGGATTTAGACCCAGATCTCTGTACTGGGGTGAATGTGCGACATTGTTCTTCATTCTGTCCATCAACTGTTGTTTTTGCATTTGTCACCCCGAGTGGGACCGGTATGCTCAAACGTGAGTCCCGTTTTCTCAATGCCACTGGAATCAAGCTATCCTGGCTGAAGAGGGGTGAAACCCCGAAACCGGTCCTAGGATGCTTGGTTTCAGTCCAACTTGGCAGTTCGGGCTGGACTGTTCCCATGAGGCACAGGGTCATGACTGATATGCATATGGCTGGGTTCAAACTGGAATGGCATGGTGAGCAAAAAAACGATGGATTTAGGCCCAGATCTCTGTACTGGGGTGAGTGTATGACATTGTTCTGCATTCTGTCCATCAACTGTTGTTTTTGCATTTGTCACCCCGAGTGGGACGGGTATGCTCAGACGTGAGTCCCGTGCTCTCCATGCCACTGAAATCAAGCTATCCTGGCTGAAGAGGGGTGAAACCCCGAAACCGGTCCTAGGATGCTTAGTTTCAGTCCAGGGAGGACCTGGCATGGCAGTTCGGGCTGGACTGTTCCCATGAGGCACAGGGTCAAGACTGATTTGCATATGGCTGGGTTCAACCTGAAATGGCATGGTGATCAAAAAAACGATGGGTTTAGGCCCAGATCTGTGTACTGGGGTGAATGTATGACATTGTTCTGCATTCTGTCCATCAACTGTTGTTTTTGCATTTGTCACCCCGAGTGGGACGTATATTCTCAGACGTGAGTCCTGTGCTCTCCATGCCACTGGAATCAAGCTATCCTGGCTGAAGAGGGGTGAAACCCCGAAACCGGCGCTAGGATGCTTGGTTTCAGTCCAGGGAGGACCTGGCTTGGCAGTTCGGGCTGGACTGTTCCCATGAGGCACAGGGTCAAGACTGATTTGCATATGGCTGGGTTCAAACTGGAATGGCATGGTGAGCAAAATAACGATGGATTTAGACCCAGATCTTTGTACTGGGGTGAATGTACGACATTGTTCTTCATTTTGTCCATCAACTGTTGTTTTTGCATTTGTCACCCCGAGTGGGACGGGTATGCTCAAACGTGAGTCCCGTTTTCTCCATGCCACTGGAATCAAGCTATCCTGGCTGAAGAGGGGTGAAACCCCGAAACCGGTCCTAGGATGCTTGGTTTCAATCCAACTTGGCAGTTCGGGCTGGACTGTTCCCATGAGGCACAGGGTCATGACTGATTTGCATATGGCTGGGTTCAAACTAGAATGGCATGGTGAGCAAAAAAACGATGGATTTAGGCCCAGATCTCTGTACTGGGGTGAGTGTATGACATTGTTCTGCATTCTGTCCATCAACTGTTGTTTTTGCATTTGTCACCCCGAGTGGGACGGGTATGCTCAAACGCGAGTCCCGTGCTCTCCATGCCACTGGAATCATGCTATCCTGGCTGAAGAGGGGTGAAACCCAGAAACCGGTCCTAGGATGCTTAGTTTCAGTCCAGGGAGGACCTGGCTTGGCAGTTCGGGCTGGACTGTTCCCATGAGGCACAGGGTCAAGACTGATTTGCATATGGCTGGGTTCAACCCGAAATGGCATGGTGATCAAAAAAACGATGGGTTTAGGCCCAGATCTCTGTACTGGGGAGAATGTATGACATTGTTCTGCATTCTGTCCATCAACTGTTGTTTTTGCATTTGTCACCCCGAGTGGGACGTATATTCTCAGACGTGAGTCCTGTGCTCTCCATGCCACTGGAATCAAGCTATCCTGGCTGAAGAGGGGTGAAACCCCGAAACCGGCGCTAGGATGCTTGGTTTCAGTCCAGGGAGGACCTGGCTTGGCAGTTCGGGCTGGACTGCTCCCATGAGGCACAGGGTCAAGACTGATTTGCATATGGCTAGGTTCAACCTGAAATGGCATGGTGATCAAAAAAACGATGGGTTTACGCCCAGATCTCTGTACTGGGGTGAATGTATGACATAGTTCTGCATTTTGTCCATCAACTGTTGTTTTTGCATTTGTCACCCCGAGTGGGACGTGTATGCTCAGACGTGAGTCCCGTGCTCTCCATGCCACTGGAATCAAGCGATCCTGGCTGAAGAGGGGTGAAACCCCGAAACCCGTCCTAGGATGCTTGGTTTCAGTCCAACTTGGCAGTTCGGGCTGGACTGTTCCCATGAGGCACAGGGTCATGACTGATTTGCATATGGCTGGGTTCAAACTGGAATGGCATGGTGAGCAAAAAAACGATGGATTTAGGCCCAGATCTCTGTACTGGGGTGAGTGTATGACATTGTTCTGCATTCTGTCCATCAACTGTTGTTTTTGCATTTGTCACCCCGAGTGGGACGGGTATGCTCAGACGTGAGTCCCGTGCTCTCCATGCCACTGGAATCAAGCCATCCTGACTAAAGAGGGGTGAAACCCCGAAACCGGTCCTAGGATGCTTAGTTTCAGTCCAGGGAGGACCTGGCTTGGCAGTTCGGGCTGGACTGTTCCCATGAGGCACAGGGTCAAGACTGATTTGCATATGGCTGGGTTCAACCTGAAATGGCATGGTGATCAAAAAAACGATGGGTTTAGGCGCAGATCTCTGTACTGGGGTGAATGTATGACATTGTTCTGCATTCCGTCCATCAACTGTTGTTTTTGCATTTGTCACCCCGAGTGGGACGTATATTCTCAGACGTGAGTCCTGTGCTCTCCATGCCACTGGAATCAAGCTATCCTGGCTGAAGAGGGGTGAAACCCCGAAACCGGCGCTAGGATGCTTGGTTTCAGTCCAGGGAGGACCTGGCTTGGCAGTTCGGGCTGGACTGCTTCCATGAGGCACAGGGTCAAGACTGATTTGCATATGGCTAGGTTCAACCTGAAATGGCATGGTGATCAAAAAAACGATGAGTTTACGCCCAGATCTCTGTACTGGGGTGAATGTATGACATAGTTCTGCATTTTGTCCCTTAACTGTTGTTTTTGCATTTGTCACCCCGAGTGGGACGTGTATGCTCAGACGTGAGTCCCGTGCTCTCCATGCCACTGGAATCATGCTATCCTGGCTGAAGAGGGGTGAAACCCCGAAACCGGTCCTAGGATGCTTAGTTTCAGTCCAGGGAGGACCTGGCTTGGCAGTTCGGGCTGGACTGTTCCCATGAGGCACAGGGTCAAGACTGAGTTGCATATGGCTAGGTTCAACCTGAAATGGCATGGTGATCAAAAAAACGATGGGTTTACGCCCAGATCTCTGTACTGGGGTAAATGTATGACATAGTTCTGCATTTTGTCCATCAACTGTTGTTTTTGCATTTGTCACCCCGAGTGGGACGTGTATGCTCAGACGTGAGTCCCGTGCTCTCCATGCCACTGGAATCAAGCTATCCTGGCTGAAGAGGGGTGAAACCCCGAAACCGGTCCTAGGATGCTTGGTTTCAGTCCAGGGAGGACCTGGCTTGGCAGTTCGGGCTGGACTGTCCCCATGAGGCACAGGGTCAAGACTGATTTGCATATGGCTGGGTTGAAACTGGAATGGCATGGTGAGCAAAAAAACGATGGATTTAGGCCCAGATCTCTGTACTGGGGTGAATGTATGACATTGTTCTGCATTCTGTTCTTAAACTGTTGTTTTTGCATTTGTCACCCCGAGTGGGACGGGTATGCTCAGACGTGAGTCCCGTGCTCTCCATGCCACTGGAATCAAGCTATCCCGGCTGAAGAGGGGTGAAACCCCGAAACCGGTCCTAGGATACTTGGTTTCAGTCCAGAGAGGACCTTGCTTGGCAGTTCGGGCTAGACTGTCCCCATGAGGCACAGGGTCAAGACTGATTTGCATATGGCTGGGTTCAAACTGGAATGGCATGGTGAGCAAAAAAACGATGGATTTAGGCCCACATCTCTGTACTGGGGTGAATGTATGACATTGTTCTGCATTCTGTTCATCAACTGTTGTTTTTGCATTCATCACCCCGAGTGGGACAGGTATGCTCAGACGTGAGTCCCGTGCTCTCCATGCCACTGGAATCAAGCTATCCTGGCTGAAGAGGGGTGAAACCCTGAAACCGGTCCTAGGATGCTTGGTTTCAGTCCAGGTAGCACTTGGCTTGGCAGTTCGTGCTGGACTGTTCCCATGAGGCACAGGGTCAAGACTGATTTGCATATGGCTGGGTTCAAACTGGAATGGCATGGTGATCATAAAAACAATAGATTTAGGCCCAGATCTCTGTACTGGGGTGAATGTATGACATTGTTCTGCATTCTGTCCATCAACTGTTGTTTTTGCATTTGTCACCGTGAGTCGGACGGGTATGCTCAGACGTGAGTCCCGTGCTTTCCATGCCACTGGAATCAAGCTATCCTGGCTGAAGAGGGGTGAAACCCCGAAACCGGTCCTAGGATGCTTGGTTTCAGTCCAGGGAGGACCTGGCTTGTCAGTTCGGGCTGGACTGTTCCCATGAGGCACAGGGTCAAGACTGATTTGCATATGGCTGGGTTCAAACTGGAATGGCATGGTGAGCAAAATAAAGATGGATTTAGACCCAGATCTCTGTACTGGGGTGAATGTACGACATTGTTCTTCATTCTGTCCATCAACTGTTGTTTTTGCATTTGTCACCCCGAGTGGGACCGGTATGCTCAAACGTGAGTCCCGTTTTCTCCATGCCACTGGAATCAAGCTATCCTGGCTGAAGAGGGGTGAAACCCCGAAACCGGTCCTAGGATGCTTGGTTTCAGTCCAACTTGGCAGTTCGGGCTGGACTGTTCCCATGAGGCACAGGGTCATGACTGATTTGCATATGGCTGGGTTCAAACTGGAATGGCATGGTGAGCAAAAAAACGATGGATTTAGGCCCAGATCTCTGTACTGGGGTGAGTGTATGACATTGTTCTGCATTCTGTCCATCAACTGTTGTTTTTGCATTTGTCAGCCCGAGTGGGACGGGTATGCTCAGACGTGAGTCCCGTGCTCTCCATGCCACTGAAATCAAGCTATCCTGGCTGAAGAGGGGTGAAACCCCGAAACCGGTCCTAGGATGATTAGTTTCAGTCCAGGGAGGACCTGGCTTGGCAGTTCGGGCTGGACTGTTCCCATGAGGCACAGGGTCAAGACTGATTTGCATATGGCTGGGTTCAACCTGAAATGGCATGGTGATCAAAAAAACGATGGGTTTAGGCCCAGATCTGTGTACTGGGGTGAATGTATGACATTGTTCTGCATTCTGTCCATCAACTGTTGTTTTTGCATTTGTCACCCCGAGTGGGACGTATATTCTCAGACGTGAGTCCTGTGCTCTCCATGCCACTGGAATCAAGCTATCCTGGCTGAAGAGGGGTGAAACCCCGAAACCGGCGCTAGGATGCTTGGTTTCAGTCCAGGGAGGACCTGGCTTGGCAGTTCGGGCTGGACTGTTCCCATGAGGCACAGGGTCAAGACTGATTTGCATGTGGCTGGGTTCAAACTGGAATGGCATGGTGAGCAAAATACCGATGGATTTAGACCCAGATCTGTACTGGGGTGAATGTACGACATTGTTCTTCATTCTGTCCATCAACTGTTGTTTTTGCATTTGTCACCCCGAGTGGGACGGGTATGCTCAAACGTGAGTCCCGTTTTCTCCATGCCACTGGAATCAAGCTATCCTGGCTGAAGAGGGGTGAAACCCCGAAACCGGTCCTAGGATGCTTGGTTTCAGTCCAACTTGGCAGTTCGGGCTGGACTGTTCCCATGAGGCACAGGGTCATGACTGATTTGCATATGGCTGGGTTCAAACTAGAATGGCATGGTGAGCAAAAAAACGATGGATTTAGGCCCAGATCTCTGTACTGGGGTGAGTGTATGACATTGTTCTGCATTCTGTCCATCAACTGTTGTTTTTGCATTTGTCACCCCGAGTGGGACGGGTATGCTCAGACGCGAGTCCCGTGCTCTCCATGCCACTGGAATCAAGCTATACTGGCTGAAGAGGGGTGAAACCCCGAAACCGGTCCTAGGATGCTTGGTTTCAGTCCAGAGAGGACCTTGCTTGGCAGTTCGGGCTAGACTGTCCCCATGAGGCACAGGTTCAAGACTGATTTGCATATGGCTGGGTTCAAACTGGAATGGCATGGTGAGCAAATAAACGATGAATTTAGGCCCACATCTCTGTACTGGGGTGAATGTATGACATTGTTCTGCATTCTGTTCATCAACTGTTGTTTTTGCATTCATCACCCCGAGTGGGACAGGTATGCTCAGACGTGAGTCCCGTGCTCTCCATGCCACTGGAATCAAGCTATCCTGGCTGAAGAGGGGTGAAACCCTGAAACCGGTCCTATTATGCTTGGTTTCAGTCCAGGTAGCACTTGGCTTGGCAGTTCGTGCTGGACTGTTCCCATGAGGCACAGGGTCAAGACTGATTTGCATATGGCTGGGTTCAAACTGGAATGGCATGGTGATCATAAAAACGATAGATTTAGGCCCAGATCTCTGTACTGGGGTGAATGTATGACATTGTTCTGCATTCTGTCCATCAACTGTTGTTTTTGCATTTGTCACCGTGAGTCGGACGGGTATGCTCAGACGTGAGTCCCGTGCTTTCCATGCCACTGGAATCAAGCTATCCTGGCTGAAGAGGGGTGAAACCCCGAAACCGGTCCTAGGATGCTTGGTTTCAGTCCAGGGAGGACCTGGCTTGGCAGTTCGGGCTGGACTGTTCCCATGAGGCACAGGGTCAAGACTGATTTGCATATGGCTGGGTTCAAACTGGAATGGTATGGTGAGCAAAATAACGATGGATTTAGACAAAGATCTCTGTACTGGGGTGAAAGTACGACATTGTTCTTCATTCTGTCCATCAACTATTGTTTTTGCATTTGTCACCCCGAGTGGGACGGGTATGCTCAAACGTGAGTCCCGTTTTCTCCATGCCACTGGAATCAAGCTATCCTGGCTGAAGAGGGGTGAAACCCCGAAACCGGTCCTAGGATGCTTGGTTTCAGTCCAACTTGGCAGTTCGGGCTGGACTGTTCCCATGAGGCACAGGGTCATGACTGATTTGCATATGGCTGGGTTCAAACTGGAATGGCATGGTGAGCAAAAAAACGATGGATTTAGGCCCAGATCTCTGTACTGGGGTGAGTGTATGACATTGTTCTGCATTCTGTCCATCAACTGTTGTTTTTGCATTTGTCAGCCCGAGTGGGACGGGTATGCTCAGACGTGAGTCCCGTGCTCTCCATGCCACTGGAATCAAGCTATCCTGGCTGAAGTGGGGTGAAACCCCGAAACCGGTCCTAGGATGCTTAGTTTCAGTCCAGGGAGGACCTGGCTTGGCAGTTCGGGCTGGACTGTTCCCATGAGGCACAGGGTCAAGACTGATTTGCATATGGCTGGGTTCAACCTGAAATGGCATGGTGATCACAAAAACGATGGGTTTAGGCCCAGATCTCTGTACTGGGGTGAATGTATGACATTGTTCTGCATTCTGTCCATCAACTGTTGTTTTTGCATTTGTCACCCCGAGTGGGACGGGTCTGCTCGGACGTGAGTCCCGTGCTTTCCATGCCACTGGAATCAAGCTATCCTGGCTGAAGAGGGGTAAAACCCCGAAACCGGTCCTAGGATGCTTGGTTTCAGTCCAGGGAGGACCTGGCTTGGCAGTTTGGGCTGGACTGTTCCCATGAGGCACAGGGTCAAGACTGATTTGCATATGGCTGGGTTCAAACTGGAATGGCATGGTGAGCAAAATAACGATGGATTTAGACCCAGATCTCTGTACTGGGGTGAATGTATGACATTGTTCTTCATTCTGTCCATCAACTGTTGTTTTTGCATTTGTCACCCCGAGTGGGACCGGTATGCTCAAACGTGAGTCCCGTTTTCTCCATGCCACTGGAATCAAGCTATCCTGGCTGAAGAGGGGTGAAACCCCGAAACCGGTCCTAGGATGCTTGGTTTCAGTCCAACTTGGCAGTTCGGGCTGGACTGTTCCCATGAGGCACAGGGTCATGACTGATTTGCATATGGCTGGGTTCAAACTGGAATGGCATGGTGAGCAAAAAAACGATGGATTTAGGCCCAGATCTCTGTACTGGGGTGAGTGTATGACATTGTTCTGCATTCTGTCCATCAACTGTTGTTTTTGCATTTGTCACCCCGAGTGGGACGGGTATGCTCAGACGTGAGTCCCGTGCTCTCCATGCCACTGAAATCAAGCTATCCTGGCTGAAGAGGGGTGAAACCCCGAAACCGGTCCTAGGATGCTTAGTTTCAGTCCAGGGAGGACCTGGCTTGGCAGTTCGGGCTGGACTGTTCCCATGAGGCACAGGGTCAAGACTGATTTGCATATGGCTGGGTTCAAACTGGAATGGCATGGTGAGCAAAATAACGATGGATTTAGACCCAGATCTCTGTACTGGGGTGAATGTACGACATTGTTCTTCATTCTGTCCATCAACTGTTGTTTTTGCATTTGTCACCCCGAGTGGGACCGGTATGCTCAAACGTGAGTCCCGTTTTCTCCATGTCACTGGAATCAAGCTATCCTGGCTGAAGAGGGGTGAAACCCCGAAACCGGTCCTAGGATGCTTGGTTTCAGTCCAACTTGGCAGTTCGGGCTGGACTGTTCCCATGAGGCACAGGGTCATGACTGATTTGCATATGGCTGGGTTCAAACTGGAATGGCATGGTGAGCAAAAAAACGATGGATTTAGGCCCAGATCTCTGTACTGGGGTGAGTGTATGACATTGTTCTGCATTCTGTCCATCAACTGTTGTTTTTGCATTTGTCACCTCGAGTGGGACGGGTATGCTCAGACGTGAATCCCGTGCTCTCCATGCCACTGAAATCAAGCTATCCTGGCTGAAGAGGGGTGAAACCCCGAAACCGGTCCTAGGATTCTTAGTTTCAGTCCAGGGAGGACCTGGCTTGGCAGTTCGGGCTGGACTGTTCCCATGAGGCACAGGGTCAAGACTGATTTGCATATGGCTGGGTACAACCTGAAATGGCATGGTGATCAAAAAAACGATGGGTTTAGGCCCAGATCTGTGTACTGGGGTGAATGTATGACATTGTTCTGCATTCTGTCCATCAACTGTTGTTTTTGCATTTGTCACCCCGAGTGGGACGTATATTCTCAGACGTGAGTCCTGTGCTCTCCAAGCCACTGGAATCAAGCTATCCTGGCTAGGGAGGGGTGAAACCCCGAAACCGGCGCTAGGATGCTTGGTTTCAGTCCAGGGAGGACCTGGCTTGGCAGTTCGGGCTGGACTGTTCCCATGAGGCACAGGGTCAAGACTGATTTGCATATGGCTGGGTTCAAACTGGAATGGCATGGTGAGCAAAATAACGATGGATTTAGACCCAGATCTCTGTACTGGGGTGAATGTACGACATTGTTCTTCATTCTGTCCATCAACTGTTGTTTTTGCATTTGTCACCCTGAGTGGGACGGGTATGCTCAAACGTGAGTCCCGTTTTCTCCATGCCACTGGAATCAAGCTATCCTGGCTGAAGAGGGGTGAAACCCCGAAACCGGTCGTAGGATGCTTGGTTTCAGTCCAACTTGGCAGTTCGGGCTGGACTGTTCCCATGAGGCACAGGGTCATGACTGATTTGTACATGGCTGGGTTCAAACTAGAATGGCATGGTGAGCAAAAAAACGATGGATTTAGGCCCAGATCTCTGTACTGGGGTGAGTGTATGACATTGTTCTGCATTCTGTCCATCAACTGTTGTTTTTGCATTTGTCACCCCGAGTGGGACGGGTATGCTCAGACGCGAGTCCCGTGCTCTCCATGCCACTGGAATCATGCTATCCTGGCTGAAGAGGGGTGAAACCCCGAAACCGGTCCTAGGATGCTTAGTTTCAGTCCAGGGAGGACCTGGCTTGGCAGTTCGGGCTGGACTGTTCCCATGAGGCACAGGGTCAAGACTGATTTGCATATGGCTGGGTACAACCCGAAATGGCATGGTGATCAAAAAAACGATGGGTTTAGGCCCAGATCTCTGTACTGGGGTGAATGTATGACATTGTTCTGCATTCTGTCCATCAACTGTTGTTTTTGCATTTGTCACCACGAGTGGGACGTATATTCTCAGACGTGAGTCCTGTGCTCTCCATGCCACTGGAATCAAGCTATCCTGGCTGAAGAGGGGTGAAACCCCGAAACCGGCGCTAGGATACTTGGTTTCAGTCCAGGGAGGACCTGGCTTGGCAGTTCGGGCTGGACTGCTCCCATGAGGCACAGGGTCAAGACTGATTTGCATATGGCTAGGTTCAACCTGAAATGGCATGGTGATCAAAAAAACGATGGGTTTACGCCCAGATCTCTGTACTGGGGTGAATGTATGACATAGTTCTGCATTTTGTCCATCAACTGTTGTTTTTGCATTTGTCACCCCGAGTGGGACGTGTATGCTCAGACGTGAGTCCCGTGCTCTCCATGCCACTGGAATCAAGCTATCCTGGCTGAAGAGGGGTGAAACCCCGAAACCGGTCCTAGGATGCTTAGTTTCAGTCCAGGGAGGACCTGGCTTGGCAGTTCGGGCTGGACTGTTCCCATGAGGCACAGGGTCAAGACTGATTTGCATATGGCTGGGTTCAACCTGAAATGGCATGGTGATCAAAAAAACGATGGGTTTAGGCCCAGATCTCTGTACTGGGGTGAATGTATGACATTGTTCTGCATTCTGTCCATCAACTGTTGTTTTTGCATTTGTCACCCCGAGTGGGACGTATATTCTCAGACGTGAGTCCTGTGCTCTCCATGCCACTGGAATCAAGCTATCCTGGCTGAAGAGGGGTGAAACCCCGAAACCGGCGCTAGGATGCTTGGTTTCAGTCCAGGGAGGACCTGGCTTGGCAGTTCGGGCTGGACTGCTCCCATGAGGCACAGGGTCAAGACTGATTTGCATATGGCTAGGTTCAACCTGAAATGGCATGGTGAGCAAAAAAACAATGGGTTTACGCCCAGATCTCTGTACTGGGGTGAATGTATGACATAGTTCTGCATTTTGTCCATCAACTGTTGTTTTTGCATTTGTCACCCCGAGTGGAACGTGTATGCTCAGACGTGAGTCCCGTGCTCTCCATGCCACTGGAATCAAGCTATCCTGGCTGAAGAGGGGTGAAACCCCGAAACCTGTCCTAGCATGCTTGGTTTCAGTCCAGGGAGGACCTGGCTTGGCAGTTCGGGCTGGACTGTCCCCACGAGGCACAGGGTCAAGACTGATTTGCATATGGCTGGGTTGAAACTGGAATGGCATGGTGAGCAAAAAAACGATGGATTTAGGCCCAGATCTCTGTACTGGGGTGAATGTATGACATTGTTCTGCATTCTGTTCATCAACTGTTGTTTTTGCATTTGTCACCCCGAGTGGGACGGGTATGCTCAGACGTGAGTCCCGTGCTCTCCATGCCACTGGAATCAAGCTATCCTGGCTGAAGAGGGGTGAAACCCCGAAACCAGTCCTAGGATACTTGGTTTCAGTCCAGGGAGGACCTGGCTTGGCAGTTCGGGCTAGACTGTCCCCATGAGGCACAGGGTCAAGACTGATTTGCATATGGCTGGGTTCAAACTGGAATGGCATGGTGAGCAAAAAAACGATGGATTTAGGCCCACATCTCTGTACTGGGGTGAATGTATGACATTGTTCTGCATTATGTTCATCAACTGTTGTTTTTGCATTCATCACCCCGAGTGGGACAGGTATGCTCAGACGTGAGTCCCGTGCTCTCCATGCCACTGGAATCAAGCTATCCTGGCTGAAGAGGGGTGAAACCCTGAAACCGGTCCTAGGATGCTTGGTTTCAGTCCAGGGAGGACCTGGCTTGGCAGTTCGGGCTGGACTGTTCCCATGAGGCACAGGGTCAAGACTGATTTGCATATGGCTGGGCTCAAACTGGAATGGCATGGTGATCAAAAAAACGATGGATTTAGGCCCAGATCTCCATACTGGGGTGAATGTGTGACATTGTTCTGCATTCTGTCCATCAACTGTTGTTTTTGCATTTGTCACCCCGAGTGGGACGGGTATGCTCAGATGTGAGTCCCGTGCTCTCCATGCCACTTTTGCATTGATAATAAACTGAGCATCAGCTGTAGGCCGATAGTTATTCTGGCAAAAAGGGCATCCTCATCCGGGTAAAGTAAAATGGCTTTGGGACGATTCCCAATTAGGGGTACAGCCTTATCTCTATGTAATAAAAAATGCTCCACCCCATTGATGTATAATAAAAGCAAAAAGGCCGCAAAATACAACCTTGGCTTACCCTATGATTAGCTAATATCCGGGGAACACTGTCCCCTGTGGGCAAGAATGCACCCTCAGTGAGGCACCACAATGTCAGTGCCTGATCAAGATTAGTACTTTCTTTTCCACCCCATATTCTCCATAATAGGCAAAATTTGGAATGGTTGATCAGATCAAAGGCACAGGAGAAGTCCATAAAGGCTAGATCTAAGGCTCCTCTCCTGGCCCTGACATATTTACCAGTTAACAAATAAAGATTGAAACACTCCTCAAACATGCCTATACTGTAGTCAGGACCCGAACTAAACCTCTGATATGAAGTGATATTCTACCGCCCACTGTTCCAGATGTGATAATAAGAATCACCCCAAAATGTTAGCTGTAGAATCTGATAAATAAATTGGGTGGTAGCAGCTGCATTGCTTCCTATCACACGCCTGCCCTCTTATTACAGTTTTCCGTTCAGCAAAAATGACTTTGTACTTCTTTCTTGCCTTTTTAATCCTTAATGAAGATCTGGGATAAATGCTTGGAATTAGTGTTCGCCTCAAAATCTAAACAGTTAAACAGGGGAGCAAAACTACATACTTTTTAAAAATTATTTCAAATAAAAAATACTCAGGTCAACTTTGTCCCATTTTATCCTTACTGACTTATGTGCTATTTACCTAATTTGCCCAATCTTTTTTAAAGGGCATTTATTCTTCAAATTTATATTTAGGGAGATGACAAGTGGATTTTGGTCACTAACACAGTTGCTTAAAGTTGAATATGGGGTTCAGGGGAGACTTAAATGAAGTCTATAATACATCTTTACCATTACCATTAAAAGTTGGAATACGGGGAATTGCCCCATGTCCTATATCACTGGCTAATAATGATGAGTGACTAAAGTGTGATCAGTCCTGCTTCCTGGACAGTTGACCACCTGACCCCAGGGCTTTGGATCTCTGGTGCAGGAGAATACTGCTGAATTATTCCTAAGACACCTTGCACCAGTTCCGCTGCCGTTTTCACTTCCATTTTGTTCGAACTCGAGAGCAGAGCTTGGACCCTGAGCAGCATGCGGTGAGCCTCACCGTAATCCTTGGAAGCCTGCAGCTGCGGGCAGCATGCCGCCTTGGAGAGGACGCTCCGCACTCTCTGCTGGTCTCTCGCTGCTGGCACTGTTCTTCTGGGAGTCAGGCGAGAGTCGGACGCTGCAGGCCGGGCAAGGTGCGCTCTTGGTATCTCTCCCGACCCCTCTCCTCATGGGAGCAGCTGGGGGATGGCGTTGCTGGGGCGGCGGGACTGGATTGAGCCGAGCGCTGCTCCTGCTGCTGGCGTTGACATTGACCTGGGCATGCGTGCTGACGGCCCTGGGAGGGGCAAGCTCGGCAGGACCCATCAGAGTATCTGGAGACTGACGGAGTGGAGGAGGCTCCGTCATTGCTGCTGCACCGCAGGCAGTCTCAGCCCCAGCAAGGAAAGGCAGCCCCTGGGCGGGCCGGCAGGTAACTGGACCCCCTTCCTGAGACGCGATCTTGGCCTTCCCGCTCCCCTGCCCCTCTGCGCGCCCCTCACACGTCAGTGGCTCCTGGTGCCTGGTCCCTTCTTCGCTTTGCAGTGGGAGCTCTGTGCTTACGGGAGAGGAAGGTAGAGGAAATCACCAGGAGGCAAGGGGGGCTCAACAGAGCCACAGCCGCCTAGCCAACTAGCCACCATGACCCCACGGCCCCTGCCATGTTTCCCCTTGGGCTCAGAGGCCCCACACATCGCCTGGGGATACACTTTTCAGCCCAGACCGGGCCACAGTGGCCAGGACTGCCACCAGAGCATGAACGGAGCCAAGGGAGGCCCCCAGAAACAGCCCAACTCTCGAGGCATCCCCCACTTATCCCAGGGCTCTCAATACATCTGGGGCCAACAGGAGCAAGACGGGGTGTCAGCTGGGAAGTGTTCACAGGGGTGTGAGACCCCACAGGCAAGCCAAGTGAAACCAGTGAAACAGTTTCCACTGCCCCCAGATGAGCTGGACCTAGAATAGCGCAAGGCAAAGGGACCAGATGATTCCAAACAACCCGCGAAAGAACCCCGATAGCAGAGCAGCTTGGAGGAGAGCGACCACCATCGATAAAGAACGCAAAGAACGCAAACACCATGTATACTCCTGGAAGTTGGGATACAAGCTACCTTTCAAACTGGGGGATAGGCCTCAATTAGGAAAAATCAAACAAGCAAGCAGGACACAGGGCTGCAAAATGACAAAAAAGGGGCCAGGGCCCAAAACAGCCACTAGTAAAATGAACAGAGGAAGAACGCTGTTATAAAGACCTTGGAGACCCAAGCCTGCCATGAGTCCACCCCCCATCGCATACCCAAACGTTAACGCCACGTCAATCCACAAGTACTTCACCCCAACACCGGCCATGCCAAGTACACAAGCAAAAGGGGAGATATGCAGCAATGCCGCACCAACTGAACAACCGTTTGCAAACCAAGGAAACTACACAAAGCTACAGACAGAGGATGGCCAGAGTCAGGCTCCCCACTCGCAAACCTGCAAAAGGAAGGGAAGTGTGAGCTCTTTCTGTTCAATGAACAGCTGTGCAGACCATCACCTGACTCAGGAACTCCCACAGGGAGAGACAGGGCTGGGAAAATCTGAGGTCCTAGAAATATTGTCAGCATTGGACTCCCCAAAGGGGGAATACAAGTCAACCCCTCAAAAGAGAGACAGAAACCTTCACTACGATCTCTCCCTCCCACAAAGCTCAGCAGCATAGAAGCCCCTCACCTTCAATCAAAGCCTCAACCAAAGTTCACATTGTCTGGGTCCGAGAGATAACTCTTTCTCGGGGGACCAGACAACCCACCATTTATTGGGGGCAGCAAAGCTCACAGCACATTCTGGGTGCCCTCAGCAAAATTCTCTTCTATTTTCAATAAACACAACATTGTCAACTGCAATCAATTCCCTTACATGGCAAACACAAAAACTCAAAATCCAAATGGACACCATGCAGGCAATAGCAACGGCCATAACAAATACAGCAGCCAAAATGGATAATCTAGAGGGGAGTCTGAAAATGCTGAAGAAGCAGCACTCTGCGAGATGTTCCTGCCTTCCAACTGTTGAGAAGCTCAACTCACTGCAAGAAGTTTTTACATCGCTAGTCTCAGAGCTCAAACAAAGAAGATTATCGATCGTAGACCACCCGTACCACTGCACAGAGGAAAATAACCCAACTAAAGCAAAAAAAAGGACTGCACAAAAAGCTACGAATCAACGTGCCGAAGTTGGGCCCTCCACCAACTCCAACTATCAAGTTAATAACTCAACTGAAGGCCCAGACACGCCTCCAATGTCTTCACAGCTGGCAGCAGCAACAAGCTCAAATAAAATCCAATATGAATTGCCAAACACGGGCACAGTCGGGTCCTTCTGCCAAGGCCCAATGGAAAGCCCTAAAGGGAACAGTAAACTGCTTTCCAGAAGAGCGAAAAAATGCCTCAAGAAACAAACAAAAAACATCAAACTCAGGCGAGGTGCAAGAGAGCTACAGTTGAGCCTGGCAGCATCAGACAGTAACTTAGGCTGCAAAATGGACCCAAAGACTGATCAACAAGTGAAACTGCACAGGACACAGAAACTCTACCCAATCTTCCAAAATGCAAAGCTCATCACCAGCGAAGGGAATGCTGAGCTAACAACAGCAATGGAAGCACTTCCTCCTATAAACTTGCCCTGTGGTCCAGGCCGGGCAGACAAATGGCAAAAGCAAACTGCACACGAGACCGCCTTCCTCCACAAACAGACAGCAAACCACTAAAGCGCCACAGCCAGGAGCAAGCCAAGTCCCCATCCAAAATGGAAAACACAAGAATGCCTTCCACTCCACCAAACGGAGCAGGGGCACGAGACAACACAGCAGCCCAAATAGACAACAGAGCAAACATAACAAACAGCATTCGCCTGGAAATAAACCCAGGAATCATAAGGCCAAGGGATCCCGCCCAAAGGGAATCAGAAAACACCATCATAGTGTTCACACCTGAATACACATCCAGAGGAGGCTCAGACTTATTAAATAAGGGGCAAACATTTTACAAATCCTCTATCATATCCCAGAGGTGGTACATCTTACAATGCAAGACCTAACCCGAGTTCAATTTAAGGCGCTGAACACTAATGCAACAAGAGAATCTACAATACCAACATGGGAAACCAGTAAGACAGCCCAAAATCATGACAGAAAAGCCTCAGTTTGCAAAATGAGGGATTAATATACACGAACCCACAGTGGAAAAATACCCGCACATGCTAACAGGCCAACATAGTAGCAGGCAAATACAGTCACAGCGAAAGTCCATTCTAATAGGCACTTCTGAAGCCATCCATTCTATATCATTCTCAGACCTGAGAATACACTTCTCATCTACTTCAGGAGCTACTGAACGTAAATTCATTGAAAGTGGGAATGCCACAACGCACACACACATCCAGGATAGAGCAGTAACAACCTCACCACGGCAACAACCAAACTGCTCCTAGCGCAGAAAGATTCAACGAGCTTGCAAGTGGACTAAACAAAACAATAAAAATAATCTCATGGAACGTCTTCGGGCTTACAACTACGCTACAGAACAGGGACGCTTTTGAATTCCTACAGAAGGGGGACCTGCTGTGTCTCCAGGAAACCTGGTTACTTGCCCCCCTGCGTATACCAGGATTCGAGGAATTCCAACATCCAGCAAAAAAGTTCAATGTCTTCGGAAGGCCATCAGGGGGCCTATCCATATACGTAAACTTGGGTATCTCTATAACTTCGGTCAAATTGCCAATAAGTACGGGCATGGTTCAAGCATTATACTTGCAAGGCCTGAAACTGAACGGATCCTCCATAATGATCCTACTGCTGAACATCTATTTAAATTGCAAAGACAGCCCAAGATATGGAAAGATGAGAGAACTAGTCATTACATTAGAGGCATTGCTCGCTAATTACTCAAACTGCGGGATAATAATAGACGGCTAATACAATACGTATAACCTGGGGCTAGAAAAAGATGTCTCTTGTACCAGGGACTGCGCTGGTAATTTGTTTAACAGATTTCTAAACACCTACAGCCTAAGGTCTGTGCAAGAGGCACGTCTCGCAAACCACAACATGCAGAGAGACCCCCAGAGAAAACTCAAACCGACTATAGACTACATTTTCTTGAGCCACTGCCTCCACGAACAAGGAGTGGACTTTCAAAAGCCAGTACAATTAACTAGTGACCACCTTCTACTGTTCACCGTTATATCACTGCAAACGGTTACTTTTAGACACATCACACTTTTGGGTGCATCCAACGGGGATGAAATCCATACACTTCTAAGCCGACTGAAATGGAATAAAATCAACACATCCGGCCTGACAATTTGGAAAAAAAACTCAATAGCGACTACGCTGCAGGGAATATACCAGCGAAAAGGTCAAACCTGCTCCCAGAGCTGCACCGTTTACTGTTAGGCACAAAACCAGGAATCAGGAATCCACCCGAATTCAAGGAAAGGGTGTGCTGCCATTCCAACCCACGGTGAAAAGCAATCCAACAAAGTAAAAAGGCACTGGGCAAGCAACTACACGCGGGCGAGGGATAAAACCACTCTGCAGACATGACTGACAGCCAGGCACACGCACAAGAGAAACATATGGAACTTTAAAAGGCAACAAAAAGATTCTCAATGGCTGTACATCCATAGTCTTCTAATTCCAAGCAGACAAGCAGAATTCTGGCTATTCATCAACAATTCTGTCTGGACATGGCAACGATCAGCGAAACAGAGTTCCAGGGCACACATGGGTAAACCATGTGAAAACACTCTACTGCGACCCTTCTCACAACTTTCCTTTAGCCCACAAACGACCACACATGAGTATCAGTCCATATAAAAACACAGACAATAAAAAACGGGTAAATCAAATAAACATGGAGGAAGCAAGTGAATCCCTGGATGTTTACAATCGAGTGTAAAAATTTCTAAACAACATGAGAAGCAACGGTGCCCCGGGGCCCAATGCCCTCCCTGGACAATTGTTCAAGGAGGACATTGTTTTCTGGGCAACAATACTTACCCCATTATACAAGTTCTGCATGATTAACTCAATAGTCCCGGAAACCTGGAAAGGATCTCTGCTCCACCCAATACATAAAAAAGGCGATACTGGAGATCCCACGAACCACAGGATGATAGCCCTCCTAGACATCGAGGGAAAGGCATATGCAAACTTGCTTCTACAAGATTTACAAACTTGGGCTAACGAGGACGGAATATTACCTGTTTTTCAATCTGGCTTTAGGCCAGGAGCATCAACACTGGATAACATTCTAGCCCTAGCCTATCTGGTAGACCAGTCCACTTGGTAAAACCAGCGCCCCATCTTTGTCTACTTTGTTGATTACTCAGCGGCGTTTGACTGTGTAAACAGAAACCTACTTTGGCGAAAATTACAATATTGGGAGATTTCAAACAGGTTGCTGACTGCGATTAGAAAATATCAACAACAAACAAATATACCTACCTGGGGGCATGGATTATGAGCAACGGTAAGCCGACGGCACACATTGCAACTATAGAAGCTAAAGCCAAGGCGGTAACGTACGCCCTTTGTAAACTCAACTCAAAACTATGCAGTGCATCAACCGGACCTATCTGAAAGGTCATAAGAGCCACGCTAATCCCTTCAATCTCCTATGGGCAACTAGTATTTCCCGGGGCCCTAATCAATATCATGGAGACTGCCAACTGCTGTGCATTCAGATTTTCCAGATACCGGCCTATGCCAGAAATGCGCTAGTAAGGCTAGAATTTGGATTAAGCAAACAAATTTATGAATACTGGCAGCAGTCATCCATTATTATTGAGAGACATGCGCCCCCTCCCCCCCCCCACAGTCACAATGGCCCTGAAAGAAATTTTCACGAAAGGGAAAAACCCATAGGCAGACGCGTCATCAACTGCCCTTAAGGAGCTGCACCTAGACCTGTCTGATTGGGGCAATTTTATTCATCAACCAGAACTGCTTAAAACAAGTCAGAACACTATCAAAGCAAGATGACATAGAGACTATTGAGTCCTCCAGCAGCAATATTGTGATACTAGTCAGCTCTTATGAAAACAAATTAAGGCAGCCTTACCTTGATTGGGCACTGAACAAACAAATACTAAAGCAAATCATTTCAATCATGGCCATTTCACTAAAAGACATCAATACCCGCTGGAAACAACTAGAGGCGGTCACTCCTAGAGTTTATGGACTCATCCTGTACATTTTTCGAAGGGTCACGAATAAGATTGTTCATAGCCACGGCTGTAGAACAGTTTATGAAATGGAAAAGTGTTGATCTGTCATTGAAATAGTTGAAACAGGTTTTTCATAAACAAATCAATGCATTAAGAACATTTGAGGCAACCTGGGGCAAGTACCAGAAGGGTGAATTGTGAGCTATAAGAATTTCGATGTTTTGGGTTTCTGACAGCTAATGAAATTAATACCATATTATTCTTAAATTATGACTGATATACAGAGCTCAAGTAGTTAAGGGAATTTCCATACCGTTATCAGCTGTAAAGTTATTTTAATACCCTTTCTTATTTTGTATAGCTATTGTATTTCTTTTTAATATACTTTTGCTGTGTTCTGCTTTGGGTGCACTATTATGTAGTGTGTCCAGTGGAGATCATAACAGGGCACGTGAAACAATGTGCTTCTCCCAGAAGAGGTGCAAAGTTCGCATAGGGAAAGCATATCAAGACAGTGACAGAACCACCGTTTAGAACTGTGGCCAAATAACGCACTGACATGGGATCTGCCATGACTTGGCTTGATTTTCCTTGTGCCCATTTCTGTAATGCAGGCCAAGCTCATAGGCAAACGACTTGACCTCATTTGCATGTGGTCACACACCCATGCAAATCACGGAACTCTTTCTCTAGATCATGTCAGTGCACATTTAGAGTGGGATCAATCACTATTACGGATGGAGCTGAGTAGGTGATTTTAGCAGCTTTTGTAGCACTAAAGTGTCTTGGAGCACAAAATGTGGCAGAAATGCACATTCTGGGGCAATTTGTGTAATACCACTAAGTGATTTTCCACGAGGTTGTTTTGCATATACCAAATGTTCCACCAAAGTAAGTTTTGTTAACACTGGAAATGGTATTATTATTATTATTATTGTATTTATTATTATTATTAGTAGTAGTAGTAGTAGCAGTAGGAGTAGTCGTAGTAATAGTAATAGTAGTTGTAGTTGCATTTAGGGTATTTATTAGGTGCTTAACATAATCAAATTGACCCTCAAGACTCCATCTTATAAAGTTCCATTTGATATTTTTCAATAACCATTTAAGTATCTTGACATCACGTTATTCTCAAAGGTTTCCTAATGGGTGCTCCAAAGCAGGCCCCAAGATGTCGCAGCCTATATCCTTCAGTGGAGGCACATTTCTGTATGTGTGAAGGGCATGCAGTTTATTTCATAGGACTAGAGACCTTTTGTTGGAACGGATGGCTTGACATATCTGGGGGGATAATTCCAAATATTTCACACAATACAGGGCAGCAAACAATGTTTCTCTGCTGCATTGCATAAAATGGAGAAAGCAGAAATGTTCCACATTAACAAAAATGTGGAGAGATTTTGCTCTCTCCTTGCACTTGTGCACTGTGTGCTGCCTAGCACCAACACAGAAACACTTCCAGAAAAGTGTAAGGATGCCTCCATTATTAGAAGGATTGTCTTTGTGCTGAGCAGCTACGGCATGTCTGCAGCACGTAGCTGCTAGTGAGCTCTTGCTCCTTCCCCGGCCTTCAGACCACTCTTACTTCCTGATGGACGGCACGGCGGTGAGATCCTGAGGCATCAGTGGCGTGCCTCCCACAGGTTTCACTTCCCGAGGTCCGGCTGGCGATCACCGGGAGCTGGATTCCGCGCCTCCTTCCTGGCTCCTTGTGCCCAACATAAGGCTGATGGCTAGGGGCGGTGGTGGAGCCAATGAAGAATGGTTCAGCTTGGTGGGGAGGTGAGCCGGAGAAGTGCCGCGTCCATCGGAGAAAAGGAGGAGGTGAACTTCCCTGCAGTTTGCTGGCAGTGTGGGCAGCAGTTTGCGGGGGGGGGGGTGCTATGGACAAAGCCTTGACTTTCTTTGATGTTTGTTTTTGGCATCTGCAAGACCTGCGTGGCCAAGGTCCGAGAGGCTGAAAGGGAGAGGGGAGTGAGGGTTGCTCATCCCCCTAGAGTGCGGATGGACGTTCAGGGCCCTCCTCCTCCCCTCACTCATAATTCTGCCTTGAATTGTAGCTAAAGGAGTGGAACAAAGGAGTAGGGGAGGGGAAAGAAAGAATCAAAAAGGAATAAAAGAGGGCGAGAAATAACTAAATCTACCAGAAAATATATAAAAAGGTGGGCGGGACAACAGAGGACTGAGCACAGTTCCGGATTGGCCCTGATTGACCAAAGCTGGGTGTTGTTGTTGGAAGAGGTCCCTGCTTTCTAAGGAAAAAATGGGAAAGCAATTAAAATTGTCAAATTTAATGGGCAAGGTAGGCTTAGCTGCGAGCCTCAAAGCAAAAACGCGATTAGCTCAATCGAAAGCAGCATCAGCCGCGGCAAGAGTGGAGCACAATCTAAAAGCATGACCCGGCTCTATTATAAACTCTAGTTTTGAGAGCTCACAAGAGGAGTCGCCAGAACCTAGCCAAGACTTCGGAGCGAGGGATCCAGTCATAGAGAAAATAGCGCAAGGTGGGCCGGAGCAAGGAATAAGACCAGAGGAAGACCTGGGTCCTTATGACAAAATATCGGAAAATCATGATCCAACTGTCTGGGCTCGGAAGGGTGGAAAGAAAAACACTAAGGAGTATCCGCTATTTTTCAAAGGCAAAGCATCCCTGGCCACTCTGGATGCATCTGTGAGACTAGAAGTGCATCTTGATGAGACAGGAAACAGACCCTCTCAAAATGTGCAATCCCATGTGGGACAATCAGTTACTCTAGAAGGAAAGGGCAAACATAGCTCCCTTCAAAAGGACAACAACCTCTCCATGGACTTGCAGCCGCAGGATCTGTCATCTCCATAATTGCCACAGCCACAATTACAGTTGCCTCCATAGGGTTCGACACTCCCACAGCTGCTGCCACAACATCAGCCCCGGCAGTCAAATAAAGCAGGACCAGAAGTACCAGGGCAGCAAGCATGGATTCAGAAATAAATTGGAGGGCCCCAATGCAGACCGTCTGTACAACATCAAGAAGAAGGAACTCTCCCACAATGCAATATAAAAACCATGCTGAATCTCATTCTAGACGAGATAAGAGAGCTTAAGTCATCCTGATGTCACAGTTTTCACCCACCGGTTTGTTCCTTCCAGGGTGCTGACTGTTCCCGACTCCCTCCGGAAACTACCAGCACGGCAAGGAAGACCAACACTTACCGTCCTTACAGTTCCCTGGGGGAAGGGGGGAATGGGAGTGAGGGACAAAGAAAAAACAAGAGACTGGATTCTGCTGTTCACTCTTGTTGACGATGCCACTAGACTGTCTCTCAGGGTTAAGGATGTTCTGGATATCCGTGGATTTTTTGGCGCATGTATCTAGGGAACACATACAATGCACACTTACTACTGAAATACTATACAAGCATTTGAAGGAACTCTCACAATTATGTATGTAAACCTACCATGTTAATATAGTGCCTAACATAAGCCTCTTCTACTCAGAAGCGTCCACAGTGTAACTTCTTGTATATATGGATATGAACACCAGATTTACCTTTCTAAACGTAAAACAAAGAATAACTTTTACTTTATGATCCATTCACTATTTGCAAAGTTTCTATTTCACTAGATTTAAACAAGAAAATCTTTGTCATGCACATACCTTGCATTAGCTCGTGCTTGTTGTAAAGGGTTCTTCAACTGAAAGATAAATATTAACATAGACACAGCACAGAGCAATATTGTAAATTGGCAGTTCTGATTAACAGAAAGTAAATTGAAGGTTCATACAATCAGTGTTGCACTATAAGGCTTAATTCTTGAAAGTCTTTTGCAATGTCCTTTGTTTCGTAAAATGAAGTTCTTTTAACCCCTTCGATGCTCATGACGGAACGGTTCCGTCATGAGCATCGGTTGGGCTGTGCTCATGACGGAACCGCTCCGTCATGAGCACAGCCCCCAGGGGAAGCGCTGGCGCTCCCCCCCGGGGCATCGATAGTGCCCCCACAGAGGGTGGTGGCAGCGGAAGATCTTTCGCTGCCACCCCCGAGCCCCCCCACGCTTCCCCATGACGTCAGCGCACACAGCGCGCGCCGGCGTCTTCAGGAAGCGCTGGGATGCCTGGAAGCCATTTGTTTCCAGGCGTCCCTGGGAGGAGACGGTGAGTTTTGTGCTCTGGTGGGGCCGCGGGGGGGATTTTCAAAGTATTGAGGCATCGGGGGAGAGGAAAGAGTATTTCCTCTCCCCTGATGTCTCAATACAGGGCATTCCTGCTCCACGATCGCGCACAGCGTCGCGATCGTGGAGCAGGGATGCCCCACTAGACACCAGGGATGTGTGTTTCCGTATTTGGGGAGCGACCCCTTGGGCAAGGGTCGCTTCCTTTGCCCCCATAATAATTGGAAGTCTTTTCTGCCCCCTCTGGGGGCAGATCGGTTTATTTTTTTGCCGTTTCTGCTCCCAGGGGGGGGGCAGAAAAGCCCACTGGACACCAGGGATATAAATGTTATTGTAGGAAGCGACCCCTTGGGCAAGGGTCGCTTCCTTGGGCCCCTAATTTTTTTGAAGACTTTTCTGCCCCCTCTGGGGGCAGATCAGTTTAATTTTTTTGCCGTTTCCGCTCCCAGGGGGGGCAGAAAAGCCCACTAGACACCAGGGATCTGTTTGTTATTGTAGGAAGCGACCCCTTGGGCAAGGGTCGCTTCCTGGGCCCCCAACTTTTTTTGAAGACTTTTCTGCCCCCTCTGGGGGCAGATCGGTTTATTTTTTTGCCGTTTCTGCTCCCAGGGGGGGGGCAGAAAAGCCCACTGGACACCAGGGATATAAATGTTATTGTAGGAAGCGACCCCTTGGGCAAGGGTCGCTTCCTTGGGCCCCTAATTTTTTTGAAGACTTTTCTGCCCCCTCTGGGGGCAGATCAGTTTAATTTTTTTGCCGTTTCCGCTCCCAGGGGGGGCAGAAAAGCCCACTAGACACCAGGGATCTGTTTGTTATTGTAGGAAGCGACCCCTTGGGCAAGGGTCGCTTCCTGGGCCCCCAACTTTTTTTGAAGACTTTTCTGCCCCCTCTGGGGGCAGATCGGTTTATTTTTTTGCCGTTTCTGCTCCCAGGGGGGGGGCAGAAAAGCCCACTGGACACCAGGGATATAAATGTTATTGTAGGAAGCGACCCCTTGGGCAAGGGTCGCTTCCTTGGGCCCCTAATTTTTTGGAAGACTTTTCTGCCCCCTCTGGGGGCAGATCAGTTTAATTTTTTTGCCGTTTCCGCTCCCAGGGGGGGCAGAAAAGCCCACTAGACACCAGGGATCTGTTTGTTATTGTAGGAAGCGACCCCTTGGGCAAGGGTCGCTTCCTGGGCCCCCAACTTTTTTTGAAGACTTTTCTGCCCCCTCTGGGGGCAGATCGGTTTAATTTTGTTGCCGTTTCTGCTCCCAGGGGGGGCAGAAAAGCCCACTAGACCCCTCACTTCCAGGGTGCAATTTTTTATAATATGTATTTGGCTCACCCGCCCCGGGACTGAGTAGCCGCACCTGGCACACAATCCGATTGACCATTTGGGTAGTGACATAGCATGTTATAATGTTTATTGTTATATTTTTTGTGAATTGCAATTGTAATGTTTTTTTTTTTACTTTTTTGTTCTAGGTGAAGGCTTTTGCTCTTTTCAGTTTGCCGTTTTGTTCTGCTGTTTGATTAGTTTGGTAAGAGACTTTTTTTTGTACAATGTAAATGTGTTTGATTTCTCTCCCTGTTTTTTTTTTGCAAATGGTGTAATAATAGCAGTATGTTTGGTTTTTGAGTGTCAAAAACTTTTTGCATTGGTGCTCGATGTGTATTTTGTTGTCTTGTGAGTAATTTGTTTTTTTTTCTTCTTTCTAGTTGGATATCGTTGGTTTTTGCTGTGTCACTGCAGAGTTGGTTTCTGGTGAGTGCAGCTGTCTCTTGTAATTGAATTGTATAGTTTTTGAGTACATTGATCTTTGTGATAAAGGTACACATTTCTTTACTTACTTGGTTTGCACATTGTTGGTTGTTGTTGACTTGTTTGTGCAGTCTTCTATCTTAGTAAGTGTAATGGCTAACCGCAGGATTACTGCTCAGCAGGTTGTTGGTTTGCTGTTTGAGTCTTCCTCTGATATTGATTCAGAGACTGACTCTGCATCTGAGGGAGAGGAGGCAGGGGACGATTCTGGCAGTGAGTTGTCTCTCCGTATGGAGTCATCGGATGATGAAGATACTCTTAGTGCGGATGAAGTGCCTGTGTTAGCGGAGGAGACTGATGTGCCGATAGTGCGGCAAGAGGCATCTGGGCTGCAGCCTGGGGCTGCAAGGCTTCCCGTTGGTGTAGTGCGGCAAGAGGCTTCTGGGCTGCAGCCTGCGGCTGCAAGGCTTCCCATTGGTGTAGTGCGTCAAGAGGCATCTGGGCTGCAGGCTGGGGCTGCAAGGCTTCCCTTTGAAAGTGATGACCTCTGGGTTGCCCCTGGCATGGTGCAGCCGGCATTGCTAGAGTTTACTGGTGTTCCAGGGTCTAGAGTGAATACTGAAAACTTTTTGCCGGTAAATTTTTTTCAGTTGTTTATGGACGATGTGTTTTTTGCAGAGATTGTTGAGCAGACTAATTTGTATGCCGAACAGTTTTTGAGGGACAACTGTGCCAGTCTTAAGCCACACTCTAGAGCTACCCGGTGGACTCCCACAAATGTTGAAGAGATGAAGAAGTTCTTGGGTTTAACTTTTTTGATGGGCTTGCTAAGGAAGCCATCAATGTCTTCATATTGGTCTAGCAGTCCCTTGATGGCAACGTCTATTTTTCCGGCAGTCATGAGTCATGACAGGTATTTGCTTCTGCTTCGGATGATGCATTTTGTTGATAATGGTTTAGCGTTGCCACGAGATCACCCTGACTGTGACCGTCTTTTTAAGATTAGGCCTGTCCTTGATCACTTTGTTGATCGATTTTCTGAGATTTATGCCCCTGGGAAAGAAATTGCAGTGGATGAGTCTTTGGTGTTGTTCAAGGGCCGCTTGGTTTTTAGGCAATACATTCCTAGCTATGGAATAAAGCTGTATATGCTGTGTGACAGTAGGACTGGATATGTCTCTAATTTCAGGGTGTACACCGGTAAGGAATCTAGGTTTAACCTCCCTGGTTGTCCGTCCACTTTTGGAGTGACTGAGAAAATTGTTTGGGAACTTGGAAGAGGATTTTTTAACAAAGGCCGCCATTTATATGTAGATAACTTCTACACTGGTGTGCGGTTGTTCAGGGAATTGGCCAAAGTGGACACTCTTGCTTGTGGCACAATCCGATCTAACCGTAAAGGTTTCCCGAAAGAACTTGTTTGTCAAAAGCTTGTGCGGGGACAGTGCAGTGCGTTGCGTTGCCAGGAGCTTCTTGCTGTGAAGTTTACAGACAGGAGAGATGTCTACATGCTAACTACCATCCATGATGAAAGCACTGCACCTGTGACTGTTTGGGGTCAGGTCGCTGAAGTGTGCAAACCTGTGTGCATTTTAGACTATAATAGGCACAGGGGTGGTGTTGACAGAGTAGATCAGAGGTTGGAACCTTACACTGCTCTTCGTAAGGCTTACATTTGGTACAAGAAGTTGGCTATCCATCTTTTCCACTTGGCAATGTTTAATGCTTTTGTTGTGTTCCAGGATTCTTGCCCTGAGTCAAAGATGACTTTTGCTAAGTTTCAGGAGTCTGTAATAGGCAGCCTTGTTGTAGTGGAACAGGCAAGTGTTCCTAGAGTTGGACTGGTGGAGGATGTTGCTAGATTGAAAGAACGCCACTTTCCAGATCACATTCCTCCCACACCCGCAAAAGATTTTCCCAGTAGGAGATGTAGAGTCTGTTGGCGAAAAGGTTTGCGAAAGGAGAGTCATATGTACTGCCCCGACTGTCCTTCTCATCCTGCACTGTGTCTCTCTGCTTGTTTTAGAGCGTACCACACACGAAAGAATTTTTGGGAGGATTCTTGAGTGGTAAAGTGAACTGCCTGGTCTGTATTCTTTGGATAATTTGATTCTGTTTCAAGGTTGGTGTTAGTGCAATGTATTTAGTTGCTGATTTTCTGTTAGAAGATTTGTATCTATTTGCAATTTGTTTGTGTTTTTATTTTTTTCTAAAAAAATCCTAAATGTGATGGCGGTGTGTGTAGGCTTGCTCTTGGCTGTTGGTGTGTGTGGACTGGTGCGTGGCTGGTGGTGTGCGTGGACTGGAGCTTGGCTGGCAGTGTGCGTGGAATGGTGCTTGGCAGGCGGTGTGCATGGACTGGTACTTGGATGGCGGTGTGCGTGGACTGGTGGTGTGTGTGGACTGGTGCTTGGCTGGTGGTGTCCGTGGACTGGAGCTTGGCTGGTGGTGTGCGTGTACTGGAGCGTGGCTGGCGGTGTGCGTGGAATGGTGCTTGGCTGGCGGTGTGCGTGGACTGGTACTTGGCTGGCGGTGTGCGTGGACTGGTGGTGTGTGCGGACTGGTGCTTGGCTGGTGGTGTCCGTGGACTGGCGCTTGGCTAGCGGTGTGCGTGGACTGGTGTTTGGCTAGCGGTGTGTGTGGACTGGTGCTTGGCTGTGTGTGAGTAGTGACTTTCTGCTGGTCACTACACACACTGCTAGCTGAGTGCCACTCCACGCAATCCATCAGCCTGTGTAGTTGCTGTGTCTGGATTGTGGGCGTGTGAAAGTGATGGGCCCTTGAATGGCGCTGTGTGCTGGTGTGAGTTTTGTTATGTGATGGGCCCGCGGCTGACGGTGTGAATGGTTTTGTATGTCTCACACGTATGAAAGGTGTATGAATGGCCTGTAAAGAGGTTGGTGCCTTGTCGTGGCTTTACAGCTCACGAGCTGTGAGTCAATGGTTCAGTTTCTCGCCCTTTCAATTATTACCAGTGCATTTCATTTCTGTGAAATCACTTGCTAATACAATTGTATCTACTGAACCATCACTCACCCTCGTGCCAAATCCAACCAGTATGTGTGTGTGCTTGCGGATTAGATGGCTGTGCAGTAATATTTGTCTTTCTGAAGCAGGGTGTACCTTGTCCCTTTTTGGTGAATTTTGTTGCTTTTGTGCCTGGTGGTGCGAATGGTCTTGTTTGTATCACGTATGAAAGGTGTGTGAATGGCCTGTAAAGTGGTTGGTGCCTTGACGTGGCTTTACAGCTCACGAGCTGTGAGTCATTGGTTTGGTTTTTTGTGAATTTAATTATTGACAGTGCATTTCATTTTTGTGAAATCTCTTGTTAATAAAATTTAATACATTGAACCATGACTCGCCCTCGTGCCAAATCCAACCAGTATGTGTGTGTGTTTGAGGAATAGATGGTTGTGCAGGAATCTTTGTCTTTAGTTTCTCTGCCAAGGTACACTTTTCATGCAAGAATAACCCACCAACTGTAGATATTGTCGAAAACCCATGGGAGTTCATGGTGATGTCTCTCTTGTGAATTCAAATTTTTTTTTTATCCCCAATGTCCTGCAAACCTCAAAATGTCTGCCACATTTTCTTTGCAATATTATTCCAAAATTCTCACACTGTAGGAACAATAGATAATCTGGTTTTGCAAGGGGGGTCACTTTGGTTTTTGGCCCGGTGCTCGGCGGCCATCTAGGGAAACCTACCAAACCCACACATTTCTGAAAACTAGACACCCGGCGGCTTCCAAGGAAGTATGGCTTGCGTGGATCCCCCGACGTTTCCTTACCCAGAATCCCCTGCAAACCTCAATTTTTGCTGAAAAAATCACTTTTTTCACACATTTTGGGGTGGGAAAGTAGTGGCATCACCGGGCTCACACAAATTTACCACCACCCAGCCTTCCCCCAGGTCTCCCGGTAAAAATGGTGCCTCACTTGTGTGGGAGGCCCAAGTGCCCGCGGCAGGCAAGGGCCCAAAACATAGTGAGGCGACATCAAAATGGCCTATTGCAAAACCACCTGGTTTTGCAAGGGGGGTCACTTTGGTTTTTGGCCCGGTATGAGGTTCTGGACTTTTAAGAGTCCAGAGGTGTCAGGGAAACAACACCCAAAGACCCCTGAGTTCCTTCCTGCCTTGGTGCACAAATAAACAGAGACGCGGGCTTCTCGATGGTGGCGTCAGAGACCAAGATTTATTTACTGCAGGGACACAGAAGTCATAGGAACCACACAAAGGCAGAATCTACGAGACTGTTCGATTTGCAAAAAGTGGGTTGCACCTTAAATACATAAAATATGCCTTCAGGCAACATTACACGAATATCTTTCATGCCCAACCCAGTATCCCAAACAGACAATAAACATACACCAAACAATAATTAGTCGTAGGTTTTCAGTATTCGATCAAGTCCCTTTGTCAGTTTCCCATTCTTTGACCGATCGTCCCCATCATAAAAATCGTATCCTCCCCATTGTAAAAGCCCAGAAGGAGAGGAGCAGAGCCAGGTGTAGGAGATAGAAAAGTAGGATAGAGATGTTTATGGATCATTAACGGGCATGGCTACCGTCTTCGGCCTCTCAATCAGGACAATGGACACGAGAACCAGTATAGCAGGGCTGGCCTCAGGCAGGGGAGGCAGCTTGATTCTGCCTAGTCACGCAGCGTCAGCTTCCTCGGGCTCGGTCTTACGTGTCCTTAACAAGGTGATTCTGCCGGGGTCATTGCTCGTCCATTGACTATGTGAGGGCAAGAAACAAAATGGGTGCCGTATCTAAAATGGATGCCATGGCTTTACAACAGAATGCCCTATTTCTCAGTGAATTCATGCTCGTAGCGCAGCAAAAACACTGTCATATATTAAATGGATCATTTACGGTTCATTGATACCAAAATCGTGTCAGTACTACGATACCGAATACACGGGTTCGGATCGCTGTAGAACCTCAGGTGCTCGGCGGCCATCTACGGAAACCTACCAAACCCATGCATTTCTGAAAACTAGACACCCGGCGGCTTCCAGGGAGGTATGGCTTGTGTGGATCCCCCAACTTTTCCTTACCCAGAATCCCCTGCAAACCTCAATTTTTGCTGAAAAAATCACTTTTTTCACACATTTTGGGGTGGGAAAGTAGTGGCATCACCGGGCTCACACAAATTTACCACCACCCAGCGTTCCCCCAGGTCTCCCGGTAAAATTGGTGCCTCACTTCTGTGGGAGGCCCAAGTACCCGTGGCAGGCAAGGGCCTAAAACGTAGTGAGGCGACATCAAAATGGCCTATCGCAAAACCACCTGGTTTTGAAAGGGGGGTCACTTTGGTTTTTGGCCCGGTGCTCGGCGGCCATCTAGGGAAACCTACCAAACCCATGCATTTCTGAAAACTAGACACCCGGCGGCTTCCAGGGAGGTATGGCTTGTGTGGATCCCCCAACGTTTCCTTACCCAGAATCCCCTGCAAACCTCAATTTTTGCTGAAAAAATCACTTTTTTCACACATTTTGGGGTGGGAAAGTAGTGGCATCACTGGGCTCACACAAATTTACCACCACCCAGCGTTCCCCCAGGTCTCCCGGTAAAAATGGTGCCTCACTTGTGTGGGAGGGCCCAAGTACCCGCGGCAGGCAAGGGCCCAAAACGTAGTGAGGCGACATCAAAATGGCCTATTGCAAAACCACCTGGTTTTGCAAGGGGGGGTCACTTTGGTTTTTGGCCTGGTGCTCGGCGGCCATCTAGGGAAACCTACCAAACCCACGCATTTCTGAAAACTAGACACCCGGCGGCTTCCAGGGAGGTATGGCTTGCATGGATCCCCCAACGTTTCCTTTCCCAGAATCCCCTGCAAACCTCAATTTTTGCTGAAAAAATCACTTTTTTCACACATTTTGGGGTGGGAAAGTAGTGGCATCACCGGGCTCACACAAATTTACCACCCCCCAGTGTTCCCCCAGGTCTCCCGGTAAAAATGGTGCCTCACTTGTGTGGGAGGCCCAAGTACCCGCGGCAGGCAAGGGCCCAAAACGTAGTGAGGCGACATCAAAATGGCCTATGGCAAAACCACCTGGTTTTGCAAGGGTGGTCACTTTGGTTTTTGGCCCGGTGCTCGGCGGCCATCTAGGGAAACCTACCAAACCCACACATTTCTGAAAACTAGACACCCGGCGGCTTCCAGGGAGGTATGGCTTGCGTGGATCCCCCAACGTTTCCTTACCCAGAATCCCCTGCAAACCTCAATTTTTGCTGAAAAAAATCACTTTTTTCACACATTTTGGGGTGGCAAAGTAGTGGCATCACTGGGCTCACACAAATTTACCATTACCCAGCGTTCCCCCAGGTCTCCCGGTAAAAATGGTGCCTCACTTGTGTGGGAGGCCCAAGTACCCGCGGCAGGCAAGGGCCCAAAACGTAGTGAGGCGACATCAAAATGGCCTATCGCAAAACCACCTGGTTTTGCAAGGGGGGTCACTTTGGTTTTTGGCCCGGTGCTCGGCGGCCATCTAGGGAAACCTACCAAACCCACGCATTTCTGAAAACTAGACACCCAGCGGCTTCCAGGGAGGTATGGCTTGCGTGGATCCCCCAACGTTTCCTTACCCAGAATCCCCTGCAAACCTCAATTTTTGCTGAAAAAATCACTTTTTTCACACATTTTGGGGTGGGAAAGTAGTGGCATCACGGGGCTCACACAAATTTACCACCACCCAGCGTTCCCCCAGGTCTCCCGGTAAAAATGGTGCCTCACTTGTGTGGGAGGCCCAAGTACCCGCGGCAGGCAAGGGCCTAAAACGTAGTGAGGCGACATCAAAATGGCCTATCGCAAAACCACCTGGTTTTGCAAGGGGGGTCACTTTGGTTTTTGGCCCGGTGCTCGGCGGCCATCTAGGGAAACCTACCAAACCCATGCATTTCTGAAAACTAGACACCCAGCGGCTTCCAGGGAGGTATGGCTTGCGTGGGACATTTGGGATAGGCAATGTTGATGTCGCCTCAGGTTTCCCTAGATGGCCGCCGAGCACCAGGCCAAAAACCAAAGTGACCCCCCCTTGCAAAACCAGGTGGTTTTGCAATAGGCCATTTTGATGTCGCCTCACTACGTTTTGGGCCCTTGCCTGCCGCGGGTACTTGGGCCCTCCCACACAAGTGAGGCACCATTTTTACCGGGAGACCTGAGGGAACGCTGGGTGGTGGTAAATTTGTGTGAGCCCAGTGATGCCACTACTTTCCCACCCCAAAATGTGTGAAAAAAGTGATTTTTTCAGCAAAAATTGAGGTTTGCAGGGGATTCTGGGTAAGGAAACGTTGGGGGATCCACGCAAGCCATACCTCCCTGGAAGCCACCGGGTGTCTAGTTTTCAGAAATGCATGGGTTTGGTAGGTTTCCCTAGATGGCCGCCGAGCACCGGGCCAAAAACCAAAGTGACCCCCCTTGCAAAACCAGGTGGTTTTGCAATAGGCCATTTTGATGTCGCCTCACTACATTTTGGGCCCTTGCCTGCCGCGGGTACTTGGGCCTCCCACACAAGTGAGGCACCATTTTTACCGGGAGACCTGGGGGAACGCTGGGTGGTGGTAAATTTGTGTGAGCCCGGTGATGCCACTACTTTCCCACCCCAAAATGTGTGAAAAAAGTGATTTTTTCAGCAAAAATTGAGGTTTGCAGGGGATTCTGGGTAAGGAAACGTTGGGGGATCCACGCAAGCCATACCTCCCTGGAAGCCGCCGGGTGTCTAGTTTTCAGAAATGCGTGGGTTTTATGGGTTTCCCTAGATGGCCGCCGAGCACCGGGCCAAGAATCAAAGTGACCCCCCTTGCAAAACCAGGTGGTTTTGCCATAGGCCATTTTGATGTCGCCTCACTACGTTTTGGGCCCTTGCCTGCCGCGGGTACTTGGGCCTCCCACACAAGTGAGGCACCATTTTTACCAGGAGACCTGGGGGAACGCTGGGTGGTGGTAAATTTGTGTGAGCCCGGTGATGCCACTACTTTCCCACCCCAAAATGTGTGAAAAAAGTGATTTTTTCAGCAAAAATTGAGGTTTGCAGGGGATTCTGGGTAAGGAAACGTTGGGGGATCCACGCAAGCCATACCTCCCTGGAAGCCGCCGGGTGTCTAGTTTTCAGAAACATGTGGGTTTGGTAGGTTTCCCTAGATGGCCGCCGAGCACCGGGCCAAAAACCAAAGTGACCCCCCTTGCAAAACCAGGTGGTTTTGCGATAGGCCATTTTGATGTCGCCTCACTACGTTTTGGGCCCTTGCCTGCTGCGGGTACTTGGGCCTCCCACACAAGTGAGGCACCATTTTTACCGGGAGACCTGGGGGAACGCTGGGTGGTGGTAAATTTGTGTGAGCCCGGTGATGCCACTACTTTTCCACCCCAAAATGTGTGAAAAAAGTGATTTTTTCAGCAAAAATAGAGGTTTGCAGGGGATTCTGGGTAAGGAAACGTTGGGGGATCCATGCAAGCCATACCTCCCTGGAAGCCGACGGGTGTCTAGTTTTCAGAAATGCATGGGTTTGGTAGGTTTCCCTAGATGGCTGCCGAGCACCTGGCCAAAAACCAAAGTGACCCCCCTTGCAAAACCAGGTGGTTTTGCGATAGGCCATTTTGATGTCGCCTCACTACGTTTTGGGCCCTTGCCTGCCGCGGGTACTTGGGCCTCCCACACAAGTGAGGCACCATTTTTACCGGGAGACCTGGGGGAACGCTGGGTGGTGGTAAATTTGTGTGAGCCCGGTGATGCCACTACTTTCCCACCCCAAAATGTGTGAAAAAAGTGATTTTTTCAGCAAAAATTGAGGTTTGCAGGGGATTCTGGGTAAGGAAACGTTGGGGGATCCACGCAAGCCATACTTCCTTGGAAGCCGCCGGGTGTCTAGTTTTCAGAAATGTCTGGGTTTGGTAGGTTTCCCTAGGTGCCGGCAGGGCTAGAGTTAAAAAACTACAGCTAGTCACTTAGCCAAAAAAGGGTCATTTTTCACTGCAAAATTGAGGTGTGACCACCTTGCGTTTTGCGCCATTTCCTGTCACAGGCACCAGGCCGACCCGCACAAGTGAGGTACCATTTTTCTCGTATGACTTTGGGGAATGCGGGGTGGGTGGAAATTTGTGGATCCACGCAGATTCCAGAACTTTCCATCGGAGAAATGTGGGGAAAATGTGTTTTTTTGGTCATTTTTTTACGCTTGCAAGGGATTCTGGGTAACAGACCATGGTGGGAGGCAGTCAAGTCACCCCATCCTGGATTCCCCTGGGTGTCTAGTTTTCAAAAATGTATAGCTTTGCTAGGTTTCCCTAATTGCCGGCAGGGCTAGGGTTCAAAAACTACAGCTAGTCACTTTGCCAAAAAAGGGTCATTTTTCACTGCAAAATTGAGGTGTGACCACGTTGCGTTTTGCGCCGTTTCCTGTCGCGGGCACTAGGCCGACCCGCACAAGTGAGGTACTATTTTTCTCGTAGGACTTTGGGGAACGCGGGGTGGGTGGAAATTTGTGGATCCACGCAGATTCCAGAACTTTCCATCCCAGAAATGTGGGGAAAATGTGTTTTTTTTGTCATTTTTTTACGTTTGCAAGGGATTCTGGGTAACAGACCATGGTGGGAGGCAGTCAAGTCACCCCATCCTGGATTCCCCTGGGTGTCTAGTTTTTCAAAAATGTATAGGTTTGCTAGGTTTCCCTAGGTGCCGGCAGGGCTAGGGTTCAAAAACTACAGCTAGTCACTTTGCCAAAAAAGGGTCATTTTTCACTGCAAAATTGAGGTGTGACCACGTTGCGTTTTGCACCGTTTCCTGTCGCGGGCACTAGGCCGACCCTCACAAGTGAGGTACCATTTTTCTCGTAGGACTTTGGGGAACGCGGGGTGGGTGGAAATTTGTGGATCCACGCAGATTCCAGAACTTTCCATCCCAGAAATGTGGGGAAAATGTGTTTTTTTGTCTTTTTTTTACGTTTGCAAGGGATTCTGGGTAACAGACCATGGTGGGAGGCAGTCAAGTCACCCCATCCTGGATTCCCCTGGGTGTCTAGTTTTCAAAAATGTATAGGTTTGCTAGGTTTCCCTAAGTACCGACAGGGCTAGGGTTCAAAAACTACAGCTAGTCACTTTGCCAAAAAAGGGTCATTTTTCACTGCAAAATTGAGGTGTGACCACGTTGTGTTTTGCGCCGTTTCCTGTCGCGGGCACTAGGCCGACCCGCACAAGTGAGGTACCATTTTTCTCGTATGACTTTGGGGAATGCGGGGTGGGTGGAAATTTGTGGATCCACGCAGATTCCAGAACTTTCCATCCCAGAAAATTGGGGAAAATGTGTTTTTTTTGTCATTTTTTTACGTTTGCAAGGGATTCTGGGTAACAGACCATGGTGGGAGGCAGTCAAGTCACCCCATCCTGGATTCCCCTGGGTGTCTAGTTTTCAAAAATGTATAGCTTTGCTAGGTTTCCCTAATTGCCGGCAGGGCTAGGGTTCAAAAACTACAGCTAGTCACTTTGCCAAAAAAGGGTCATTTTTCACTGCAAAATTGAGGTGTGACCACGTTGCGTTTTGCGCCGTTTCCTGTCGCGGGCACTAGGCCGACCCGCACAAGTGAGGTACCATTTTTCTCGTAGGACTTTGGGGAACGCGGGGTGGGTGGAAATTTGTGGATCCACGCAGATTCCAGAACTTTCCATCCCAGAAATGTGGGGAAAATGTGTTTTTTTTGTCATTTTTTTACGTTTGCAAGGGATTCTGGGTAACAGACCATGGTGGGAGGCAGTCAAGTCACCCCATCCTGGATTCCCCTGGGTGTCTAGTTTTTCAAAAATGTATAGGTTTGCTAGGTTTCCCTAGGTGCCGGCAGGGCTAGGGTTCAAAAACTACAGCTAGTCACTTTGCCAAAAAAGGGTCATTTTTCACTGCAAAATTGAGGTGTGACCACGTTGCGTTTTGCACCGTTTCCTGTCGCGGGCACTAGGCCGACCCTCACAAGTGAGGTACCATTTTTCTCGTAGGACTTTGGGGAACGCGGGGTGGGTGGAAATTTGTGGATCCACGCAGATTCCAGAACTTTCCATCCCAGAAATGTGGGGAAAATGTGTTTTTTTGTCTTTTTTTTACGTTTGCAAGGGATTCTGGGTAACAGACCATGGTGGGAGGCAGTCAAGTCACCCCATCCTGGATTCCCCTGGGTGTCTAGTTTTCAAAAATGTATAGGTTTGCTAGGTTTCCCTAAGTGCCGACAGGGCTAGGGTTCAAAAACTACAGCTAGTCACTTTGCCAAAAAAGGGTCATTTTTCACTGCAAAATTGAGGTGTGACCACGTTGTGTTTTGCGCCGTTTCCTGTCGCGGGCACTAGGCCGACCCGCACAAGTGAGGTACCATTTTTCTCGTAGGACTTTGGGGAATGCGGGGTGGGTGGAAATTTGTGGATCCACGCAGATTCCAGAACTTTCCATCCCAGAAATGTGGGGAAAATTTGTTTTTTTGTCTTTTTTTACGTTTGCAAGGGATTCTGGGTAACAGACAATGGTGGGAGGCAGTCAAGTCACCCCATCCTGGATTCCCCTGGGTGTCTAGTTTTCAAAAATGTATAGGTTTGCTAGGTTTCCCTAAGTGCCGGCAGGGCTAGGGTTCAAAAACTACAGCTAGTCACTTTGCCAAAAAAGGGTCATTTTTCACTGCAAAATTTAGGTGTGACCACGTTGCGTTTTGCGCCGTTTCCTGTCGCGGGCACTAGGCCGACCCGCACAAGTGAGGTACCATTTTTCTCGTAGGACTATGGGGAACGCGGGGTGCGTGGAAATTTGTGGATCCACGCAGATTCCAGAACTTTCCATCCCAGAAATATGGGGAAAATGTGTTTTTTTTGTCATTTTTTTACGTTTGCAAGGGATTCTGGGTAACAGACCATGGTGGGAGGCATTCAAGTCACCCCATCCTGGATTCCCCTGCGTGTCTAATTTTCAAAAATGTATAGGTTTGCTAGGTTTCCCTAGGTGCCGGCAGGGCTAGGGTTCAAAAACCACAGCTAGACTCTTCGCAAAAAAAAGTGTAAATTTTCAGTGTGAAAATGTGGTGTGTTCAGCTTAGGTTTTGAGCCACTTCCTGTCGTGGGCACTATGCCTACCCACACAAGTGAGGTACCATTTTTATCGGGAGACTTAGGGTAGTTCAGATTTGTAAAGCAACTGTTATTACCTATTGATTTTGGATGCATTTCTCCCTTCCAAATGAAAGACATTGTGTAAAAAAAAAGTCATTTTGAAAAATGACCAATAATTGTCATGCAAGTATAAGTATTCCCAATTTCGAAAATGTGCAAATATGCACTGTTTCTAAACTTTGTAGTTTGTTCCCATTTCATAAATACATAGGTGTCTTTCGTACCGATTTTTCCATGTATACATTTTCCCACAATAATTGCTATAGACCCGGAACAAAAAAAAAATCCATTACAAAATGCTGCTCAGTTTTTTACTCTGGGTTCGTTGGGCTCTTGGTGAACCTACAAGTCCTATATATCCCCACAACCAGGAAGGTCCAGTGGATGTAACGGTTCATTGCTTTCTAAGAGATGAGTTACAGGTGAAAACGTTGACTCAAAAGGCTGCTTTTTTCAACTAATTTTTAATTTTTCCTATATTTAACTGTTAGTTTCTATAAAGAAACCTTGATGGATCTACACAAATGACCCCTTGCTGAATTCAGAATTTTGTCTACTTTTCAAAAATGTATAGCTGTCCAGGGTCCATTATTGTTTTTGTACCCATTTCTACCATTAACTGGAAGGAGGTTGAAAGCACAAAAAATCGCAAAAAGAGGGTATGTCCCAGAAAAATGCCAAAACTGTGTAAAAAATGTTCGTTTTCTGACAAAATTCTGTCATTCCCTAAAATCTGGAGAAATGGTGATTTCAGCCCCACAAACCCTTTTTTGATACCATTTGCAGAGAAAAACCCAGAAGCTTTCATTTGCAGCCCGTTTTTCCCATTTTTCACAAAAAAAACAAAATTTTGCTGTATTTTGACTAATTTCTGGGAACCCTCTAGGAGAATCCACAAACCCTGGGTACCTTTAGAATCCCCATGATGTTGGAAGAAAAGGACTTGGCGTGGATACCTAATGTGGTCAAAAAGTTACAGGGGCCTAAGCGCGCACTACCCCAAATAGCCCAAAAAAGGCTTAGCACAGGAGGGGGAAAGGCCTAGCAGCGAAGGGGTTAAGTTGCAGCAGATCGAGTGTCCTTTCACTCAAACATACCAAATCAGTCTTTACGTGCTCTAAATACCTTAAATAAGCCAGCCGCTTATTTATACACTAACCAGGCATTTATTTCCTCTTCTCTCGTGATTGTCCACGTTTTGTTAATGAAGAAAAATAAATGCAAAAGCTTACCGCAAGTCTTTCAATACTTTCTCTTTTGGGCCTGAAAAGGGGGTTGCCTAGCAACCGGAATAACCTTGCCTTTCCTTTTCTTTGTAGGAATGAAGCCAGGGACTGGAATCAAGAAGGGACAGGAAGCAGCAAAAGCCGGATGTGTTCTGAGAACAGCTTCGACAGGATGCCTTGCAGGACCGGAGTCAGGTAAGCTGTCTGGATGCATTGCCAATGCGACGAAACGAAGCGTTAGTTAGACACAAGTGCTTCCTTAAATAGCCTGGTGCTTACAAAGTTCTAGAAGACACGTGTGCACTGGGGAGCTGTTGACACGTGCGCTTGTCTTTCAATGTAACGGGGCACACCCTGCAGTATTAAACCTAACAAGCATTGGCCAATGCAAGAAAACTAACATTGGCAAAGCCAAGTGTGTACATAATTCAACAGTTTTGTCCATATTATAACCCAGATACTGATAATACATATTCAGGATATGATTCAGAACAGTTATGTGGAATCACAACATTTATGGGACATACTGGGAATACTGGCAAGCATTCCTTAAGGCATACAACAATTACAGAGAAACCAAACCCTGTACTAGGTGGGCATATCATGACAAAACAGCACAATTCCGTTTACCCATAACAGTCCCCCCCCCCAAAGGTCTTCTCAAGGGGCGGGGTTTAGCAGGATTTCGAGCATGAAAGAGCTTAACCAGTCGAGGGGCATGGACATGTGATTCTGGTTCCCATGATCTCTCCGAGTCATCATAACCTTTCCAGTCTATTAGATAATACAAGCAACCTTGTAAGCTTTTTGCATCCAAGACACGATGTACCTCATATTCTTCATGGTCACCAATAATCACCGGTGGGGGTTTTTGATCTTTTCGCGTAGATGGGTTATATGGTTTCATAAGGGATACATGAAAAACAGGGTGAATGGCATAGTCATCAGGGAGAGTGAGTTTCATGGACACTGGATTCAAAATCTTGTTGATGGGGAACGGGCCAATATATCTTGGTTTTAACTTCTTTGGGCCTTCCAATTGTATGTTTCTTGTGGATAACCAAACAAGGTCACCCACCTTGTAAGATGGTTCTGGAGTCCTGTGCTTGTCAGTAATCAATTTTGTATGCAGTTTGCTTTTAGCTAAACTTACTTTAGCTTTTTCTTGGAAATCCCGTAACTGTGTCAATCTGTCACTAACTGCTGGCATTGTGTCAGCAGGAGTGAGAAGAGTACTGGGTAGGGCTCGTGGATGTAAACCTGTCATAAAATAAAACGGGGAACATCCTAGTGCTGCATGAATGCTATTGTTATATGTAAACTCAGCAAGTGGAAGAACAGCATCCCACTGTGATCTTAGCGTAGTGGTCAGGCCCCTTAAACTCTACTCAAGATATTGATTTACTTTTTCTGTCTGACCATCTGTTTGAGGGTGACAAGCCGATGAGAGTGCGATTTCCATCCCTAAATGAGTACACAATTGTTTCCAAAATTTTGACACAAATTGGGGGCCCCTATCGGAAATAATCGTACTCGGAAGGCCGTGAAGTTTCACAATATTGTTAACAAAGATATCACTGAATTCACTAGCAGTTGGTATTTTTTTTAACGGAATTAAATGACTCATTTTAGACAAAAGGTCAACTACTACTAAGATTGTAGTGAAATTGGTAGACTTTGGGAGGTCAGTAATAAAATCTAAGCTAATCTTGTGCCAAGGAAGTGGTGGTATGGGTAGTGGCTGTAAAAGACCTGTTGGTGTTAAATGAGAGGCCTTTTGTCGGGCACAGACAGGACAGGCGTTTATGTAGTTTTGTACATCTTGTCTTAAATTTTCCCACCAGAAATTCCGTAGGCATAATTCCAATTTTTTAGTGATTCCAGGAAGTCCTGCGGTACTTGCTTCATGGGACCATTGTAACACCGGTTGCTGTAAGCTCTCGTGAGGAAGATACAGTGTTTTATCATGGACGAAATAACCATCATGGATTGTGTGTAGTCTATGCGACAACCATTTCTGTTGGTCTAAAGTCTGCACCTTTTGTTTTACTTCTTGAAGAAAAGAATTGGAGTGAATAACAGCCACTGTCTTTTCTGGAGGAATAATGTGTTGTGGATTTTTATTTTCCTCTTGCTGATTATCACCAATTAACCCAGACAATGTATCAGAGATCAATTGTTTTTGTCCTGGACGGTACGTTATTAAAAAATCAAATTCACTGAAGAACTGTAAACAGCGCATTTGTCTGGGAGTGAGAGCCTTAACAGAAGTAAAGAAATTAAGGTTTTTGTTGTCAGAGAAGATGGTGATGGTGTGTTTTGCCCCCAATAGATGATGACTCCATTCCGAAAATACTGCTTTAATTGCTAACAGTTCGCGTTCCGCAATCGTATAATTCTGTTCTGCAGGTAACAGTTTTCGTGAATAGAAGGCAATTGGATGTAGGTGACCCGTGAAGTCATCTTTTTGCATTAACACGCCTCCCAATGCACTTTGCGAAGCGTCCGCTTCCACAAAAAAGGGTCTGTCTGGGTCAGGATGAATTAAAACTGGTGCTGAGGTGAAGGCTTGTTTTAATTTTGAGAAAGCATTGTCAGCATCCGTAGTCCATTGAAACCGCTGCCCCTTGCGAAGCAACTGGGTAATAGGTGTCACTATGTCAGAGAATTTAGCAATAAAGCGCCTATAGAAGTTAGGAAAACCAAGTATCCATTGGGTGTCTTTGACTGAAGAGGGAATGGGCCAATTCAAAATAGCTTCGACTTTCTTTGGGTCCATTGTTATGCCCTCAGGAGAAAGCCAATACCCTAAAAATTCCACTCTTCTGGAGTTAAACTCACATTTCTCAAGTTTGGCATATAATGCATGGTCTCTCAAACGTTGTAATACACAACGGACATGCTGAACATGTTCTTGTTCTGATTTGGAAAATATAAGTATATCATCGATATACACGATGACGCAAATGTCAAGAAAATCATGAAGGACTTCATTTATGAAATATTGAAACGCAGCTGGGGCGTTACAGAGACCGAATGGCATTACCGTATATTCGAACAGACCGAATTTTGTCCGAAACGCGATCTTCCATTCGTCTCCCTCCTTAATGCGAATCAGGTGATATGCACCCCTTAGGTCCAGCTTGGTGTAAATGGTGGATCCCTTGACTTGGTCAATAGGACTGGGATTAGTGGCAATGGGTAGCGATTTTTAATTGTGGCTTTATTAATGGCGCGATAGTCAATGCACGCTCTGAGATCGCCAGATTTCTTTGCCACAAAAAAGAGTGGCGAAGAGACTGGGGACGTGGAATGTCGAATAAACCCGATTTCCAATAACTCGTCAAGGTATTTCTTTAGATATTGATTTTCTGGCTCAGTTAGAGCATAAATCCTGCTGCAGAGTAGGACTGCACCTGGAAATAAATCTATCCTGCAGTCATAGACTCTGTGAGGTTGTAGAGTGGTAGCTTGTACAGGATCAAACACATCAGCAAAATCTAAAAACTCTTTAGGCAACTGTGGGGACTCAAACTGCGATGCACCACATGTCATTTGATAAATTACATTTATTAAAATGCCATCTTCTTGATGCACTATCATCCAAGCTCCCTACAACGACTTCCGTTTTAATTAGGGCATGATCTGAAAGGACATTTAAAATATGTTCATATTTGCTAACTACAAGATTATGTGAGGTCAGAAAAAAGTCTATTCTTGATACTGAATCACATTTTGCTGAGTAACACAAGTACCCACGTTTAGCTGGATTGTTGAGTCGCCAATAGTCTACAATATCTAGATCAAGTTTACAGCTAGACAGGGCGATAGAGACTTGGGAATTATTTTGTTTTTGTTCTATCTTTGTTGAGTCAACTGAGGGATCCTGTAGAAAATTAAAATCACCTCCTCATATGATCTGACCTGGAATACCCAATAGAGCGTGCTTTAGTTGTAGAATGAGGAGTGGGCCAGTATAAGATCTAACTGATTTAGTTTTCCATGCGCAAATGTCCATCTTCCACCCAGATCTGAGTGTGAAACATTAACATAAAATTGAACATGCTTCCCTAAAAAAATACTCACTTCTCTCTGCGCAGAGCCCGAAACAGATGAACAATAAAAACCCGCCCAATTCTTAAGAATTTTCGGGGCATCTGATAAACTTTGGAAATGCGTCTCTTGAAAAAAGATAACATCGGTAAAAAGCCCTTTGAGCCAGCTCCCTACAGCATAGGCTTTACGTCTGTTGTTTAGGCCATTAGCATTAAAAGACAAAATTGTTCATTTATTCCTATTCAACATTCAACAATAAATGGGATTCATAAAGTGACTTGTGCCAGCTCTGAACGGGGCCAGAGGTTTAATATGATATTAATTATAACATATTGAACGTACCATCCTAGCCTTAACTCTGATCCTGATAGGGATATAACTTAAAATACATAGAAGTCCTTCGTATAAAATCCCTTTCTAGAAGTTAGGAAACTAAAAAATGCGAATTGTACAAAATGTGCATTGAGCAGCAGTTTTAGATAGCAGTTGAAACATAGCACTACAATAGCATAGATGCCTACTCTTTCTATAGGATAGCAAAAAGTGTGAATTGTGCAAATTATGCATTTGAGCAGCAGTTGTAGATAGCAGCTGAAACATAACACTACAATACCATAGGTGCCTAAGAGACATTCTTCATTTAACATATCTGGCAGCATAGAAAACTAATAAAAAACACTTCGAAGAAGCTAGTGTGCTAAAACATAAGCAGCAGATCATAATAGCAGCCGACATGTAAAGTGCAAAGAAGTATATATATACCTGAGAAAAAACATAAAGTGCCTAGTGCTCAATCTCCACCTAAAGTGCATACTGCGTTTCAGTAAAATTTACCCGTATATTGACAATTTCTCTGCCAAGTCTATTTATATTCTGAAACAATGATACTTTGCCTAAGAACTCTCTTTTTTCTGAATGCTTCACCCCCACTACCTCCCCCATGACCCACCCCTTGAAGGAAGAAAAACCCCGCTATTCCCACTATTCCCTCCTTCACCCTCTTTTTGCTGGATGCCATTTTGTTGCATCCTTTGCGTCTCCTGATTCACCTCCTACCCGCCCTAAAATGTCCTCAACTAGGAGATCTAATAACAGATCATATTATAATCCGATGCAAACTTTTGACTACAGAGTTCCTTTCAATATGCAGCACTCAGATCTTCCAAAAGGGTTTGTGCCTCTGATGTATCCGTAAAGACAAAACCTTTTCCTTTAGCCAGGACTTTTAGTTTAGATTGGTGTACAATTGATGCTTGTGCTCTTTTAGCCTTAAAGGAGTAAATCATTTTAATAAAATCCTCTAGTCTATGTGCTGAGGCTGCAGACATATCAGAAAAAAATTCTAAAATGTTGGATCTCAGAAGTGGAAAATGATCTCTTGGCTATTGCTGTATTTAAAAAAAAATCTTTAATTCTGTAGTCTGAGAAGTTCATTGGAATCGTACGTGGGTATTTGGCATTTAGATTTTTCTGTGCAGGAACTCTGTGTGCTCTGGTGACTGTGAGATCCCCTTGCAGCTATGGTATTACCTTTCTTAGGAGTGACTCAGAACACTTTACCATATCAGTGTTTTCCATGCCTTCCGGAATTCCGACCAAGCGCAGATTAGATCTTCTGTTATAGTTTTCAAGTCCTTGAAGTTTTTGCGCAAGTGTAGCGCATGGAGATCCTTATGCATAGCTGCGATATTGTCCTCTAGGTCTGAGACATGGTTCTCAACTACCATAATCCTTTTAGGGATGTTAAAAAAGTTTTCATAAAGCTTAGACAGCCTTTCATGTAACTGTGAGATTTCAAGCATTTGGGAAACTTTAAAATCTCTTAGTTCTTGTAAGTTGATTGTAAGCATGTTTTTTATTGAAGAATTTCCTTTAGTTTCCTCACCTGCTATTGCTTAGAATAGATCTAATTCTGATTCAGAAGAAGACTCAGACACTAATACTTCTGTCCTTGATTGAGTGTCGTTTGTTGCCCTTTCGGCGGGCTGTAGAAATTTTTGGTCTTCTTGGATAGAAGGAGGATTATCAGGGGTCAATTCTAAAGAGACTATTTCAGGTTGCAAATGTGAATAAGGCTGTAGATGAACTACCTAGACAGGTGGAGTAGGCTGAGCAGGATAGCATTGTAGAGTCTGCTGATCTGAGTGGCCTAATTGAGATTCAAGACTTGGGCTCTCAGAGCTAGAGTGTAGCATGTTTTTTGACTTGCCTTGTGTGGATAGATGCTTACTAAAAAGAGGATATTGCTTGGGACTGAACAGGTTGTCATCACCCCTGTTAGCTCTATCTCCTGTTCCGCAGTCTCCACCTATAGCCAGTGCATTTAAGTCTGCTGGGTCTGCTGGGTCCACTGAGTGTTCAAATGGGGTTTCATCCTCATCTGAGGGTTTGTAGATAGTATTCTGATCAGACTGTTTTTCTTTTTCAGCTAGAGCCTTTGCCTTAAGCTCCATTCTCTGCTTAGCATTCCTTTGCCCCCTCCGCATTCCTCGGGGGCAGGTGAAGGTGTTAACGCTGTTTGACCCAGCGGCCCGGAGAGCTCTTTCCCCTTCTCAGCTTTACTCGGTTTACCTCGCATTTTCCAGGTATGAACTTTCTCACTACCTTGCCTCTTTTCCCCCGACTTCTTCTCCTCGCCTCTTCCTCTTCCCCTTCCCTCAGCTCCTCTCTGCCACTGAAGACGGAGTACGCAGGATATAGAGGCCATGTGCAACAGGCTTTTCTGCAATCTACGCGTTAAAAGGGAAAGTATTGGACAATGAGCAGTGGACAGTAAAGCAGTCTTTTCTTTTTTTACAGCATAGGAGACAGGGGCAGTGGGGAAAAGCTTTTCAGCACACTGTACTTATGCAGGTGGTGGACAGCAGGCGAACAGCTGGTGCATGGCAGCCTTTCTTTCTTTTAATCAATATGTCACAGGCGTTTTGTGATGCTTTGGTGTTTTTGGCGCTTGGGACTAATCGTTTAAAGTTTTTACTACTTTGGTGTTTTTGGCTTTTTTTGGGGTGCGTTTGGCATTAGGGCGAGGCAGCAGGGACGCTAGAATTAAATCTTTAATTTGGCCCTTCATGCCTTTCACTTTTCTTGCGCCGAAGCTGGCCGAGACTCACTGGGTTTCTTATCCTCCAAACTTGCTGGTCCCGCAGCTCCCGCAACCCTTGCCGCTCACTGCTCGCTTGCTTTATTTGCTTAATAGTCCTTTCCAGGTGCTGCCGGTGTCCTTCGATCCCTTTTTCCTCCAACCTCGCTTGTTCACTTTGCTTTAATCGCTTCCGTTTAGGAATCGGAGTCATCGGAGCTTTGGAAACGCAGCGGCCATTCTTCTCCAGAGCGTCTCGTGGGCGGGGCATCAGTGAATCAGGTGATGCTGACGGCATCGTGTGTGGGTCACGTCAGTCTCATCCCCAAACTCCTGTACCATCCCCAAACTCCTGTACTATAAAGATTTTAAATATTTGAAATTCAGGACTAGCCAAAATGCTGAACCAAAAAGATTGTGCTAATGAAGCCCTGTTAATATAGATCTGTCTGTACTATAGCCCTTTTTGAAAGGAGCGGTTGAATTTTGTCGTCTATGAAATTGCTTCCTTATTGGGAAACAGAAGAGAAGTTGGGAGCATTCCCTGCCAGGGATGGAGTAAAACTCAAATCTGGACCGTCTGCAACACCTTAGGGTGTTGAATGATAATCTCCCAATTGTACAAATACAACTGTAATGGTTTCCCTACCAAGGCCCCAGAGGCTGGATTAACTCCTACCTGCATAAGTGGAATTGGCGGCATTGCTACCACCCCGATATCTGCCTCGCTAGGCATCATAATCAGCTCCTCTATTGTGGGTGGGGTAGAAGTTGGAGGAACCAGAGGGAGCACCTCTTGCCCTCTGATAGTAACCTCTGGAAGCCTGGTTGAATCCATGGCCTAGTGCTTGGCCTCAAAACCGCCTGGCCCTGACAAAAAGGCGACCCTGGAACACTTTCTTCATAGATGGCTGGGCCTTGTCCAAGGCAACACAAGTCCTTAGATCTTTTACACATTTTTCACCAAATAACAAGTCATTCACTATAGTGCTCACATTTGGGGAGGCCAACTCTGCCAGTTTCGGCTCAATCCTCATCAGAAACAATTTCCTATGCTTGGTGGACATAGCACAGTTATCATTGCTGAGGAGGCAAAATGCCCTTTGGGCCCATTTGAGGATTTTACTAATATTCAACAGTGAATGAGCTTCCTTCTCCTGAAAAGCCAGTTCAAAAACTTGTCTGAGAGGCCTGGAAAGGCCAAGCAATGTATCTTGCCATACAGGCCATGTCCTGTCTAGACCTATTTTGGCATCTGTCCCAAACTTCTTAAGGAAGGTCCCATGTTAGAATCTAATTCCGGCATTTCCACCACTTTGCCAACGAGAGATGGCCTAGGGCATTCCGACCTCAGTGCATGGCACACCTCACACTCAAAGCCATTGTGCAGCCTGTTCTAAATATAGTGCACCACCTCCATACAGGGCACCAATTCTGTGGATCTAGGATGAACAATATTTTCTAATAGCAGGTTCTTATGATCTATCTGTGGTAAAACAGCAGTGGCATGGTGCATCTTGTGTTTGCGTTTTTAATGCTGGCTGTGGATCATAATGGGGAATGTCCGGATCTGACGGTGGGGAAGAAGACGTAGAAGACAAGTTTGTCCGGGGGAAGTTGAACCCGCTTAGATACCTGAAGGACCCTTGGATGGAATGCTCCTATACTCAGGACAGAGGCCGCAATCTGAGAGCGGACGTCCGAAGTAGAAGAGGAAACCCTACCTGAGGCTCTTTGGGTGAAGCCCACATCATTGATCATAACATTGCCATAAATGGAGTCCCCAGGGTACCCTCACAACTCTTGCAGTACGTATTTGACTAGGGGTTGTGAGAAAGGCATCAAAGCCCTGATTAGGGCTCAATTAATGGAATCCTCCACTTGAGCATCAAGTGCTTCCACCAACCTCTCTTCCAAATGGAGCTCATAAGGAACTTATGTGTATTCAATATATCCTTCATCCTCATCAGTGTAGTACACCATGCTGTTTTGGGAAAAATGCAGTGAATGGCTGGGAGAAGTTCAGGGAGTGGTATAATCCCCAGAGAAGGTATATTAAATCCTAATAGGCATAAACCCAAAACCAAATGGCCCAAAAAACAGCCAAATTCAAGTGGATGGATCCACCTGCATTTATCCCTAGGGCAGAGCCCTTAATTCGTGCTTATTTACCCTGTCGGTCCTTCTCAGGGGACTGGAGTGTTGCACGCATTGTGCAAAGCCATTCGGATAGTCCGAGGACCTGGATTGGCTTTATGTGCATGTGCTAGCACAACAACAAAAAGAGGACTGTGCCAAGTGGACCTTCCTCTCTTATTCCCTGCTCCTGCTCCACACTGTAAGGTGCCAGGCAGTGTTAAAACAATGAGCCCTGAGGAGCACCATTCTGAGAGGTGGTTACAGTAGATAATTTTGGATAGGTATGTTTGTGACATGTAAGATTTATGAAGCCACGTGCCCCTCCTCGCTGAGACAGGCCGCATAGATTTACTATCCCCAGGAATAAGAAAATCTGCACATATGCCGTGGTGGGCAGGTAGAGAAGTCACCACCATGGTGTGGGATTGTTGACTGCCACATGGAGCTGGTAGTCCGGAGCAAAGGTAGGTATGTGGGAGGCAATATAGAGAGCAGAAAATGGGAGCAGGCATGGTACGTGCAACACCCACAATGTCGGCCAGCGTTAATTTTTGTGAAGGGGAAAGAGGGAGGGGACCGGGCTAGCAAGGCCTCACTGGGACAGGAATGAGCAATAAACCAGCAGGGACCATAGGAAGCATGTCCTTGCAGGCAGACATATAACTGAGAGGTGGCAGCAGGAACCACAGGAGATGTGGTCCCAGTAGTGATTGCAGAAGAAAGTATGGAGGCAATGCAGGTTGTGCCTAGGAATAAAGTGGCTGAGGGCCCAAAAAGGAGCATGGAAGTGGGGCAGTATACCTGGGAGGCAGGTAGAGAGAGGGCAATCAGGTGGTAGTTGAACTTTGCAACAGATAACACAAAGGGACAAAGGACAGATGCCGGAGCTGTGATGCTAGAATTGGGTGGGGGAGGAGGAGGAGGAGTTAAAGGTGGCAGATAGTTGAGTTTTCAGAAGGGCAGAGCAATGGCTAAAAATGCCTCTATTCAGGACTTATGGATGCAAGGGGGAATGGGGTATGGCACCGGTACAAAGGGGGGGCATTTCACAGTAGCTGGGAGGGGATGGCTGGGGCCACATGTTAAACTCACAATGGGAGCAGCCATGGCAGGAATGTGGGTGGTGGACCAGGAGCAGGATCAAGAAGGACAATGGAAATGACTGCCAGGTTAAATAAAGGGTCAGACAGGCAGGGATATTAACCCCAACATGCTGGGCCTTCCTTTCTCTTTGTAGGCACCAGCACACAGTGGTAGGGCGGACTCAGGAGAAGTGGGTGTGGCTCATCTACCCTGAGGTGAATAGAAGGTAGGGTCATAGGCTGCTAGCTGAATGATGGTTGGGGATTGTGCATCCACTGGCATATGAAAGTCTGGGGTGGCCTCAGTAGTTTGTTGGTCCGGATGGATTGGTGCAGTTCCCGGGGTTGAGGAGTGCAGCATGGATAGGCACAAACAAAAGGTACAGTCAGCAGGCCGCAATACAGCCCCCTGGCACAGTCTGGATTGCACAAGGAGACAGCAGCATGCAGGTTACAAGGCCGTGGACATGCAGGTGGTGTTGCATGCTTGTCACTTGAGTAGAGGGAGGAGGTCATGCAGCTGCATTATGACAAAATGAGCTTAGAAGAAGGTGAAGTGGTAGACGACAGTCCTCCTGGGCAGGAGGAAAATAATTGGTGGAAGGGCGGTGCATGCAGGGTGAGGGGAAATTAACACAATTGTAACTAGCGTTTTTCAGACAATGGTTCAGAGGGAACGTGGTGCTATGCTGCATGGTGATGGCCCTTCATGACTGGTTAGGTGAATGGATCCGGAGCAGCGGCCTACCTTACTACCCGGTAAGGTTGATGAACTCGCAGGTGCAGGGAGGTGCAGAGTCACAAGAGTGTTGACCTGCGTAGGTGCTGGAGCACAGGTATAGCGGGGAAGTGAGATGACAGAAAGGTTTATATGTTAAAGATGCAGGAGTTTGGAATAAAGGTGCAGACAACAAACAGTAGGAGTGGAACATTTCAAAACACGTCAGACAAACCGGTGAGGCAGGAGGAGACAGCACAGGCAGAGACACAAAATTGAGGGACAAGGGCAGTCAGGACAAGAGAGCACACAAACCAGAAGGGAAGAGAGGGCAGCAGCACCAAGACAAAGGAGACAGATAAGAGATGGGGATTGAGGAAAGCAAGGAACTCAAAATACAGCAATTGCTTTTTTGGTGTTGAAAGAGCCTCTGGGCGCCAATCTAATATTAGCAACCAAGGAGAGGATATGGAAGGGGAGAATGTTGAAATGATGACGATACTAAACAGCGATATCTGAGGTAAAGAAGGTTTCCAAGGAGGAAGAATATGAGTTGTCAAACCGGCTGTGAGTGCAGATGACAACAGAGAACTGGACGACAGGAATTTTAATTTTCGCAAGAGTATACTGCAATAAATTTAAAAAACGGTGTGTTTCATTGTTCAAATATATAGATGTGATCCGAAAGGCACAAATAAACTATAGGGGGTGCTCATGGGTTCAATCTGATGAGGGGTTCTGGGATCAGGATGGCGTGGGACACCAAAGCAAAGTGGGGTGAAATTTACAATGATCTGTGGCAACAGACAATGGGACCATCCAAGATCGGTAAAACCATATTTACAGCAAGTGGTTTTCCTTTTGTGTACCATCCCTTTCAGCCCTGTCCTACCCGAGAGGGGGTGGGAGTGACACCACAGAATCTGGGGGCACTCGAGACTTGTTGGGATTTCAAAAAAGGTTGCTGTGTAAGAGAATATTGCAAATGTCAGTATGTGTGCTCGAAGTGCACAGGTAGACAACCCCTGGTACAGCGCCATGGGGCTCGGGCAGCAGACATGGACAGCACACAGTACAGTGGACAACACAAGCAGGCAACACAGGTTTCCCTCTAAGAAATGCAGCTTGGGGCTTTCGGGAGGACGAGGCGCACAAGTATATATGGGCAAGGCCTGATACTCCAATTGATGTGGAGCGTTTGGGCTTTTGGGTGAGCAAATGTGACAACAGGCAGGATGCCATGCTGCTACTCAGGGGTTTTTGGGAGGGTTTCAGGCTGGGGCACAAGGACCTAAAGGTGTGTAGAATGGCCGGAAACCTGAAATCGGCACAAACACACAAGCAATAGGTAAGAGCAGAACTACAAAAGGAGGGAAGAATGATTGGCACCTTCAAAGAATTGCCTCAGCCGGATTGGATTTTATCACCTATTGGAGTGGTGCTGAAAAAGGATTCAGGCAGTATTGGCTCGTAAAACATCTGTCATGGCTGAGAGGGAACTCAGGCAATGATTTTAGGAGGCTGCATCAGTCTCTTATTCCTCAGTTGACTGAGCCATGGATTTTGTAGAAAGGGTAGGGCAGGGGGCCTAAGTGGCACAGTGCAATGTCATTGAGTCAGTTATTGCCTCTTACCAGTGCAACCGGAAGACTTTCATTTGTTTGGTACGCAGTTCAAAGGACAATGGTATGTGGATAAAGCATTACCCAAGGGATGTTCCATATCATGGGCATCGTTTGAGCATGTTGTATGCCATACAAGTCACTGAACTATGGTGGATTATCTGGATGATTTTATTTTTGTGTGGCTATGTGGTTCTGTGGACTGCCAGCAAATGTTGGCAAGTTTTGAAGAGCTCATGGGTGAGTTGGCAGTGCCATTGGCCTCGAAGAAGACAACAGGCCCAGTACAGTTCTGGGGCTGGCTTTCATCAGGACCAAGAAAGTGGAAGGTGAGAGGACAGGTCTAACAGAGTGTGTATAGCCGTCTATGTGAGGCGCACGCTAAGGCGCCTTAACTGGCAGAGGGGGTATTCCTCTTATTTCCAATCACCAAAGATTAATGGGACAGGCTCCATGAGTCAGGAGTAGGGGTATTCTGTCACAGCTACCATTTGTAGCTGACAGAGCTCATACCGCAAACCTGTGTGGCCTCTCTCCGACTTCGACCACGGAGTCGGAGAGAGGCCACACAGGTTTGCGGTATGAGCTCTGTCAGCTACAAATGGTAGCTGTGACAGCATACCCTACTCCTGACTCATGGAGCCTGTCCCATTAATCTTTGGTGATTGGAAATAAGAGGAATACCCCCTCTGCCAGTTAAGGCGCCTTAGCGTGCGCCTCACATAGACGGCTATACACACTCTGTTAGACCTGTCCTCTCACCTTCCACTTTCTTGGTCCTGATGAAAGCCAGCCCCAGTTTCCAGGCACTGGCTGAAATATGTTGACCCCACTGGATGGTGGCGGCCATTGATACCTCCTTAGCCATCCCCTGCCTCCTTTTAATGCTGCCCATGGTCCATTATGAAATAATTCTAATTGGTATTTGGGACCATAGGGACAGCTTTTAAATATACACGCACTACACCATCACTGCACACTCACCTTGACAATAAACCAGCTCCGATGCAATTGCAGGCGTCGCAGCACACTTGGGGTACATTCGGTACCCCAAGTGGGGGCCGATGAGGAAGCATGCCACCAACTAGGTTGGTGGGTGAGGCCTTTCTTCAAAACCTAAATGGTTTCCCTTGACTAAGAGACTATTCTGTTTCTTCATATCTACATACACATATCCCCCTCGACCGTGGGGCTAGTTCCTTTTGATTTTCCACATTCGTACTCAGGGGAATTGAACCAGCTTCCTTTTTTTCTCTCTCTCTCTTTAATTTATATGACCAGTACAGTACTCTCATTCCTAGAAATCCAACTGGATTCTAACTCTATGGAGGAAAAGTCGCAGAGGGACAACCAGATGCACATGCAATTACTATTGGATACAATGTTGGTAAAGAATAAGATGACAGTCAAGAAAGTACAGGTCTTGCTAGGACATTAAAAAAATGAACATGCAGAGAAGTGAGGGTAGGTAGGATGTTCTGCTAGAGATTGGGCAGGTCACTTTCAGGTGTTTTGCAATCACATCACCACATACAGTTGACAGTCGGCACAAAGGAGGATTTACACACCTGGCACAGGTTTCTGGCAGAGTTCAATGGCATACACATAGTGGTCCCAAAAGAGATTGAATGGGAGGTATTGATTTATAATTATGCAGTGGGGGCATGGGGTTTGGTTGTTACTGGCAGGACAGGTGCTGTGCCGAAGAATAGCCTGAAGGCTGGAAACAGGGGGGCGGGAGCATTGGTTTTCTGAAATTCTTCCCGCTGGTGTTGGTGGTGATGATATGGGGTCAAGAAGCAGCTCACAGGAAGGTCCTGATGAGTGTAGATAACATGGCAGTGGTTCATATTGTTAACAACAATCCACCAGAGATGTGAATGTTATCAAGCTGTTGCGGGTGTTTGAGCTGGTTTGTCTGAGACATGATTTGGCGTTCAGGGCTTAACACATTCCGGGGCTGGACAATAGCAATGTAGCTGCTTTGTATAGTTTGCAGTAGGATAGGTTCCATGTGCAGGTCACGGAGGCAGCCAAAGTCAAGACACCCATGCTGGTGGACATGTGGAACATAGGTGAAAAAAAATGCTTCAGTTGGTGGTTGGGTTGCTGGCGGAATCCACCAGTTGGTATTACAATCAAGCATGGGAGGAATTTATTACCAGGGGTGCACAAAAGACATTTGAGTGCTGGAACAGGGACAAGGATGTGGCCCAGTTTATATTAGCAATGACTGTCAATGGTCTTTCTCATGTCACGATTACAGGAAATTTGGGTGGGAAAGCATGTATAGGCACTTTCCTGTGTGGGAATGCTCCATTAGCTAGATAGTTAGGGAGGGGGAGATTAGAAGCTTGGGACAGAGAAGGAGGGGTAGTAGGACCAGGGCGAGGAAACCTCTGACAAGACACCTTTTGGCAATATATTGGGAGCACTGCCCACCATCTGCTATGGGAGAGAGGAGACGTTGTTCTTTGTAACTCTGATGTCATAGATGTTCTTTGGTGCCTTCAGGGTGTCAGAATTGGTGGGTTAGGAAAGAGGTCAAGGGTTTAGAATGGGGAGAAGTGGTCATAAGGACCCCCAAGAAAGACATCCTCATGCACCATTCCAAGACAGACTAAAGGTCCAGGGGAAAGACAGCGGTCTTGAAAGAATTCCCAGTTCCAGCATTATGCCCTGTTATCCTGGCCAAAGAAATGAAGGCAGCAATGGGGTACGTAGAGGGTGTGGTTTTTCAGTATACCAGCAGGACCAGGATCACCTTTCAACAGCTGTGTGTGCTAAGGAAAGCATTAACTAGTGTGGCAGAACCCCAAAAGATTATGGAACACGTTCTATCAGAATTGGGGTGGCCATGTATGCGGCAAGACTGGGTTGGGGCAGGGATGGTTTGATGCAGCTGGGCAGATGGTCATCGGAGTGCTTTAGAGATTGGTGGGGTGGGAGCAGTGAAAGGAGGGATATGTGGTGGCATCTGACATATTTTGTTTTTTCAGGTGCAGTGCCTGGTCCAGTAGCAGTCGACCTGTCCATTTGGATCATGGGACATTCTTTAATAAAATGGGCTGAGAGACATGAACTTCAAAAAGGTCAAGGCGTTAACCTTGGGTTCGATGACAGCTTGTTCAAGGTCACATGGCAGGGAAAAGTGGGGATGCCATGGTGAGAGTTACTGCATTATTTAAACAAAATGTTGAGGTGCCATAGATGTCCGGATGTGTTCATTATTTATTTAGGGGAAAACAACATTATGTTTTCGAAAGGGTTAGCGTTATTGAAAGAAATGAAGAAGGATATGTGGGAGATCAAACAACAATGGGCAGGATGTTAGGTGATCTGGACAGAATTAATTCTGAGAAGAGAGTGTAGGGGGGCAGACAACCTGCCACAAAAGATAAGGCTCGACACAAGGTGAACAGGGATATGAGGTTACAAAACAGAAGCAACAAGAATGACTGACCAAGGTCCAGCTCAACCAATACACAGGTATTAAAGACAATCTGTCAAATAGGTGCAAAAACACTTCCTACATCCGTCATCCAGAGATGTGAAATGAATCAAAACATAAGACCAAAGATGGAAGGTGCACTCATTGTATCTGGACACATTCAATCAAATAGTCCAAACGGTATAGTATTTCTCTTCTTTTTATTCTTGAAATTCTTTTCATTTCGATCATTCAGACACGAGCAATGTACAGCCAAAGCGTTTCGTTCCGTACAGGAACTTCATCAGGGCTCTTTCAAAGAGAGTAGAATATAGATGAGGTACTCCTAGGGCAGTATGTGCTCCTTTATGACTCGTTGCGTCACAAACAGAATTAATAGGCCATAGGAAAGTTATTTCATTCCTTGCGTATTATCATCCCATGTGTGAAATGATACAAATTGGACCCTCATACGATCCAAATGATGAGAAGCATTCAGAGTAGTAAAATTCCTATAGGACGTGCAGTATAAGCCTTGTATCCGGCGTTCGGTCCAAGCAGGGTAGCTGTCGAGTACTCGACAGCTACCCTGCTTGGACCGAACGCAACGTGACGCAACGAGTCATAAAGGAGCACATATGGAGAAGTGTGGCTCACTGGTTAGAGTTGCAGACCTGGAAGCAGAAGCAGACCTGGAAGCAGAGTTCAGCCTGGGACCAGGGTTCAATTCCCGGCTCGGCTGGGTCTTGAGTCCATAAATTGTCCATGGACTCGATAATTCTCGCTCCAGTGCATACTTGATTCATGGGTTCACACTCTGTGACTCTGGGCAATAGCTTGCTTAATCTCCACAATGGCCCCTCGCGGCGGGATGCCTGGCTTTCACCTTGTGGATGCCCTGCTGGGTTATCTCACAGGGGAATACCAGGACGGGTTCCCTAAGCAAGCGCTTAGAGACCGGTTGGTGATTTGCGCTATATAAATATCTGCACATTTACATTTACATTTACATACTGCCCTAGGAGTACCTCATCTATATTCTACTCTCTTTGAAAGAGCCCTGATGAAGTTCCTGTACGGAACAAAACGCGTTGGCTATACATTGCTCGTGTCTGAATGATCGAAATGAAAAGAATTTCAAGAATAAAAAGAAGAGAAATACTATACCGTTTGGACTATTTGATTGAATGTGTCCAGACACAATGAGTGCACCTTCCATCTTTGGTCTTAGGGATATGAGGTTATTTTATGGGGACAAGATTTCAGGAGAGTAGAACATCTGGATTTGAGGTATGATGTACCAGAATTATTTAGAGGGTGCGGAGTGCATTTGTCTTGCTACAAGATGGAGTTATATCTATGCCAGGAGCAAGCGGCTTTGGATTGAGCTCTGAACGTGCTTAGATGAAATAGTGGATCCTATTTGTGGGGTCAGAAAAGTCAGGGATACCTTAATTGAGTGGTGGTTGGGAGATAAGTTGCCATGGTTATTGATTCAGATTATTGTTGGGCAAATAGAGAAGCAGGAAAATGGCGCTGCCAATAAAATTACACCTGAAGGAAATAATAAATAAATGTGAAGATGTAGGATTTGTTAATAGTTAGATGTTAATAGATGGATTGAAACTCAATCAATCAATCAATCAAACAATCAATCAGGGTTCTTGTAAAGTGAGACTACTCACCCATAATGGCCTCAAGACGCGAAGTGGTAAGAGAGTTAAAGTTCAACAATTCAATAACAGGGTAGGAGTTAGATAGTTTGCAAGATGAATAAGTAAAGGAGGGTGCAAAGATTAGGGGTGGGGTAAGGAGTCATAGGTAACTGGTTGTATAGCGAGGTCTAGTTTTGTTAGGCAAGGACCAAGGGGCTTCTGGTTGTAATGCGTGCCTGTTTTGAATAAAGCAGCCTTTTACACACAATAAAGCACAATTGTGGTCTGTGCTGCTCCCTTTTTACCCAATATGAATGCTAATACTTAGAGTAAATTACTTGTGTTATATGGTGGCTGCTAAACCAAACTCGATGTATGTGATAATGAGATCTCATCTAAAAGTGAACCAATGTCTTAAGACAGCATATGACTGGGTGGAATGTTTATAAGACACATATCATTTCCAACTTGTTATTCAGACCATTCAGGAAAGACTGTCCAAATACTTAATCCAAAATGTTTCCCTCTGTGAGGGAGCCTTCTATATGTTAGTGTTTGGATTATTAACAATGATCTTTTTGATGACAGTAAAATGAGGATGGGCTGTGTTACAGTGGTGGTCCAACCAGTGAACTATAAAACTGCAATTTCTGTTCCTCAGGATCCCATAACAATTGATCTATTGCTTGGAATGAGGGGTGAGATTGATTATACCTTTTTCAAATGCCGCCAGCACCTGACCGTCCACTTGTTCAACTGAATCCCCTAGAAGACTACAATGCCTGCCCCTCTGTTGGAATGAAGGATCCAGAGATTCAGAGCCTATAGATATCTTACCACCACCCAAATTAAAACATCAGTGAATCAGCTGATTGATCCAGGCACTCCTCCTGATCACTACCCAAGAGATCAGAAGAGGAAAAAAAGCCTCTTGACCATCCCCCTATGGTCATCTGCTCCAAGCTGCCAGGGCACAGAACTGAGAAGCTTGAAGATGCTGTGATATAGATTGTGAGCTCAAAGTCGTGGGGGTACTGGCTTCAGAATGCAGAGGGTGCCCGCATCCAGCAGGAGCTTCTTGCAGATCACATAGAGGTGGTAAGATAAATAAAGAGGGAGCCAATGTATCACTGGAATATGTAGCTTCCTTAAGGCCAGGGCAAGAGGGGTTACTCACATATGCATCAGGCAGGCTGAATCACTTGCCCAGGGTTGCTGCAGCAGCATTCGGAGGCAGACCAGTTGTTAAAAATGCATCCATTGTGCACTGAGTATGGGGTAACCTAGTATAGTTTGCAGATCCTGTAATGCCAATCTCGTCTGAAGTGGATGAGCCCAATGGAACCTTTACTTTTTTCTCAGTGTTCGAAGAGGGAACAGAAGATGTGTGTGCTTTATCTCCTTTCAACCCACTGTGGTAGTCACCAAGCCATTGCCCCCTTAACCGGTATTAGGCGTATTTTCTCCAGCTTAGGGGAGGATTCAGAACCTGCTGTACAAAGTTTCTTTGTTTTTTTGTGGGCATCCTGACTGAGTTCCTTATAGTGCCTCTGCTGTGTCACTTCCTCTATGCCCAGGGCTTCCACCTCTGTGTGGCCTCTATTCTTACCACCCACATGCAAAGTATTCACCGCCAAGCTAAAAAATTTTAAACAGGCAGTCCTGTAGCAGAGGTAATGCATCTGGAAATTCAGACCTGCTATAATGTTGCCATGCAACCTGGAGGCAGAGCCAGTCCCCCTGTACCTTGGGGAGGGTGCCAACTGGACTTCCGGCACCAGGATGCAGAGCAGAGTTTCCGTTCTCCCTCCTTTGCCTACATGCAAGGCGAAATAGCCAAAACAGAAGAGGGCCAATAGCACGCCACCACACTCTAGTGCTGGTGTCTGAGCAAAAGTTAGTCAGCACCCAGTCACTGCTGGCTCCTGTCCTCACGGCAGCTAAGTCAAGCGAGATCTGCTGAAGACCAAAGGCAGAGGGAGGCTGAGGAATCCACTGGTAGAGAAGTGGTAATCTGGGGATTCAGGGTGGATTGATGGGTTAACTCAAGCCGGCATAGGTGAACCAGGCGGGATCTTGAGCGCCAGGCCTTAGCAGCAGTCTAACTGGAGGCCACAATCTTTTCTGCCCAAGTGTGACTGAGTTCACTTCACCGAATTGCTGTCCCCTCTGGGCAGATCTCTCATCTATGTCATCTTCATTTTCTGATTTGGATGTGGGGGGACACAAGGCTCCTGCCTCTGGAGGCTAGCTATCATCTTCTCCTGCAACACAGAGAGGACAATTGAAAGCACTAGCTTTGAAGGCCGCACATCTTAAAACTCAAGTGATTCTACCGAAGCTTTCTAAAAACATGGGTATTGTTCAGTCATGACTCAGAGTACTCTAAGCTTCCCAGTCAATTCTTCAGAAGGTAGTGGAAACTATTAGCTCGGAGCTTACCCAGCATGAAAGGCAGATCACTACTTTATCTTCAAGGGTGGAGGACTTGGAAAATCGGTCTTGTAGGAACAATTTGCAGGTGTTAGGGATTCCTGAGGGGGCTGAAGGGGATGATCCCTGAGGTTTCTTAGTTTCTCTGTTCCAAGAAGCCTTCCCTGCACTAAACAATTGGGATATGGATTGTTTGATCCAACGTGCACACCGTTTCCCTTTTCCACTTCCCAATAAGCCCTCCAGGTATCATCAGGCTATATTGATATACAGTGGCAATTTCATTCTTCGGCAAGAGATCTATAGAGTAGCCACTCCTAAGCAGAAGCATCAACATTTTTGTTCGATCAGATTTCTGCCACCAAACAGTCATGAGGCACTGACAACTCCAGAAGCACATGCCAGCACTACAGAAGCTTAGGGCCTGTGTCTCTTTTATGGAACCTGCAGCTCTGTGGATTCAGAAGGATGGCCACACCTTTTATTGTTATGATAGTGTAAAGGTCCATGAACTGCTAACTAAGTGGCAACCAGTGGGCTGAGGATATTCCATCTTGTTCTGCCCTTTTCTCTTCCTTTCCTTTTTCTTCCTTTCTTTTCACTGTCTCTCTCTCTCTTGTTGGGTTGAAAGGGCTCCTTCGGTATTTGCATTATGGTTTCTGTATGTCGGGGGCAGAAGAGTAAAGGAAGAGGAGGAGGGAGTAAAAGAGGGGGGAGGTTGAGGGAGATAAGAAAGAAAAAGAAAGAGAAATCTTAAGATTTAACAGGGAGAGGGATCACCCTTTCTGTGTAGGGAAACTTAAGTACAAGTCCTAGGGCAGTCAAGGCAGGGCTTTCTTTTTGGCTATTTATTTTTTTGTAGGGATTTTGGCCTTGGTCTGTCTCGTACTTCTTTCTTTGTTAGTTGGCTCTTTTCTATCCCTTAAATCTTCTCTTCAAGTGGTCCTCATCTTTAGATAATCCGTGGGGGTAGGGGCATGGACCCTTGGTATAGTGGGCATATAACTAGGGGGCAGGGGTGAAAGCTAGGGTGGGTTGGGGAGAGGGGTGGGGAAGAGGGGTCACTTTTTTGTCATGCTGAGTATGTGGGCCAACTTGTTTGGTAATTGACTTTGAGCAAGGCCACTTACAGCTATAAAAACTGTTATCAGAATATTTGCTTATATCTTTTTTTTACAAACTGTAAGGTGGTGGATTAGTTTGTGGATATTATGGACTAATAACAGCAGGTAGGATTATTGGTGGTCCTGTCCAACAGCTACATAGCCTCTCATATACTCTCATGGAACATTAATGGGGTTAAATCACTATGAAACCAGAAACGGATATGGGAGGAACTCAATATACTCCAGCCTCTAAATCTCTGTCTACAGGAGACTTATATGTCTCAGACGGAAGGCCTACTATTGAAATAGCTTGATTATCAGATGCTATCCCTCACTTTCTACTCTTCCGCTCAGAGGGAAGTCGCACAGTTCAGGATAGCAGGTGGGGGGTACTAAGGCAAAAGACAGATCTAGGGGGGTGTTGGTTTATAGCTACTATTCAGTAGGATAGTTAACAGCTCGCAATTTGTGTGCTATACGGCCCGGATACAGATGATCTACAGGTCTTTGACCCCCTCTCATCTGAACTTCATCTCTAGATCCCGCCCTATATCATCTGTGGTTATTTTATTGTGACACTATGTCCTAAAAAAGACATGGCATCCCAGCATGTATCCTCTGATCAGTTTTCTGGTGATCCTGCTCGGCGGGGCAAGTATCAGCTCCAAGGGGCAGTTCAGCAGTCACTCTCTTCAAATGCGTTCGTAGACTTTTGGCGGTTTAAGCATCCTCGGGATCCGGGGTTTACATTTTACTCTGTACCCCACAAAGCTTCGTCCAGCCTGGATATGTTTTTGGTTAGCAGTCATTTGGTTTCTTCCTCAAGTATTATACATAATGCGCGGGTCCTTTCAGATCATAAATCTCTGTCATTGTTTATGTCATTAGAAGTGGGCAATCAGACATTAGTTCCTCATTGGTGGAAATTTGAATGCAATCTTCTGTTGGAATATGGTTATGTTAGCTCTATTAATTCACATGTAAGTGAATTGCTTGAATTCAGTTTCAGATCAGCTCCACTCCAGGTGGTTTGGGATGCTCTTATGGCCTTGTTTTAAGGACAGACTCCAATTTGCCTCCCGTCGACATAAGGTTGAAATGACTGAGGAAATTGCAGCCAGGTAGTCTCTCAATGCTTTCGAAACTGATCTGAGTTATTGTCTGATGTTTGAGGATGGGCGACGGGCCACTCAGCTCTGGGAGCAGGCTACTATTCATAGAGCCTCTCTTAGAAAACAAATCTGCAATTGAGCAGTAAAATATGCCAGGGCTCAGCAGAAAATCTATTATGAAAAAAGTGAGGAACTGGGGTGTGTCTTATCATTTAGAGTAAGAAACAGATAGCTCAAATAATATTCAGCAGATCATGGATGAGACTGGGTCCTTAGAAACTGACCCTGAAGCAATCCTTCCCTGAGGGTATATCTTAATTTAACCAGCAGTATCTTGAATGCATGGCAATTTGTATCCAGTGATCCAAGTTAGAGTTACCCATCACACTTGGTGAGGTTAAAGACGCCATTACCTCTCTGACCAGATGCCATTAGCATTTTATGTTACCTTCTCGCAGTACATGACACCAGTTTGGAGGGATTTTCTTTAATTCTCAGAATTAGCTGGATATGATTCCTGAGTTGTGGAGGGAAACAAACATTATTACCTTCCCTAAAGTGGGCAAAGATTCCACACCTTGTGGGTCATACCGCCCTATCTCGCTACTCAATACTGATTCAAAGATTTATACATGCGTCCCCGCTAGGTTGCTGTATTTTTGCTGATTTGGTAGATCCTAACCAGCATTGTTTCATCCCAGGATGGGACACAACATCTCATGTCAATACTGCTATCATAGCACTGGGGTTATCTCCGGTTGGGGAGGGTCAATTGGAATGATATGTCTGTACGCAGGGAAGACCTTTTTTATAGGGTCTCCTGGCCCTTCCAATGGGGGATCATGGAGACCATATGCTTAGGATCAGTTTTTTTTCTCAGGAGTTAGACGTCTCTACTTGGGTCTCAAGTCTAGGTCATGTAGTGCGGGGCAATCAGATCTCATTGCTATACTCTGTGGGACGAGGCAGGGGTGTCCTCTCTCCACTCAGTTATTCACTCTTTCTATTGAACCATTTATTCACTCTCTAAAATGAACATTGGAGGTGTAACCCTTTAGACTTCATCATTTTGAGGGCAATATTTTAGCTTACATGGAAGACATTGCTGTTATGGCCCTACCCCGATTAAACGTCTATGTTAGACCTGGCACCATTGGCGTGGATCTCCTTTCCATTTTTCACTGTTTTCTCCTCTGGTTTTGCTGGTATTAGATGCTCTGGGTGCTGTGCCACTGCCATTCAGTGCCACAGCGTGAATGCTCCCTGTGTAAATATGACATGTGAATTGGTATATCTGTGATTGGCTTATTTGCTTTGCCTGTTAGTCCCTAGTAGCGTGGCCTGTGTGTGCCCAGGGCTGGTAAACCAAATGCTGCTGGTTGGCCTGCAGCACTGGTTTGCCCCACCCACAGAAGCAGCTTGTAAAGTGTATCTCAGACCTGCCACTGCAGAATCTGTGTGCAGTCCAGAACTGCCATCTTGGCTGTGAAGTGCACCCACTTCCCAGCCCCTGAACCTTCCCTTGGCATCATGTAAGTCACCCCTATGGTAGGGTGCATTGTATGTGTAAGGTAGGACATGCCCTGGTGTGTGTAGTATGTCCTGGTAGTGAATTACACCCAATTTCGGTAATTTCACTACTGTAAGGCTACCCGTTCTCCATAGGCCAGAATGGGCAGTTTGACTATTACACTCTATAGTCCTAACTGACCCCAGGAACATGGTAGGAAAACGAATTTAGTATGCCTGAGCTCAGAATATTAAAATACATTGTTTAGTGAAGTTTATTTTTATATTCTGTGTTTGAAAACGCCACTTTTAGAAAGTAGGTATTTTCTTGCCTTAGCCTTCCAGTGTGCTCTGCTGTTATGTGTATTGGCTGTCTGGTTTTGGAGGGACAGGGCAGGCTGAGTCAGACCTGGGTTGAATTGAGAGATCTGCATTTGGAGCATGGGAAAGGGTACCTCCTTGACCTGAATAGGGCTGTGCCTGACAAGGTGAATGCTGGCTCCACCTCCTACTGTGCGTCTGATGGCAGACCCCCTCTTTCTGAAAGGAAGGATGAAGCCTGGTAAACAAAGTGCTCCAGGACTGAGCAGAACTGGTTCTGGCTAGGTTCAGTGACTTGTAGCTTTTGAGAACAAAGACTTTTGGGGTATAAATACCTGTGCCAAAACCCCTACAATTTGTATTGCTCCTGGACCACAAGAAGAACCTCTGTCCGTGTAGCTGAAGGAATCTGCAGGAGGTGACTATCCTTGTGCTTGTGTGCTGTTTCTTGAATTGGCCTGCAGTGGTTACTACTGGACATGGAAGAGGAAGAAAAGGACTTTGAGAGAACTTTTTATTCATCTTGCTAAAGCAATCACCCAAGGGCTAGAAGAGAGCTAGCCTCCTGCTGAAGTCTCAGGCACATCAGACTTCACCACCAGCCTCCTGTTTCCTCCCAGCAAGGATTTCTATCTGCAGGAGAGGCTCCTGTGAGTTCCAGGGCCTCTAGTTCTACTACAGAGAAGAGAGTGCTGAAATCGTCTGCGAGCCGCCACAGCCGAAAGTGCTCGGAAAATCTTCGCGCTGCTGCCGCTGAGTGCTCGCAACCCAAGATCAACTCATTGCACGTTTGCGGGCCGCCAAGTGCTCGCTAAACCCGAAGATCGCCGCATCGTAATGTTTGCGAACCGCCAAACGCTCGCTAACCAAAGATCATCGCATCGAGTTCATCGCTTCACGACATAGCAGCACGGACGCCAGGTGTCCGCCATTTGCATCGCATCAGGATCATTGCTCCCTCGCAGAGCGCCATTTTCTCGCATCGCAACCTGATCGCACATGCAACAGGATCGTTGCATCGTCTCCTCCCTCGCGGCAAGGAGTCATCGCATCAACGTCCTAGCGTGCAGAAGTTTGTCGCTTTGTCCCCGCACGCTTCCGCAGATCAGCGCATCATCCTCCCTTGCGGCAAGGATTCAGCGCATCGCCGGCCTCGCGTGTGGAAAATCATCGCTACTGCTCCTTTGCGACATTTTGGTTGTTTTGCTACGAAATCCAGGTACTTTGTAAGTAAAAGGGTTGCAGAGACCACTGCTTTGAACTGAACGCCTCTTTGCACACTTTGAACTATTTTTGCAGCATTTCAAGAATAACCCTATTTTACAGTATTGTGGCTTTTTACCAGTATTGGTCTTGTGTTAAGTCTATATATAAAGATACTTATTTTTCTACAAATACTTGTGTGGTGTCCCTTTGTAGTGTTCTTCACTGTGTTACTGTGTATGGTCATAAATGCTTCTCACTGCCTCTGTGATAAGCCTTGCAACTCATGCTACGTTACCACAGGGTTGAGCAGGGGTTATCACAGGGTGTAGCCCCCTTACTCTGACTTAGGAAGAAGGGTCCCTACTTGGACAGTGGCCAGCCATTGCCAACTAGAGACCCCCATTTCTCACATTGGTGGTCAGCGATGAGGATATAGTGTACACTACTAGTGAGTGCAGACCATAACGCAACCACATACGTTTTGAGGTTTTTTTATTCTATTTTTGATTGATATTGCCAGTTATTGCTACAATGGGCAAGCCCAGATCCAATGCCTCAGAGGATCTCTCCTGGGAAGAAGAGAAATTAGAAACCTACAGTGACAAGCAGCTCAAATATTTCTGCTATCAATTCACAGTCCCTATCACAGGTCTCACTTGAAGCGAGAAGTATTAAAAGGTGCTGAAGGCCTGGCTAGAGGCCAGGGATGCCCCAAGGAATGTGGGAGAGCCTATGGAGGGGGAAGAGAATGCAGGAGAGCAGCAGGGTGAAGTAGTAGATTTGGTGGGAGATAAAGCAATTTCCAGCCCGGGCACTAGTGTGTCTGCAAGGGGTCTGTCCCCAGAAGAGATGGAGGACAGGGAGAGAGATAGGCGGCATAATATGGAGATGGCTAAGCTTAAAATGGATGGTCAGAGGGACCTAGAGAACAAGAAGTTGGAATTTGAGATTATGAAAATGAAACTTGAGCATGAGAGATTATTGAGGGAGTTGGAGATTAAGGCAAAGAGTGTAGAGATATCCGTCCCTCTGGTGACAGCATACCTGTAGTGCATACTGAGAGTAGAGTGTATATACCCAAGGACGTTATTAAGGATTTCCACAAAAGTGAAGATATTGGGCAATGGTTTGCCGCTTATGAATGAGCCATGGTGTCCCACTGGGTCCCTGGGAAGGATTGGGGAGCGGGGTTGTGGGGACGCTTTGTGAGTGAGGGGAGGGATACCTTGTTGGACCTGCCCCCAGAAAGTAGGATGGTTTATGACCATATGAAAGAAGCTTTGATTACCCGCTATGGTTTGACCCCTGAGATGTATAGTCAGAGATTTAGGACCTGCAAGAAGCTAGAGAGTACCATGTGGGTTGAATATGTGTCTTTTTTTTGCAGAGCAATGGAATGCTGGGTAAAAGGTAGCAAAGTAGAACCTTTTGAGCAGCTTTATGATTTGATTGCATAGGAGCATTTATCTAGTAACTGTTTTCCTGAGCTACGCCAGCACCTGATTAATTGCAAGCTAACTAACCCTAGGAAGCTTGCTGAGGAGGCCGACAGCTGGTTGAGCACCCGGGTTCGCAAGGATCCAGTGGGAGACTTTGCCAAAGGTGGGCAGGGTCCCCAGCAGAGAAGTGTTGCGGACAGGGGTAAACCAAGGGAAATCCAAAGAGGGCCCCAAAGTAATTCCCAAGGGAACCAAGCAGTGGTGTCCCAGCCTCCCCAAGAGAAGAAGCCAGTGCCCCCGACAGGTAGGCCTGTTCAGAGGGGGCCCCTTGTTATAAGTGTGGTCAAGTGGGCCACAGATTCTATGATCTCCAGTGTCCTCAGAGGGATACTAATGCACTGGGAGGGAAGGAGATGGGTGCCCAAGGTGGGTGGGATTCCGTAGAATTGACCCTTGTCTCATTAGGAGACTTTGAGATGGTCCCTAAGCCTGCACTGCCTGATAACACAAAAAATACAGGCAGTGGGTGACCATCAATGGCCATAGAGTGGAGGCTCTAAGGGACACAGGAGCCAGTGTAACTTCTGTTAGCTCCCGGTTGATGTCCAAAGAGCAGGTTGTGCCCCATGCATTCTACCCAGTAGTGTCTGCAGACAACTCAGAGAGCCAATGTGAGGTGGCTCAGGTTCCCTTTGAGTGGGGGGGGTCTCAGGAACTCTTCAGGTGGCTGTGAGGCCCGCCATGTCTGTAGACTGTCTGTTGGGCAATGATTTAGAGAACTCCCCGTGAGCTACGGTAGAGAGGAGATCTCACTTAGAAATGTAGGGTCTGCCTGAGTGGGCTTGTGCTACCACTCGGTCCATGGCAGCCAAGGAGGTTGTTGAGAAGGACCTGAAGCCTGAGAGTATGGCCCAGATCCCTGCCTTAGAGAGAAGGGGCAGGGGGTGCAGGAAGTCAGCCCCCTTGGTTCCCACGGCCCAGGAAGGAGCAGACCCTGAGGGTGATGCCCTGGAGCCTACCGGGGAGCAGAGTGCCAACCTGGGAGACCATCCTGAGCTGACCCATTGGCAGCAGGAAGGAGAGCCCACCAGGGAGGAATTTTGTGAGCAGCAAAGAGTTTGCCCTTCTCTTGAGGGTATGTGGTGACAGGCTGCAGCCCAGGCAGCAGATGACTTGTCTGGTACACATCTGATTTATTAGGAGAACAGTCTCCTGTATAGCGAACCTAAGGCTGCTGAGCCGGGGTCAGCCCGTGTGCTGGTGGTACCCGAGTGCTTCAGAGCCTTCCTACTGGGGTTGGCTCATGACATTCCATTGGCAGAACATCTGGGGCAGACCAAGACCTCTGAAAGGCTGGCTAACCTCTTTTATTGGCCCCAGATGCGCAAGAGCTCAGATACTTATTGCAGAACCAGTGAGACTTGCGAGGCAAGTGGGAAGAGTGGGGGGAAGATCAAGGCCCCACTCCAGCCCTTTCCAGTTGTTCGTACCCCATTCGAGCGAGTGGGCATTGACATTGTGGGGCCTCTGGACCCAAAGACAGCCATGGGCAACAGGTACATCCTGGTCTTGGTGAACCATGCCACCCGGTACCCTGAAGCCATCCCGCTCAGGACAGTGACGGCCCCCGTGATGGGACGTGCAGTGATGGGGATTTTCTCCTGTGTGGGGTACCCCAGAGAGGTGGTGTTTGACTGGGGGACCAACTTCATCTCCCAGTATATGAAGTCTCTGTGGAAGGAGTGTGGGGTAACTTAGACGCTCATCACTCCTTACCACCCCAAGTTAATGATCTGGTTGAAAGGTTCAACCGGACCTTGAAGGGCATGATTATGGGCCTAGAAGAGCCCATGAGGCGAAAGTGGGACATCCTCTTGCCATGCCTGTTGGTTGCCTACCGTGAGGTGCCACTGAAGTCCTTAGGGTTCAGTCCCTTGGAACTGCTCTATGGCCATCCGGTAAGAGGACCTCTGAGTCTGGTCAAGGAGGGCTGGGAGCAATCTCCCAGGAAACCTTCCCAGGATGTATTTTGCTACATGTTGGCCCTCAGGAACCAGACTCGGCGTTTCAGAAAAATTGCTTATGCAAATCTGGAAGCCAGCCAGGAGGAGATGAAACGTTGGCATGACCAGAAATCCACTCTAGTTGAGTTTCAGCCTGGTCAGAAGGTTTGGGTACTGGCCCCAGTGGAGCCTTGTGCGCTCCAAGATAAGTGGACCGGTCCATTTGAGGTGGTGGAGCGCAAAAGTCCAGTTACCTACTTGGTGGACTTTCAGTCTCCCAGGAAACCCTTGCGGGTCCTGCATGTGAATCGCCTGAAGCCCCACTTTGAGAGGTCTGAAGTGGGCATGCTTCTTGCCACAGATGCTGGGATGGAGGAGGAGAGTGAGCCTCTTCCTGACCTCCTGTGTGCAGGAGAGAAGGATGGGTCAGTGGAGGGAGTGGTCCTCTCCACCACACTGACCCCTGAGCAGCAGAGAGATTGTCAGCAGCTGTTGGGGCAATTTTCTGATTTGTTTTCCCTGGTGCCTGGTGTCACTGATTGGTGCGTCCATGAGGTAGACACCGGGGATAGTCCTGCTGTCAAGGCCAAGGCTTACAGAGTGACTGACAGGGTCAGGGCCAACATTAAGGAGGAGGTCTCCAAAATGTTGGCCCTAGGGGTGATTGAGTCCTCTAGCAGCCCCTGGTCCAGCCCCGTAGTCTTGGTACCAAAAGCTGCAGTGCCTGGTGCTACCCCTGAACGTAGGCTCTGTGTGGACTACCGAGGTCTCAATTCGGTCACGAAGACCGACGCGTACCCCATCCCCAGAGCTGATGAGCTCATAGATCGGTTAGGGACTGCCCGGTACATCACCACGTTTGATCTAACATCTGGTTATTGGCAGATCGCCTTAACTGATTGGGCGAAGGAGAGGTCAGCATTCTCCACACCAGATGGGCACTACCAGTTCCGTGTGATGCCCTTTGGGATAAAGAATACCCCTGCCACCTTTCAGAGGTTGGTCAACCAGGTGTTGGTTGGGCTGGAGGATTTCAGTGCCACCTACCTGGATGACATTGCAGTGTTTAGTTCCTCCTGGGAGGACCACTTGCACCACCTCTGGGAAGTGTTGATGGCGCTGCACAGAGCAGGCCTCACAATCAAGGCCAGCAAGTGACAGATTGGGCAGGGTTCTGTGGTGTATTTAGGACACCAGGTTGGGAGTGGTCAGGTGGCACCCCTGCAGCCCAAGATTGAAACCATCCTAGCTTGGGAGCCCCCAAGGACCTAGACCCAGGTGAGGGCCTTCTTAGGACTCACAGGTTACTACAGGAGGTTTGTCAAGGGGTATGGCAACATTGTAGCACCCTTGACTGAGCTGACTTTCAAGAAGCAGCCAAAGATTGTGAACTGGACTGACACCTGTCAGAAAGCTTTTGATGCCCTCAAGACTGCCATGTGTACAGCACCCGTACTCCTGGCGCCCAATTTTGCTAAGGAATTTATTGTCCAGACAGACGCTTCAGAGCATGGTGTGGGGGCTGTTCTGTCACAGATAAATGAGGATGGACTAGACCAACCTGTAGCCTTCATTAGTAGGAGGTTACTTCCACGGGAACAGAGGTGGAGTGCAATTGAGTGTGAGGCATTTGCTGTGGTCTGGGCACTGAAGAAGCTGAGGCCATACCTTTTTGGGACTCACTTCCGAGTTCAGACCACAGGCCCCTCAGATGGTTGATGCAGATGAGGGGTGAGAATCCCAAGTTGTTGAGGTGGTCCATTTCCCTATAGGGTATGGACTTCATGGTAGAACACTGCCCTGGTACAGAACACGCCAATGCCCATGGTCTGTCCAGATTTTTCCGCCTTAGTGATGAGAACTTCCAAGGGGATGGCTAGTTCTCCCCACATTTCAGCTGGAGGGGACACATGTTAGACCTGGCACCATTGGCGTGGGTCTCCCTTCCAGTTTTTCGCTGTTGTCTCCTATGTTTTTGCTGGTATTAGATGCTCTGGGTGCTGTGCCACTGCCATTCAGTGCCACAGCGCGAATGCGCCCTCTGTAAATATGACATGTGAATTGGTATATCTGTGATTGGCTTATTTGGTGTGCCCAGGGCTGGTAAACCAAATGCTGCTGGTGGGCCTGCAGCGCTGGTTCGCGCCACCCACAGAAGCAGCTTGTAAAGTGTATCTCAGAAATGCCACTGCAGAGTCTGTGTGCAGTCTAGAACTAACATCTTGGCTGTGAAGTGCACCCGCTTCCCACCCCCTGAACCCTCCCTTGGCATCATGTAAGTCACCCTTATGGTAGGGTGCATTGTATGTGTAAGGTAGGACATGCCCTGGTGTGTGTAGCTTGTCCTGGTAGTGAATTACACCCAATTTTGGTATTTTCACTACTGTAAGGCTACCTGTTCTCCATAGGCCAGAATGGGCAGTTTTACTATTACACTCTATATTCCTAACTGACCCTAGGAACATGGTAGATAAGCGAATTTAGTATGCCTGAGCTCAGAATATTAAAATACATCGGTTAGTGAAGTTTAGTTTTCTATTCGTCGGCCTCGCGTGTGGAAAATCATCGCTACAGCTCCTTTGCGACATTTTGGTTAATTTTGCTAGGAAATCCAGGTACTTTGTAAGTAAAAGGGTCGCAGAGACCACTGCTTTGAACTGAACCCCTCTTTGCACACTTTGAACTATTTTTGCAGCATTTCAAGAATAACCTTATTTTACAGTATTGTGGCTTTTTACCGGTATTGGTCTTGTGTTAAGTCTATATATAAAGATACTTATTTTTCTATAAATACTTGTGTGGTGTCCCTTTGTAGTGTTCTTCACAGTGTTACTGTGTATGGTCATAAATGCTTCACACACTGCCTCTGAGATAAGCCTAGCTGCTCGTGCTACGTTACCACAGGGTTGAGCAGGGGTTATCAACGGGTGTAGCCCCCTTACTCTGACTTAGGAAGAAGGGTCCCTACTTGGACAGTGGCCAGCCATTGCCAACTAGAAATCCCCATTGTTAACAGTCTACAAGCTCTGGTGGAGGCAGCTCGGTCATTTGGAGAAGTTGTCAGTTACAAGTTGAACCTGAAGAAGACACACATTTTATCCAATGTGGTCTCTCCAGATCAGGACAGGAGGTGGGTCCAATCTGTGGTATATCTTGGGGTTACCTTAACTCTCAACACTCCTGAAATTGTAAAAAATAACAACGGCAAACTGTTTCTTTTAACATTCAGGGAAGGTGTTTCTTAAATTGAATCTCATGCATTTGGGACTCATTGGATGCTGCAATCATATTAAAATGATTATTCTTCCTTGATATCTTTATTTTTTTGCTGAATTCCACTGTTCTTGCTACTTTTTCATGAAAGTGGAATCATTAAGGAAGAAGTTAATTTGATCTTATTGGAAGCCCCGGTGTAAAATCCAATTTTTACAACAGTCAAAGGAAGAGGAAGGGTTTCACATCCGGTCCTTAGGCTTTATTATTTGGCCTCTTTCTTCTTGCGACTTTGGTTAGTACTAGGGTAGGGGCACTGGCCACTAGGTCTTTTGTTTTGTGAGTTCCTTCTGTTGGGGGAATCGATCACTTCTGGCATGGGCAAAGTCAATACCATTTAATTCAAATGGACTCAGTTCAAGATGTTAAAAGTCTTTCATCCTATTTGGGATTACTTAAAGAGAATATGCCTTTGCATTACCCCTTCCAATCAGCTCCATATCTGGGCTGTAATCCTAACTATCTGGACTATAGTCAAGAGAGGTTCAGAGAGACTTGGGCAAAAGTCAATCTCCTGACCTTAGATCAACTTTTTCGATGACTCAGTCTTTTCATCATTTGGTAATCTACAGCAAGTGGTTCCTCTCCCTTCAACTGTCTTTTTTAGATATTTGAAAATGAATAATGTTCTTTTTAGTCTTAAAGTAGCTGATTTGAGTTGTGTGGATGGGCACTGTTTTGATCTTAGTAATGCTTCATCCGAGAGAAATACTGGGCTAGTTCATAAGCTAATTTAGCTTTCATTTCATAACCAGGTGGACGATGTGTTTCTGGAGAGGGCTCATTAGTGGAGTACTCAGCTCAACAGGGAAGTTGCATGTGCTGATCTAAGGTATAGCAATATGTTGTTTCATCAGCGTTGAATGTTTCTCGTATTAAGGTACACCATTTCAAATGTATGTCATAAGTCCGTGCAGGGTCCGTTGTCATTTTCCCTATGTTAGCAGACTGTCCTCTGCTTTGTACACATTACCTTACAGATATATTTTGTTTTATGCCACAATGCCCTTTTACACAAAACAGGCTTTTCTTTCCCTGGGATTCAGTCTGAACATGTAGATAAGGTCAAACAAGAAGGCCCCTTGGTATTCTGTTCTGGTCAGGCCCTAGCACCTAGACAAAACACGCAAATGCAGCTGTTATTTGGGAACACACACTTTTGTCTTATAGGTATGCACAGATATATAATACACACTTGGAGAGGGACCTTTCCAGGGCAAAGATCATGACATGCGTCTCGTAAGTAGAACTTTCATCTGTGTATACTAAGGTACGGGGTCTGCTGCTAACACCTAGAGATCTTCTGCTATATAATCATTTTTGCTTCTGTAGAAGGGGAGGGAGGATAGGCTACCCTGTTGCATATATTTACATCTCCATTTATTATTTACGGACTACTTGAATGCCTACCATATTTGTGTTAGGAATTTTCCTACTTGTTGTGGCATGTATATTGCATACCAGAGCACAATAGTTAAATAAACATTTTAAACTTTCCTCCTGTAACTTCCAGAACTTATTGTGGACTACTATCAGTATGTGAGCGAAAGGGTGTGCCCTGCAACTGCGATTCCTTAGCTAGTTGGGAGTGTTGTGTTCTGGGGTGTCTAATCACTGGTTCCTCTGTGTGTGTGTAGGAGGTCCAGTGAGACACTATATAGCTAGTCGGTCACTGGCTCATGGGGATTCAGGTGGTATGATGACTCAGTCCCTGCCTACTAAGGTCCCATAATGCCAAGCATAGATCTGTGACTCCTTTCAATAGTATTAATGACTGGTATAATACTCCTCTCTCTCTTTATACTGTAAAGAACTGACTGGATAGCCACTGCTTTTATTGGGGATGCACTGGTGCTGATGTGGCCCATGTCTTTGCTCAATTGTTCCTTTTACTTTTGTCGCCCTAAGTGGGAAGGGTATGGCCAGGCATATAACTCCTGTGCTCCCTGCGCTACTGGTTTCAAGCTAGCCTGGCTGATGAGGGATGATGCCCAAAACCGGTCCCAGGGTGCTTGTTTCCGGTCCAGGGAGGACCTTGTACTTCTCCCTCTTACTGTATCAGTTGATCTTCTATCCAATTAGTTAATGAAGACCACACCCTATTTCCCCAGCATCGCTTCTTACATCCCTTAATACAAATGTATTTCCCTATTGTATATAGCCAAGAATCTGGACATGCACATTGAAAATGTTGGCGGATCTGTTTTAAACCAATCCGATGCAAAGCATTGGTGAGCTACAGCCATAACAATAAATACCAGATTAGAGTCTCTCTTTAATATTACATTATCTTCTGCATTATCCACCAGTCCCCTAAACTCGGGCACCCTAACCCTATTTCATTCAACAGGAGCCACTCCCTAGCATTTAAAAAAACAACAGCTGTCCCCTGGGAAAATGATGGAGAGGAAAAAAAAGATACAATCATGTTTTATAATATATAATGCAGACACTTGAATGGAGATTTGATAATTATTCATAATAACACATTGATTAACTATCTTACCCCAGGCCCAAGAGCTCCTCTGTTTAACTTCTGAGATAACGAAGTAAAACTTATCCTTAATAACTACTTTAAGCTTAACTGGATTTAATAAAAAGGCCTGGGCAACCTTGTTTTGGAACAGAGGTATCAATTGTCAAAGCTGCCATCTCCTTTTAAGGGTAGCATGGTAGCAGTGCAGTCCTACAAAGAACTCATATCCCTTGCGGAAGGTTTACGGTCCGGGGAAGCCAAATCATGGAGGGCCTGGTGCAACAAAAAGTAATTAGGGAAATCAGACTGTCCTGGGCTTCAGTCCCTGTTGCCCACCTCAAAAATGCTGTTTGAAGAAAAACCTGTGAGTCCTCAGTACTTCTGTGTCTCAATTCCAAGTGGAGAGTTCTGAAAGGGTTCCTTGAGGAGTTACACAATAAATCTATGGAAAGCCACTACCTCCGGGCTCAAAATGTAATTGTTTGTTGCTGTCTGTTCTTGGACAGCTCAGCAAGCAGCAAGATTACAATAAACAATAACAGCCAGACTAGAGCCCCAGCATAGAGGGTATGGGTGAAGATTACTAGAAGAATTCTCCCAGCCCTTTGGAGATAGGAACATTTCGCTGGCACTTTCTAGATCGCCCCATGCCAGAATTCCAGACCTGCTGTATCCCGTTTCCATTCTAAGAAGGACAGTGGTCTGCTTTACACCAAAGACTGGCTTCTAGATGACACATACCCTCGGGTAAAAGGGGAGTTAGGCCAATCTGGGGATTCAAGCTAGTCTGGCTGATGAGTGGTAATACACCGAAACTGGTCCCAGGATGCATGTTTCCTTTCCAGGGAGATCCTAGTTTGGCAGTTTGGGCTGGGCTGTTCTCAAGGGTAGCAGGGTCAGGAGACTGATTTGAATATGCCTGGGTCCTAAATGGGGTGGCGTGATGAGCAAAAACAACAATGGATTTAACCCAGATCTGGGACTTAGGTTGAATGTTTAATTTGTTCTGCATTCTTTCTGTCATTTGTTCATTTGTTTGCTTTGTCACCCTAAGTGGGAATGGTCAGACCAGACGTAGGTCCTGTGACTCTAAGCAACAAAGTGCTCTGATTGTCATCTCTGTTGTACTGTGACTGGGGGTGAGTGTTTGAAAAGTTTCAGCACTCCATCCATCATCTCCTTGTGTTTGCTTTGTTCGCCCTCAGTTAGCAGGGAATGCCCAGATGTGGGTCCCTTGCTCACTTTGCCACTGAATTCAAGCTAGCCTGGCTGAAGAGGGCTGTTAGCCCGAAACCGGTCACAGGCTGCTTGTTTCCGCTCCAGGGAAGACATGGCTTGGCAGTTTGGGCTGGACTGTTCCCATGAGGCACAGGGTCAAGACTGATTTGAATATAGCTGTGTCGGAACTGGGGTGGCAAAGTGAGCTAAAGAATGATGATGGATTCAACCCAGATCTGTGACTGGGGGTGAGTGTTTGAAAAGTCTCAGCACTCCGTCCATCATCTCCTTGTGTTTGCTTTGTTCGCCCTAAGTTGGCAGGGTATACCCAGACGTGGGTCCTTTGCTCACTTTGCCACTGGATTCAAGCTAGCCTGGCTAAAGAGGGCTGTTAGCCCGAAACCGGTCCCTGGAGGCTTGTTTCTGGTCCAGGGAAGACATGGCTTGGCAGTTCGGACTGGACTTTTCCCATAAGGCACAGAGTCAAGACTAATTTGCATATAGCTGTGTCTGAACTGGGGTGGCAAAGTGAGCTAAAGAATGATGATGGATTCAACCCAGATCTGTGACTGGGGGTGATTGTTGGAAAAGTTTCAGCAATCAGTCCATCATTTCCATGTGTTTGCTTTGTTCGCCCTAAATTGGCAGGGTATGCCCAGATATGGGCCCCTTGCTCACTTTTTCACTGGATTGAAGCTAGCCTGGCTGAAGAGGGCTGTTAGCCTGAAACCAGTCACAGGATGCTTGTTTCCGGTCTAGGGAAGACATGGCTTGGCAGTTCGGGCTGGACTCTTCCCATAAGGCACAGGGATGTATGACGTTACAACGCATACTATTACAACGCATACCTTTACAACGCATTTTTTACAACGCAAACACTATTACAACGCATTATTTTACAACGAATACTGTTACAACGCAAAACTGAGTAAAATACTTAAAAATGCTTTTACAACGAAAACAATTACAACGCATACCATTACAACGCCCAATTAAATTTTTTTTTTATTAAAAGTACAATAAAATCTGGCACGGGATGCAGGGAAAATAGGGGTTTTAGGGTGGGGAAGTGTATTAAAATGTGGTGCAAAACTGAACGTAAATTAACTGAAATGCATTACAAAATGAATGCTCGAGTATTAAAATTAATACTCGAGTATTAAAAGTAATACTCCTATTTCCCAAAATAATCCGTTTTAACAAATTTAAAAGTGTTACACAAATAACGAATAATTAAACAACAGTTCATATACATGCAAATCATAATTATATCAGAAAATAAGTAAACGGATTAAAACACAAAACACATACACATAGTCGCCATTTTATCCATCCCACTTCTTTAACTTGTCCTACAACACTTTCTATGAAAACAATAGCAAAATACATGTTCCAAAATGGATGCCAAAACGGACCAAATAAATGAAAACAACACATCTTTTAATGCTTTTTTAAATTATCATTTTCCACAGCAAATAAAAGTATACTAAAAAACACAACGAACGCTGTTTTTAAAAAAATTATTAATGACACTGACTAAAACGTATAAATACCAGCAAGACACCATTTTACAATCAGTTGATTATCAACTACCAGAGAGACCAGACGCAAAAACCTGACCCTCTGACACCTAGACTGAGAGAACACCGCAATCCATTGGAGAAGCATTCTTTCTTTCCTACTACAAGTAAGTTATTATTATATTTTTAAGCCATGTTTTCTCCTAAATCATGTTTTATTTCCATCCAAACAGTGCAGCAAAAATAATTGTAATATTTTATAAAATGTACTCTAACAATTTTTTTTCTCTGAAGTAACTTTAATATATACGAACTTATAACATCTTTTTTTTTTCCTAAAACAGAAATTTGTTTTTCTATCAAAAGCAACATATCGTTTGCCAAATTTTTCTTCATCTCAACCTACTCGACTCACCTTTCTTAATGTGAAGGTAAATTAATTATTACTTCTTATATTTTTAATTTTGTTAATAAAAACATTAACTTTACCATTAGCAAAAGTGTTGGATGGTGTAGGGGTAAAAAATAATTTTTTAACTCATTGAAGGTGCATCATTAAGGAAAGTGTGGGATGGTGCAGGGGTAAAAATTAGTAATGTAACTCCAGGAAGGTTCAGCAGTAGGGAAAGTGTGGGATGGTGTATGGGTAATAATTATTATTCTTATTACCGGTAAGTGCAGCAGTAGGGAAATTGTTGGATGGTGTATGTGTAACAATTACTATTCTAACTCCAGGAAGGTGCAGCAGCAGGGAAAGTGTGGGATGGTGTATGGGTAATAATTACTATTCTAACTCCAGGAAGGTGCAGCATTAGGGACAGTGTGGGAAGGTGTAGGGGTATCCATTACTATTCTAAGTTCAGGAAGGTGCAGCATTATTGACAGTGTTGGATGTTTAGGGGTACAAATTATTTATCTAACTCAAGTTTGGTGCAGCACCAGGGAAAGTATGATATGTAATGTAGTTAGCCTTAAATAAAATGTCAGCTTTACAAAGAAGTTTTCAAATTTTGCATGTGTCACCAACGTTGTCAAAATTGTTTATTTCTTATTTATTTTTTATTTCATTTTCACAGACATTTGTTTGCAACTTTGACGAAAAGATCTGAAAAACCAATAACCAAAAACTCCAGCCAGCAGGCCAAAACCATAGCAGAAGCCAAACCAAGAAAGAAACACCAAAAACAAAAGGTATTTTAAATGAACACTGTTATAAATCCAACAATATAATAGACAAAGCTTTTAATTAATAATTAAAATAAAATCCCACAATGCAGAAAATATGTGTTTTAGTTGGAATAACTATTACTATTCTAACTCAAAGAAGGTGCAGCAGCAGGGGAAGGGAAGGATAGTGTAGGAGTAATAATTACTATTCTAACTCCATGAAGGTGCAGCAGTAGGGAAAGTGTGGGATGGTGTATGGGTAACAATTACTATTCTAACTCCAGGAAGGTGCAGCAGTAGGGAAAGTGTGGGATGGTGTAGGGGTAACAATTACTATTCTAACTCCAGGAAGGTGCAGCAGTAGGGAAAGTGTTGGATGGTGTAGGGGTAACAATTACTATTCTTACTCCAGGAAGGTGGAGGTGTAGGGAAAGTGAGGGATGGTGTAGGGGTATCCATTACTATTCTAAGTTCATGAAGGTGCAGCAGTAGGGTAAGTGTAGGATGTGTATTGGTACAAATTATTTATCTAACTAAAGTTTGGTGCAGCACCAGGGAAAGTATGATATGTAATGTAGTTAGACTTAAATAAAATGTGAGCTTTACAAAGAAGTTTTCAAAATTTGCATTTGTCACCAACGTTGTCAAAGTTGTTCATTTCTTATTTTTTTTTTCTTTCATTTTCACAGACAATTGTTTGCAACTTTGTCGAAAAGATCTGAAAAACCAATAACCAAAAACTCCAGCCAGCAGGCCAAAACCATAGCAGAAGCCAAACCAAGAAAGAGACTCCAAAAACAAAAGGTATTTTAAATGATCACTGTTATAAATCCAACAATATAATAGACAAAGCTTTTAATTTTTAATTAAAATAAAATCCCACAATGCAGAAAATATGGGTTGTTGTTGGAATAACTATTACTATTCTAACTCAAGGAAGGTTTCAGCAGTAGGGAAAGTGTGGGATGGTGTAGGGGTAACAATTACTATTCTAACTCCAGGAAGGTGCAGCAGTAGGGAAAGTGTTGGATGGTGTAGGGGTAACAATTACTATTCTTTCTCCAGGAAGGTGCAGCAGTAGGGTAAGTGTTGGATGGTGTAGGGGTAACAATTACTATTCTAACTCCAGGAAGGTGCAGCAGTAGGAAAAGTGTTGGATGGTGTAGGGGTAACAATAACTATTCTAACTCCAGGAAGGTGCAGCAGTAGGGAAAGTGTTGGATGGTGTAGGGGTAACAATTACTATTCTAACTCCAGGAAGGTGCAGCAGTAGGGAAAGTGTGGGATGGTGTAGGGGTAACAATTACTATTCTAACTCCAGGAAGGTGCAGCAGTAGGGAAAGTGTTGGATAGTGTAGGGGTTACAATTACTATTCTAAGTCCATGAAGGTGCAGCAGTAGGGAAAGTGTTGGATGGTGTAGAAGTATAAATTACAATTCTAACTCCAGGAAGGTGCAGCAGTAGGGTAAGTGTTGGATGGTGTAGGGGTAATAATTACTATTCTAACTCCAGGAAGGTGCAGCAGTAGGGAAGTGTGGGATGGTGTTGGAATAACTATTACTATTCTAACTCAAGGAAGGTTTCAGCAGTAGGGAACGTGTGGGATGGTGTAGGGGTAACAATTACTATTCTAACTCCAGGAAGGTGCAGCAGTAGGGAAAGTGTTGGATGGTGTATGGGTAACAATTACTATTCTTTCTCCAGGAAGGTGCAGCAGTAGGCTAACTGTTGGATGGTGTAGGGGTAACAATTACTATTCTAACTCCAGGAAGGTGCAGCAGTAGGGAAAGTGTTGGATGGTGTAGGGGTAACAATAACTATTCTAACTCCAGGAAGGTGCAGCAGTAGGGAAAGTGTTGGATGGTGTAGGGGTAACAATTACTATTCTAACTCCAGGAAGGTGCAGCAGTAGGGAAAGTGTGGGATGGTGTAGGGGTAACAATTACTATTCTAACTCCAGGAAGGTGCAGCAGTAGGGAAAGTGTTGGATGGTGTAGGGGTTACAATTACTATTCTAAGTCCATGAAGGTGCAGCAGTAGGGAAAGTGTTGGATGGTGTAGAAGTATAAATTACTATTCTAACTCCAGGAAGGTGCAGCAGTAGGGAAAGTGTGGGATGGTGTAGGGGTTACAATTACTATTCTAAGTCCATGAAGGTGCAGCAGTAGGGAAAGTGTTGGATGGTGTAGAAGTATAAATTACTATTCTAACTCCAGGAAGGTGCAGCAGTAGGGTAAGTGTTGGATGGTGTAGGGGTAACAATTACTATTCTAACTCCAGGAAGGTGCAGCAGTAGGGAAAGTGTTGGATGGTGTTTGGGTTAAATTTACTATTCTAACTCCAAGAAGGTGCAGCAGTAGGGAAAGTGTTGGATGGTGTAGATGTATAAATTACTATTCTAACTCCAGGAAGGTGCAGCATTAGAGAAAGTGTTGTATGTTGTAGGGGTTACAATTAGTAATCTAACTCCAGGAAGGTGCAGCAGTAGAGAAAGTGTGGCATGGTGTAGGGGTAACATTTGAGCTAGTGTATTTACTTGTACATCCTAATTTTTTTTTATTCTCTTCTCTTCACAGATAATGTCTACTCTTGAAGCAGCTAAATATATAAAATCCAGGAAAGGGAAAAATGTATTGAACCATGCAGGATACATATATAGTAAGGAAAGAATAAGTTTTCCTAGAAATCATTGGAGGTGTGTGCAATACTACTCTACCCATTGCAGTGGCAGAGCAGTTACACTTGATAATTTAGTTGTAAAAACAACAGAACATAACCACTCTGCCTCTGCAATGGAGGTAGAAATAAGAGAAACTGTAAATGAAATGAAAGCTATTGCAAGCACCTCCAATGATTCTACAGGATCCATTTTAAGAGAGGTTGCACAGCATGTCCCCAGTCATGTTGCTAGTAATATGCCTATAATTCCTAATTTGAGAAGAATTATTCAAAGACAAAAGCAGGCAAGTAACATCCAATTATCTACACCACATACTTTTTCTGATATTAGAATTCCACATGATCTTTCTATTTCTTTTGCTGATGAACCTTTCCTTCTGCATGATAACGAAAACCCTCAGAAACAAATTCTTATTTTTAGTACCCCACGTAACCTAGCAAAGTTAGAAAATAGTGAAATTTGGATGATGGATGGGACGTTTAAAAGTACACCCCATCCTTTCACTCAAATTTACACTATACATGCAAAAATTAACAATAATGTAATCCCCTTAGTATATAGTTTGCTACCTGATAAGACTTCTGCAACATACTCTGAACTTTTATCAGTTATTAAAAGTAAAACTTCTCAAAGTCCTAGGAAAATAATAATAGATTTTGAATTGAGCATGATCAATGTGATCACTAAAACGTACATGGATACCCAAATTCAGGGATGTTTTTTCCATTTTTCCCAGGCATTTTGGCGTAAATTACAAAAAACATCCCTAGTTGCAGAATACTGTCGAGATAGCAAACTACAGTTTGAATTAAAAAAATTAACAGCACTTTGTTTTGTTCCTCCCGATAGTGTGGACGAGTACTACACTGCTATTACAGAATCTGATTTTTTTACAAGTAATGAAGAAAAATTGGCACCCATCCTAAATTATTTCGAGGACACATGGATTGGGCACCTAAGCAGATCGGGTCGCAGGAGGAAGCCACGATTCCATGTGGAGTGGTGGAACTGTTACACGAGCTGTTTAGAGGGAGAAGCAAAAACAAATAATGCCATTGAGGGATGGCATAACTCCTTCAACCATACAATTGGCAAACCTCATCCTAATTTCTACTCTTTCTTGGAAACTTTGAAGAAGGAGCAAAGTTTTCAAGAAATGAGACTTTCCCAAACACTTGCTGGTAGTCTAAACCCACGAGTAACTCTAAAAACAAAGGAAATGTCTGAGAGACTATTGGCTATATTACAACAATTTACGTTGTGTGTGGCTCTAGACTACCTGGAAAATCTTGCTAACATTCTTTCTTTTTAAAAATACTTATCTACTTACTCTCCTGCTTTGCTAAAAAATTAAATAACCTTTAATAACAATTGGCATACAAAACTTTCTCAAACATTATTTCAAAATTACGAGTCGGGTCTACTAATTTTTCCCTTTTTTTTTTCCAATCTTCATTTTTTTCCAAACAACCAAAGTATCCAAAAAGACTTTCCTATAATATTTTTCCAACTTTCCAATGATCAATAGCAAGATATTAATTTGTATTAAACTTCCAAAATGAGTACCACTCAAAAATTCCAAAATATCTCTACCTATTCAAATTTTCAAATGTCAATCAATTTTTCGAAATGCACATTGCTGCATAAACAACAATTAAAAATCAAACTTTTTTTCTCAAATTATGAATACGCAAAATTGCCCATGCACCACCCATAGAATGTCCCATTGATGCTAAGTAATGCAAATCAACTAGTTTCGCAGTGGGAAATAAATTGGGAAAACATATTTAGCGTTATTTTTTCACTTTTGTGAAATGGTGCAATGGTGCAAAATCTTAGTAAATGTTCCCCCAAGTCCCCCAAGTCCCTAAACTAATACATTCTCAATCTTTGCTCATTTCACAGATTAACATGAGGTGTTTCGCTTTACTTCAGGTCTCAACTGATGCACTGATTATCTGCCGAGGAATTTGGCAAGCCTGTCTTCAAGAGTTCAAGACAACACTTGTAATTGTGTTTATTTAGGAGTATCATGAGAGAAGCTATCATTCTAGTCCTATTCATAGCCTCTCTGCTATCCTCAGGACCACATTTGCCATTAGCCTCAACCAGTGGTTCTTATCTCCTAACTTAACAGCACAACCTGGAAGAAGATAATTCTGTCCTTCAGCCTACTATAGCTGGATGATAAATACAGGATCAAGATGCTTAGTACAGTAAATTTGGTCCAGGTAAATTGTGAAAACCTCCCTCCTGTTGCTCAGGATTATTTACTTAAAGAACAGCAAATACATAGTTGGATAAATCTGAGGGCATTACTCTTGATGAGGATTCCGTCACTTGAGTGTGTACACGTGTGTGTGAAATTAAAATGGAATACTGCATTGTGACGTGGCTCAGTTAGGCCCGGGGAGAAACGCTGCCATTTTAACATGCAAACATTTCCTAAGTTGCCTTCTCTTTCACATAATGACTTTTAACACACATTTGCGTGTGTGACAGTGCAGGATTGGTTTATCTGAAACTAAGTTGCTTTCAAATTCCACTTCAGAGCAACACTATCACAACTCCTTGAATATCCTGTACATTGTGCAAATGTAGCTGTTTGTTATTCATCCATGACGTGACGTAGCTATCAATGGAAGATAAACAATGGAGGAGTGTCTAAGGTCTTGGCTGGGAGCAAGGATGCTTTTTGTTATAAACAAACAAGCATTTCTGGGTTGGGGCAGAGAAGCATTTGCTGTCATTCTGAGGTCACTACACGCTGAAACCTCAGCCATGCTTCTTGCTGATCCCTCTGCGAGGAGGGATAACCAACCTGTGAACAAGATGGGGAACTACATTCTGTCATTTCATTTAATGGGGGTTAGATCATTCAATAAGGGATTTCTGGCAGAAAACACATATACACGCTAGGCCTTTAGGTCGGGAATGCAGAGTAGGTGTACGCTATATACTGTTTATATATGCTTGCATATATCCATTGCTTTAGCAAGATGGTAAACTTATTTATTTTTGTCACTGTTCTTATACTGCTAATTACTTTTAACTGCTTCTGTCTATTGATCATTGCAGCAAACATATTCTCTACAAGAATCCTAATTGTTCAATAAATATCGAAAATGCTGTCTGTGTATTTCTTATAAATTTCTCTGAGTAGTAAGGGTTGTCATGTTTGGTGGTTGCCAAAGGAATTTGCTTCCTGTCTAGATTTAGGGGTGCTTATCTTGGCACTGTGAGCTAGCTGGTTCTAGGATAACATCTCCTGCGAGATGCTAGGAATCAATCTGGCATCATCCCTACGTTTATGTTGCATAACAAACATGTAGTTACTACTGGAAACTGGAAAGTACACAACAGCATGTCTGCGGTGAAGAGAGTATCAAGGAAGTCTAGTTGGAGTAGGACACTATTTCCACAAATATCTCTAATAATTTAGAATAACCACCACAACGCTTCCTTGTTTATTTCTAGTTAAAAAAATGCTTGTCAACAAGTGTACATGCTAGAATATACTGCTGTTTCCAACACCTGCTTGTCAGAACAAAGATGCCTGCTAATAATGCAGAAATTGTAAAGCATGGTGGGAAGTAATTTATGTTTTATTAAATACATATATACTAATATTGTTCATGCTCTCTGTTTATTGCCAGCTCACAGCAACCACTTCTTAAACTTCTTAGAACACATATATCAACATAGAACCAGCATCCACCTTCCCTTCTTTGGTTTCTGCCTAAAGAAGAGGTTAGTTTCTTCTCCTTTGAGACACTGATTGCGTCAGACGTGAGCACAAAATTGAAATAATATATACAATTGTAGAAATGATGTTAAAGGGGTATGCTACTTGATGGTATAGATGTAAAGAATAAAGTGCATCATTAAGGTCTCATTTTAATATTTTGGTCAAATAATATTCATTTATGACACTCCTCTCTTATGGAGTCTGTCTGAATTTTAATGTAAACAGTTTTAGAGTTTTCACTCTGGAGAACACTCTAATAATAGTGTCAGAGGCCTTTTGCTATTATTGCACTTCAATGTCAAGGTGGGTCATATTCACTGTGTCATCAAAAAGGAATTCCTGATCATTATCTATTAATACAATTGATAGCAGAGGCTTATGTAGTTGAAATGCATACACTCCTTGTGATCTTGGATATCGAATGTACTATCCTTCCACAGAGAAGAAGTTGATAATAGCCATTTACAATCTGCTAAACTCGCCATGTTCTTCTTGGATGGAATGGTTTCAATCAACATACCTTATTATTTGCTGGAGAAAATCAACACATTCATATTGTGTGCAATAACTTAATACCATTTACACTTGTTTATACTTTCTGCTGATAAATAACAAAGAGAAGTCAAAAATTGGGTTGCATTACTACTTTATTCAGAAGAGTCACAAAGGACAGCATGATCCTAAAAGGGTTCTAAATAGAGAGACCAGCTTTCTCGGCACATAAAAATCAAAAATAGTCCCTTGTGTGAAGATTTGACAAACAGAGGATTCATCCACCACCATCTCTGTGGTGTCCTTCAAGTCGTGCCGAGGTTGGGGCTGGAGATCTGCAGAAACAGAAACATATGGGATGTGAGTGACTAGGATTAGGACTATAATATACCAAACAACTAGTAGAAAGAAGAATGCAATAGCTCAATGAAGAAAGAAATATATACATCTAAAGAATTATCAATCATTGTCCAGAGATAACCTATGGCTGGTTGCTCGGTTGTAGCCATGGCCCAGTGGTGCCCTCTGCTCACACAATCGCATTTTGTGATATTTAATGCCATGCTCGGTGCTGGTAAGATTGCATGTGAAAAATTGAAGCAACGGATTCACGAAATCGAGGATGTTCATGTGCAAGGTAAATTCTACCTTAAAAGCTGTGTTTATTGGCTGATGGAGGTTGCTGATTTTCACTTGGTATCAAGTGCTAAAGGCTCTGAGGTGTCAATAATTGGGACAGCAACAAGAGGCCACCTTAAAGACAACAGACTGCATAGGTTGGCTCAGGACTTGCTACATATCTTTCGCTGCCTTAGCTCTGTGCCTGGCATCTGTATTATTCAGTCCATGAGAGGAGCCCAACGAATGGATATTATCAGTCTTGTCAGCAGTCCTCAGCTTCACATTGCGGCAAGTTGCCCAAATTGTTCCGTCTTTTTTTTCATTTTAGCTGGGCAGTGAACATTATCAGCGTATCAGCCACTTTAGGCATAATACTTAAAGAGATGTTGGCAACACTGGGGATACAATTTATAGGGGCCCCTAGTTCTTCTCTGTCATTGCCCTCATAGGTTTCACTGGAGCAGCCTCCATACTGGATTGCTCATCAGTGGTAAGTCTTTTGAGAGACAGTACATCCTGACCATACACTGTACCCAGTCTCTCTTCTACCAACGTTAATTCTTTGGTAATTGTCCCCATAGTACTAATCAGGTAATTCGTAATGGAGGCTGTTAACATCCTCACTCTGTCTTTACCCCACCCCCCTGTGATGGAAATAGATTTCCTCTTATGAACACTCTCTGTGTTCCTCTTTGCTTTCAAACACTATTATTGTGGAATTGCTAACTCTGGCCGAGAAAGTTAGCCCAACCAGGCCTCATCCGTGCTATGACAGATACAGAACAGGCTTGTTCTTGGCTCAGGCCCGCCCCTTAGTAGTGGGTGTGCTACAAGCACAGCAGGCTGCCTCTCCAACAGTCATCCCTCAGGAGCAGCAGGAATCATGGGCCTTGAAGTCTGCTTTGTCCCTCACTCAATTAGTGTTAGATGTAAAAACCGAGTAAAAATGTCAAACCGAGGTCACCTGCTAAATGGTCAAGTGTATAAGATGAACAATTACACTTCTTACACATAGGAATAGCACAGTACTCAGTGACAATAATAGTTTGGATCACATGGTTCCAAAATAGTTTTTCTGTTTAAAACCGTTTGGCTCAAAACCTCTGATAATCTCTTTCCCATTGTGTCAATTACTTTCCTGCTCCATCAACCAAGGACCTTCACCCACGTTGTTATTATAATTTAACTAAAAAATACATTAATAAAAGAATGAACGCCAACCAATTCACCCAGAATCCTCTTGCTTCCTAATTCTTTGCGGTCCTTTTCCACCAGATCCTCCTTCCTTCTCATTTGTTAATTAAATTATTAAACACAAGGGACTACTTAAGAGTTAACTTGACAAATGTAAACCCATTGATTCTCCATAGGATTTCTAAATCTGCATTGGCAGATTATCTTCCCACTGTTAATCAACCTGCAAAATGTCTGCTGATTTACGAATAACCTGGTGCGAGTGATTGACCTCGAGTAATATCCACTGGCTTAGAGTTCTAAAGTGACAGGATTAACTCATGCGTGAATCAGTTTTTTTTACCACCTGCTTTTAATTATTCACTAAATTCCCTTTTCTTCATCTTTTTGAGCATTTCATCATTCTATTAATACATTAAAAAAATGTTTTTTCCCAAATATTTGACTTTTACTTATTATTTTATACACCACGTTCTTCAACCCTTTATTATCACTGTAGTTGACTCACTTGGAGTGTAGGTGTCTCCCACAGTAATTTACCTCTAAAATAAATAAATGGACCAGATCACAAAGCAATTTTGACTGGGTCTATCAATGCCTTGTCCTTGGTGGTAATTAACCGCCATATTTTGAAAGCAGATTACTGGAGGTGGAACTGTGTGACAAGAATGTTTGTGCATATTAATTATGTTTTTTTTAATGTGATATGGATGTGGGCTTCTGTTCTTTGTGCTGCTTTATTTTTGTACTGCTTTGTTGTGGTGTGAGGCTGTGTTTGTTATGTTGCTTCGTGTATGTTTTTTTTTGTTTTGTTTTATTGTTTACTTTACCCAGCGCTTAGAACTACAATTCCCAACAGCCTCAGAACCAGGAAGTAGACGTCTACTTAAAGACGTCACGCACGGCATGAGGCGTGCGTTATTACATTTCCTGGAACTGGTGAGGAAGAGGGGAGAGTCCAGACACCACGGAGGGTGGCTTGCAGTAATCGGCAACTCCAGGAGCGAGTACCGGACACGGAAGGTGAGGATTCCCTTCAGCTACTCGACTGAGAGTGTGCCGGCTAGGTACTCCGAGTTGTCTTTTCCTTGCCCCGTGCTCGGCGGAGCACGAACCACGCGCTGCTCAGAGGAGCGGTGAACTGAACACAGCACACACAGAGGTGCCTATCTTGATCCCGTGCTCGGCGGAGCGCGAACCACGCACTGCTCGGAGGAGCGGTGAACTGAACTCGGCACACGCAGAGGTGCCTATCTTGATCCCGTGCTCGGCGGAGCACGAACGATGCGCTGCTCGGAGGAGCGGTGAACTGAACTCGGCACACACAGAGGTGCCTATCTTGATCCCGTGCTTGGCGGAGCATGAACCACGCGCTGCTCGGAAGAGCGGTGAACTGAACTCGGCACACACAGAGGTGCCTATCTTGATTCCATGCTCAGGCGGAGCTTGAACCAAGCACTGCTCGGAGGAGGGGAGCACTCTATGAGGGTTGTTGGCTCGGATGAGCATCAGGCCTTGGCATTCGGAGAAACATAACTTTTGGGAACAGTACTGGAAAGGACATATACAGGCTGCCTGTTGTGGATTTCTCCTTCTAGTGAACATTAGCGTGTTGATACTCACCGGAGTGAGGGAGCGCTACGTCGTGTTGGCCTTAGGCGGTGGTGTACTCACCGTGGAAGCCATCCTTTGTTACCTTTGTTACTTTTGTGGCGTTTACATCACGGAGTGGAAATACGGTCTGAGGGAAGACTGTCTCTCCTCCTTTAGTAGCTCCTTATAATCCAAAGAGGATAGTTCTTCTGGGCCACGCAAGGAGTGTCTGTTGACGTTGGTCTTCATATGTGTTGCATGGAGGAGAACCGCTGAAACTATTGGTTTGGATGACCGATGCAGGAGCAACGGGTAATTCTGCTTCCTAGTGAGACCTACATGAGAGTAGACATTTACCATAGGAACTGTTGTTGATTGAGTCTTATTTTGTCTTTCAGATCCTTGTCCCAGCTGTCCCTTCTCTTTTCTCCCTTCTTTCCCTCGCCTGATCACCTTTGGGCTCCATAACCTGTGGTTGGAGCCCGGGGATATCGGGAGGTGGACTTGTATTACATCGCCCGGATCCTGAGGAGTACCATAATCCTAACAAGTACCTACCTCTAAAGTTCCTGTGTCAGAAAACCATATATCATTGTATACGGTGGTAAAATAGCACTGTTACAGCTCCTTCAACTATTTAAGACACTTAAATATGTAGAGACGTGGTGGTTGCCGTGCTAACTTTATGTGATATGCCCGCTCCAAAATCCCAAAGTTATTTCATTTATCTTAGACTGAACCTCTTTATTGGAGTCAATTTTTACCTGTTCTGCATTTTGCTACTGTAATGAAATGTGGTCTTAGCCTGCTCTTTTGGCCGCATGTGGAAACATCAATTTACTAAAACCGTTATTTAACCATATTTGAATATTGACCTTATTTTTTTATCTATCATCAATGAATTTCCCCATCTACCCATAGTCATAATTGTTATTGTGGAGATTGGATTTGCAGAGCTTTACAGTTCCAACTTTGCCATTAATTGCATCAATTCAATCAATACTTCATTGATTTTAAAGTCAATTATTTTATTCATTAATTCATTATTCCATACAGTTGTCTTTTAATCAGGAAGTCAGTTACCTATAATCTCCAAAGGCCAGCCTCAATTCACCTCTCTCTGGCTACTCTCTATATCACTGGTACCATGACATGCTGTACCATTTACAATGCAATAGAGGAAAACACTTCTTTTTATGATTCTTCTCATTATAGATTTTACATATTTTCTGTTGGAAAAAAAACACCCATATCTTATGTAAATATCACCGTCTTCTCAGCAATGACTCTCGAATGGGGAATTCTCCTTAGCACTCTTTCACTGTTGGTTTCCATTCACACAGGCTGATAAATGGATGCTCAGACCTCCCTAATTCATTTACCACCAGGGTAGACCCGCCTCTCCCAGTATTACAAAGTGGAGAGAATCACACAGGTAGGTACTACATGTACATAATTCATATTTATTTAAATGTTTTTATTGTCAATTTCCCTCTTGATTACTTATTGTTTGCATATTCCTTCACATTAATGACACTCACAAGCAGGTCCAATTTACCTTTATTTCTATAGTTAGTGCAGGTGTGGTTATATCTGGTTAAGCCTTTTGTCCAACAATGTCTTTGGGAGAACGTAAAAAGAAGCGGTAGGTTTAAGAGCCTGCACCTCTCTATAAGAATATGAGAGCAAGTCACTGAGAGGTCATGACACAAATCCTATGTGAAATACCCTAAAAGTTGAAGAGAAAAAGTGTTCTGCATACTTATGGTGCGCTATGGTCACACTCCTTTTGTCTGTTGGCCAAGCCTAGAAGCACACTATAAGAAGTTTAACGAGGAAAACATAATTTCATAAAACAGCACACATGGTATTTCTAATTGTAATTTGAATACAATTCAATCTGGCAATGAACTACTATGAATTAACCAATAAAAATTAATAACAAACTAAAAAAGTAATTGATAAAAAGGCTGATTCTTACCTCTTACTACTAAAGGGAATAAAAAAATAACGAGAATGATTAAATAAACCATATTCAGTAATATAGAATCAATATTTAATCCCACTCTGCTAAACATGTATGAACTCTGTGAGTATGAAGGAACACAATAAAACACAGAAATACATCCATTCCAAAGATAAGAGCATCATTAGTTCCAAAGACAGAAACCTTTACACACATGCGAAAATACGTCACGAGACAATCTAGTCACAGGTGTGGGCTGTTCTGAATGGGAATGCTTTGTAACGTGGGTTAACATCCAAACACCTGCTAGTTTGCTCACATTTTCAAACTTTATCTCGGCCCATTCTCACCTAGTATATTTGTTTAATCAAGGGTATGGCCAAGAGTACTATCAGAAATCTGTGATGGTCCCAGTTTCACTGTTTTATTCTGTAAATGGAAAAACATGCAAAATGTATCCTGTATTAAAAAAACGAAAATTACAGGAGCAAATGTATAATTTATTTGAAAACTCAGGTCCCAAGGCTCTGCATTCCTCCTTGGAAACTCCCTATTTGAAAATATTTGGTGCAATTTTGGTGGTCACAAAATACATCAATGTATTTGACAACTTCACAAATGTTGTATCTACATGAGTGTCATTATTACTATTCAGCCCAAGTGCTGAACATGTCCTATTTGCTTAATCTTCACTGAATTAGGACGTAAGGGTAAATTCTAGACCTTCACATAGTTGTCATTAGTTGCAGATGACAATTGTGTGGGTGACCTCTTTTGTGTGGATTCAAGATTTTGCCATACAGCTACAGGCGGTAAATTACATTAGATGTACAGTTTCTTTAGATTACCTTTATGTCATGGTATTTTGCACCTTATTTTTGCATTTAGGGATGTGTAATGTTTAGGGGTGTTTTGCAGTTTTGAGGAATCGGGGATGGCTAGTTTTTAGTGGAGAAAAGGAATGTTAGGGTTTATGGATAACTAGTGTTAATGGGTAAAACATGTTTTTTTAGAGTGGAGGGAGGGGTAGTTCTTAGGGGTACTAAGGAGTTTCTAAGGTGCAGTGATGGGTAGTGTTTAGGGGTAGTAAGCATTTTTTTAAGTTGAGAGATGACTAGTGTTTGTGGTAATAATACATTTTTATGGGTCCGCAATGGGTAGTGTTCATTGGTAGTAAGAGGAATTCATGGTTCTGCAATGGGTAGTGTTTAGGAGTAGGAAGGGTGTTTAAAGCTCGGGTGACTCAGAGGAACACTAGACGTCCTCAGTGGGGAAAATTGGTCTGGCCATTGCTTCGAGAACTGGCCTAGGAAAGAGTCCCCAATTGTCTCTGTGGACTTCGCAACCCTGTTCTCCTGACACTGGTAATAGAGGAGGAATTCAAGGCATTGTGAGTGAGCTGTGATAGGACATCAAAGACAGCCATGCGTGAAACTCAACTAAAGCCCATGTAGTTTAACCCATTGGGATGGGATTTTACTCTCCCCATGTACGGGAGGTCAGGCATAAACAGGTGAGGGTCCTGCAACAATTGATCAGTGGTTGACCTTAGGGGACTAATGGTGCAAAGAACACTGTGACAGCCCAAACGTGCTTGATGCTCAAGTGACTCTCATGGAAGAAACTTTCACAGTGTTCCCCCACTACATATGCAGAAGAGGCTGGAGAAAGGAAGACTTCTCTCTCTGTCACCCCCACACAGCAAGATAGATCAGTCTCCCCCCCACGGGCTTCCCCTCTTCCAGTCAAACTCGATGGGGCAAAAAAGGTTCCAGGAGCTCAGACCTGGAGCCAAACTCTGCAACACCAGACACGAAAGCACTTTTCACAGAAGCAGAGGCTAGCAGCTCTGCCTATGGTCGCCCTCGGAAGGCACACAGACAACCAGGCTGGATTACACAAGCCTTTAAACCTCTACCTAGACAAATGGAACTAAACATCCAGGTACTTGACACCAAGTAAGGGACACTACATCAGCACATCTGCCATTTGCCACACACCACTACTGTTGCACATCAAATTATCTGCCTGAGCAGCAGCCGAGAATCATGCCCCTGGGCTGCAGGAGGCAACTCATGTGACTACTGGGATAAAGGGGAAGAAGCCTGAGCAGTAGGGGGAGCCTGACCCTCAAAGGGACAATCTCATGAAACCTATGGTGTTTGCACCCAGTAGCTTTAAGAAGAAAAGTGTTTCCTTTAAGATAAGCCATGGGTTTCCTCATGGGGTGGCTACTTCTGATCAAGCTTTCCTGCCTTCCACCATCGGCCCCATTTTAATTTGTTTGCAAATTGAGTCAGGGCTGGATCAGGCATACACTCCACAGGTAGTAGAGTCTTTCAGGGGCCCAACCAGGTAGGGCACTATAGTTCAGTTTCCAAGGATTATGCAAGGTGTGGGTGGGTTAGGACTTGTGAGAGACTTTCTATCACAATGGTACACTCCAAGGCCCAGGCTCAACAGTTAGGGTACTCATCACATGACTCATCTGACAGATTGCTCTACCAAGCTCATCCTTCACCTCACATGACCTGGTTTTTAGGCGTCTGACATGTCCTCTTGGGTAGGAACCCTTCCTGTGCCCAGTCCTCACCCAAGCATCCAGTAGTCACAGGCTGCTCCACTGGCTAGCATGCACAAGCAAGGCCACACCATGCACCTGTGTTCAATCTGAGAGACAGCTGAAGTTGGACCTGCGTCTTCTTGGTGCTTTGCCAGGGCAGTTACAGACACCAGCAGGGCTGATCCAAAGACTTTACAAATCCATCCAATTTTGAGTAGTAATGGGCAGTGTGTACACAAGGCGTGGACATAATCAACACAAGCTGATGACCTGTATTTACTGGGAAATCTTCATTCTAAGGACATTATTGCCATCCCCAATCCCTATCACAAATGGAGTTTAGCAGGTAACCCACACATGTCAGCAAAGATCAGAAAAAGTCTGCTCTGTTCATGTTTAATGGCTACTTATGTGTGGCACCAGTGTAGCATTAATTTACAGGTAGTGCACTTTACTAGGGACTTATAAGTAAATTCAATTTGCCAATTGTAGATACATCAATCAAAACAGGTTTAGTGGAGAACCACATGCACCTTAGGGTCAAAGTGCTCAGAGTCCTAAGGTCAATAAAAAGAATCCAGCAAAGGAAAACAGGAAATAGTTTAGAGAAAGACCACTGTCAGGCTGGCAGCTCTAACAGAGTCTTTTAAAAAAAATCATTCTTGTCAAATGCTTTCATTTTGTTTTGTCTTGTACAGGTCCAATTTTGTACTTTTATGTGCAATACACATGTCCTTGATCATCTCTCTTCATCATTGCCCAAGTTTAAAAAAGGAATGAAGTTGATTTAGAGTTTCCATAATTTATATGAGCAGTCTGCTTTGAACACTCAAATCTTTTCGTCGTAAATGCATCAGACCTGCAAGACACTAAGTCAAGAGTATCAGGGGGTTCAAGAGGTTTGAGATTAGGTCAGGCCAAATAAAAAGTAAAAATAAGAAAACAATTTGGAATTGTGCGTTACACTTGTTACACAAAGTTCTTAAAATTACATCATTATGCCACTTTGCGTAATTACACGCCATTCATGGTAAAACTTTACTGTAAACATGTGAACAACAGAATGTGAGTGGCTGTTGTTTGTGGTACTTTTTTTTAATATGGGTCCTTGTACCAACAATTGACCGGAGAATGCTTTTCACACTGCCATATAGTCAGAAATGACAGATTTAAAGTTTACATAGTTACTCACAATTTTGGTAAAGTTTCACCTAATTATGCAAAAGCATATGATGTTAATTTCACACTTCCATCCCTTCTTGGAACTGGATATGTAGGAGTTCACCTTTTGGTGGACAATCAGCTCAATCCCAGGATTCATCTATGAGGTTTTTAATTGCAGTAACTTTGATATAAGCTATTAGTTCTGGAATTACCATTTTTGCTGGCACCATAATTGCCCTCCAATGGATCCTTACTAAAGGATTTGAAGTGCAGTCATCCCAATTTTCACTGATTTGGTAATTTAAGCTCCTGCTGACTTCCTAGAATGTGCTGGACATTTCTCAGGTTCCTTCTTTATAATCAAACCCTAATCCCACCTTACATGGGGCCAACATGGTCACCATGGTAGGAACAGAGAACACCAGCTAAAATTAATAGGGTTGACTTCGGGACGTACCATCACAGGTACGGGAGAGTGCAATTGCCCAAGGATATCTAGAGTCACAAAGCAGCCATGCTAGCCCAGATTTGTCTTTGTCTGACAAATGCACGCTTCCCGGGAGGTCAGTGCTCCTTAGCATGTGTTAGCTCCGGAATTACCAAAGCTTTCTATCCAAGTAATATATGGAGTGATCAAAGGAATCATAACTGATTTAATGAGCTGTTTGAAATTTGACCATACTGACAGTGTGAACAAACGGTTTTACATTTTAAAAATTGCACTGAAATATATTTCTATTACATGTTTAATTTTATACCTAACCATGTTTTTTATATGTTTTATCAATCTTTGTAATGGCTTTAATTAGCAAAGCAAAAACAAATAAACTTGAAACTTAAAACTTGACTGTGTGCACTTACTCAATCATGGTTCAATCTTTGAGACAAGTGTATGCTGCTCGAGGCATAGCCGCATCTACTGGAAGGAGCTACATGCCTCTCCCAGACTGACCTTCTTACTCTTGTAAACCCTTGGGCCCTGACTGTCTAGAGGGGCTATGAAGAAAGGGTGATTGCACACTCACCGGTAGCCCAGTCTGCTTTTCAATGCTTTTCAATGACAGAAGGGAAATGCAGGCCAAGGTGAATCCCGATCAAGACTTAGGAGTTCTTGCAATCTAACCGAAATTGCTGGTGGGACACACTACTGGAAAGTCATTTTAGCTGCTGCAGAAATGCGCATGGTGAAGAAAATCAAAAGTGTGGCATTCATGGCCTTGATCACCGGGCACTGTCAAAAGCTAGCATCGCCAGACCCCATCCACTTTGGTCAGGTCACTAGGAGCCAATCTGTCAGGCTGTATGACCTTCACTGCTGGGTGGTTAGCCCCTCTGAAAACGCACATGCTTGAATAAGACATTCCCAGCAAAGTGGCATTTCTTAGCTTGAAGCAACAGCCAAGGCTGGACAAACAATCCCTCCGTAAACAGACCAAACATGCCTAATCAATGAGAGTATGTTAACCAAAATGTCACTACTTCGACACATGCCAAATAACTCCAGAAAGGTATACTCACTTCCATTCTTACAGCCTGGATCATTGTTCACATTGGTAGGGACAATGAACTTTTTAAGCATTACCCTTCTTCATAGCTCCAGTTGGATTTAACACTTAAGCATAACACTTTCACCCCATATTGAAAATGTGGGCCGATCATTGCTAGGCAAGCTGATACAACAAGCCTTAGAGAGGGACACCTGTGTTCCTCATTGAATTTGTGATCCCACATACTGAAGACAATGCTCTTGCTTTTAGAAGATTGATATATTCTTCCCACCACAATTTTTCCTCAAACCACATCCCAAGATATTTTTATTTACTAACTGTCTATATTCTTTAGTCTCCTAATTACAAATCATAATTTGTATTCCCTTTTCCAAATGTCAGAACCTTGGTCTTATCCATCTTTACTATCAATTGCTTTTCATTACAAGAAGCATTGAATGACGCTAATTTCCTTTGGAGGTCTAATTCTGACATATCCATGATGACAAGATCACCCGCATATAAGAGACATGGGACATGCGTGTCATTCATTTTTGGACTCATGCCCTGAATGCTGATGGGGCAACTGATCGATCTGCTAAAAATGTAGAGAATTACAAGGGAGCCAACAAGCAGCCTAGTCTCAGACCGTTCTTGATTGTTATTTTACTGGCCAGTATTCTTTCTGCATCTATTACCACAGATTCCCAATTCTGCCTGTGTAGTTCTTGCAGAATTAAGAGAAGCCATTTTGGGATTTTTTATTATATAAAGGGTTTACCATATTTGTATGATCCACCAAGTCAAAAGGAGCACAAAAGGCTGTAGGAGCAGACCAAGGTTCCCCTTTGTTCCACTGACTTTTACGCTCCTGCAAATAGAATAAAGCAGTGATTTATTGTTTAGTGGCCTTCTTTGAAACCTCCCTCTTCTAAGGGGATTATATTCCTTGTATCTGTCCACTCTTTTTGCAGGCTCAATGCATATTTGTGAAACTAGCTTTACCCCCGCATCTAGTAAACTAATCAGTCTATAGTTTTGGGGTATAGTGGCATCATTCTTTGTATGATCAGGTCTTATAATTGCATCCTTCCAGTTTTCTAGGAACAGACCTGTCAGTAGCATTTTGTCAAACACTAAATAATATAATTTCACTCAGAAGTCCATGTTTGCTTGAAATATCACTACTGGAAGGTTATCTGGTCCCGATGGCTCTAGTCAAATTGTTTTACTTTATTGGTTCCTTAATAATCTTAATGGAGAACTGGGTTTTGATGTCCTTACCTACAATAAATCTTTCCTCCTGTGGTGCATGTGTATAACTATTACTGTAAATTTCCTCCAGATAACTTACCCATTCCGCCTCCCTTAACAAGTAGCGCATTTTCCCTTTCTCATTTCCTTTGTTGCATGAGCTGCCAGAGGTTTATACAATTTTCTTTTCCATCACCTAGGGCATATCTTTCGAACACTTACCATAGTAAGCCTTTTTCTTGTTACTAGTTTTCTCTTATAATCCCTTTTTGCTGCACATAGAACGATTTTTGACTCATAATCGTATTTTTCTTAATTTATCTCTCTCATTTTGTATCTGTTTTTTAGGCTTCTGCATTCCCTATTAAACCATATCTGGTGCTTTCTTGTGTAGGTGAAGCCTCCCTTATCTTGCTGATATTGTATGCTGATGATACATCAATCTATATTGGCTCACTCTTGCAAGGGTCTAATTTATGATTAAAATCACCCTTTAGTAGCAATACATATGAGCAGTACTTTGCTCACATCTTTACCTCGTCTTCTCTAAACAATGTTAGCTGAACTCCATAACCTTAAAACGTAACTGGTTGAAAACACACATTATTTACAATTATATACTCCCAAAGCAAAAAGTTTTTAAACAACTGAAATAAGCATACAAAAATCGAGTTATCCTTTGCAATTATCTCAGTCACTTTGAATGCCAGTTTAGTAGAAAACAACCCCCCCCGAAGGCTCACCTGAGCCCAATTTCGTTGTTTTTTTGCTAACCTGTAGTAACCTATCAATTAGAGGTGGGTCTTCACACAGCCAAATTTCCTGAAAACACTTGATCTCATAAAGATCCAAAATCTCTTTTTAAACTTCTAAATGCAATAATTTCCTGAAACTATATATTCCCTGATTGAAAGAACAGGTTGTGTGAAGAACGTTTGTCTTAATCTATTTTGCTCATATACCCCTGGTCTGTTTCCTCTAAGGATGCTAGATCAGCTTATTGATTCTCGTCCACATAGCTATCCCTGCCAGCACTGTCTGTTGGAACCGTTACTCTCAGGGAGCCCTTATTTCCACTATCTACCTGTTTTATATTCCAACATTTATCTGATAGCTTTACTTGGTTTTTCCCCAGCCCATCATGTTGTTGTAGGAAACAATTATTCCACTGTTCACTCTTAGCTACTTCCTTCATGGACACAAATTTGATACCTTGTTTTAAGATCTCCTACTCTTTATTTTCCAAGGCTAACTGTACAATTTCTGCAAAGAGTAAGAACTTAGTGACCTCTTTCCCTGCTATGTCAAAAGTACGTTTGTGTACACCTGTGTAGTATTTTGTTGTGTAGTGATGTTTTCTGTTATTTTTTGCACTGCTGTGTTTTTGGGCTGCATTATTACAAAGTGATTTAGTTGTGTTGCTCTGGAGTTGTTGTGTTGTGTTCTGTTTTCACTCTTTTGTTTTGGTTAGCCTTTTTGTGTTTTATGTTATTATGTTACTACATGTATTTTATGTTGTATATTTTTGATAGAGATTGTGTCTTAACTCAGCACTCCTTGTGCTGACTTTGGGGCAGATATAGTAACTTTTAGCAGAACGCATTGCAGCAATCAATGTTGCTGTAGTGATTTGCATGTGGGAGAACTACTTCTCTCTGCCCCTCTGCTATTGCACAAACAAGCTTTCTAACCCTACAAAAATGGTGGAAATATGTGTGTATGTGCTGTCCAGCATAGGTTTTGTACTATATGTAGACCCTTACAGTAAACAATTGTATGCCTCGACAATTTTCTAAATATTTACACATTGAACAGATGCTTTACAGTGCCACATGTATGTACACAATATGTGAAATGATTGTAGAGATAAAAATATTTCTCCAACTTTGCATGAGCCTCTTCTAAGGGTAACTTTTTAATGAAAATCTTGTCTGTCAATTTTAATTGTTCTTTGTTGGGACATCCAAGTGCAAGTGTAATGACCCCTTTTCTGTCACAAAAAATAAATTAGCTGGTAAGTAAATACCCTTTAGAGACTTTGTGTTGCTTTCCATTCATGAGCAATTTCTGGGGATGAAAAGTCTTGATAAATCTGCCATGTTTTGTGATGCAGCCCTTAGTGTGAATATGAACCACCTTATATGCAATACAAGTAGTCAATGTGCTCAGCCCAAAGAGGCCCAGTGTGGTTGCAACCAACTCATGGTTCTGGGTGAAATGTTAAGGACCAGTTGCTTTTTTTGAATCTCTCTCTGCCGCCTCTAAGTCACTGTGGTTTTATATTTCATTGATGCCATGCAATTCTATCAGTCATTGGCTGTCTCCGGCCACATGTACTGTTTGGTCACATACAGCATTTACTGTCCACGTGCGTCAGCAGCAGGAAATGTCCAGGCTGTATGCCCCCTCTAATCTATTGTCCCCTGTGTCTGTTTTGACACAAAGGACGGACATCAACACTAACATCAATGGGTAAGAGGAAAGCTAACAAGCAACAGACAGGGGGAAATAGTTAATACCCTGGGCTGCAAATGTACTGTCAAAGGAGATCGAGTTGACTGAGGGTAGGAGGGTAGGAGAGGTGTCCATCTAACTGTTGTTACCCTGACTGCCGACTTATTACTTCAATCTGAGTTAGTAGAGAACATGGGCCCTCTCACAATTTCTAGGAGCCTTTCAAAGATTCCTTTTGAAGCTGGGTCATCCCCATTAATAGAACCATCAGTTAAAAGAAAAAAGGGTGGCATAAAGCCCAAGGCGATGAAGGTTTCCAAAGTGCCTAAAGTCCATAAAGTGCCCAAGACAATGGCCACAGAACTGCCTGGAAAACAAAGTTCCCCTAATTGTAATTACGATCTGTGTGTAAGATTGGAAAATTCGTAAATTACATCTGAGAATACCAAAAGTCATAAATTACGTTTGTGAATACCAAAAGTCTTAAAGTTAGACTTTTGTCTCAGATTATCTTTGTGAATCGGCCCATAGTCTTTTACCTATATTTTTTGGTTTTGAGTGTAGTGGATTTATGTATGTGGACATGCCCCATTATTTTGGAATTTGCATAAGTTAGTGGTTTAGGACGGTGAAAGAGGGTGTTTCATTTGCTATTGGCTGGCTCCACCCGTAGGGGCTAAAGGAGAGTGTTGGCAAATCAAAGGCCTATAAGATTTCAAACTAATGTTAGTTCACTTGGACCCTCAGAATCTCTCACCCAGACAGGTAGCAGGAAATGCTAATAATACTAAATGCTCCAGTTTTGGCAAGATAATTCTGATTTCCCGCCTGGTATCCTGAATACAAAAATGGTGGCAGTCAAGGCATTACTTATTCGGATTGAGCCTCTCTCCATAGTTCTGCTCTATGGAACCATTTAACTGACAACTAAAAATTCCCTTCCTCTCATACATGTCAGATAGATATTTCAAATAAAATGAAAAATGAAGGCTTTCATGCCGACACCTATGAAAGCCAAATCATAGAAAACGTTTATAAAATTAAGGTACACAAATTGTTGTTGATAAATTACTAAACAGAGCAACTTGAGCATCAAATAGATAAATCACTGATATGTTAAAGAATATTATACATGCACTATAAATCTAATGTCATGAGTTAAAATATGATTTCAAGTATCGATTCCTTGAAAATTAGGCAGTTCGCATGCCTTCCTCCACACGGTTGCCAATAAGGCACGCTCGTTTGTATGTAGTCACAATTTTAGAAAATACCCACCATAAAATTATAATTGCCAGGGACACTTTCACAGGCAAGCAAGGCAGCGCGCTACTGTGATAGGGGTGAGGCCTGGACTGAACGGGTTGGAGGCAGGGCTGTCACTGTTTAGTGGTCTATGCAGGAGTAAGCCACATCTCTCAGGTAGGGAAAACCTCAGCACTCTAGACCAGCAGTGTTAATGTCATCCTCTGACTGCCACCTGCTCTCTATCCTGGAGCAGCTGCAGTAAAGGCTGTGAGCTGTGCAGAGCTTCCTGTCTGTGGCTCTGCTCATCGTCAACGTGCACAAGGGTGACCTCTATACTTGCGGCGTTTGGGACAAGCTGGTGTGTAGCTCTCCAGAGGCTGTGCTGGCCACTTTTACTGAGCACCACTCTCCAGAGCAGCTGAATCACACGGATCCCACTAGGACCTGGGGTAAGTGCTGATGGGGTGAAAAAACTGTTTGAAATGGGCAGGAAGGATGTAGAAAAAGACCCACCTGTGCACACAGCGTACATCATGCTCTTCCAGACCATGTCATATCACTTCCTGTAACTGGGTCATAACAACTGCAAGCTTTGCAAAGAACACTTACACCTCTAAGAAAGAATTACATCTGCAATAGTTCCTGTACACCCTTTCGATGCGGCCATACGTGCTGGAATCAGTCGCCATGCCGTGTTCCAATGCCTCCAGAGCAGAGCATGATGGTAGCATGTCCGCCTCTCCAGTTAAAGAAACAAGCACAATCCCCCTTAAAAAGGAAGCCAAATACCTACATTCTTACCAAAGAAGCCGAACTGACAGGCGACATCGAACTTTTGCAGAGAGACAAATAAAAGAAAACAAGCAACAAAGCAGGAAATGCAGGAGGTAGAACTAACACAACTGTGGCATTTATAGGAGATGGGAGGGAGGAATGCTATATGCAAATGTAAGCAGCTATGACACCAAAGCTGAACATGGGCAAACAGTAACAGAGCAGGAAACCAAGAAAAAAATAATCCCCCAAGGAACAGCTAAAGAACAATAGCTTAATGAGACTGTACTTAGTCCCTGATCTGTGGGAGGACCGTAAGAGAAAAAGGAGGGATAAAGAGGAAGGACTGACTACTAGCAAGCAAGGATTTTAAAAGGAGCCTGACATATACAAATGAAAACAACAGCAAGCAATGGGAGGGGTTCGAACTCCACAAAGCATGTACAAGAGTTCCCTAAGCGACAGCACAAACGCTGTCTAGGCTTCGCCTAAAAAACTGTACCCAGCTCTGCGCTGAGCCATCAAAGCCCCTTACGACATACCCTAGACACATAAAACATCATCAGACAAAAATGATTTGTGATCCGTCACTATCCTTTAAGGGAACCAGAGTGTCAACAATGAATTTTAGACTGTTTCAGAACAGATACAAGGTGAAGGGCCGGTTGCTTGCACTTATTCCTGCAAGCTGACACCTCTGATTCATTTTACATGTAATGGCAACCTGTCATTTTAACAGCCATTAACGATGTGCGAGCATAGGTACTGATTTTTCACTGACAACTGCCAGTGATTTGCTGTCGACAATGTTTACTACATTTTTCTATTATCTCTAAATCATGCTTCAGAACCATACCTATGAGAAATAATCAAACCAATGTAACATATGAATGCTGTCTGATTATCAGAAAAACACGCTATTCGTAACAAGATACTATGTGTATTAAAAACACTTTTGTCAGCTACCACTGTTACCAAATAATAACTTTAGTAGAAAGTGAGAGACGACCTGTGCAGTATTTAAATATCGTACATTAAACATGCAGGCAGAGAGTTAAGGGGTTATGGAAATAGCGGTCAGTCTTTGGAAAGTAAGAAGAGAGCCATACAATTCTAATTTATATAATCTAATCACCAGTATTTTATGTTGGAAATCAGTTAGTTGGTTGCCTGATAACAGAGCACATACGCATTCACTATGATGCAATTAAAAAAGCAAAATGAAATAAACACTCATGGGAAAGAAATAGAATGTTTGGAAAGCTTATAAACAATATGTAATCTTAGCGAGTAAGAAATAAAAAGTTGTTCTTACTTTAAGGATATGCTAAAGGCAAGAAATGCAAGCAATGACAAATTTAGCTTACAAATATTTTCAGAAAGAATCACATTACAAACCCTCCTTCTTTGGTATAATTTAGTCCATGGACTATTGAAAGCGCTCATTAAAAAGACAAACATGGTTCGAATTTGAGTTTTATTTCAAATACATACCAGCAAACTATGTAATCAAGCTGTAAATAATGCTACTGCCTTACCCAGGTCAACCTCATGGATATAGGCCCTTATAACAGTAATGTAATGTATGCTGCAGTACGAAATGGCTGCGTGCCGTACCATGGTTTCAAAGTTTACTCCCTTTAATTATTTCTAGAAAAACAGAAAGAGGCAGGGCAAAGATGCCATTTTTAGGATGTCATCATCTTCGGTTCCTGAGGCCACGTCTTCCTTCATATTTAGTGCTCCGTTGTAATCAAACTGAACAACCTAAGGAAACTGCTCATAGTGTGATTTGGGGTTTCTAATGAACCCTTTTGTCTGTGATTTGACTTCAGTTGGTGGTGCGACTCTGATTTTGTAGTTCAGTGCAAGCCAAGAGCGATAAGAATGTAAATTTAATTAACTGTAAATGATTAAAAAGTATAGGAATGTTGTTCCTCAGCTTTTAGTAAAGTATATTCACATTTTTTTTATTCAGTTTGTGAAGCATGTATTTCCATTTCTTCTTTAAAAACACAATTGTGTTTCTATTCAAATACAGAATGGGGCATATATTTGTAGAGGATAGAAGCGTTAGTTACATATTTAGATATGTGTGCATGTATACATAAAAAAACACAAGTGTGTCCACATGCATGGTAATGGCGATAGAGATTTTGGCTATTCCCATCACTGAGTCCCAGAATAAACAAAATGGGGTGATACATGTACATTACTTTCCACCTAGTCCAGCTGCATGTTAAAAGAGAGGCATTCCATTCTTACTCAATTCAGTTCAGCACTACAGTTTTGGAACTCCAAACTGTTTAAATTGGTGTGCCAAGAAATGCTGAATTTCGCATCCAGCATTAGTAAGTAATATATGATGCAAACAGTAATGTAATTAATGCTGTCATTTGTGATATCATCTGTAATATTCTAAGCGGGGATTGGCTAATGCGGTGATGCTCAATATAACTGGCAAATGTATGTATTTTAGAGTTAAAACCAAACTTTATTGCTCCTTCAAAAGCCCAGAAATAAATACTCACAGAGAACTTACATTTTACCTTATCAGAACATTACAAAATGTGGCTTGTGTTTCAGTTTATGTGCTTTTCACCTATGACAGACTGGGTTGAGCTTGTGTTGTGGACACTGGCTGCTGCCACCTACTGGTAAGCTGGGCAAATGGGAGGTGGGTGCCAGTGAATGCAGGCACATTACATGAACTAAATTGCCGACACACAGTACATTATCATAACTTTAAAACTGTAATGTAGTGCATGTTGGCAATTAAATTCAAAACATTAACATCAAAACATTAAAAACAGAAAAGAAAAGAAAACGTACCCTGTGGCACTTCCACGCTTTTGTCCGATGTCCTTCATTCCTCCAGCGGAGGTTCCATGCAACTCTCCTAACCAATCCTGGCACTGCTTTCAGGCAGAACGTGAACAGCGCCATGATTGGTTGGAGCAGGCTCTCTCAGTGCTCTGAAGAGCACTGGAGGCCTGTGCTCGGTCTCAACTCAGCTGTCCAAGACAGCTGGTTTGAGAGGTTTAAAGTGCGCATGTCTGGCTGGCTGTCGCAAAACGCCCGGCCAAAGGGATATGCGCATTTTTAAACATAAGTGCCCTGCTCATGACTTCTTTCTGCTGCTGCCAGTCAGCACCTGCCCCGCCCTGTCCTGACGCTCGGTTCGGGATGGGGTTATTGAAAAATAGAATGGTAATACATTAACTGTAGTACCGTTTTATTTTTTATCTCTGGAGCATGGGCGGGGCATTTCAATTAGCGGTGCGACTCTCCTCCGCCTTAATGGAGGAGCCAACCCTGGTTGTGGAAGACATTTTCTCGTTTGCCTTTCCACATCTTGCATCAACCAGAGATTTGTCCCTGGTGTATATTTTCCCAAAACACACTGGTGAGTAAATGCATGAAATGTCACAATTTTATGAAAGTTTTGCAAAATTATCTATATAGCCCACATCTAACCTTATATTGAAGTTATTAAGTGAAGTTGTGTTTTTAAGTAATTGTTTTTTGTTTTATAAGTACTTAACCATAACTATCATTTAACAACGTATTTTTCAGTAAAAGCTTGTTTCATTTATCATCTACACACCCAGTCTCATCCCACACAAACCAGAAGACCATGGCCTTTAGCTAGTCAAAACAGGGTCTTTGCACATGTCCTGGATTTTAGCCTGGTACTACACATCTCCGCCTACCCATCACAATTTAACTTGTCTTTCGACTGTGTTCAGGGACCTCTTGGCACAAAAGGCCTGTCTACATGGCTGTGTGTCTACATCTATCACACTCATAATAGAGGCACATGTCACTCTGTCTTGCCATCAAACATTTCATCCCAGCTAATTCAGCTGAGATCCTTGTGTGCACGGCCTGTTCTCATCCAAAAGTGTAAGAGGGGTCTAAAGAGCATTCATCTTCAAAAAATGTTTATGTCATTTGACACATCAGCTTGAAATTTGGAAAACAGCTCTGTGCAGATTCATTAACCTTCACCACGGATATAAGAAAAACAAAGAGTTCTTGAGAGTAGACTAACTTTGTTTCACCTTCCCTTTTTTTATTAAAACTAGTGCCTAAGAGATCAAGGTGCCAAACGTGGACATCTAGTCTTGCAAGACAGGGTCAAAGTCCAAAAATATGTCCAATTGTGATTGAGGGCAGTTCGGATACAAGAAGTGGATTTGACCCAGGCAGCACTTACCTTCAGACTTAGAAATATTTCTGAAAAGCATTAGCTGAGAAGGTAAATTTCAGCTGTGTAAGGCTGCAGGAGGTGTTCAAGAAGGGAGCGCTGTCTTCGGATAAACTTGGGTCACAGCCGCAGTAAAGATTTCAACTTTAGAAATTAGTCGCTGAAATATAAGTCAAAAATATCCAGCGGGACAACACAGAGGGTTGTAGTCGAAGACAATCCCACCGGCCAGGTACTCCTTTGGCAAAAGACTGCTGAAACAAATTTGCTGCTGTGGAGCAGAATTTAGCGGTAGAAGCCAAAAAGTCAATCTGACCGATGATACACCATGGGCAGATTTGCAAGCAGGATGGTACTGGTCTCTTCCTGGTTCTTAGAGCAGTTTTAAGTTCCCAGCTTTGGATTTTGGCTACCTGGGCACGTTTAGCACCACAACCAAGGGGCCAGGACTGGTTTGGCACCTCTTGGGGTTTAAAGACTCATTTAGGGTGGGTAAAGATGTGGCTTCAAGACGGTGGGGGGCATTTTTATCCCTGAGGCTCAGATCAGGAGGCCAGCAAACTAGCCCTTTAGAGACACTCTAGTGGTCCTAGGTTCAAGGCCAGTCCTCTACCCCAGGCAAGAGGGAACTGGGCAGAAAGGCAGCAAACCAGCAAGACAGCAGCAGGTCAGCAGTCCAGCACAGTGACAGTCCTTTCAGCAGCACAGCAGTCCTTTCTCCTGGCAGAGTATCCACAGGTACGGAAGTGTACTAAAGAGTTGGTGTCTGAGGTCCTACTTTTATACCCTGGTGCCCTGGTTCTGAAAGGTGGTAGAAGCTTGTAGATGCATGGAGTTTGCTGACTCCCCTGTCTTAGCTTCAAACTGGCTGCAGTGTCAATGTAGGGTTATTAGGACCTTTGAGTGGAGGTACAGCATACCACATTCATCTGCAAGAGGGGCTGGGCTCAGCCCCGCTGCCCTTCCTGCCAATGGATGGACCCTTGAGGTACATGTAATCTATTGTGTGACTGTCTGGGAGGAATTCATAAATTCTAACAGCCAGTTATACCCTGTCATTCGACCCGAGGCAGGATACAGGTACAACATGACCTATGGGTACCATGACATGTAAAACTTAATCGTGCATGTCCGAGCTTTAAATTGCATGCCACCCTCCACTATGGGCTACATAAAGGTGTGTTCAAGGCTTGGCAAGGGGGATTTATTGTCAAGTTGACACGGCAGTTCAAAACTGCATTCAGGCTGCAGTGGCAGGCCTTGGACATCTTTCCAAATGTTTGTTTATTGGGTGACACAATATGTGCTGCAGGAGCACTGGTAGCATTTAATTTACAGGTACTGGATATTTGGTATACCACTCTGCAAGGTACTTACATGTAAATTAAATATGCCAATTGGGTATAAGCCAATTTAACCATGTTTTAGGAGAGTGAGTACAATCACTTTAGCTCTGGTTAGCAGTGGAAAAGTGCACAGAGGGTTCATCTGTTCGAAAGTGGTTTATTTGTAGTGATGAGTAGTGAGTTACCTCTAGTAATAAGGCAGAAAAAACACAATCAGGGTCCCAATAAATGAATCCCTTGCTCAACCCTTGGTAGCTGGCGACGTGTAGGCAGGCTTAACTTACGAGGCAGGTGTGCAAAGCATTTAAAAGCACCAATTTATTAAATAAGTAAGACTCAACACACAAGAAAAATCCAACACACATTCTACAAGATTTACTATATTGTTCTGAACTAATAGACACCAAACTAACATAAATCCAATGTAGGGAACGAGAGATGTGAATTTTTAAAGATAAAAAGTTAAACTAGCGCTTAGAAGCTAATAGTGCGCAAAGGGTTAAAAAAGGTTGTGCTGGTTGTGGCAAAGACTACAGAACTTTACACTTCCTTGCAGAAGTGTTTCTTGATTGAGGAAAGCGGTCCACAGAACCAGGCAAGGGCACAGCGCCCCTGTTTTCCTCTTGGGATCTGGGACAACATCTCCCAGTATGTGCCTGGTCAGCCTATGAGGCATTTTACAAAAGCTGCTACCAACTTCTGTAACTTCTTCCGGAAGGTCTCCTTGGGGGTTCAAAGTGTCCACACCACCAATTCAGGGGTCTAGAATCTCTGAGATGGTCTTTGGGATGTTGGCACTTCAATTCCCACAATGCAACTGGTCAAATCCTTAAAAGTCCACTGTACATACTACAGGAAGGGGACTTCTTGATGGAGATGATGCAGGTGGGCTCAGTTGACCCGTAGCTTGTCAGAAGTTCACTCCTTAATCCTTCTTGAAGCAATGCAAAGCAGTTGGAGCTGCAGAACCAGAATTTGCAGCAGGTGCAATCCTTCAGAGTGCAGCATTTTCGGGTGCAGATCAGGTTTCTAGCAGAGCAGCCCTTCTTCTCTTTGTAGTTTCAGGCAGCAGATCTGATTTGCTTGGCAACTCTTCCATATTTATGCAGTGTTCCTGGGCGTCAAGCAGGGGGGTACCCCTGACCAATGTGAAGCAGGCACTACCTTCAGGTATGACCACTTTTTCCAAAGTGTGGCATATTCTTGCCCCACAAAGCACTATTCTTCCAAAATCCAAGATGGAGAAAGTCTCTCCTTGGAGGTTTGATTAAGCTAAGCCAACCCAATGGCGTGACTAATATTCCATAACACTCCCCTTCCAGCTGTAGATCTCCTCCCACAGGAAATTCATTGCCTCTCTAGCTGTCTAATTAGCACCTCATTAAGACCGCTTAGCTCAGCCTAGCCGAGGCTGGCCAATTAGGAGAGGGCAGCTGAAAGGCTGAACTCTGGCTTACAGAAAAGTAAGATCTACAACTTCTTTTCTGTTATAGTTATTATAAATCTAATAGTGACAACTTGTTGGAATTATCATAACTATCATTTTAAGTCTTTGACATGAATGAAATATTCCACTGTTAGCCTATGGCGCTAATTATCTACAATGGGGGAAAAACAAAATTGACAGTTTTTCCCTCACCAGGGCTTATACACATTTTTTATACTGTCCCTGCTTATAGTTTTAAGGCAAGTCAAGTCAATCCACTTTATTCGATTAATTAAAATCATAAAAGTACAATACACAACATACACGGACAATAAATACAAACATTCAGACAAAATACATAAAACAATCACTCTTATAAAATTCATTGTATCCAAAAATCTCAAACTTTTTGATTTGCATATATAATAACAAAAGAATTTAGACAGTATTCAACAGTGTTTTTTTATATTTCTCTTAAGCCTCACAGCAGCAACCAAAAAGCACGCAATGTTAAAATTATCCCAGGGATTGCTCAATGTCTGCAGATAAAGTAGCGCTGGTCTGACCTGCAGAAAACCCCTTCCTCTCAGGATGGGGATTAAATACTTCATGCGAATATCAATGTAAAAATGACTAAACATCATAAAATGAAGAGTATCCTGGGGGGAATAATTGTCACGTTGACAAGGGTCTGCATTCTTAGGTTTACACCACTCCTGGAAGTCTCCTAATAAAAAAAGAACCAAATTAAAACAGAACCTAGTTAGGAGCCAATGATGGAAGGGCTTATTTACTGTTACCAGATAAGGTTCAATAAGGATATTAGTTTTTGTTAAAAAATGGGCCCTAACTAAGGGTTTACGTAACTCATATTCTTCCCGCTCCAAAGACAATAGGTTCTTAAAATTTGTTTTCACCCACAACACATCCTCCTTCCGGATCTTTTCAGGGACTTCAAATAGCTCTGGCCGCCCTATTTTAGTCAGCATACATTTAACATAAGACAGCCACTTAATCTTATTGGAGTTATCTAATTTAACACAGTCTCATAAGATCTGGTGATTCAGGGTCAATTCAGGGTTTAACCAGGTTTTGAGCCAGCAGAGCAACGGGGCTGTATCAGAAATGTAACCTATCCCCAATTCCTGGTGTATAGAGAAGGTTGGGGTAGATTGTGGTAGAGACAAAAGGCTATGTAGAAATTTATTTTCTGCTGTTTGAATACCAGCCTGCTCTTTAAAACCCCATATAGAGGAGCCATAGTCCGCAATCGCCAGGCACTTTGGTCTATACATTTTAATATACTCTCAATGGGTCGGGCCCCCAACCGCTGTGCAAACCCTAATAGACCTAAAGAAGATCGGATGACTGCATTCTTTTTCATTTTCTGTTGGGGTATCCAAGACCTATCATCAAAAACAACCCCTAAGTAAGTAAAAGAAGAGACCGCAGTCACTTCCAGCCCATTACAATAAAAAGATTTAGATTTTCTTGCTCTAAGACCAGATAATATAATGTGAGACTTTCCGATATTTACTACCAAATCCAACAACTGCATGTGGGCCCCAAAGGCGTCTAAGTGCCGCTGGAGGCTCACCGCAGTACGTGCTAAAAGGACAGCGTCATCCGCATATAGGAGAACCGGGATAGGACAGTCTCCTACACGCGAGATATCCAGGGACGCTGCCAATAATGACTTGTCCAGGTCGTTAATATAAAGTGTAAAAAGCAGGGGCTCCAGAATACACCCCTGATGGATGCCACTGGCAACATTTTTGTTATAATCACTTTTCCTAGTATTGTAACAGAAGAGTCGATCAGGGATATTGGTCTATAATACCGCGGATCCCCTCTCTGACCCTTTTTAAAGATCGGTATAATGATCGATTGGGACTATGATACAGGGAACCCTAATAAACCAGAGGTATTAAAGACGTTTGCCAGGATTCTCGCCAAAAATTTGGGTTTCCCTATCACGGGGTAAACTTTTCAGTGCTAAAGTAAGGGAGCGGTGAGCACGCGAACATTTGTCATCAAACGATTTTATACCTCGTAAGCTCTTTGTTTGGTATTAACGGTTAAATCACAAGCTATCTGTCTACAGATACCATCAAAAGCTCTAAGTACAGCATCCTGCGGGCTAGAGAGGTCATTTGTGATCCATGCCAGAACGATGATCCAGAGACCCGGAGATCCCGAAGGGACTCCCTTATCAGTCGGCTATCGTACAGCATGTTCAATGGCATTTGTAATATGGTAGGCAAGATATCGGTCACATTTGTGACAGACTATCCCATTTGCCAAATTCTAAATTAGGCCCAAAGTCCTCTGTTATGCGCACATCACTACTGGGAACAAAAGTCTAGAAGTCACATCATTCTTTTTGATGCTTGTATACGGATTTCATTATTATTTAAAGTCCATTATGTAAAGTGCATTAAACTGCATGCTTTTGCAAAACATTGTATTAGTCTCAACCTTTTGCATTACATATTATTCAGTATGGGCATTCTGCTTGTGAGGGAATAATTAAACAGACAATAATGTGGTCATTTTGGTCCAGTCCTAGCACTTGTATTAAGACTTAAATTTAGAAAACACAACCCTTAACTTTTCTTATAACATTACACATTTATGTAAAAGTGTGTGATGGTCAGAATCGCCGAATTCATCAAGGTATCGAATATACATTTGTATGTTTATGGCTACGAGTTGCCTTCATATCCTGACATTTGAACATGCCCCTTTCAGATATGTATTTGCAGTCCTATGTTGAGCATGGATGTGTAATACATTCCTCTTCATTGAAAACTCACCTTTGTTCTTTGCAAAATGTGAATTTACGTTCAGAAAAGAAATTATTTACAGATAATATAATGTCAATGTAGCAAATCTGCTCCCATGTAGTCGGGCCATAGAATGTTAGCCCTGCTTCATGAACCTGCGACTGAAAAGTCTCACGATGAATCACCTGCATAAACTTTCACATATAAAGAATAGTTGCAACTTTTCATGTGGAACAGTGGTTTTCAATCAGAAATCTCCTAATGGGAACGTGCCTGCCAAACGTTTGTGAGTACTCACAACGCTTCAAGGACATTCATTTGGTAGAAACTCCTTGGCCTTGATGAACCATAACATTTCTTAATGAGCAGAGTTATTCCTACAGGACATTCTGCCTCACTGGAGGAATTTAAGTATGCGCAACCCCATGCGTGAGTACAAGTGAATATTTTTACTCATAAATGACGGTTTGTCCACATTCAAGTGTCACATTCACAGAAATACCTGAACCTGCAAACAGGCCTCCATAATGGGGCCAAGATCATAGAGAGGGGTAAATACCACTGCTGAATATATAGAAACCCCACTCTTGTCATTTACATGGTATCTATCTCCTGATAGGTTTCGCAATTTGTCACTCTCACTTTGTCAATGCTGATATGTTACTTGCAAAGGGTGGCGTTTGAACTTTAGCAGGTGGGTGCAACTTTGATTTAAAATATGTTCATAGATCAGTGGAATATGCATTCTGCTCTGATGGAAATTAAATGGTGCAAAAATCTGCAAACAAAGACTGCTCTCATTATGCCATTCGCTTTCTTCCTGCACATTCACAGTAACCAAATTTATCACAAATGGCAAAATTTTCCTAACAACATGTAATCATGCAATGTGGCATAATAGTTCACATTTGGGTATAAAAAATGACATGAAATTTTGCTAATTATGCCAGTGCAACAACAATTCCATCTGAGCCTTGAGAGGTGGCCATCCTTCATGTTTTGAAGTGAGCAACATTCTTCTCTGCTAAAATTGTTTTCCGGTCATTTTTCTGTGGTAATTAATAGAGTAGTGTTAATCACAGTGAAACAAATGCTCATTGCTACATATGATTCTCACAGGACAGACCACCTTACAGCACTTAATAAAATTTTGCAACACAGGTTTTGTTCTCCCTTCTAATTCAGACTTTTTTACCTCCTCCAGGGTGGTGCGGAGCATTTGCTCACCGGAATCGTGGTACAAATTTAAATCATATTCTATAGGTGCATTAGGGATTATTTTGAAGAAATTATATTTCCATGCTTGAGTTGTATTTGACCATATCTGTTGCATGTTTTTTTTTTTAAACTTATTTTTATTGGATTTTAGTTGCAGCCATGCATACATAAAAGAACGACAGAACCAGGATAAATAGACACAATAAGGGACAGTCATTAATTCTCAGTACATGTCATACCCCCCCCCTTTCCGACTGCTTATTCATTTCCATTTCGACAGTAGGCGATACACATGGATTCCCTCGGTATGCATTCCAATGCGACCATTTCCTATCCCACTTCTTGGGCCATCCCCGAGCCTTCAAAACTGCGGTCTCCGCTAGCATGCATCTGTCCATCTCGTTAGCCCACATGGTGACGCTTGGTGGGTTTACCCCCCCCATCCTCTAGCCAATTCTCTCTCCACCAGTGTATACCCCAGGGTTGTGAAGTGCTGCTCAGTTTCCGTGAGGTCAGTTTCCTCCTCTGTTGCAAGTTTTGAAGTGTGTCACAATCTACCCTGCCACTACTGTTCTTCATCATAAATACAATAACTGAAAAGTTGACTCTACTGCAACACAACATGCATGTGTGGGCCCATAAGATACCAAATTCCAGTGGTGCAGAAAGGGTGCCATAGGCCCACATGCAAGGATTGAAATCAAACCCCAAAATCTCAATTGTTTAGTAAAAACAATCATGTCTGAGATGCATTGGGCCCCTTAAGCCACTGCAACTGCTGTCCCATTGATGTCTATTCCTCTGCCAAAGTCCCTCCCAAACCAATTCCCGATAGCAGATATTACAGTGTATCAGCCATCTGCTCAGTTATTCTTTATTTTGTCTTGCAGGGTGGTGCTGCTAATGTGTTAGGTGGAGTTGCGGTAAACATTACCTTGAATGAGCACAGGCGAGGGAGCCTGCAAGAAACAGATAGCCCCATTTGATTGATTCTGACTGATAATGCAATCATGTTTTACAATATTCCACCCCTTCCTCCCAGTATTGCTGTTTTCACTTTTCCCTGCAGAATAGGCCGGTTACACCTCACCAATATAAACATCATATTTAGATTTATGTCACAATCTATGCTGCTGCTACTGTTCACCATTTTCAGTATCCTTTGGACCTGCTGCCAGGGGCGGAGCTTTGGGGGGAGGAGGGGGGTGTATTTGTAGTATATAATTGGGTATAGATGCTTTCAGTCTGGTATGGTGAAGTCACTGTCAAATTTAAGCCTGGATCTTTACATGCCCACACTGACAAACACACGCTGACATTCTCCCTCTCTCTGTCTCTAGTCTCTGCCCTAAAACTTGGTTAGTTTGAAAACTATTGTGTTTTAAGTACACCTAAAAATGCTCTCTTTCCATTGGCTCTGAAGCCCCCCTGTTCTGCTTCTCATAATGTATTTTAACAAGATATGCCAGCATGATTGTTAGGAAATCTGAAGATACCCCACCCCAACCTTACTGTCTGCTGCACCTTTGATAGGTATGTCACTGCTAAAGTCCCGCCAACATATATTGTCTGCAGAAGACTTAACAATGTGTCTCATTCCCTGCTAACCTGATGTGTATTTGTTCCCCAGGGCGGTATTGGAAATGCACTAACCGGACTTGTGGTAAGCTTTAGCTCTGATTCTATATCGTTGAAGTGTGAAGGGGAACTCCTGCTGAAAACTGTTGGTCTCACATATGGATTGCTTTTGATCTATAAATGAATCATATTTTATAGTATTACACCTTCCTCTCTACTAATGCTGTCCTCTATTTGTCCTCTAGAAAGGTGTTACGAACATAGGAGCCGGAGCTACAGTAAGGAAAATATATATACATCTATATCATATAAATTATACATTTATATTACTCATGTCTTTTCATTGTACAAAAATTATGAGTAAGGGCTGTTGATAGCATATTTCCATTGAGATAGGGCTTCACGACTCTTGGTTGTTACATGACATTTTATCCACTAGTTTTAGAAGATGTCACCATCCCTTTTACAAAAAATCAGCTCTGTTTGGTGACAAGGATAGTGGTTTAAATACAACAGTGTTTGTTTACTAAATTAAAAAGATAAAACTACATTAGTGGTGATTCCTGTGATTTTAGTTAAAGTCAAAGTTTCCGTGTTTCAAGTTCAGGAGTATTGAGACCACTTAATGGCAGATCAATAAGCTGCTGCTCAAGTTCATAGCTAAAGGTGTGACTATACCGTACATATATATGCACACTGTGTCATCCCATTCCTGTATCTATGTCAATTCTCTTAGTGAGCCAATCAGTTGAAAAGAGTAATACGATATTAAAGGCAGAAGAGCATGGGATAAGAGGTAATGATTTCATACTGGTAGGTGGAGATCACACCTGCTAGTAAGGGATGCAAACAGATGTCTAAAACCAGTTTCCCGGAAAGGGAAATTGCATTGGTGTACCAGTCTTTAGGAAAAAGTGTCCATATGAGGTTTGTGTGATGGAACATCGCATGCCTATACAACTCATGCCTTACCACGCGCTCTTTACCATGACCGTGTCTTTACGACACATGCCTTTACCACGCATGCCTTAACCACGCAATTTTATGGTAAATACATGACTGGTAGAGGGACATGTGTGGTAAAGATCACACTCCTGCCCCTCTGCCCTAATCCCTAAAAATTGCCCCCTACCGTCTAATCTATCCATCCCAGGCATATGAACTACCCTGATGTCTATCCTGATTCTTAAAATCCAACCCCCATCCCTCAAAATACTACTTCAACTTCAGCCCCCTCCTTGAGCCCTAAAAACATCCCCACCCTCTTACACCTTCCCCACCTCCCCCTGCCCCTTGCCCAACTGCCCCCTCGAACTGTAAACTGCCCCTTTCCTGTCCCCTGGCCTGAGCCCTAAAACCCAGCCTCCTAAAAAGTACTCCAAAACCAGCCACCCTCCCTGAGCCCTAAAACCAGTCCTACCACCTTAAACCTACCCCCGCCTGCCCCCTGCACCAGCCCAACGGCCCCCCAGCCTATAAACATTCCCTTTTCTGTCCCCTACCCTGAGCCCTAAAACTCATGACCCCCAGCCGTGAAAACTACCAGACCCCCAAGCCCCCAAAACTATCCTAGCCCCCATAACTACCCCCATCCCCTACAAACTACCCCCACACCAAAACCCCACTTACCTCACCGCCTTGCAATCCTTCCTCTTCCTGCTTCCTGCTCTTCGGCCAGCTAGCCAGCAACTTGACGACACATATGCGTGGTTAAGGCATATGCGCTGTCAAGGCATATGTGTGGTTAAGGCAAGCATGGTAGGGCTTGCAATGTCAGAACAGACGTGGCTGAGGCCGCTGTGTTTCAACTGTTTCTCTCATAAGGGTAATCTTTCGAATCAGACACGAAGACCGCAACTGGACCACGTCGGATGCAACATTAAGACCCACCGGAGTCTCAAGGAGGACAATAAGCCTCGAGCGGTTGGGCGTCGAGTTGGTATTTCCACTCGGTATCACGAATCACAGTTAAAGGAAAAAGATTAGAAACGATTGGTTGGAGCTACATCTAAAGCGAGAACGTAACAATACAGACTGATACGTCTTTCTAGATCTTCAGAACTATCGGGAGATCGCGGTTCAATTGGAGAATACCACCGGTCACGCCTATGTAAATTATACCCGACTCCCTAATTATAATAAGGGATAGCAACGTAAGAAAATAGGAGACAACCACATTTTCTGTCTTGATAAAGATGGCAGTATCAGTATAAAAGCCATCGAAACGCGTCGACGCCAACATCTTTGGAAACACAATCCCATAACCAGCACAGAATAACGAGCATATAATTGAAAATATTATTTTCTGTATTGCTGAGTCCAATGGATGTGTAGCAGTAAAGAACATAAATGGTGTCTTACTTTCATGTTTGTCTCCATGATGCTGGTCATCATTCTTGGATGTCTGTAATTGTGTAAATTTTGGAATTTTATGGATGTTTTTAATGTTGATTGTGTTTTTAACATGTTTGTTTATGATGAAATTGTATTATGACTAGACTTTCTAAGATTATAGAAAGATTTCTGTGACAATAAAATCATTTTTAATAAATTAAGATAAGTTTAGAAAAAACGTTTTTTGCTCTAGATAAGTAAGCGCAAGCAAGGGAATTATTCCTTTTTCTCTCATAAGGACACCCTAGGAAATTTACCATCACTGTAGGAACATATTTTAAAACAACAATGGATACCACTCACACATCAACTGACAGAGCCATGCAGTCAGGTACACACCCACTCACATGCCTATAGAGCCACTCAGACATCCACTCACACAGTGATACAGTCACACAGCCACTCAGATGACACTTTAGAAATATTATTACTCATCAGTAGTAGAGCGAGTATAGTAATTTAACGTATAGGGTAGATTAGTATTTATCTTTAAGTATCAGAAATGTTAACAAAACACTTACACATACTAGATGATGCCAGCAGTGATGTCATTTGAGATGTCATCAGTGATGTCACTGATCATGTCATGAGTGATGTACTAGGCGAGATCATAAGAAGTGCAGTGCGGGGGCATAAGTTATAGTTAGCTCAGGTAAATATAAATGCTGAATATCCATGGTTTTTTGCGTGTAACATCTGAGTCTAACTATAAAGTCCCAGTAGCATTTTTCTTTTACTGAATTTCTAAGGTTTTTTAAATTCTATTTCCTAACTATAACAACACTGTAATCTTTGATTTTATAAGTGAATTTTGAAGGATTGTTACATTTTATTTCCTATCCATAATGTCCCTGTAAACATTGTTTTTCAACTGAATTTCAAAGGTTTAAAAAAAAATGTATTTCCTAACAGTATCCTGTAACATTTGAGAGTATGTGTGTGAGTGGCTGTATAGGTCGGTGGCACATGGTTGATGGGATTAAATGCAGGAGTTAGAAGAGATTAATTATGATTAGGTTGCAGAGGTATGACTTTCAGCAGAAGGAGGGAAGATTGTGATCTTGTAAATGAGTTGGGAGAAATTTGATGAAATAGAGAATAGTCAAACATGCATTTGTCATAGTAGGTTGTCCTCAGGCAGAGGAGGCATGCAGAGCCTGGAAGGGATGAAGAGAGACATTTGAAAGAGAGAAGAAAAAAGGAGAGGCGGCAAACAGAATTTTAATCGAAGGAAGTTTTTAAATGCCGGATTTAAGGACTGTAGTGAATATTTTTGAGACAGCATGCTGTTTGAGGATGCAAGGATGTATAAAGAAGCAACATTATTTACTTGTGAAGATTGTGCTATATCAGAAATTTTTAATAGGTACTAGAAGCAGGTAAAACCATCTCTTTGTTGCTACACTACTGCTAGACAAATGATCCAGCCAGGTCAGTTTATGAGCTCAAGGGCTGAAATTGAAAAGTGAAAGATAATGGCTGGATGCATATTTCGAGAAAATACCTTGGAAATAATGTACACATTGAAAAATACATCCTGCCTTTCATCCACAGGTTCGAATCAGAGTATTAATTATACAGCAGAGTTGGAAACATTTAAATACCTCTGGTTTGCATTGGCACGAGATGGAAGATGAGAATAGCTTCCCAAAGAGTGGAAGTGTATTACCTGCATTACAATGGCTGGAGGGCAGGGAATGCAAATACTGGTATGAGTGAGGGGGAGATGTAACGGCTCCCTTTACAAATTTAATGAACACTTTTGTTAGCAAATGGCTGCTGGTTAAACTTCTGAAGCACTGTCCTTTTTTAAGATGCTGTTGGTGAGTAGGGGTGGAGCTGCAGGTTGAATGGGGCCCTGAAGCTGAACTCAGACAAAATGGAGGTCCTCATCCTCGGCCCCACCCCCTCAGCCTGGGACGACTCCTGGTGGCTGACCGCACTGGGAGTAGCACCAAGACCCACCGACCAGGCACGCAACCTGGGGTTTATCCTCGACTCAACACTCTCCATGGCCAAGCAAGTCAACGCCGTCTCATCCTCCTGCTTCAACGCCGTCTGCATGCTCTACATGTGGATCCCCCGAAACAAGAAGAACGGTCACCCAGGCCCTCGTCAGCAGCAGGCTGGACTACAAAAACACCCTCTACGCAGGAGCCTCGGCCAAACTCCTGAAATGACTACAACACATACAGAACGCCTCTGCACGCCTGATCCTCGACATCCCTCGCCACTTCCACATTGCACCCCACCTGATAGACCTGCACTGGCTTCCTGTCAACAAGAGAATCACCTTCAAGCTCCTCACACACGCACACAAGGCACTCCACAACACCTGACCAGCACACCTCAACAGATGACTCACCTTCTACACCCCTAACCGCCAGCTCCGCTCCGCCGACATCGCCCTCACCACCGTCCCCCGCATCCAAAGAGCGACCACCAGCGGCAGATCGTTCTACCACCTCGAAGCCAAGACCTGGAACACCCTCCCCATCCTCCTATGGCAGACCCAAGACCTACTAACCTTCAGGAGGCTACTCAAGACCTGGCTATTCGAGCAGTAGCATCACCCCTCCCCCCAGCACCTCACAGGTGAGTAGTGCACTTGGCATATTTCTTGATTGATTGATTAGGTGAAACCAAGCATTTGTCTACCTTTTGTTTGTTTTGCATTTGTTTATTCACATTGTTGCACATACAATGATAACATACATATTGATCAATGTCAGTAGATGACCTGCATGTGATACAACTTTACAACAACAGAACAACTAACTTACAGGACAGAAAGTCGAAGAAGAGATCGAGCCAGCGAGTTTTATTGCACTTTACATTATACATGTCTATATGATTATGCTTCTACACATTTTGCTTTATTTAACTATCACAACAAAAGCAACATTTGTGTATACTGTTATTTAGGACCTTTTGTGTAGAGTAATGTTAATTTAGGTACTTGACTCCACCATATCAGGACCAGTACTATCAGTATCTTCAGTTTGTTATGTGCATATCCATTCCAGGATTGGACCCAATATATCTTTTAGCCTTGAGGCAGGGGGCATAAGTTCCCAATATAGGGCATGTTGGGTCTGGCAGTAGGCAATGTCCTGCAACCAGGCTTTAATCGATGGTGCCTTGGTCTTCCCCCAGTGCATAGCCACTCGTATCCTTGCCAGGAGTAGGAGCATTGCATGTAGTTTCCGTGTGCTCACCGGAGTATATTTCACGTATCCCAGTAAGCCTGTGAAAGGTGTAGGGTCTATCAGAGTTCCTATTGATTCCCCAATCATGCCGTAGATATCAACCCAGTATTTTGCTACAGGTGGGCAAGTCCAGGCCAGATGCAGAAAAGACGCTGGCTCAGCCCTGCATCTCCAACAGCTAGCATCAGGCCTAAGTCCCATGCAGTTTAGCTCCATCGGTGTCCTACAGAATCTATGTAGGAACTTAAAATGTATTAGCTTTAGCCTGTAATTGGGAGAGAGCACACGTAGTTGGGAGCAGCAGAACTACCACTGCTCTTCCAAGTTTGGAGGATTTATTTCAGTGTTCCATTCCATCAGTGATTTTGGGAACAGTACCAGAGCAGTGTTTTGCATGTTGCTATAACATCTTGTGATAAGTTTGAGTGGAGTTGGGCCAGTCAGCAAATGTTCAAGTGCATGTAGCTTAGGTGGGGGCCTTAGGAAGGTGGTGTTTGCTTGTTGGCAGGCCTTGTATATTCGATGATATAGAAACAACTATTCTTGTTTTGCCAGTAAGGGGCGAAATGTATTCTCAGGATATAGATCTGCAAATGTGTGTTTACCCCTAGCCCACACCCCAGCACCACACTTACCCGTCCTCCACTGGGGGGATACATCGGTTATGCAGCACCGGTATAGAGGGTGCATATAGGACCTCTAATTTGGCTCAGTTTCCCAGTCCTTCCCAGCCCCATCTTAGTGACTCAACTGTGTCAATCTAATTATGTGGTCTTCTATATGGTTGGCATATAGCAACTGATAGTGGCGTGGGTGCAGCTTTATCTTGCTCAACTGCAAAATTCGGCTGAAACGGTACAGGGTGGACCCAATAATGGAGGAACTGAGCTTGGGTGCACTATGTATATGACGGAATGGTTGGTGCCTTCAGCCCTCCCTGTGTCAAGGGAAGCATCAGTAGTTCACATGAGACCCAAGCTTGTTTTCCAACTCAGATCAATGACGTTAATAGGGACCAAAGTGTCTTGAAGAAAGTCTGTGTTAGTGTAAGTGGAATATTTATAAATAGATATAAAAATTTAGGCAAAATACCAATTTTAGATATTGCTATACGGCCGGCCAAAGACAAAGGTAGTCTATTCCAAGTAACTCTCTTGCCCTCTAGCCATATCACTACACTGCCATAGTTCATGACACACCGTTCTTGAATATCGCTGCTCAGCCATATTCCCAAATATCAAACAGGTCCTTCAGCCCATTTCAGAGGGTACTCCGTTTGACAGGGCTTGGTGTTTCTCGTGAGTGTGAATAGAACCGACTTTGTCCAATTTATTTGTATACCTGCTAGTCCCCCAAATTTTAGGATTTTCCCCAGCACTGGGTTTAAATTGTCTGCATGTCAATAATAAACATTGTGATATCATCTGAGTATAGTGATACGATGATTCCCCTGGTGGAGAAACCCAGTCCCCTGTCCTCGTGGTGCTGTGTCAATCTAACAGCTAATTGCTCCATAGCGGTTGCAAACAACAGGGGGGACAAGGGGCAACCCTGTCGTGTACCTCGGGCGATTGGTATCTTCGAAGAGACCAATCCATTTAATCTAAGTCTAGCAGAGGGACTTGTATACAGTAACTTGATCTGGTTAATGTATGTTGGGCTAAATCCTAATCTTGCTAATATAGTAAAAATATATTGCCACTCTAGCGAGTCAAAGGCCTTGGTGGCATCTAAAAGCGCCACCAAGGCTTGTGTTTGGGGATTTAAATAATGCAGTACTGCGAAAAAGGTGCATAGATTGTGTTCTGTAGCTCTACCTGGGATGAAACCCAATTGATCGGGACTGAAGATCCAGGGAGGTAGGGGCTGCATTCTGTTTGCCAATAATTTAGCATACATTTTGGTATTGGTATTAATTAAAGCTAGAGGGTGATATGAGGCTCTTTTATTGGGCGGTTTCCTTGGCTTGAGTAGTAATAATATGATTGCTTCTCTCATTGTGGGGGGTAGAATCCCAGTTTCCTGCACTTGTCCTTACAGCGTCAGGAGCTGGGGGGCTAACAGGTCTACGTAGTTTTTATACAATGCAGCTGTGAGGCTGTCCGACCCCGGGGCTTTATCCGAGGGCAGGCTGTTTATTACTTGTTTTACATCTTGTACAGTGTAAGGCTCATCCAGGTAGGCCCAGTGCCGCTTGCTCAACCACAGAAGCTCAATTGAATCTAAATAGGTCAGCACCTCCACCGGTATTGTACGTGAGGAGGAGTGATATAATGTGATGTCAAATTTTGTAACTTGGTCTAAAATTTTTGCGGGCCTCTGACCTCAATGTGGTTATCATCCAGTATCTCGGATTTGAACATAGCATTACCAGGTGGGCACAGCATATGAGCTAGAGTTTTACTGGGTCTGTCTCCCTCGCCATATCATCTAGCCTGTGCATATTTCCCCCAAAATTTCACCTCTCTGGGTGCCTCTGCTTCGTATTCAGAAATTAGCTCCCTAATGTCTCTTGGAGTTTTAGTTCTCCCGTTCTGTAATACTGTAGTTCCAGCGTTCTTATGTTAGATTCTAGTTTTTGGAGGGTCAGCCTAATTGATTTTAATATCCCACCCTGTCTGGAAATACACTGCCCTCGTTTAACCGCCTTGAAGGCCTCCCATAAAGTAGCTTGGGATTGCACCGTTCCTGCGTTTGTGTCGAAATAATCTTCTATATCCCCTATGATTTGTTCCCTGAAGATGGTATCAGTTAGCGCATGAGAAGGGAATCTCCAATTATTAACCTTAGGGAGACCCTCGGGCATGGTCAGTCGCAACAAGTCAGAAGCGTGATCCGACAAGGTTCGGGATAGGTGTCTGACCTCTGTCGTCCAAGCTGCTATGTCTGGTGACACCAACCAGTAGTCTAAGCATGACCAGGTATTATCATGTGCTGATATACATGTGCCCTTAGATGTATCCGGATGCCTGTGTCTCCAAATATCGAATAAATGTCCCTCTGTTATTAAGGCGTTAAGTGTCTCGTTAGATCTTGGGTGTAGTCTGCGAGCCCCTCCCCTCCTGTCCATATGGTTATCTATTAGAGCGTTGAAGTCTCTGCCCCATATGACTGTGTCATGTCCTACCAGGGTGATTTTAGCCCACACAGTTTGAAAGAAATCTGGTGAGGCAACATTTGGGCCATATATAGCAGTGAGTGTAACTTTTGTCGCACCTAGCCTCCCACCCAGGACCACATATCTGCCCTCTGGGTCTGTATGTGTCCAATATTTGCCAAGTCGGATCAATATGGACATCCCTCTAGCAAAGTTAGAATAGATAGAAGAGTTGATTGAGCTCCAGCACTTGTTATTTAGCTTAGTTTGCGTAATGCTGCTTAAGTGCGTTTCTTGTATAAAGCATATATCTATGTTGTGTCTTGTCAAGTAAGCGGGTACCAGTCTGATTTTATGGTGGTTATTTACTCCTCTGATGTTCCAAGTAAGTAGATTAAGGGTCGTCATGGATGAGCGGCTTTAGCATTAGGTGAAGAATCTAGTGTGCCTATTGTCTCTGGGTAGTTACAATAACGATTCTTGTTGATGTGACCTAGTGGTATATGAAACGGTGAACCCAGTGTAAAATTCAAGCTTGTATTTATCCTCTACTGGATTCCTACTCTAGATTTAATTATCATTTTCTTACTGTCCTGTATAACTTTATTAACATTACCATTCCTACCTCCGCAAACAACAACCCCACAAACAGGTTGAGTATACGACCCCCCCATCTTTTAAACTAAAGTAGGATCCCCAATCAAGGGCCCTGCAAACTTCAATGGGAGATCTCCCTTGGGGCATAGATGCACCAGCGTACAACCCCGCATTGTAGCGGGGTGGCCACACAGGTGTTTGAGAGCCTACCTGCAATATAACGCAAAATGTAAATGGCAGTACCGGCTAGTGGCCGACTATACATTATTCTAACATTTTAGAAATATTTGCAACTGAGCAATAGCAGAAATAGATTTATAGCAAGTTAGTGACAATTTAGCAATAGGCGCCAGGCTACACGATTCAGTCATTATCACTAATTCTGACATCAGGTGATGCAGCCACAGCTGCTCTGGTCACTTTCTTCTGGCCCCCAACATGTTTTGCGTACTTCATGGATGATTTTGCGTCTTTAAAATGGTGCACTGAACCCTTGTGCAATATTTTTAGTTTTTCCGGGTACAGAAGAGCATGGGTTATCTCTGCTTATTTCAGGAGACGCTTAACTGCCACAAATTCCCTCCTGGCTGCCTGGACCGCCAGGCTGAAGTCCGGGAACATGGAGATGTTGTTACCCTTGTAATCAATGATGCCTCGTTCTCTGGCTGTGTTCTGTGCCAAATAGGTCTCATAGCAAATGTTTCCATCTTGGAGATCGCCGTAGTTTCCGGAATGCCTATTAGACGTAGATTGTTTCGGTGAGATCTCGCTTCAAGATCATCATTCTTGACTCTGATTACATTAAGTTGTTTGTCCATGGAAAGCAGCTGTTCCTTGGCTTCAAGTTGGAATTTGTGCACCTCCGTTGCGTGAGTGTCTGATAGGTCTAATTGGGTCTAATGGGAGTCTACTTGTTTCTTGACCTGATCCATTTCCGAGGTAAGAAGATCGAGTTTATTGTCTATTGTTTTTAGGCTAGATTTCATGTCTAAAAGTAGGGATCTAAGGTCCTCGTTTCCACCCACTGCCCCATTCTGAGCACCCTGGTCAGTTTCCGCATCTGTATCTGCATCCAACTGGCGAGTGAGTCTTTTATTTTCAAAGGCTAGCTTTGTTTGCTTGGTATCATGTTTTCTCATGGCGCCAGGAGGAAGGGGAGCAGATCTCAGGCATGTCCACATTGGGCTTAGGACTTCGTGTCGCTCAATTCTGCCTCCTCTCCAGACCAATATGACTTGACAATTCCTTTACGGGCCCCTGCAGGCAGATCTTGATTTAGGGCCTTCTGTAATACGTCACTACTTGTTTCTGTGTTGGCAGTGTTGATGTTTTAAATCCACACTTTGGGCCTATATGACACGTCCTGCTCCCAGCCCCAATATTCACTCCTGTATCTCTACACGCCCGGCGGGGGCAACAGAGCAGCAGTTTATGCACTTCCCCATGGCGGCGCACCCAACAGTCACAATGATCCCGCCCGAGGGGACAACAGCAGCGATTACCGACAGTGAGAGCAGCCTCCTGCCCGGGCCCCAGGACGCATGCAGCAGTCAAATGCAGTGACTGCTGCGAGCGCGTATCGTCGGTGGAATTCAGTCCCAGGACCTCACTGGCACTCTCAGCAGCTCCTTACTGGACCTCTGATGCAATCTTCGACTTATTCAGCGCACACAGGTAGGCACCCAGTCCGCATCAGCATTTGGTGAAATTAGGTCGCTACCGCCAGGGCTCGCCGCAAGAGTCACTTCATGTCCCCTGGCAGGCCACGTGCCTCCCCAGGACTCCGCCAGGGCCGGTCAGTTGTTTAGCGGCCAAATTTCAGCAGCTGTCTCCACTCTCCCTTCAGAGGCTCACTCTGCAGACTCAACGTTCCTGCCCGGTGGGAGACCACAGCAGGGCTCGCTGACATTGGGAGCAGCCTCCCACCTGGGCCCTAGGACACATGCAGAGCAACAGCAGTCAAATGCGGCGGCCGCGGTGAACGCGCACAGTCTGGTGAAAAACGGTCGCAGGACCTCTCTGGCACTCTCAGCCGCTCCTTACCGGACTTCAGATGCAGTCTGCGGCCTATTAAGCGCACACAGGTAGGCGCCTAGTCATTTGGCGATATTAGGCCTCTACCTCTGGGTCTCTCCGCAGTAGTCACTGCTCGTCCTCAGGTAGGCCACACGCCTCCCCTGGGCTCCGGCAGGGCCAGTTAGTTGTTAAGCGGCCTTATTTCAATAACAGTTGCAGCTGTCATGGGTGGGCACTCACCTGCGCCCACCCAGTCATCTTTACAACAGGATATTCATGCCCCGCCTTGGCGTCATAGCGGCAACGCATCTGCCTATTTCTTCTGAGTACGTAGGCCAGTCGGGGGTTGCGCTCTGATTACAGACAATTGTGCAGTCGCTCCTCAATTATACGTGCCGCAGCCGGTTCCGGCCTTTGTTGCTGATGTAAGCTTCACATCCAGAGCAGTTTTAGGCTCCCAGTTTATTAGGATTGTGATGAATTATTTTGCGGCCAGCAGAGACTCTCAAAGAGCGTCTATCTTGCTGCTCGGCTGGCCACACCCCCAAGCATTTGTCTACCTTAATTACACTTCAGTGCAGAGCTGCCACACCTCTTTGTGCCTCTATTGTGAGCAATCCAGTCTGGAGACTGCCCTGCTGTGAGGGGCATCACTACACAAATGCTGGTTCTGAAGCGCAGCCTGGAAGACATTTGAAATGTAAATGTAGTGAAATTTCCCTTTCCTTATCAGGAAAAGTAGCTGTCACAGTCCTCCTGTTTTTGCAGGTATGGGCAATTTTAAAGGCAGGAAAATATTTGTGAATTTGCTTCGACGGCATGTAGGTGTGTGTTTGTACAGCATCCTGTGTGAAAGTACGTCTGTACTTCTATTGTTTCTTACAATTTAGCCGCTGGATGGAACCCTCCCACTGCAGTGCGTGTCCTACCTGTCGCTGACAATTCCATTTGCAGTCATGAAGGCAGCCATCCTGAATCTCATTAGGAGGGGCAGTCTGCCTCTGCCCATTCTCGTCTCCCGCCTGACCTGTAGTGGAGTTACAGCCTTCAATTCCCCAGATAGTCTCCTTTTAATCCTGCCTCAAAAAACTGAAACTATGTGTATGTTCCGATCTTTCATTTGGGAAACTAGACATCAACACAAATGCCCTTTTGCTAAATATAGCTCAAAGCAGAACATTTACAGAATCAGATGAATACATTGTATTAGCACAAACACCCGTGCCATTTGCAGTGGCTACTTTTCTGAAGCCTTCTTAGATCAGGAGGCATGTCATTGGGTTGCGGATTGGGTGTCCAAACCCATGTCCAATCTACAGTTGCAGGACTAATCCCAAAAAGCCAAGTAAGCATTTATTTGTTCGGAAGCCAATGATCTGACTAGATTTGAAATTGATGACAATAAAACCTTCTGTGTTCAGTGCCTCAAGGCCATAAAACATCTTGCAAGCGCTGCGGCTACCCACCATTTATTATCTCCAGTATTCTATAATCTCTGCTCTTCTGAAGTGATAGAACGTGACCTGTTTTGTCATACTAAAACGTTTTGCTAAGGCACCAAACACCATTCAGTCTGTAATGTGCGCTGAATGTAAATGAGCTTCACTATCTCAAAAGCACCATTATTATGAGCCCCAGGAACCCTCTTAACTTGCACAGTTTGGTGGGGGAGGAGTAAAGTTAGACACTGGACACTGCAGACTGCAGCCTCAGCTGTCGGTGTCTTATGGGAGATGAGCAGGCTCTGCATTCTTAGACAGTCTGAATGAAGTTGGTGAAAGTAAGAAATGTTTCCTGGACATGAACAAAGTATGGATGTCTGTGGTGCCATCACCAATTTTTTACTAAGGACTCCAAGAAACAAATAACAAAAAACTGGTCTTTCTGGGAAGGTCCTTGTGAAGCCTATAGGAAAGAATTTTACAACCCCACTTACCTGCCTCTGAAAGACTCCAGTGGGCTGCACTGTTCTTAGAGGAGTTCCCTTCTTTATCTTTTTGCATTTTAACTTGTAACATGCCTTTGTCTATGTGGTAATAAAGGTGGAGCACAGAAAAGAAAAGCGATAAATGTCCTACCTTACAGCACAAGATCCTCCTCTTTGTATCTGGAGGCAGAAGCTTCAGCCTGTAGGCTATCTGGTGTAACAGCATGAGATGAGGCACCGTTCTCAATCAGAGACTATTTCCAAAAATGTTGTTTCTCCGTCCCCAGGCTGTGTGCTCCCTCACAGTATGGGTCTGCAAGAGAGGCTATGCTGGGTCCCTAGCTACACTGCCAATCACCGTTGTGCGTCAGTGCAATGAAGGTAATATGAAGCCTCATTTTGTGAGAGAGAAAGGAATTCATGGGCACACACAGTAACAACTTACTTGGGAGGAAAAAAAAAATGGCTAGCACAGCTAAAACTTCCTTTCTGAGAAAGGATTACAAGCAAAGTACGCACACTGATGCCATTCACGCGAGAGAAAGGAGTATATTCATATGCACAACAAACAGCCTACATGGAAGAATAAAAGGGGTGCATACACGTACAGTAGCCCTCACATGGGCTGCATCTAGCCAGTGTACTTGTATATAAAAAAAACAGCGGAGGTGGTGGCCTCTGGGGCACAAAAGAGCCTTAGGAGGAGGCCCCCATTTGCCCCCCTCCTTTTAATTTTGCATTGCCACCAACCACCGGGAACTGGCCCACCCGGAGCGCTATCCTGTGAATTCATGAATCTATCACAAGTTTCACTGCAAAAATGTAAAGAAATGAAGTTATTTATTCCTGACGGGCCCCAGCATCAGACCTAGGGTATATGGGTATTCCTACCCTGCCCCTTCTCTTTTTGTAAGCTCTTTGCTTGGGACTTGGCTAATTACGAGTCCTAAGATGGCTGCCGGCACTTTCTGATGGAAGTGGTGGCACCCAATCAGGTCTCTGCATGAGATAGGGGGATTCGCTGAGCGGTCGCTTCCCTAGAGATACAAATTTGGTTTCCTTTCAATTAATCTACTGAACAGATTTACACAAAAAAACAAAAAGGCCCCTTATGGACCAAGAGATACCTTTCTGCCAAAGTTGGTGTAATTCCGTTCAGTGGTTTGGGTTGTAGTCGTGGTCAAAATTCCTATTAACATGTGAAGTGCACTTTTGTGACCCCTACTTTCTCTCAGCCTCCGCTTGACAGATCACCCCCAAACTTACCATACCCAACTAGAATCACTGGTGGACTTTAAAAACAAATCGTGAATATTCCACAAATGGCACTAAATATATTGGCAAGTCAAAAAGCGCTTTTCTTATGGAAACTAAGGGTCTCATTTTGAGTTTGACTGTAAGGGAACTGCCATTGAAACCGGAAACCCCGCTACCTAGTTGGCGGTCTGCCCCCCATATTAAGATGTTGGCGGTTTGTAGAACAAAGGACCGCCAGAGCACCGCTGCCACCACCAGCCATTCACCGTCTGCCTTGCCGGCGGTAGGGTGAATGCAGCTGTTAGAGGGTGGTTATGACAAGCTCACCACCATCGGAATTACGAGTTGGTTTTCTGTCGAGCCGACCATGGCAGGAAGACTGCCTGCTTTGAGTAGGCAGAATCGAAGGAATTGGGGTGCATACTCACCCATTTCATTTTCTTCTCCTCAGTCTCCCACACAGCTCCCTTCCTCCAGGGCTCCCTTTCACAGCAGCATCTTGACCCCAAAGAAAATGACCCTGTTGGTGCCGAAGTCCAGGTAAGTCAGTTTTTCAGTATTTTTCCATTGACTGGACTGGGCACATATGATCCGGACCCCAGCAATAGGAAAGTAGTGGTAGTAGGTATTTTTTCATATGTCATGCATTTGTGTACATTTAACACTTGTGCAACCAAAATATACCCAAATACATCAACACATATAAAAGAATATTCCCTGCCATCAAAAACACAGCTGCTGGCCGAGCAAGAACATCCTAATACGGCGGACAGGAGACTGCAGCGGTGGCAGTATGGTGGTAAGACAGCCAAACTTATAATCAGGCTCTATGTCTTAACTATAACTACCTACTGATGACCCCCAGTCCCCCAGTAGGTAATACATATAAATACTATAGTACTATATATATATATAATTAGGACCTTGTTGCTATTCAAAAAGCGTTTTTTTCCCCAATAACTTTTGCGTCGTTTCACGAAGCTTTGCGAATTTTTCAAAACTAGTGTAGCGTTCCGGTCAGCTCCTGTCTTGAAAGTTTTGGGGTGATTCTTCAAGTGGGGGCCCAGAAAAAAGGGGGTCCCAAAACACGTTTTCCCCATGTAAATTTCCATAGGATACTTTAGACAAAGCTAGAGCCCAAACTGCTAAACAGAATTACACCAAATTTGGCGAAAAGTTAGTCCTTGGTTCAGAAAGAGCCCTTTTTGTTAAATGGTGTAGAACCGTTGAGTAGTTGCTGAAAAATTAAAGAAAGAAAACATTCATATATCTGAGCACCGAGGAGGGTTCGCGAACCCTCCCAGGCACGAGCTTCTCTCTGATTGGCTGCTAACACTCCAAACCAGGAAGTAGACCTGAGTTACAAGAAAACAGTGAAAAAGAAGTTAAAAAAGAAGAAAAGGAAGCAGGGTAGAAACACCCTGACCCCCTAGGCCTGCTCAGGGGGTCCCACAAGGACCCCTAGGGCCCCAAAAATATTTTTTTAAATAGTTTCGGTGGAATTGACGTTGGGGGTTGCGAATCCAACTAAACTTTTTTTTTAAAATGAAGTGCAGACTCCCGTGCTTCATTTTAATGAGGCCCCCAGGCGGGCCATGTCCCGGGGGCAATCCCAGAATGAAAAAGCAACCTCAGTATTTGGACCCTTGCAGAGCAAGCACAGTACTCAATAACTGCCAACTTATCAGTATAGCGAAGATGACCTGCCCGCAGTAGGATCCTGGGCTGCTTGTGGTAGACATTGAATGTGTTGAGCGGTTAGTGCATCACTAATGCTGTTGAAAGGTAGCTCACTCAAAACTGTGTTTCAACCCTGCTGCTTGGATGTGATAACAGTGAAAAAGCACTTGAGTGCTGAGGAGGGACACCTGGCAAGGCCCGGGAATTAGCTGGTATGTAGAGAGGGCATCAGAGAAGAACCTGTCTGTGTTGCGCTGCGGGTGGGAGCCCGCACGAAGCAGCTCTCGGCGGGGGCTCCACCAACATTTGCAAACACCAGTGAACCACTCCAGCCCCCGCCTCGCGCTAACCATTGCCTCTCAGCGCTGAGGTATCACGCGCTTTCCGGACGCGTGGCTGGTGAGTACAGGTGCATGGAGGGGCTGCAGGGCTGAGCACGCCCTTCCACCAGCCAGGGAGGAGGTAGCGCACCAGCGCCAGAAGCAAAGGCTGTGGTCCGAGATGGCTTCCCTGAGCCTCAGCTTCTTCCGCAAGAAGAGCATCAGCAGGAATGCGACAGTGGAGTGGAAGAACCTGATCACAGTGTGCAGGTAAATCCTGGGGCAAGGTTAGCTGCGGGGCGGCGGGCAGTGTGGGGCGCACAGCTGTGGGTGGGCAGCAGAGGTTACCGTGACTGCTCGCAGCAGCGCTCCCTTCTTCTTCTCAGAAGCGCCACTCTGTCTGGAGATGACTTCATGTTTGCGCTCTTCTATCTGTACAGATTGATGTGAACAGGCTTTACCATAACTCAGAGTCTGCGAGCAGTGTTGAGGGGTAATGTCACCCGAGCTTGCAAGCTTCTGGTGCTTGCCGTGGCAGAATGTGCAGGGGCATGAGGGACGTGTAGAGGTATTATGAGTAAGAGTGCGAGTTGAAGGTGCGTACAGAGTGAGGAGTATGAGGGACATGTAGCGGCAGTGTGAGTGCTAGGGGCCGGTGCATGGAGTGTGTGCAGGTGTAGAGGCAGTGTGCGAGGGGAAGGTGCATACAGTGTGAGGGAAACGTAGAGGCAGTTTGTGGCAGGTGTGCGAGGGGCAGGTGCATGCAGTGTGAGGAAAACATAAAGGCTGTTTGTGGCAGGTGTGTGAGGGCAGTTGCATGCAGTGTGAGGGAGATGTAAAGGCAGTGTGAGCTGGTGTGCGAGGGCAGGTACATGCAGTGTGAGGGAGATGTGGAGGCAGTGTGAGCAGGTGTGCGAGGGTCAGGTGCATGCAGTGTGAGGGAGGTATAGAGGCAGTGTGAGCAGGTGTGCAAGTGGCAGGTGCATGCAGTGTGAGGGAGTTGTAGAGGCAGTGTGAACAGGTGTGTGAGGGGCAGGTGCATGCAGTATGAGGGAGGTATAAAGGCAGTGTGTTTAAGGAGTTAGGGGCAGGTAGAGGCAGTACGAGGGTGTGTGACAAGGGTATACAGAGAGAAGCACGAGTAGAGGCAATGTAGGTAGTGGTGCTTAGGGTATGTATGGAGATAATGTGGGAAAGTGTGTGGGACATCTGCAGAAACAGCATGTGTAGACGTGTGTAAGAGACTGGAGTGTACAAAGGGCACAGCTTCCAGGAGCCTCCAGATCCTTCAGTGGCCCTCATTCGGCCAAGGCCAATGATTATCTGTGCGATATGGGAGACTAAGGGGGCCTTCTTCACATTCTGCAGGGTTTGCTCTCATTGTGTGTTACTCTCCTGACAGTATGGAGCGTGAGATCTGAAATGCTCAGCATGCTCAAAGCAAGAGGGTGCATGTGTGAAGACTGCATATGTGTTAGGGGGCATGAGTGAAGACTGCATGTGTGTCAGGGGGGCATGTGTGAAGACTGAATGTGTATCAGGGGGCATGTGTGAAGATTGCATGTGTCAGGGGGCATGCGTGAAGACTGCATGTGTGTCAGGGGGCATGTGTAAAAACTGCATGTGTGTCTGGAGGGCATGTTGAGGGACTGCATGTGTGTCTGGGGGCATGTCGAGAGACTGCATGTGTGTCTGGGGGGCATGTAGAGAGAATGCATGTGTGTCAGGGGCAAGTGTGCAGAGAAAAACTTGTTGCGTAGACTGGTCATTTGAGATATTGTACAGTAATTTCTATTCCGGTACACATTGCATTTAGGAGTTTTCACAGCTAACGACACTCCTCTGGTTTTTGTACAATAAACTTCAGCAGGCTTACTGATCAACATGTGGATTTTGGTTCTGTAAGAATCAACATCTGCACATTAGTATCTGGTAAGGGGACAAACGCGTAATTGAGAGGGATATGTCAGACCTGATACACATCAACCCAGCATTGTTGGATATTATTGAGTAGAATAAATATCAGCCCAGCCACCTGGCCAGGTGGAGTGAGGGGCATCTGAGATGCACTTATGAAAGCAGAAAAACTAACGTACAATGGAATTTCTGCATTTGCAAGTTTGATGCTTACAGGGTTTTCACTGTTTCTTGGTGATGCGCCTGCAGAAGTGTCCTCCACAGGCTGCGCTCCATTGTGGAAACGCATACATTTGCTGTGGTAGAAAGCAGGAGTATTTATTTTATTTTGCCCATTAGTTGACTGGAGTAGATACCTGTCCTAACAGAAGTTGTGTGCATAGTTGGAAATGCAGTGCCAAAGACCAGAACACAGCATTGCTCGGTAACTCAAAGAAATTGTGGTGATAGAGGCCAGGTGGGTGATCTCCAGATACATGCTCTACAAGACAAACAACGTAATAAGGGCATTCTGGCTAACCAATGAGCATTGTAGTATTCTCATATCCTTTAATGGGCCCCTAAAGAACTTTATGTGTGGGAGGTGTTGGTAGATGTGTTGACTAAGATTGTCATTAGGTATATATTTGTGCAATGCAGTATTTGTGGGAAGAGGAGAGAGATTATTCTGGCATTATCATTCTTGAACCAGGTGGACATGATTTGAGTTTGTTACCTAGGTGAGGGAGGGGATGGCTTGAAGCTAGAATGAATGTTTCAATGAAGTGTCAGAGAGCTTGAAATATATGAATTTAGGAGGAGCAAAGGGGGATTTGAGTAAGCAGGTAAAGGTTGGCTGAGTGTAATGGAAGGCATTGCCTCATAAATTGTGAGGGGTAGGATGGAGATGTACTGTTCATGGCTTGAGACACCAGGTTGGATTCTTTTTACTGTACCATGCAAGTGATTTGTCTGCCATCTGTCCACTTACTTGATGTTGGTGTGATGAGGATTGTGTGTGTCTTGGCAGACGTTGAAGATTCATGTTGAAATAATGTATAATATGATTAGGGAGAAAAAAATGAATATGTGAAAATTCCACCAGTAGGGAATTGTGGTGGTCCAGCCTACTGGAGACCACTATATTTATCAGTAGCAAGTTAGCATAAAAAAGGAGATATTGGAAAATGTTCTCGTTATTGAGCAGTGAAGGTATGACTCTGTTAAGGTTCTTGTGGAGAATGATGCCAGTCTCTATTTGACGTTAAATTGTACTCCAAGGTTCCTGGATGTTGTCAAGATGTCAGTCAAGTGCATAGGAGGCTGATCTAGCTGGGAAGTAGAGGATCTTGGTGGAGTTGAGCACTAGGGAGGAGAGTGCTTTTTATGTAAAGTAGTAAAGACAAGGGCTTTATAGGAAGAAAAGCAGTAACATGTGGATATGTGTTGTCTACAGATGTGATATGAAACTAATTTCAGTAATGACTTAACCAAAGGAGAGATCGTTCATGGATGCCAGCTGGGTTATTGCGCCTGCTGCGGAGGTGCTGATACAACCGCAGATTGGAATCCAGCCAACTTGCCATTCTGTGGCGGCTCACGAAGCACCAAAGTGCTTTAGTGCTAACGTCAGCTCTCAGCGCATTGAGATACCGTTCTGTTGGCGCTATATAAATTGTTTAAAAGTTAGTGGTTGTCTGCCACAGGATCAGTTTCTGACCTGGAAGTTGTGGAAAGTGCCCCAGGGCTGTGTTTTCTCGGCTCTTTCTAGCTAAGATGATAAATGGTGTCAGTGCGTGAGGGGGTGGCGCTGAAGATGCTTCCAGCCCCTGGAGTCATCAGGTAGCTAGCTGCAGGAGAGATAAGAAATGGAGCGACGTCCGCGCAGTGCACAAAGGCGGTGGATGAAGAATTTCCCCCGGGTACCCTGGCGGGAGGCGGGTGGGGGGAGGGAAGGTCAGTCGCTGGTGAGGGTGTGCAGTAGCTGTTGTGGGAGGTCTGGGCACAGCAGCATCCCTCCAGGCCAAGCACCGGAGACAGTAGCTTCTCTTGGACCAGCTGCTGGTAAGGGATGGATGGGCAGAGGGGAGGCAGCGTGGGAGGGGAAGATGAAAGAGGCTGGGCATGGGCGGGGGAAGGAAGTCGAGACACAGAGTACACAGTGAAAGAGGGGAGAGGTAGGGGTGAGCGAGCTGAGAAGAGGAGGAACGTAGGAAGAAGTGTGTGTGCAGGGGGGTTGTTAAAATAGGGGTGGCGTTGAGAGAAGAGGAAAACACAAAGAAATCTAAAATTCAAAAACAAAATAAAAGGATTGTGGATGCTAGTACGCCTGTCTTTTAAATTATTGCCTCCTAAGAAATAATGAGTCTAGGCTTTCAAAAAGTCATCATGCTAGCACTCTGTTGCCCAACTTAGCGCTCATGCATTCATCCATCCATTGACTCATTTGTGCATTCCCACCCTCATACAGCAACAGAAAGTTTCCAGACAGACTCCACAACTTATGCAAGATAAATTGAAAGAATATACATAGGAAAAACATGAGCTTTCAATAAATACAAATAAACCTATCTGCAGGTAGGCATCTTACAATGGTTTTGTGCATGGTGTTTGATAGTTTTGAAGTTCCTTCATGGCTGCCACCAGAGCTTTAAGAGGGCAGAGTAACTCTGAGTCTCAGACCTGGTAGTGATTAAACGCTAACATGGAAATGGGTCCTCACTGGGGCCTTTAGGTATGCCCTTATCTTTACAGACAAAAACACTGATCAATTTCTGGGCAATTAATTTAAAACATGGTATTGTAATCGAAGTCAGCAACTTATTTCCTGTTTTTTGATATTTTACATATTTTACTTTATCGTCCATTCACTACAAGTTTTTGTTATTTTTTATGTTATGTTTCTGTAGTTTTTTAAAGTATAATACTCTGTATATTGTAAACTTTGAGCTGAGTTGCATCTGTATGTTTATAATGGACTACGATTGATAGTTTTGCAGTTGAGGCTGAGGAAAGTGTGAGTTCCTCACAGGGGCTGTAAGTGGGTGAAAAGGTGCTCACAATACATGGACATCCAATCCTTGGCCTCTCTGCAGAGAGCAAATATTATTAGTCACGTATGTCTGTTGCATAACCGTGATTCTTTGCAACTTGTGTGAAGGAGATAAACAAAGGTCAAAATATGGGCAAATACAGTGCCTAGAGGTGAGTGGGGGCTATTTGTATGTGTGTGGTGGGATGGTAAAGTGATAGAGACTGAAGAAGTATACAGGCAGAGTAGAGTGAAAGGATGGTGTTGAAGAGGAAAGAGATAGGGTGTAAGATGTGCACATGGGGATTTCTAAGGATTTGAAGAGAAAAAGGGCACGAGTGTCTAACAGACTGCATAGGAATGAGTTGTGAAAGGAAGATCAGTCAGACCCATAATTACAAAGGCCACTCTCCTTTACGAAACTCCACCTCATTTTTCACCACATAAAGCCCTGGCCACCACGAACCAATGTGTTGATCATCTTGGAATGGTAAAACAGTGTAATTATGGATAATACCATACCATGACGGCTGCCTGGACTAAAGGCTGTGGCTTCGCAGGATGCGATGCACGGCAGATTAAATAAATTGCAGGCAAGCGGCCTTCAGCGCTCTCTGGGGAGCTATAGTGTGCTCTAAAGACAATTACAATAAAAGGGTGAGAAGGAAAGAAACCATTGGTAAAATTGGAAAACTGGACAACTGGCCCACCAGTCCTGTCCCTGAAGTTTTCTTATTTTCAAGTGGATGTGCCTATGATCAGAAAAGTGCTGGGACTCATTTGGTACCAAAACCAGTGTCTGAAATCAGCGACCCATTGCCCCACACTGAATGGCATCATGGCTACAAACAGAGAGCTTCAGCCAATGGCTCTCTTGCACTGGTTTTATTGCTCTGGAAGTGGCAGTATTTTTCTGATCTAATTTCTTTCCTTCTCCTATTTTCTAAATGTGTATTTATATACATCTCTCTCTCTCTTTCTCTCTCTCGCTCTCTCTCTCTCTCTCTCTCTATATATATATATATATATATATATATTCACTAAAAAAAACATAGGTCTCAGGGAGGTTATAGTTAGAAATTAGCATTTAAATAACCTTTGAAATTCACTAAATAAACCATAGGTTTCAGGGATGTTATAGTTAGAAATTAGCATTTAAAAAACATTTGAAACTCACTGAAAAAACCATAGGTTTCAGGCACATTATAGTTAGAAATTAGCATTTAATAAACCTTAGAAATTCACTGAAAAAACCATAGGTTTCAGGGATGTTATATTTAGTTGGACATTTTACTCGTACAAAACCAGAGAAATTTTTCCGTTATACTTAATAGAGCTAACTATAACTCGCGCCCCGCAATGCACTGCTGATGATGTCACATATTAAATCACTCATGACATGGTCAGTGACATCACTCATGACATCACTCATGACATTTCAAATGACATCACTGATGACATCATCCATGTGATAGTCTGATGCACCTCCTCAAACCCTAATAAAATCTTTGATACGCCCACTCCAAAATACAGACTACAATATCAAAACCATAGACACTCCAACACCAATAACTACATACCCACTCACTGATTCTTAGGTCTACATACCAACCTACTCACTCACCCATACAGTCACTCATACTTTCAGTCACTCATCAGTACAGGACTATCATATGCACTCATACACCTATATCGACACTCACACACTGCCACTCATCCATAGAGTTACTCAGACACCTAGTCAGTCATGCAAATAATTAATCACACTCCCATTTACTCACCTATACAGTTATACACACACTACCTCACTTACTCAAACAGATATTAACACATACTTATGCTCTTATACAATTACTGATACAAGCACACATCCATACAGCCACTCTCACATTCACTCACTCTCACTTATAGTCATTTATATATTCCAACACTCACATATTCTGCCTTTCACATATGTAATTACTCACACATGTACCACTGAGCCATTCATTTAGTCACCAACACACCCATCCACATGCTCACATACTCATACAGTCCATCACAGATGCACTCTTGAATCCATACACCCAGTTGATCACCCACTCACACATCTATGTACAGATTCACCCGCCACCCACACAAACACTCAGGCACCCATACATATACTTAGACAACCAATCAATTACCCATATATACACTCATGTAGCTATTCACCAACGCATGCAGCTGCTTATACACCAACTGACAGACTGATACAGACATTTACACACTTTACTCACTAACCCATGCATTCAGTAAGATACGCTTAATCAGTCACTTATACAATCAGTCATGCACCTACTAAATCATCCATTCAGACACTTATACACCCACTCATTCTTCAATACACCTTAGCATATATATATATATGTATTTGGCATGTGAACAAGGGCTTTTGAGCCCGAAACGCGTCATGTTTTGCTGAGAACTGGTCGAATAAATACTCTTGCCTGAAGTTTCCTGTGGTCCGTCTCTCCTTCTTCGCCGTCCGTTCGGAGGTTGTGGGAGTTTCCGGTATCTCATATATATATATATATATATATATATATATATATATATATATATATAAAACATATTTAAACTTTAAAGAAACACACATTCACTGGATGATGTCATCAGTGATGTCATATGTGATGGCATCAGTGATGCCATTTGAGATGTCATCAGTGATGTCATCAGTGATGTCACTGACCATGTCATGAGTGATGTAGTATGTGACGTCATCAGCAGTGCATTGCGGGGGTGTGAGTTATAGTTAGCTCTACTACCTATAATGGCCGAATTTCTTTGGTTTTGTATGAGTGAAATATCCAACTAACTATATAACGTCCCTAAAACCTATGGCATTTCGATGGCATAACCACCTTGCTCACAAAGCGTAGACGCCATTACAAAGTTACTTTATACTGCCATGGGTACCACGCACATAGGCACGGGTTGAAAAGAAATACTTCCATTTTCTTTGTTCTCTTATTAAATACAAAACAAAATTGCATAACGTATACACATATGCTACCTGTGCAATTACTGTATATTCCTTCCTTATAAAATTATCGAAATTGATTTTATACATTATATAAAATAGAAATTGAAATACATTTTACTAAAGACAGGATTTATGTCGCACACACATATATGCATATATATATATATAGAGAGAGAGAGACAAAGAGAGAGAGATAATATATAGACATATAGATATATATTCATATAGATATAGGTAAAGATATATATTTCTGTCAAATTTAGTAGAATACCTTACAGCTGTTTTTCTATATTGCTTTAGAAAATTGAGATGGAGCTTCACTGATGTGCTCTTCTGACGGCCCAATGGAGTGAGAAATTTCTACAGTTTGGCAATTCGACTGCCCACCAGATTCAGAGTCAAATGGACAGTTTTCACTGTCTCTAACCACCAAGTAAAGCTTGGTAATAAGTGGCAGTGATAACTGCAAAATGACCCCCGTAGCATAGGACACAACTCCCAACGTGCGGTAGACAAAATTCTGCTTTGAGATTTCTTTTTTGAAAAAACTAAAACATGTAAAAAGTTTAATGAAGAATAACATAATTTTAATACTGTAACAGGGACTGCTGCCACAGCAGTTCTTGACAATGTTAAGAAATGCCTGCTGGGCTGGCGGACACCTCTAAACTTGGTGGGCAGAGGACCCTCGCTATGGTAGGTGCAATGTAGTCTGTTATACCAATGGATTCATCTCTGTCCGCAAAATTCTGGCCCTTTGTGGATGTGACTCTGTTCATCATTTCACTTATAAACAGAATAAAAATAATGTAATTAAAATAATATGTTGTTCATCTAAACAAGATTGATGTCAAGTACTGCATCATCCAGTGGCCTTTTCAAATGAGTGAGGTCTCTTGTAGCACATGAATACACACTTATTGGACAAGAGCTCAAGAGATCCTCACTCTAGTTGTGGACTGACTATCCAGTAGAAGGGCAATTTTATAGAGTTTGTGATGCAGCGCTGTGCAGCTAATCACCTTGCTGCGCCACACCAGAGGTAAAGGGTGGAAACGCACAGTATTCATCCAATACAGCGCAATTCTATCCTTACCCATTGTACTGGTGCTGTTTTGTCTGCCAAGCGCCAATGCTGGCACCTTTCCACCATAGTGCTAGGGTGCCTTTGTTGCATGCAGAAGAGTTTTTGTGCACCTTCCTACACACAAACAATTCTGAGAGTTTTTTCATCAACAGAATTACACCGAGTTTGAAAGGAAGGTAGATTTTGATTCACAGATCATGCTTTCAGTTATCCGGTATAAGTCTGTTAAGTAGTTGTTGTGAAAATTAAGGAAATTCTAATTTGTTTATCAGTGATTGCGACTAATTCACGACAATTTCATGATTAATCACAAATCCTTAAGCCAACAGTCGAGGATCCAATCACAGACCCACTCAAAACTCATACACCCATTCAAGGAGCCACTGAGTCATTCATTAATCCTCTGACAGACCTACTCAAACACTCACAAGTCTAGTTACAGACCCACTCTGAGACTGACGCTCCCACTCACAAATGTGCTCAGACACTCATGAATCCACTTGTAGATCCTCTGAGACACTTATAAACCCAGTTCAGATCCACTCAGCCACTCATGCACCCATTTTTCCGTCCAGTGGTTCGAGCTGCAGGCGTGTCTTAAGACTCAATGGGAATTAACATGGGAAACCTACTTTTCGTAACCTTCCTTTTTCTCAGCCCCTGCTTGATGAAACACCCCAAATTGTTCCATGCTCAACCAGAATTACAACAGACATTTTTTGTAAAATGTTGTGAAGATTCTTCAAGCGGTGCCAAAGATATAGCTAAGTCAAAAAATGCTTTTTCTATAGAAACATGGTCCTATTGCATTCTGCAGTACACATAGAAAGAGGAACAAACAAGGAGATATAAAGCTATTTCTCCTCATTGCACCTCAGCTGGAGAGGCATAAGACTTTGGTGCATTCCCAGGTTTACAAGTCCTTGTAAATCTGGGAATGCGTGAAAAAACATGAGAGTTGTTTGGTAGCATCCACCGCAATGCCCATGGAACGCACAGATTATGACAACGCAACGATGTGTGCGGCGTTGCCCAACTCCAGATTTTTTAACTATTCACAACAATGCAAAGTGGTTTTTCGTGGCTTCATAAATCTTACTTGGAGCAATGCGTCACAGATGTATGACTTTACGCTTTAAAACATGATGCAAGCCTCTCATAAATATGCCCCAAACTTTTTCAGGGGACCTGTATAAGTGTCAGAAGAGTCCATTATATGGCATCAAGTTTAACTTGAGTAGCACTTAATGAATAATATTTCTTCTTTTAAAAATCTAAACGCCTCCAGATCTTCTGAAGGACAATAGGATCATTTTGTTTGGCTTTATTGCTATTATTTCCTTTCCTAGGCTTTTGCTCTTATTATCACAAAATGGTTACTTTGATTTCCATGTAGGAAAATGGGCTACTATTTAAAGACCAGTTCTTTTCTAGTACCAAAACTGCTATGTGCAAGGCACCAGCACAAAATGCACTCACCATGGAACAAGATATAAGGAAGATTCAAAATGAAGGTCTACACAGGCCTTGTAAGAATAATAAAGTGTGGTCTAATAGAGTACATCAATTGCTCCTCTGTGTTTAATACTGAATACTTTCAGATTCTTGGTCTCTTAATCAGTGAGATTTAAAGTATAAAAGAGAAAAATGTCAAAATTCAAGGTTTGTTAAGGCCTGTTGAGATGGTGGATACAGGAAAGGGTGCTAATGGTGCTTTGGTGAACCTCTCACAAAGTACATACAGAAAGGAAGAGGACCAAAGAGTATCATCTTTAATGAAAGAGCAGCAACAGTGTAATGATATTTTATGCTGCAAGGAATAGGTCTGTGTGTCCCACTTTGGAAACTGCTTCTATGATGGGAATACATTTTGAAAGCCACACTTAATATGACGATAATTCTTTAAATGAAGTGTAAGGAAAACAAAGATTGTGTCTGTTTTATAATAGATTTCACAAGTAAGGATTTCTGTCAATGACCCTGATCTCTTAATATTTCCATTTACAGGGTGGTCACAGTGGAGGCTTCTTGGTAAAATAAACGTTTCTTTTAACCATATTTCCAAAATTATTTATGTCTGTGAAGTGACATTGATTCTAACTTGTTCCTTTACTTTTCCTTCTGCAGAGCTTCTGAGTGCCGGTAAAAAACCTTTATTTTACTATGTGTATTACAATGCACTGTTTAAGGTAGCATCCATATTCACTGGTTTAAATCCAGAGCTGGAGCGGGTATTGTTTTCACTTTGCTGAGCTCTGTTCACAGTACCACTTGATTGAAGAAAAACACATTTCAATACAGCCTGTATGAATTAATGTCACTGGATCCATGGATGTGATGTGACACAGTTCTGGACTTTAACAATTCAGAGCAAGAAACAATCCTCTCACCCAATCCACAATAATCTACATTTAGTGTAAACTTTGTGGTCTCCTAGAAGATTACTCTTAACTTACTTTAGATGCATTTCCCAAGCACATGCTAATATTGAGGTGATATGTTCATAGTGGTGATAGAGTATTGTTTTTCATCTGCAATGAGCTTCGCTGTTACTAGTGGTGTTATTCACCTTGAATATAAACACTGCTTCCACATTTACAAAGTCAACTATTGTATACCTTCATTATATTGAACTGGTTGCACCCAATGTGTATGTACCATTGAATTTGTATAGATACGTTTTATATTCTAAGAATTCTTTGCCACGGAAAAAAAGATTACAGCCCTTTTCAGCCATGTGGCTCAGTGCACAGATGTTCTAAGGAGGAGCCAGAAAATATATGGGCCACTGTGAAATATTTGTGTGGACAACAGCAGGTGTTGATGAAACATCAGTCTGTGGAACTAATTAGGAGTAATATGGTACTGGAATGGATTTAGCACGTGGTTAATTCACGTCATAGCACCATTACAAAGTAGTAAAATCAGTTTCGATCCATGGCATGGGTAATAACGATTTGAGAGCAATTTGTTTAGTTATAACATCATATGGAAGTCGCAACTGCATGGGTTATTTCTCTGACCAGGTGGTAAATGTATGCAGGATCTCATACATGGGGTGGGAAGTGGGTGAAGGTGGTGGATAGATTGGATGGGATTTTCTTTCTAACAAGGGACAACATGTATGTTTCCCCTCATAGAGAAAAAGGGGAATGTGACTTGGCTACTACAGAAAAATTCTCATGATATTTTTCAGGTCAGTTTTACATGCTGCAAAAATCAGGTCAAGCTCTTCCACATCGGGTATCACTAAATGTGGGAAAACCTAACCTGTTTTAATAAGGTGGAGCGAAATTAATGAATAAAGCATGCATTAAATGTGTTCCTCCTTACTTGTATTCAGGTCCGATGTCTCTTAAGTTTTAAGCAACTTTGAGTACTACATAACCATTAGGTTTTCTGGCCTTTCAGAGAGGATCTGGGCAGCAGACATAGCCCACATGTCAATTGTTATGTATTTTGTAAATTAATTGGATATTTTAAACAAGATTACATAGCATATGTGATATATATATATATAATTTAATTTAAATAGAAAAAAGTGTTTTGAGTGTAACCCTGGGCATAGTGGGCGTAGTGGGGCTACGTGGAACATCGCGTAGTGTGGCCAAATCTATGCACACTCACGCGCTCCGCATAGCCCCACTACGCACCGCCCGCCTCCCGCCTGCCCTCCTTTTAAAATAAGTTAAACTATGATAAAAAAATAAAATAAAATGCCTTACCTGCAGCGCGGCGTCCCGGGGCTCCCTCTTCCTCGTTGACAACTTCTTTTCTCGCAAGAAATGCGCATGCGCCGGCGTCCGCGCATGCGCATTTGTGAAAAGAAGTTGTCGTCAACGAGGAAGAGGGAGCCCCGGGACGCCGCGCAGGTAAGGCATTTTATTGTATTTTTTTATCATAGTTTACCTTATTTTAAAAGGAGGGCGGGCGGGAGCCGGGCGGTGGGCGGCACGCAGCTCTGCTTCACCCTGACATGTGCGTAGCGCTGCCTGCTACGCCTAGTTCGTAAACTGCGAAGCAGGCAGCATTATGTACACTCCGTGGGCGAAGCGGAGAACTACCCCCGGGCTTATGTGAGTGCAGTTATTTCAGTACAGCATTTTAGGGTTTGGTTTGTCTTTAGTAAAACGTGATGTAAATGTTTAAATATGATGTTCAGAAGGCGGCGTTTCAGTGAATGCTGTTGTTTTGATGTTTTAAGATGTGCATTGTGAATTGTAAAGCTAGACGTTTTTGGAAATGCATTCAAGGAGGAACAGCTAACAATGGGCCTTAAGAGCAATTGGATATTTCAGGGCTTTTATGAAGACTCAGATTTAAAAAAGTACTGTAGTAAAGTTTAGAAGTGTGGATTAGACAGTAATTGTCTAAAATCACTGGTATGCTAACAGTTGAGGGGAAAAAAATCATAGACAAGGCCTGCAGTTGGATATAATCCATACTTCAAGGAGTTTTGGTATACCTGAAATAATGGGAAAAAGGTATGTGTTTGACATCACCCCTATAATAAAAAATATTTTAAAACTACTGCGTTTTGTGCAATAAAGCAACAAAAACTAGCTAAATGTTTATCAATGTTTTTGGTCGTAGGTGCTCTCTAAAGAGCATCAAAATGTTTTGGTATGGGAGTGTTAGAATACACACACAGACACACACACGTACAAAAATGTAAATGCTGGTTGACGAAGGAGGCAATGAGAACTGACTGATGCTGAAATTGTTGGTGTTTCATTGAGTAGTTTCTTTAGGTATGTATGTACTTCTATTATTTCACACAAATCAATTATTTGGTATTTTCTGTAATTTCCTTTTAGTAACGCCTGGCCGGGTATCTACATCACCTGGAAGATTCTGAACAGAATTGAATGTTAATTGCTTGATTCTTCTCTTTCCTGGCTCTTAATTCAAGGACTCAGCTTCCAGATTCAGATATGCTTGTGATTGACCAACATTCTACTGTGGTCCTGCTGTCTCATCCAAATAATGTGTAATAAAATAGCTAATGCATCCCACTTTCTCTGTGTCCCTGGTGTTGATTGGGTCCTCTGTGGCTTGGTGATGCTTTATAGGGTTAGAGAGCAAGATCTGAAAACACCAGACATCTATTGAGAACAGAGTACCCTTGCGACGCACCATAACTTGTATCGCACTAAATGAGCATGTCCACTAGGCAACGCCAGGTCATGTTTGACACCTGCTATTCTGACATTTTACTATTTTACTAGTATGTTAAGGTCCAAACCCATAGCGCCAATAAACTACAATCACCATGATGCACAATGTTCTGAACTACAAGGCCTGAAATGGATGGAAGTGTCACACACTACTTGGGGTACTTATGAATGCGATCTATAATGCTAGTTGGAAAATTGAACCTTGGTGTCAAAATGCTGTGCTGCGAAATGAGTTGAGCTGTTTCAACATCATCATAAGACTTTATTTCGATAATCCAAGATCATAAATGTGCAAATACAAACAAAACCAATTGGTACTATAGATGCCATATACATACATCACAAAATTTCCAAAGTGCAAAACATTATGCACTAAAGTCCAAATTTTTCACATAACCCATCAGCAGATTCTCTATTTCCACTAAACACGGGACACATCCTGCTGTTCCTGGGGTACCTTATACGCTAGCCTGTCCAGATGTTTGAATAATAAAGTGTAGAACTAGTGTCCTCACCAGGATCTTTTCCACCCAAATGGAAGTGCAAATAGTAAATTCTAAAGACTTAGTAGATAACTGTGAATTCTAAAGACTTAGGGCCTCATTTATGGCATTTTGACAAAGGGCAGCGCAACAAAGCAGCTTGCTGCACTGCTCTACGCCAAAGTGAAAGAGCAGGCATGCACTGTATTTAAGCAATACAGTGCATTCCTGTCTTTTCTGCCTGCACTGGTGTCATTTTGGCAGCCTAGTGTCAACGTATGCACCGTTTGAACATGGTGAAAGGGGGCTTCCATTGCAGGCAGGATTGTTTTTGTGAAGGAAGAGGCACCTTCATGCACAAAAAACAATCCTATGAGTCATTTCTTGTTTCTATATGTGCTGCAGAATGCTGCACACATGGAAAGACTAAAGCATTAGGAGAAATTAACATATTTCTCCTGGTTACGACTCATCTCGGGAGGACTCCTGATTTGAAGCTTTGACCGGTTTACATCAATTTGTAAATATGGGGCAGTGTGAAATTCCAAAGGTGTTGCGCGAGAAAACCCTCTGGGTGCACTGTATGGTGACACAGAGATTTGAGTTGCATCCCCTTACTCATGATTTATGAGGCCACTCAAAACCATGCAGGGTGGCTTTGCATGGCTTCATAAATCTTTATGAGAGCCCTGCGTCATGCACTATAGGTGGTGCAAAAGTGACACAACGCTTTTATAAATACGCACCTTAATGTGCAATTTTCAGATTTTTCTGTGCAAGTGTTAGAATAAAAGGGCTAGTACGTCTAACACCCACATATGGGTTCAAAGCAATAAACATGTGTATACATAACAAAGTAGCAGTGGGCCATATCCATTTGCGAGGGTTTCATCAAATTGGCTCTTTGGCTAGTGTATATCATGTACCTATACATCTGAGTTGAAGCACTGCTAAAATATGTATGAATTAAAGATCTATCTTATATACATGGATAAATATCAGGGGTTAAATTTCATGATGAACTATCTACTTGCAGTTCAGTTTAAATTAAGAGTGAAATGGAGAAGAACTCATCTGATCCTTGTTACATAACTACCTTAACAATTCCTAGTTGGTTGCTTGGGTACACTTTGAATGCCAGATCCAGGCAACCATAAGGTATTTTGAAACAGCAAATACCACCAACCTAGAGGAATCTCTCCTTAAAATCCTAAGTGCCCCCAGGTGACGTCTAGGGCCAAGATTATTACACAATGGCAGTAGCCATTTTGTCCTCTGGGAACCATGAGCATGGAAATAAAATATATACATGTATGAGGTTTATTCTCCAATAGCCCTCCACATACTGGGCACTTTTTCCCCACACCTTGGTCACAGACCTACTTTGCACAGAAGACTCTCATTGGGAGGAACGGGTACCCTAATTGTACAAACAGTTTCTGAGCTGGGGGGGGGGGGATGGGTTGAGTGTAATTTCATCACTTGTCCTTTCATACATAAGGAGCATTTTAAAGTTAGTAAATTCATTAGTTAAGATGCCTCTATTACTGCACATTGTCTCTGTAGAAATGTACTTACAATATGCTACTTTGATTGCCGTTTCTTAAATGACACCCTTTCTCTTTCCCACCCCAGACTTGCATGTTCTCGCAATTTTAGAGGTAATGATGGATTGCACTAGACATTGTTCTCACTTTGTAGTTCTCCATAAAAGGGCTTACTCATCGCCCTCATGAAATGCATGCCATAGTAAATGCATACCACCATCAAAGGGAGATCAGTACACTTTACAAAGTTATTGCAACAAATAAGGTTTTAAGGAAAGAGTGAAAAGCATTCAGCACTAGAGAGCCAAACAAAGAGAAAAACGACTGCAGTGGAGCAAACCTTGTGTGACTAAGGGCCTGATTTTGAATTCAGTGGCCAGGTTACCCCGCCACAAAGGAGATACATACCTGGTCTGTTTTATTGCGAGTGCATTAGATCCAAGGGTACTTGCAGTATGGTGGATGGGATATCCATCATGTTTGTGACGTCGTTGCCTGCCCACCAAATTCTAAACCAGATTTATCAAGGTTTAGCATCACCATAATGCTAAGCAAGAGGGTGCAAGGTTGACGCAGAACCTACATGAGATTTATCAAGCCACGCAAGGCCACATTGTGTACCGCGGAGTGGCTTAATAAATCTACAGTAACGCAACAGAGCGCAAATTTCTGTGTTGCATTACTCTGCCGCAGGAAGGAATTCCATGGGTGAAGCATGGGTGTTCCGATGAATCCATCCACGGATTTTAGCACATTCCCAGATTTACTATAAATGGTAGACCTGGAAATGTGTTGAAATACTACACCACCCCAGGTGAGGCGCAACGAGGAGAAATATCTTTATTTCTCCTCATTTTCCCTCATTCTGCAGCGCACACAGAAAGAGGAAAATGTCTCTCAAAATAGTTCTTGTGCAGGAAGGTGTCCCTTCCTGCACAAAAACAATCCTTCCTACAACGCAGGCACCCTTTCATCATGATGCAGAGGTGCCTGCATTGACGTTAGGCAGCCAAAAGTGCCCCAGTGTTAGGGAAGAACAGGTATGTGGCATATACTGCTAAATATGGCACATTCCTGCCCTTTACATTTCAAGCAGCACAGCAAGGTAGTTAGCTGTGGTGCGCTGCATAAGAAAGGTAAATATGGTCCTAAATGTATTGCTATTCACTATATTGGGGTAATTTTGCTTTGGGATAATCACTATGAAGGCACTGTTCCGGGGTGGGTATGGTCATGAATCAACCAAAGTCCAGCCCAATGTTAAGAGGGTGAACAAAGAAGAGATGGGGTCTAGGGTAAGGTACTAGAGATGGGGGGAGACAACAAAGTGTCTCTTGTTGCCCTCACACACCCCGAAGGATGTCATGCTTCATCATCGGGCGTGTGCTCCTCGTCGGGCCGGCGGTGCAATGCCCTACGGGTCCCCCGAAGGGTCTCTTTGGCGGAGATCTTTTTAGAGAGCTGCCGATGGGTGCATGCGGGTATGTGGAGGGAAAGTACCGGGATAAGTGGTGGGGGTAGTGTGTGCAAAAAAGGGATAAAAATACCTAAGGGTTACCTTAGGGAGTATTTTAATAAAGAGGTACCCTTGGTACAATAAAAAACCGTAAGTTAATCGTTACCTTTCAAGACGTAATGTGTCTAAGGTAGCTGGCAAAAATGGTCGACATGTTTCGCGCCTTAAGTGGTCAAAGCGATCCCTGGCGTTTCATCAGGACCAGTAAAAGTGGGTGATGTGAAGAGGGTGCACAGACTAAGTGTAGTGGGAGGGGTAATAATCACCCTCTCACTGGGCACAAGGGGGGTTTTAGTGTCTCCTATCCAGGTTGTGTGTGATAAAGGAGTCTGTTATGCCCCCTTTGCAATAGACCTAGACCAAAAAGAAATAATAGAGATAACACAAACAGGGGTTAAAATACACATGCGGAAGTGCCATCTCGTTCGGCATATGTAGGCAGGGGTGGAATACACACACTGCTGGAAGACAGTCATACTTTCACACACCAGTGGCACAAGTTCTCTTGATCTTGGTAGAACGAGCAGTTGTAGGTGATATCCCATGTTAGCCATATATGATAAGTATCGGGGCCCGGGGGGGGGAAAGGAGGGTCCCAGAGTCCAGCAATAGTGGGGCTGGGTGACCACTGCCTCCCACGGGCATCCTCAACCTTCACAAGGCCAGACAGTAGGTTCACCAATCATGTAGCGACAGACGAAAGCCACAAAGGAAATAATGTTGCTACAATAGTGGCTTCACAAGCAATCCCGCAAGTTCATTGCGGGACAACCAAGGGGGTATTCTTACCTAAAAAGGGAGTTGGGGTTACTCCTTGAGTTTAAGCGGCGTAGGAGGCCCACACCATCTAGGGCTGATAGCCGGTGGTGGCAGGTATCAGCAAGGAGCCGGCCAAGAAGGGGGAGGAAAGAATTGTCAGTGGTAGAGCATTAGAAACACTGCATACATCTATTTGTGGCGCACTGTAGAGACCTACGTTTAGACGAAGAGTGTGGTTGCCTCGAGAGATACTCACGGGTTACTCAGGTGACGGCACTGGAAACCTGCCCGGTCCAGACGCCAGCTCGAAGGTAGGCAAGTGGGCCGGACCCGTGTTTTTAAAGTGTGAGGCCCAGGTACGTGGGAGGTGCCTGTTTCCGGTTTCGCAAACAACGCTTAGTCAGTGAACCCGGAGCTGTTCATGCGTGAAGGATTCCCGGGTCTCAGTGTTCTCTCGCGCATGCGTGTCTCGGCGTTCGCGCATGCGTGGTGTGAATAGTGCTTAACTTTGCGCATGCGGGACATGAAGGGACTCCTGTGTTACTATATCGGGGCAAAAAAAGCGGGGGGTTCAAACATAACTGTATGTGGTGTATGTATGCATCAGCAGTCATCGTGTATCCCCAGTTTCACAGAGAAGGAAAAACCTCATAAATGGTATGAAAGCGTGATGTTAGTAACACGCCCTAGACAAAGGGGTGGTATCCGTGAGGTGTCCAGGCGCCTAGGTGTTTGAAGAGTTCCAGTCTCCAATTATTGAGGTTATTCTAATAGCTCCAAAGCAGACAAACTTGTATCGTAGCACGTGGCAAAGTATGGCTAGTAAAAGACCGTCCTGAGTGGCATCATAGGTGGTCTGAACACAGGTTGCTATCTTAAGGTTCAGTTTAGTACCTCAAAGAAGGCAGAGTGGTAGGTGGGCAGATAGCCACACCCATACATAGTGTGCTTAGATATTGCCTTTTACAGTTCAGACCATGGAATATTGTCATTAAGTCCCTGGGTATCCGTGTGTAGGCGGTGAACCCAGCGTTGTTCCCGCCTAAAGAGGGAATCACTGGTCCAGATGGTATTGGATTCCAGGATGGTCCAATGGATTGCCTCACAGGGGTGACCCTTCTCCAAGAAGTGGTTTGTCAGTTTAGTGGCTGAGCGAGCTCGCCTGACAGTGCTTTTGTGTTCACTAATCCTTATCTTGATGGGTCTGGTGGTCATTCCAACGTAGTACAGATCGCATGGACACGAAATCAGGTATATGCAATTAGTTGTATTACAATTGGTGTGTCTACGTTGTTCCCATTTCAGATTGCCCAGTTGTAAGGATTTGGTGTGTCGTGTGGAGGCACAAGCACTGCATGTGCCGCACGGATAGTGGCCTTTGACTGCTGGGAGGTCCCACAGGGTGTTCTCTTTTCTCATCTGTTTGGGACGTGGTCGTGTGTTGATCAGCTGGTCTCTAAGGTTTTCAGTTCTTTTGAAAGCGAAGCAAGGTGTCGGGATGTCAAGGCATATGAGGGGTGGGTGCCTATCACTCCCAGCAGTGCCCAGACATATGAGGGGTGTGTGCCTATCACTCCCAGCAGTGCCCAGACATATGAGGGGTGGGTGCAGAGGACTCCTAGCAGTGCCCAGACATATGAGGGGTGGGTGCCGAGGACTCCCAGCAGTGCCCAGACATATGAGGGGTGGGTGCCTATCACTCCCAGCAGTGCCCAGACATATGAGGGGTGGGTGCAGAGGACTCCCAGCAGTGCCCAGACACATGAGGGGTGGGTGACTATCACTACCAGCGGTGCCCAGACATATGAGGGGTGTGTGCCTATCACTCCCAGCAGTGCCCAGACATATGAGGGGTGGGTGCCTATCACTCCCAGCAGTGCCCAGACATATGATGGGTGGGTGCAGAGGACTCCCAGCAGTGCCCAGACATATGAGGGGTGGGTGCAGATGACCCCCAGCAGTGCCCAGACATATGAGGGGTGGGTGCAGAGGACTCCCAGCAGTGCCCAGACATATGAGGGGTGGGTGCCTATCACTCCCAGCAGTGCCCAGACATATGAGGGGTGGGTGCAGAGGACCCCCAGCAGTGCCCAGACATATGAGGGGTGTGTGCCTATCACTCCCATCAGTGCCCAGACATATGAGGGGTGGGTGCAGAGGACCCCCTGCAGTGCCCAGACATATGAGGGGTGGGTGCAGAGGACTCCCAGCAGTGCCCAGACATATGAGGGGTGGGTGCCTATCACTCCCAGCAGTGCCCAGACATATGAGGGGTGTGTGCCTATCACTCCCAGTAGTGCCCAGACATATGAGGGGTGTGTGCCTATCACTCCCAGCAGTGCCCAGACATATGAGGGGTGTGTGCCTATCACTCCCAGCAGTGCCCAGACATATGAGGGGTGGGTGCAGAGGACTCCCAGCAGTACCCAGACAAATGAGGGGTGGGTGCAGAGGCCTCCCAGCAGTGGACAGAGACATGAGGGTGTGTACATCATCCTCCCATTAGCAAAACTCCATGGGTGCATGAAGGCATCCACAATGTGAGACTATGTTGATAGTGCCATGACAACACATCACTGACAGCAGTGTCCCACTCCCATGAGAATGGATGTCCTGATGAATACAAGCCCCAGCTAGGCCCGCAAGAGACAAGGGTTCGCTCTTCTGTAACGAAATCTATAAGGAAGTTGGCACGGAAACTGCAAAGTACAAAAACAACGTTTATTAACCCTTAAGGGTGGTCCTACAATCCACACAACACTCTTCAGTATTGCAAGGAGTAGCACAAAGAACTTGCGTACATTGTCCCCTTTTATACACAACAGAGGGGCTCATGAGTGGGTGGTTACCACAGAGTTGAAGAACATTACCATTTAGGGTCATTCTCGATACCAAATCAATACATGGGCGGAGCTAACACACTCCTTGGGCCCGAGAAAACACATGGTCAAGCAAAGCTAATTATAACAGATGTAGTCAAGTCTGGGCATGCGCCAGACGGACAAGAGAGAGCTATTTATAACTGTTGCTAGGCAGATTACAAGAGCAACTAACACAGAGGTCGGACTCTCCTCGTGGTGAACACGTGGCAGCATGTCAATACAAAATGGAGTCCGGACTTCGGCCAACATAATGAGGAAAACACGATAAAGGGAAACACTAATGTTTTCAGTAAATGCTTAATCACATTCTGCCTTAATTTACAACAGACGACCCTTTCAGCATTTACTGAAGACATCTGGCTTCCAAGAATAATCATCGTATATGTCAATTATCATCATTCCTTTAACCTCTTTAGCTAGACCCTTCTGGCGGGCAACATCGGCAATAGCTTTCTTATCTGGAATGCAGAATGAAATGCATACGGAACAGCACAATGGTCCACATTGAATACACATACAGAAAAAGAACAGAATTGCTACAATAACACAGAGACCAGTTAGAACCTTCCAACCCCAGGCAGTAACCAACGCCCAAAACCATCCAGAAAAGGACCAAGTGCTGTTTTCTGTGTGGACTTCAGCTGCTATTTTGTGCAGTTTATTAATGGCATTATAAACGGATGGCGTATGATCAGGGATGAACACACAGCAGCTACTTCCAATAATTTTACAGGCTCCTCCTCGATCAGCTAGCATCACATCCAATACCATACGATTCTGTAATGCAACAATCCTGGTAATCTGTAATTCTTCCGTAAGATTCCCAAGAGCGGCAGCAGTCTGATTAGTCACAGCTTCTACCACTCTTGTTAATCTTCGGATCTTCCTACTATTCAGAGCGGCTCCAACAAAGAAAAACAGTCCTAAATTAAAATCAATATACTGTTGCAAGCTGGTATCTGTTTGATCCACCTCATCAATAGATAGAGTACGTTTATATCTATTTACAGTCACATTATTCAACAATTTCAAATCCTTATGATATGACGCGGGTGCTAAGAATACAGGAGGTAATAGGAATGATACATAGCATACCCCAGACCACCCAGCCGGCAAACGGTAATAACCTTTATTTCCACATACAAAATAGGTATTATGGGATGCTAGGAAGGTGCTGTTATTTAACCCATCAATGTTTAACACAGTTATACAATCACTGACACCGACAGGGATAAAACCCACACTCTGGACGCACAGGTCCGCTTGGGCTTGTGCTACTTGGATTACAAATTTATCCTTCCCCTCAGTGTCTCTGGTGTTCGTGAAGATATAGGGGATGGATTCATTGTCCGGTCGGTACTCTTCCCATTCCCAAATTGTCCCATTCGCTTGTGGATATCCATTCTTGTCCTGATGGCATTCTTTATTAAGTCTGAAAAGCAATCGTCCCACTGTCGGTTTTCGAGTGGCAAACAACAGAGTGTACCATGCTCTACAAGAGCCATTGTGAGAGAAAGGAAGTGGTATGAATGGCATGCCTCCTTTCTTCTGATGGGCTGGCATCATCCCACATATCCAACAGTTCGTAGCATTTGTAGCAACGTGGGTGTGATGCAGCATCTGAATGAAAGTGTTATTCAAATAGGATTGTCGATGCTTCAACTCTTGATATGGCAATGTATAAAAGTAGTGCTCCGCAGGCACTGGAGTCGTCAACACAAGTGTCTCTCGGGCAGGAGTTGCCTCCTCCACAAACCATGTGGTTATACCAACGATAGCTACTGTTAGCATGAACCCCAACGCACAAAAATTTTTCTTCTTCTCCATGTCAAAGGAAACAATACCCTGATATCTTCCTGAAACTAAAAAGTCTGTCAGAACTCTTCCCCTTGGGCAGCGGTTGATTTCTTCACCAGCGGGCCAAGACGGGTGTCGCTACACTAATGCAGGGCTGATCCCCCCCCCTTGCCTCATTGGCTCTCCGTTTCACTAACCCAAGGGCCGTTCTGACAGTATGTCCCGGTACTGGAAACCTCACTTCCTTGGTCGCAGATGATATCGCCTTCCTCCAGAAGTCGTGTGGTCCGAAAAGAGCTCCTCAGTGTCGTTTGGCTCTGCAGCACGGCCTGTCTCTGCTGCTAGGATGTCTCGTTGATCGGTCAGCACGGCAGACTCCACCAATCCGGGCGGTACCTTTCGACAGTGCAAGGAATGGATCCAATTCTTCCTGTTCGAGACTCGCACTGCCGTCCTCGTTGCAAGAAGGACTTGCTCAGGTCCGACCCATCTCGGCTCCAAACTGTTCGATCTGTCGAAAACCTTTATCATCACATGATCTCCAGGCCGGAGACCATGTCCTTCGCCAGTAGACCGATCAGGGAGCGCCTCTCGGACCTGTTGATGAATAGAAACCAAGTTATCCGTTAACTGTGCCAGATAATCACTCATCATCACACAAGGTACATCATACACAGCCTTAGGCCTTGGTGGACCCCAAATGTTCATTGGGCGTCCAAATACAATTTCATAGGGTGTAAGGCCGGTTCGAGAGTGTGGCACCGACCTAATTGACAATAACGCCAGTGGCAAAGCGTCTGGCCAAGTCAAAGACGTTGAAGCTTGAATTTTGGCGATCTTAAGCTTCAGTGTACCATTATACTTCTCGACTAGTCCTGCAGACTGAGGGTGGAACACGGCGTGGAACTTCTGGGTGATGCCTAGGCCCTTCAAGACATACTTTATAACATCTGCTACAAAGTGAGGGCCATTATCACTCCACAGAAGTCTACAGACGCCGTATCGGGGGAAAAACTCTTTCAACAATAGCTTCGCTGTAGTCATTGCAGTATTGTCTTTCGCAGGGTACGCCTCGACCCATTTACTGAAGGCGCAAACCACTACTAGAACATATTTCAAATTGTTACAGCGCTCAAGCTGGATGTAATCCATCTGCAGAACCTCAAAGGGTGCAGTGGGTGTCGCAAATCCTCCTGCTGGGGTTCGCGTGCCTTTCCCTGGGTTATACTTCAGACAGATCATACAGGTCTGCACCACCCTCTTTGCCGTGCTAGCAATCTCTGGATGCTCCCAGACTTGGGTAAGCAATTTCACAATTGCGGAAGCTCCAACATGTGCTAGCCCATGTGCCATCTGGACCATAGGTTGTACAAAAGCCGTGGGTAATTTCCATCTATCCATCTGCTTATTTCTCCAGCAACCCTCGTCATCCAGTTCTCCTTCGCTAGCCCATTGTTCCCGCTCTTTGTCAGAAGCGGTCTTTTGTATTTCTCGCACTTCCTCCTTCGCATCATGCCATCTCTCCACCTGTGACTTCACTACATACATGGCAGTAGTACCGGGCTGCATCGCAGTCTCCCGTGCTACTCGATCCGCTAGCGCATTCCCTTCTCCAACCTTATCAACCACTTTCCTATGGGCGCTACACTTAACAATGGCGATTTTCTTTGGGTATGTCAATGCAGTTAAAAGGTTGTGGACTAACTCCCCATGCATTATCTGCACCCCATGTGACGTTAGAAACCCTCTCTCCTTCCAGAGTAGGCCGAAATCGTGCGCTACTCCGAAGGCATAGCGGCTGTCTGTGTAAACATTCACGCACAATCCTGTACTGAGCTCACACGCTCGTGTTAACGCTATCAGTTCCGCTGCTTGAGCCGATTTCTGTGGTATGCGTGCTGTCTCCACTATCGTGTGTAATGTGGTAATTGCATACGCTGCTGAAGTCGTACCATCCGGTAGCTTCAGGCATGATCCATCTACCCACAACTCTCCATCTACATCTGAAAAGGGCGTATCCTGGAGATCAATACGACCCTTTGTTTGTTCCTCAGTCACAAGAATACAATCATGCGCTTTCTGTGCCTCAGGCTGGGTCTCGGGGTATGGCAACAATGTGGCCGGGTTTAATGTCACGCACCTCTTTAACGTAATATGAGGAGCCAAAAGCGTCAGCTCATATCCCGTTAAACGGGCACTGGTCAAATGCTGCGTCTTTGTTTGATTAAGCAGGGCATCCACAGCATGGGGAACTAACACCAACAATTTATGGGACAACACAATTCCTTCACTTTGGCGTATTGACACAGCTGTCGCCGCTACCGAGCGAAAACACCCTGGTAATGCTCGGGCGACAGGATCAAGCACAGCCGAAAAGTATGCACAAGGGCGCTGCTTGTCGCCGTGCATCTGCACTAAAACTGACAATGCACATCCATCTTTCTCATGCACATACAACGAAAAGGGTTTTGCATAATCAGGGGTCCCTAACACTGGTGCTGAACAAAGGGCCTGTCTCAATTGCTGAAAAGCAGCGTCACACTCATCTGACCAGGGGATCGGGATGGGCGTGTCTTTTGTCAAGAGCGCTAGTAATGGCTTAGCTATGTGTGAAAACCCCAATATCCATTGTCTACAAAAAGAAACAAGACCCAAAAATGCACGCACATCCTTCTGCGTGGATGGCCTTGGTGTGTCCAAAATTACTTGGATACGATCTGGTGTGAGTGCACGCCCCTCCTTAGACAAAAGGTGACCCAAATAAGTCACCTTTGGTCTACAGAATTGCAATTTCTTCCTAGAGACCTTGTGATTGTGGGATGCTAAAAAGGAAAGTAAGGCTATCGTGCTTTTCTCGCACAACTCCAGGGTGTCAGCCGCCAACAGGATGTCATCGACATATTGAATGAGGGCGACCCCCTCGAGTAAAACAAAGGAATCCAACTGTCGCTTCAAAGCCTGACTATAAATACTAGGGCTTTCTGTATAGCCTTGGGGAATTCTACAAAAACGATAAGATCTATTATTTAATGTGAACCCAAAAAGAAATCGGCTATCAGGGTGAATGGGAATAGAAAAGAAGGCATTTTTCAAATCAATCACTGAGAACATGGTCGCCGTAGGCGGGACCAAGGTAAGCAACGTCGTGATATCGGAAACCACCGGGTACTGAGGTATCACGATCTTGTTTACCTCCCTCAAATCAATTATGAACCGATAGACCTTTGCATCCGTGTCCTTTTTCAAAATTGGGAGAATCGGACTGTTACAGATATTATAGGGAACTTCTTCCACTACCCCCACTGCGATCAGGTCTTGCACAATCTGTATGAGAGCCTCCTCGCCCTCCTGGGAAATACGATACTGTGGGAGGCGTGGGAGTACCGCCCCCTCCTGGACACTAATGTGGACCGGAGGAATCACCATTTGTCCGACATCTGTGTCCGAAGTCGCCCATAAAGCTTGGGGGAGGGTAGCCAACAACGCGTCCTCTGAGATTGTACACATCCGCCCAGATCGGGGGTAGTTGTCATTTAAAATCACCCTCACACCCTCAGGGGAACAACGAATGGTAGCCCTAAAGTACTTTAACATATCAAGGCCCATAATGTTATCCGGTGTGTACGGAGCAAGCAGAAACGGACAAGGCGCAGAAAAACGATCAACTTTAAATGCAAGGGGCTGTGAAAGAGGGCTTCGGGAGAGTGTACCGTCAAACCCTACCGATGTAACTATTGAGCCGGATGGGGGAGCCCCCGGAACCAAGTACCTAGACAATGCACTACGTGTCGCTCCTGTATCCACTAGGAACTGATCAGTAGAACCTAAAACCTCAGCCAATACATAAGGACCCGTCTGATCGACCGGCACCTCAACTGATTCGGACCCCCATCCTACGCATTCCTATGCATGCTGAGAATCATGATATCCCGATCGATCGGTGTCCGATACATGATACTGGTGCTGGCGATCGAAAACGTTTGAGCTATCTCGGTGCTGTCCGGCAGTATCGAAACGGGCATTATCGTTGGAATTTCCTCTAAAGTTCGAGAAGCCCCCTCTACCTCTCGGGCCACCCGGAGCGTGCCCCTGACGCGAAGCACGCAACGCTGGGCAATCCCTGGCCCAATGGCCCAACTGCTTGCAATACGCACACTGGTTCCTATTCAAATCCGATCGGCCCGAAGGGGGACCATAAGATCCGCCCCTTCCCCTATTATTATTACCCCGGCGGGGCGGGCCATATACTTGTGCTAACATCACTTTAGTTTTAAGATCTTTCGATTTCTTCTCCTCCTGGCCCTTCGCCTCGTGCTCCTGACGCTCATAATACTGGGCAATGGTCAGAAGGGCCGTCGGAGTCGCGGAGGACCAAGAACTCTCACTCGCTTTTAACCGGGCCGCAACTGCCGGCAGCAGATTAGCCACATATTTGTCCGCGAAAAGGTGGCGGCCCGTGTCGTCAGTAAGCGACTGGCCACTAAAATCATGAAACGTCTCCTCAAAGCGCGTAAAGAAGTCCGCGACTGACTCGTCAACTTTCTGTTTACATGCAGCTAACATATTCCAGTCAATCTTTTTAGGGGGGATAATCGTCTTCAACTTAGCCACAATAGCCGCAGGGAGATCTAAAATATTCTGGGGTGGTTTCTGTGCGGGCTTCCGTTCCCTATCCTCGTCCTCAAGGTCAGACCACCGGGCCTTGAAGGCAACCGCATCATCTACCTTCCGAACAGAGCGCCACGTATCCGGCGGTAGGATAAGGCCAAAGAATAGGTCTATATCCGCTAAGGTCATAATGCAAGAATTCAAGGCCCCCTCGACTTCTTCATAGAAGGCCGCTGGATTCTTGCGGGGGTCAGGCAGCGCATTCTTTAATGCCATAACATCGGCCCTATGCCATGGAGTATAAACCCAATTATACACAAAATATCCCCTAGCATCGACAGAATTAATATCCGAGCTAGTCCCTGCTCCCTTGGGAGGAAGATACAAAGGCGCCGCCTCTCGCATTGGTTTAACATGCACTATGTCATCCTTATCTGACTGGGAGGCGGATGGGTGGCCCCCTGCTGCAGACGAATCCGACTGCTTCTCCTCCTCCGTTTGTTGACGTGCTTTCTCTCTAAGGGCCAGCACTTCGTCCCGCAAAGCGAACAGCCGCCGAGCCGCCTCAGAAGCCTTAGGGGGAGAAAAAACACCATTACGTAATGCTCCGGCATCCGAAGACACGTCGGCAGGCTCAAGGACACTAGAATATTTTCGGAAAGCAGCAATTACTTCTTCTGAAAAATAAGACAAAAAATACACCCTCTCTCTATCTTGCCACGACCCCCAAGCATGGAACAACTCATCCATAGACATCTTGCCCTTAAGTGCACGGAGGGAAAGTTTCCGAAGCTCAGCCATATGCTCGGCCGATAACATGGACCGTGTGTCGACCTTACCCGGAGCCGGGCCAGAATCTTGCGGCCGTGGAGCGGATGCGCCAACATAAGGGGGCGGAGAGCGATCTAGTAAATAAAAATCGCCATCAGGATTATTAAGGACAGGATAAAGCGGCTGACGAACAACATATTGACCCGAAACTTGTAGCCTACGCTCTTTCTCTTGTCTGTCCGTTTGCTCTTTGTCCTCCCGACGCTTCGCTTCCTGCGCTCGCATATGATCATTCTTTCGTTGCTCCTTATCAAACAGCGCTTTCTCACGTTTCTCTCGCTCACGCACTTCCTTCACCCATAATCGCACACACTCAAACATATCCTGACGAGCACGTCGCTTACACATACACTGTTCCACATACTCAATCTTACGTATATCAAACGATCCATACAAAGGCCATCGCAACTCAGGATCCTTCCTAGTATATTTCCTCCATAACGTGCTGTACATTATGGAAGAAAGACCATGTTTCACGTACATATCCCTATTAGGAGTCCCCTCTGGGGGAGCTGGAGCAGATTCCTCGAGGTTCAACCGGTTCCCAAGACAGCAGCACCACTTACGAAGTGCGCTAAAAGCAGGCATGCTAGGAATAATGCAAAATATGCAGTATTATCAAGAAAAATGGCACTTAATCGTTGCGCCGTTCAAAGTTTACACAGCTCCGGAGAAATTTCTCCACATTACCTGCCTATATGTGTTGCAACGCATATATTTTCACAAAGACAAATTCAAAATATGACTAGTCACCATCAATCAAACTCAAATAGCCAGACCAGGCTTCAAAACTCGGAGCAAGTACCGTACAACGGTTCTTACCAATCAAGAGTCCAGGTTCCAACTGCCAAGCTCCACAATCGCCCAAACGGCTCTCACGGCAGGACCGACAGAAGAGGTCTCAGTCGATGACCGGCGCCACCCAGACGGTCAGCTCGGAAGGGAAGGGAGAAAAACCTCGGGATGCCAGGGCTAAGACGCCGCTGGCAGTGATCACGTCCCCGGCCAAACTCCTCACCTTCGTCGCGACCAATCCTTCGAGCATCCGAGTCGCCGATGAGCCCCACGTGACGGGCGCCAATTGATGAATACAAGCCCCAGCTAGGCCCGCAAGAGACAAGGGTTCGCTCTTCTGTAACGAAATCTATAAGGAAGTTGGCACGGAAACTGCAAAGTACAAAAACAACGTTTATTAACCCTTAAGGGTGGTCCTACAATCCACACAACACTCTTCAGTATTGCAAGGAGTAGCACAAAGAACTTGCGTACATTGTCCCCTTTTATACACAACAGAGGGGCTCATGAGTGGGTGGTTACCACAGAGTTGAAGAACATTACCATTTAGGGTCATTCTCGATACCAAATCAATACATGGGCGGAGCTAACACACTCCTTGGGCCCGCGAAAACACATGGTCAAGCAAAGCTAATTATAACAGATGTAGTCAAGTCTGGGCATGCGCCAGACGGACAAGAGAGAGCTATTTATAACTGTTGCTAGGCAGATTACAAGAGCAACTAACACAGAGGTCGGACTCTCCTCGTGGTGAACACGTGGCAGCATGTCAATACAAAATGGAGTCCGGACTTCGGCCAACATAATGAGGAAAACACGATAAAGGGAAACACTAATGTTTTCAGTAAATGCTTAATCACATTCTGCCTTAATTTACAACAGTCCTTCCCCCACTGCATCACACACCACATGTGGGTGTGATGACAAATTACACATGCATACCCACCCCTGGCGGTGGCAGCACAATACACACACTGGGATCATGCAACAAGACTGTATCCTCATGTTAAACCCCACTCAACTAAGAGAGCCTAAGGGAACACACACGGTCACCCACATTCCAGGACTGATAGGAATGTACAGGTGCTGGGGCTGCCAACAAGTTGTTGCCTCCCATGGAGGGAAAAGGGTGGATTACCCACAGATACAATGCCCACAATTGTCAGTCAGGTGCCCAAATACCCTGCAGAACAAGTAACACATGTGTGCTAGGCTGGGAGTACACACATGCATAGTGCAGAAAAGAGACCATGTCCACATTAAGCCATGGCAACATACTCCATACACAAGTACAGTGACTAACAAGGATGGCACAGATGATGCAGGCGGAGACATTGCTGAGCAGGCATGGGCAAAGTTGAAGGGATCCCTCACACAGCAAGGAAATGTAGACACAGGTCAGCATAATAATTGGGAAACACCCTGCAGGGAAGAAGTCAGGTGCCACAGAGGAAGGAACACTCCTTGGGACAATGTCACCATACAGTAAGAGCTTACATGACCAAAGATTATTTGCAGAGACCTTGTGATGGCACGCAGATACCAGGGTCCTCCCCATGAGCAGCACACTACAACATTTCCCAGACACCTAACACATTATCACCACCCCAACTCAGGGAGCAGCAGCACCAACAGCAATACCAGAAAAGCATTTGTGTGCAAATGAAAAACAAAATGCTTTATTCAGCATAAAAAAAGATTGGATTTGAAATATACACTATATACAAGGCCCATAGGCCAGTCCATATGCGAATTCCGGGACGCGTCTCCCCTAGCTTGCCTGCACAGTTCAGAGTTCCTTTTCATCCACAGGGGGGGCATCATGTGGGGGGGAAGGACCAGGCACCGCAGGGACAGGAGGGGCAAGGGTAGGTGTTGTGGGTGCAGGGACGGACGACTCCACCACAGGGGGTGGGGCAGCACCAAAGGTGGTGGTTACGATGGCTCTGCACACGGTTGCAAGGTCTCCCAGTGTCTCCCCTGCACCCGAAGGAACCACAGGCCCCAAGGAGGGGGGGGTCGGAGGGATGGGTTGCAGCGCTACTGGGGGAGGGTGTGGACAGGGGGGGGACTCAACTCCCCTGCCTGGGGACTTCCTCGACTGCTTGCGGGGTGGTGTCACACTGGGGCTGAGGGACAGACTGGCCATGAAGGACTCTTTGTCTGACTGTTGGGCAGGGGAGCTAAGGGGAGTGGTTTTGGAGGAAGTGGGTCGTGAAGACTGTGGACTTCCACTGTGGCTGCGTGTCTGCCGTTTGCCCCCCGACCCAGTGGGTGTGCCTACTTCCACCTGTGTGTGCGTGACTGGAGGTGTGCGCTTGGCCTTCCCTGTTGGTGTGCTGCCTGTGTCTGGTGGGGTGCGTGCATGGGGATGTCTGGGTGTGCTTGGGACAGGCATGGAAGTGGGAATGGTGCAGGGGTAGGGGGGGACGGAGCGCTGCAGGAGACGCACTGCTGCAGTCAGTGAAGAGTCCATGGACCTCAGCAACATCCGTTGGTCAGACATCGCTGCTGACATGCCCTCCATGTACGTCACCATCTGTGTCAGCAGTCTGGTGTGGCCATGGAGGACATTAAGCAGCGATGTCTGACCAACCTGCAACTGCCGCAGGATGTCCACAGACTCGGCATTGACGGCAGCAGGGGAGACAGGGGCAGGGGGTGCGGTGCCTGGCACGAAGGAGACATGTGGTCACCTAGCACGGACAGAAGGGACCCGAGCAAGTGGGAGGGCGGTGATGGGAATGGAGGGGGCGGCGAGAGATGTACTGCTGCTTTCAGCTGTGGGAGCAGCCTCCGCCCCCTCTGGGAGCTCAGCCTCGGACCCGTCAGCGTCATAGTCGGTGTTGGGTCTGGACAGGTCCTCCGCCTGACTCCCCTCGCCCTCCGTGCCACTTGCTGCGCCAGACTCCCCAGCACTGGTGGCACCGGTGCTGGATCCCTCCTCCACGTCCGTGCCGGTGTCTCTCTCGGTGTCCCCCGACGATGCTGTGGGCAAGGTGAAGAAACAGGAAATAATCAGACACCTGTATACATATGACACATGAGTCCAAACTACATAGGTCACAGTGCATAGCATGAAAAGCATCATGAGTAACATCTACAATACTACGCACATATGTAGGCCCTGCACTACACAGTTGGTTGACCCACCATGCCACTTTGAAACAATGGAGAGCATGACACAACAGCAAAGAACTTGATATTGAATTATACAGAGAAGCTAGTGTCTGTGGACAGTCGAACACAGCATCTGGACCACACACCGTTGCCAAAAATGGATGAGCAGGAACCATGTCTTTTAACTTTTGACACATGCTGCAAAGCACAAACTTTTAACCCTGCACAACATGACTGGGTCAATACTTTTTGAGTGTCTGTTCCGACTATCATCACACACAGGCCAGACCTGGCAAGGAGACATAAGCTTTGGACATGTAGGCCTTGCCCGCACAAACCCCCCCTACCTGAGACAATGTGATTGAGACAGAGGAAGGACTTACACCTCTTAATCAGGGATCACAAAAATGGGCTCCATTAAATCCTAATTGCACTTTAACTACCCCTCGTGGGGCTGACCACACATATTATTGACAAACAACCATCCTCAGATAGTTGTACACAGACACACAGGCACTGACCAGTGTGAGGATGCACAAGCCACATTGGGTCACCCTGTACAGTGTACATATGTAGCACACTTTACATAAATACAAATGAGGCCAGGGTACAATGCCACAGAGGCCAACCTATGCTGAAGACACTGAGAATGTCCACAGTGTTGGATGAAACACATGATTCCTAGGAAAAGGTGTCTCAGGGGACTGTAGTGGCCACACTGCTCCATGGTCCTGGATAGATCTGACTGCAACAGGATCAACCGTCCCCGCACTATGCATATCTCCCCCTCATGCACATAATGTCTGAGGCCACAACATCGGTCATGCATGCTGCAAGGCAGTTCATTTTAAGCCTCACACTCCTATGTTGAGACTCTGCATCAATGCCAACAATCATGGACCCCCAAATGACTGAACTGGACAGGGCACAGGCAAGGTCCCAACACATGTCACAGACCACCCCCACACATGATGCTGCAAGCACTGGGCACTTGGATTAACTGCCAGCCTAGATTACCTTGTGCAAGAGTGACTACACACAGACCAGGGAACACATGTCAAGGAGGGGAAGGGAGGAAGAACATGACCGGTTGACTTTGGGGAACAGGATATGCACTGCACATATAAACCCTGGCAGTGTATCCAGGCAACTGAGCACTTCCAAAAGCTGGTGACACACAACAAACACACATGTACCTACCCCCTTCCTGCTGTTGCTTCTCCTGTAACCGCCTATCCATGTCAGGGAAGACCACCTCCAGGACACGCTTCATTTGGTGGGTCAGGCGCCGGCGCCCGCCGTGTTTGCGTGGAGGTGAGTCCTCCAGCAGGACCCGGGCGATCCTCCTGGTCCAGCACCGGATATGCTGCCAGCATTTCCTCACCTGGGCCAGGCGCCGACTGCGACCCTCCACCGACCTCACGGCCCTGACGGCCCGTTTCCAAATCTCCCCCTTGGCGTAGGCGGCTACCTGTGAGGATGACAAAGTGAGACAACATCAATACATCTGCTCCATGTCACAGAGACACACATTAGAACAATTGGGCTTGTTTGAACAGGGCATAGTATGCAGCCAACTCATTGCACCTTTGTCATAGGGACATTATCCCCTGGGGAAGGCCAAATGCACTACGTGGCATTTAAAGTACACAGGTGGCATGAGGGGTGCAACAGAATCAATGATCATGGCTCACAGTGTACATCACAAGCAACACCAGGATTATGGACAGCACCTCAAAGCAGTCACATGCCCCAGGCCACTGACGCAACCTCAGCGGAGTACACAGACACACACAGGCACAGGACAATCACCTGCCATTGGCAACTGCGGGTACAAACATCACTCTGCACATGTGCCACTTGACTGGGGGGAGTCACAGGTGTGGGGCTAGCTCAGCACGTCAGACACACAGCACGGCTCCCTGCTCACATCAGATGGGTAGGGCATATGCATCCTCCATGCAGCTGGGGTGCAACACTCCACATAGACACTCACCCACATGACAGGGAACTTACACACACACCAATGTCCAGGGGCCATACACATCATTTGGACACAATCACCACAGGTACACGCAACTCACACACATCTGTGGGTACAGTCACCTGTCACACTGGGGGGACCACAGAATCACATCAGGACTACAGAAACAACATTCCCAAGAGGATTAGCCAGGCTGAATGTGGCATGCACCATGCAGTGATTGTCACAGTAAGCACAATGCAAGTGAGGAGTGCAGATATGAACCACATCAGGCTCTGCATGGGAGACATAAGGCATTCTTCCCCTGGGACCCACCATGAACAACATTGCATGTCTGTCACACCTGGACACAATGCCAGAAGTGACAGACACAATAAAGGGGCACAGTCACAGCTAGTAGAGTCAGCACTCACCTGCTCCCCTGGTCTCCCATACAGGCAGGGGTACTGTGGGAGGATGACGTCCAGCAACGACTCATTCTCCTCTTGGGTGAAAGGCTGGGCCCTCTCCACAGACCTGGACATGGTGCCAGAGGAATCACAAGCAGCAGCAGTGGTGTGGAATGAAAGGTTGTGCAGGCAAGTGCTCTCTCATGGGTCCTGGCTGCCTTATATCTCCCTTGCTAGGCTGTTTCATTTACAGGAGTACAAAGTGATTGGTCAATCTCATTTGCATCCTACGTTTCCTCCAATCCCTTTAAACCTACCCCAGTGAGGGCCTTTGCATGGTTCAAAATTTGAGCATGATGTCAAGTCAACAACCACTTTGCAACATAGTATATTGCTGGCCACCTGATGAAAAATTTTGAACTGGAAACTCGGTCTCCATGACAACCAGCATGCATTCAGGCCCTTATACCTGTCCCTCATGTGTCCCCTATGTAATTTCACTATCCACACACAGGTACGGTGCGTTCCACACTTACCCCTAGGGCACCACTACTCCAGTGATACGGTCCGTACACGCGTGTGTAGGGCCCGTATCACTTTGGTAGTGTTGCCGTAGGCGTACGCCATTGTTATATGGGCCGTACACGCGTGTGTAGGGCCCGTAGCACTATGGCGTACGCCTACGCCAACACTACCATAGTGCTACGGGCCCTACACACGCGGGTACGGCCCGTAGCACTAGGGTAGTGTTGGCGTAGGCGTACGCCATAGTGCTACGGGCCGTACATACGCGGATACGGCCCGTATCTCTATGGCGTACGCCTACGCCAACACTACCCTAGTGCTGCGGGCCGTACCCGCGTGTGTAGGGCCCGTAGCACTATGGTAGTGTTGCCGTAGGGGTAAGCCATAGTGTTACGGGCCGTACATACACGGGTACGGCCCGTATCTCTATGGTGTACGCCTACGCCAACACTACCCTAGTGCTACGGGCCGTACCCGCATGTGTAGGGCCCGTAGCACTATGGTAGTGTTGCCGTAGGCGTACGCCATAGAGATACGGGCCGTACATACTCGGGTACGAGCCGTATCTCTATGGCGTACGCCTATGCCAACACTACCATGGGAATAGGACCAGTGTGTACACGTACGTTTTTACGGTCCTTGCACACACGCGTACTCCTACCCAAACCCCATATTGTGATACGACCGTACACACGCCCTCAGAGCGTGTGTACGGTGTGTTTCACAGCTTACACTGGTGATAAGAGGCGCACAGGAAAGGAATGGAGGTGTATGACTCGCACAAGGATGGATATCAAGTCATTGTCAGTGCAGTTCATCATGTGTAGGGCCTAGGTGTGTCAGGCAGTGAGCTGGCACATGTCTCCTCATGTTTTAACCCAATAGTTGTGTGATGACCTGTGTACACATGTCATGTGTGATGGGGCACCATGTGGCACACTTCCCCTTCACACCTTTTACATGTGTGCATATATTTCAAACTTGTCAAGCACTGCATCACTGGCATGGCACAGTCCCCAACACCCGCAACTGTCCCCTGATGCCAGGTACACGGATGATGACACCTGACATCTCACTACCAGCGTGCCACGATGTGACTATGTCATGTGTGTGTCATGTGTTCCCATGATCTTGCTGTTGGTGTTCCCTCAACGGCATCTGCTGTAGCTGCATCCAACATGTGTCTGTGTGTAGATGCCCATGTCACACTATTACGCACACCAGGACACATGTGGAATAACACGTGACGTGTGTCTGTATGCATCTAACAGGGACTTGCGAGCTTAGGACATATCTGCGTAGTCTCAATGTCTGTGTGATCATATTTGACATGTACCCCTTCATGGCAAGGTGTGTGGTCTGTCCTTTTTCCATGACATGTGACCTGTGCATCTAGCTTGCCGGCAGCTGTCTGTATGAGATGACATCCTTCAAATGCACATATGTGGATGTATGTCACTCCTGTAATGTGTCTGGCTGTTCACTCACTCTGGCCCACAGCTACTTTCATGGCATGTCATGTAGACCTTGACAATCCATGTTTGTAGATGGCTCTTGGTAGGAGTATCACCTGGCTGGCATACGTGTGCAGGATGTATTGCACAGACCAGACTCTGTATGTGGCATATGTGTATTAGCAGTTGAACATGTGCTCAGTTCATTGACATTGGTGTAGTAATGTACTCAATCTTCGTTATTCCTTCCAATTTTCTGCAGGGCACCGCCTCTCCCCCGACCAATGCCAGACTTGGCTGCCATGAGGGAACGTGACGGCATACGCCGCTACAGATTCCCCCAACGGTTAATTGTGGACCTGACAAACAGGCTGGCACCACACCTCCAACCGCGACACAGTTGTCCGACTGCGCTGACCCCCAAGATGAAGGTGATGTCAGCCCTACATTTCTTTGCCACCGGTACGTTTCAATTGACCGTAGCTGATGTGGGTGGCATGTCTCAGACCATGTTCAGCCGTGTCCTGCATGATGTTTTAGAAGCCATGTTGGAGCACCTGGATGAATTCATCCATTTTCCAACTCGTGAGCAGTTGACAGGTATCAAGGGTGAGTTCTATGCCCTGGGAGGGATGCCCCATGTAATTGGGTCCATTGATGTGAGGAAATATGAATGTTATGATCAATTATGTCCCCTATCTTAGACCCCAACGGCTCCATGTACATGCTACAAGTACATGTATGTTCCCTCCAGTTCCAGCTATGAAGACGCAAATACATGTGCGTCCAACGTTAACATGTCCTCTTTCAGATCCGCCATGAATGGGTCGGATATTCCATTCCTAAGTATGACTGGCCACCGACTTTATATGGTTTACTTTTCACGTTTTACAGTTCAGACGAGTAGGCCCTGAATCCTGTCATCAAGTCTTTTCCTGCCTTCTGCTTCTGAAAGCTCCAGCCTGAGTTTGCATCTGTACCCATGAACTTTGTCCTACTCCCTACGCGGCTCACGGTGCCTGACTCGGCCTGTTGCCTGCCAAAAAACTGTATTCAGCCTTCAAGTTATCTGCTCCGCTCCTCATCAAATGCCTTCCTGTCTTGTAGTTTAGGTAAACATCCTTCCAGCTACCGAGCAAAGGGCCCGGCCTCACTGTCTTCATGCAAGTAATTCATAGCCCCTGTTACCATGGAAGATTCCTGCCCCCTCGCTTCTTATGTCGACACTTAGACGCTTGTACACGCACTAACAGTTAGTATAGAATAGATTCTGTCCGAAAGACCTTTCCTTTTGGATAATACAGTTCCTTAAACATAAGATATTAGATATGATTTGGGATTAGGTTGACCTGACATCCCAGACTTCTGTCTCCACATGTAGAGCTAAATGTCAAGTCCCCTTCACCCTCTAGTTACACGTCAATCACACATCATGCGGCTGCGTGCGCATCTCTGCCAAGTATTTCTGCTGACATTGCAGGATTCTCCTATGGATCCACCCACTTGTGACATCACTTTTAATGACGTTTCTAATATACGCCTTTTTCATTACGTATGTGTATTCTTATCTGCATTATCAGCTGTTACGCCTCCTGCATCTGTCTCAATGTAATGCTTTCCTTATATATATCATTACTTGTCAATAATGTATTGCCTATCCCTTCCTGAACCTTCGTGGTGATGGAATAAGATGCCATAATTCGAATTATAATTCCTTTGTAAAGGAATAAAGCCTTTTAGAACCTCTAATACCACGGATTCTGCCTCTTATTTTTACTGAGTTATTCTTACTAGACTTTACCGCATAAAAAATAGTACAGGTAATTAAATATTTACCACATAAATTGGCGCCCGAATAGGGACACTTTCCCATCTCACGCGCCGGAGGTGCGTTGCAGGCCCGGTCTCCTGCCACAGCTGGACGGACAACTACGCGTACCCGCAGGATTTCCTGTATCTCCCTCCGGCCGAGCGGGGGTGACTGAGGCTGCGATCAACACCCAGACGAGGCGGTGAGAAGTGCGAAGTATCCCGACCAGAGCCTAGCTGAGAGAGCAAGATCCGAGGTATACAGAGGCCCGCCAGGTTCCGAAATTCCGTGTCGAGTCGGGTCCAGTCCGGTCCAGTCCAGTTCAGTTCCGAGGCCTTCCGTTCCGTGCTACCCGGTGAGTACCGTTGCTGGGGAGGCATTTAGACGTGCACATTGGTTCGTGCCGGTCAAGACGGGTTTGGGTACACAGATCCGGTCTGCACTGTTTCAGCAGTGTATCTGTACTGTTTAGCAGTATATCTAGTATGTCTTGTGTATAATCCAGTATTATCTAGTATTAGTATTATGTCAGTAACTAGTTTTCTTCTAATTATCATTGTTCGTTAAATGTTAAATGTTAAATGTGTTAATATGTTTTAAAAAATTGTTGTATGAATGAGTGTTCATTATTGTGTTCATTGTATTAATTGTGTCTAGTCCAGGTATTAAGAGTCGAGTAAGAATAAAGTAGCAAGGTTTAAAGATGCCGTTCTTTTTAAAATTAAGACAGATCAAAACTAGAAAAGGGGTACTCGAAGAAGCTGTTCCCATTCCACCTAGGGACACTCCAGGGTACTTTATGTATCATAAACATGGCCTAGACGCCGTATTATATCTTGATTTATGGGTGGACTACACCAAAGATTTAGCAGAAAGTCAGAGGTGGCACGCAGCTGGGACATGGGATGCAGATTGCATCATGAGAGTAGAAGAAGAATTGTGGAAAAAGAAAGCCAGACAGTCACAGAAAGATGCCATTGAATTATGGCGCAAAGAATCGCATAGACGTACAGAGAAAGTGCTCAGACAAAAAGAGAAAAGTAGAGAGAATTCAAATAAAGCCCGAGAAAATATATTAATTGAGGAAGGTGCCCGAGTAAAAGCAGAACAAGTAGACAGACAACGAAACACTCTTATGAATGGTATGTATCCTCTTCTGGCCGAAGGTTTACCTAAGACCACCCCGGAAATACCGAAAGATCTGCCACCTCCATTACTCCCGATAAAAGTACATCCCAAGACCGCAAAAGATATTTTCCTTTCTTCCTATTTAGACGATGTAGCTCCCGAATATGTTAATGTTCCACCAAACGCACCGCCTGCCGATGGTGCTCGACTCCAAGATCATCCGTCCTTACCTCCGCAACAACAAACTCCTCCGCACATTCCCACAGGTCCAGCTGTTTCTACCGCTTTTTCTACATCTACAGTCTCTACAAATCCTTTCGTGCCTAGCACCTCAGACGGTGCGACAGGAGGCGCGACGAAGTAAATTGTCCCTTAGAGATTTAGCATGTCAACGTACACCCCAAATAGCAACTTCCGACATGTTTAAGGAACATCTTGTGGATTGTAGATATGATCCAGTGCCCGGTAAACAGGACAGAATGCTGCTGTCATCGCTACGTATACGACGAGCTTCAATGTATTTAACGACGCTACCAGGAATGGTTGCGCATCTAGACAATATATATCACTTTGTCCAATCAGGGCGAGGCCCTGAAAGTATAGACAAAGCCATGAAATACCAGAAAGTGGATATACAGAGACAACTGTTACGCTTCTTCATAAACTGCGTGATCAGAAACCAAGATAGACCTGGGGTAGATCAAGATGAAATGCAAATACTTACCCGATGGGGTCAGAATATATCGGAAGGGAAACATGATAAACAAACGTGTATAGTAGTTATGTGTCGAAAGATCCGCAAAGAAGTAGAACGAATACATAAAGACAGAGTAGAGGCAGACAAAACTGAATCAGAGGGAGAAGAGGAGGAAGAATCAGAATTGCCCACAGGACAATTAGAAACGATGGCTTATGTAGGTAAAGGAAGATCTTTTAATAATACCAGATGCCTTAATGATCCAATACGTCCGATACGTCCAGAGTGTAACAGAAATTTTCAAGCCCCTATACTAAATACAAGGTCTCCTGAACACCTATTCCAGGCTGCTGATAAATTACTTCGAGACCGAAGGGGGTATCATATGCTCGATTCTATGGATGAACAAGAATTAGCCAGGTCAGCAGTACAATGGGCTGACAGTTCTGAGAAATACAGTGATGATGCGCTAGCACACACGTTTTTGAATCTTACCCCAGACGAACAGCGTTTAGCTGGTATATACATGATTCAACACCTCCTTATATTATATAGAAGCCAACATTCCGATCCTGGTCCCCTACCTGACATATTGATAGAATTACTCACGAATAAATGGAGAGGTTCAGGTACTGATTTAATTAAAGAAATTCTAGAATATCGAAACCAGTACATTGTCTTCGTATGCCCAGACCATGTTTCAGTTCCCATAAAGGAAAGAAAAACGTACTACATAGATAGACAGAATCCCTTACGCGAAGTGCACCCAATCAAAGGTGATGACAATAATTTTAAACGCGTGTTTGTTTACACGCCCATAACGAAGATTGAATTATTAGAAATGAAGAAAGTAGTACCTAGCCATGACAAAGACCCAGCAGGTTTTCACCGTGAGATAAAAGACATGTTACTCATGGGAGAGTATACCTACCCCGACATTATGAAAATATTAAAAGTATTATTGCCTGCCGGTATTTACGAAAAGCTCAAAGAAAAAGAATGGGAGGTGGGAGAGCAAAAGATAGATTGGACAGCATTGGAAAACGAAGAAAAGGCCCGAGCTGCAGGTTCAGGGCTTGGGGAAAAGACTACAGCATTACCAGGATTACTAGTGCAAGTATTGCCACGTTTATTAACTACGAAAAAGGAAGACTGGGGTGCAATCTCAGCCTGTAAACAAAAACAAGATGAAGACACTAGTGATTTCTATTCCCGTTTTGAAAAATGTTTTGGTATTAATAGTGGCATAAAAGCAAGTAGCGAGTCGTATCCACATCTGTTTGTGACAAAATTAGTTGAAAATTCCCTGCCCCAAGTTAAGAATAGAGTATTGAAATTCGAGAGTACCTGGCAAGGTAACACCCCGTCACAGATGTTACAAATGTTACAATATCACCACAATAGAATTAGAGAAGAACAAGAACATGAAGAAAGACGTATGAAAGACACGAAAATGAAAATGCTTGTTGCTCAGTCAGTTCCAGCTGACGGTCATAGAAAGGGTATGACACAGCCCAGTGATTCAGCGGGTCCTGTAAAAGGGACCTGCAACTATTGTAAACAGCCAGGTCATTATATACACGATTGTGCAGTTCTGAAACATAATATCTCTACGGGTAAAACCAAGGAAAGACCACGTCCACCTAGACAGGATCAGATCCAACAACAAATCCCTCAGCATGTACAACCTAGGCCAGCTCCGCAACAGGCAGCTCCACAACAGACCGTAGCAACATCACAGGCGCAGCCTATTGCTGCAACACAAACTACGACACAACAGATGTACCAGTATGCACAAGCTGACTATCCCGATTATCAGCGATACACATGAAATAGCCTAGAGAAGGAAGTTGGCTTACCCCTTATTGAGGTTCCTGTAGACCAAGAGGGACCTTATGTACATAGTCAAGTATTAGGGAAAGACAGAAAATTTCTAGTTGATACAGGGGCAAGCAGAACAACTATAAGTCACAACGAAGTTCCAGGGGCACCCCTCTCAGGCTCACAGAATATTTCCCTTGGATTCTCAGGAAAGCCTATTATTAATGAAGTATCACTACCTCTTCCTTTCACAGTTGGTCCTTTGACACGGACTACAGATCTATTGCTTACAAAATCATGTCCAGAAAACTTGTTAGGTATAAAGACACTGAAAGCTCTAGGAGCCGTAATATGTTGTTCCCCAGAGGGGGTACGATTATTTTTGCGTGACTTTAAAGGTCACTACATGTCGAGAGACATGGTTCACCGGTTACAGAATCTACCTGCACATTTATGGGCACAAGGCCCCACTGATGTAGGTTGTATGCACATTACACCATATCGAGTCACATTCAAAGCAGGAGTGGTACTACCACGAATGCGACAATACAAGTTACCCCCAGATGCTGTAGTGGCTTTGCTGCAAATCATTGACGAGCTCATTGCACAAGGAGTGGTCGTGGAAACCGACTCCAATGTATGTAATTCCCCGATAATTCCGATTCTTAAACGAACTGATCCAAAAGCACCGCCAGTATATCGATTAGTTATTGATCTGCGCGAATTAAATAAATGTATTGTACCACAATACCCCGTGGTCCAAGACATCTCTTCACTATTAACAGCCATTAATTCCGAAGCAACGTTCTTTACTGTAATTGACCTCAAGAACGCCTTCTTTAGCGTCCCAATCGATCCGGAGAGCCAATATTTGTTCGGATTCAGTTTAAATGGACGAAGTTTTAAATCCGCACGCGCACCTCAAGGATTCACAGAAAGCCCCAGCATCTATAGCCAAGCACTGAAAAGACAACTTGACAGTATCCACATGCCTGTTAACACTGCCCTGCTTCAATATGTCGATGATCTGCTGATCACCGCCCGAAGCGAACCTGAATGTGAAAAAGCATCACTGAAGGTTTTACAATTCCTAGCCGACAAGGGGCACAAGGTGTCCCCTTCAAAGCTGCAATTCTGTGTCCAGCAAGTTGTGTACCTTGGGCACTTGCTGTCCAAGGGGGGAAGACAGCTTACACCTGACCGCATCCAGTTAATTGTTAACATGCCGCCACCCAAAACACAAAAGGAGGTGCGGGCTTTCATAGGCCTCACTTCGTACTGTAGGCAGTGGATACCTCAATACGCATTTCTAGCAAAACCACTCATTCAATTGACAACACAGGAGGCAGCGACATCAACTGTCCTCCCTTGGACCCAAGAACATACACAAGCCTTTGAAAGCTTGAAGAAAGCTTTATGTCAAGCACCTGTTTTAGCAACACCATGTTACAGTAAGCCTTTTACACTTTTTGTTACAGAACGTGAAGGTACTGCCTTGTCAGTACTCACACAGGAACAAGCAGGATCACATAAACCGTGTGCTTACTTTTCTAGCACATTAGATCCAGTAGCTCAGGCTCTTCCTGCGTGCCTGAAATCGGTCGCAGCAACAGCTTTAGCGATCAGACAAAGCGATGCCATAGTATTAGGACATCAATTGACAGTACAAGTACCACACGCAGTAGAGGTTCTTTTGAACCGGACACAAACACAACACTTGACTATAGCAAGACTAACGGGCTACGAACTGACATTGTTCCAGCCACACATAGAAATCAGACGTTGTAGTACATTAAATCCTGCCACACTTTTGCCAGTAAGGGGAACAGACCCATTGGCACATGATTGTATTGAAGTCATTACTATTACGACGAAACCCAGACAAGACCTGACAGACGTTCCATTACCAGATCCAGACCTGACATTGTATGCAGATGGTTCATGCATGAGAACAAGTACAGGAGAGTTAGTGGCCGCTTATGCAGTCACAACAGACACTGAAATCATTGAAACAAATTGTATTAACACTTTGTCAGCTCAAGCAGCAGAGCTCATCGCTCTGACACAAGCCTGTATTCAAGCCACAAATAAGAAAGTTAACATATACACAGATTCACGTTATGCATTCGGAGTCGTCCATGACTTCGGCGTTCTTTGGCGCGAAAGAGGTTATTTAACTTCTCACGGTGCCCACATCCAACACGGACCCCTCATTCAAGCTTTATTAGACGCAATTCATCTACCTACTGCAATATCTATTATGAAATGCAGAGCCCATACAAAAGTTAATGATATCATTTCCCAGGGTAACGACCTAGCTGACAGAACAGCTAAACAGACTGCTCAGAATCAGACTCATACAACTGACTTGACAAAGACAATAGTTCCGACACTGACACATTGCATGACAGTTAAGGATCCCGCCCTTGATGTTATTGACATACAGACACATGCTACACCAGAAGAAATAAAGAAATGGACTGAATTAGGAGGGATCCAAACGGATCAAGGATGGATGACGAAGGGAAAATCTATATGGTTTCTCTTCGACTCCATGGTTCAAGTCATCATTAATACAATACATAGTCCAGCACACCTAGGAGAGAAAGCTATGCTAGACAGCATTCAACACATTTGGTTCAACAAACACTTACGAGCAGCAGCTAAACAAAAAGTACGTACCTGTATGATCTGTTGTCAGTTCAATCCCGGTAAAAGCATTCCCGTAGAGCAAGGTGGATTTCAACCTCCCGATCACCCTTTTGAAGTCCTCCAGATGGATTATATCCAGATGGAACGATGTCGAGGATTCAAATATGTTCTCGTAGTTGTCTGTGCTCTTTCTCGTTGGACAGAAGCCTACCCGGTTTCAGATTACACTGCCCCGACTACTGCCAAACAGTTAGTTCGAGAATTCTTCCCACGGTACGGTTTGCCCCGTGTCGTGTACTCAGATAACGGCCAGCCATTCTCATCCGAGCTCATGAAACACGTTTCACTTTTGTTAGGCTATCAATGGAAATTCCACTGTGTCCGACATCCCGAGGCAGCAGGTCTCGTGGAGCGACATAATCAAACTCTGAAAATAAGACTCTCCAAAGTATGTAGAGAAAAAGGTGTTGATTGGATAGTAGCTTTACCAGTTACGCTCTTTTACATGAGAATGGTAGCACACTCTCGAACAGGGCTATCCCCGTATGAGGTGATCTTCGGTAGGCCACCAAATATGTGGGGGACGCCTATACCTCGTAAAATCACTGATGTTGATTGTAATATGCTGACAGATTACCTGGCTTCCTTGATGTCTGCACTACAATCTTGTCGTTCACAGGTAGCTGCAGCTTTTCCCGATAACACTGAGGTGAAGCCGCATGAAGTGGTTCCCGGAGACTTCGTGCTTGTAAGGAATTTCGACAGGAGGAGCCAGTTGGAGCCTCGCTGGCAGTCGCCGAAACTCGTTTTACAGACCACAAGGACTGCCGTGAAGATTGAGGGACGTAAAGGGTGGTTGCACTCGAGCCATATCAAAAAATTTCATGGACTACCGTCAGACGTGAACCCTCAGCCCTGCATTCCTTCACAGACTGACTCAAAACTCCCCCTGGTTGAAAAGTCAGATAAAGAGAACTATAAACTAAAACTTAGGTCTAGCAAGTCAGACAATTTGATTGTTTAAGTCCTCTCCAAGGTGAATCGGTTGAATTTGTCTCTGACATGTATTCTCTAGACCGAAATAGAGAGAGAAATATACAGAAACAGCTCAAGAAACATGCGTACTGTAAATCACTTCGCAGTCACTGCATAATGACGTTATTAATTATGTTTTTTCTAAGCATTCTGATATTTGTTGCAAGCATACTGTTGCACATGTATTACCCTATTCCTAAGCATGCTTTCAATGTTACTGCCGAACATTCCTTTAGTGAATTACCTCTGCATGAGTTGTCCTACAGATTTGCGCTGCGCAACAACACATTCATTAGTATGTTATAGCATTCCCATCAGACCAGCAATGCTACAAATTGTTGGATATGTGGTCGACTCCCTCCCTACCAGAAATACAAGGGAGTTCTGCCCCTCTTCCCGTATCCATTTACACACAATGTCTCCTGTGGAGCATGGTTTAGTTTGATTAATTCCCTCGATTCAAATTCCGTAGTTTACCAGGACAACTGGGTATGGGGAAACCTGAACCTAGTTTTACTTAAAGTCTGCTACCCTAACAAGGAGGGACTTCCCAAAAGAACAGGAACTGATCTAGAAAATGAAGTATATGGATTAGGTAATTTTACGCTTAACCTCATGATTCTGAATGTTGAATCTGAAGCTACACCAGTCTTGCCCGCTATGTCAGTATTTCCAGTTAGAGGTGAATTATGTGTAAGAAAGAATGGTTCAGTATACATGGGTCATAGTAAATGCACTACTGTGATCGAATTCAGTGATCAAGGCAAGTCTACATTTAAAGCCTCTCGTCATTCTTACTTCGTATGTGGTCAGACCGCATATATACGTCTACCTCTAGATTGGGATGGTACCTGTTACATTGCATTCCTTTTGCCACCTGTCTTCCTAGCACCTCCTGATTATCATAGGAATACCCATTTAGTACACAATAGACAGCAAAGGGATCTCCCGATTGTCGACTATACTGAAACGGCATGGGAGCAATACACAGATTTCAATAAAGGTTTCTTTCCCTACATAGGTGTTGTCACTAATAGTAAACTGATACGTAGATTAACTAGAACCCTTGAAGCAGTAGTGAATGAAACTACTTCCGCCCTAGGCAACTTAACCGAGGAGCAGTCTGCGATGCGGATTGTTGTTCTTCAAAATCGTCTTGTCCTTGACGTCATCCTGGCTGATAGGGGCGGAGCTTGTAGGGTCATCGGATCAAGTTGCTGTGTTTTCATTCCAGAAAACGCACCGTCAGTATATAAAGCCATAACTCGTCTTCATAAGATTGCAAGCCAGATACACCAGAATCCAGGCACCTGGACTTGGTCCGGTTGGTTCTGGAGCGTGTTGTCAGCCTGGGGATGGAGGATTCTATCATTCCTAGGTATTGGCTTTCTCATACTATTCAGTTGCTGTCTGTGCCTACAGTGTGGGCCAGCGATCTGCGGCCTGTGTGCCACATCGTGTATCCCGCCTTCGAGTTTTTATTCAAAATCCCGGAAGAAGAAAGAAGAGCAAATGATGCTATATGAACAGATTGATGGATTACTGAAGATCGATATCTCATGAAGGGTCCGTAGGGGACAAGGAGGGAATGAGGAAATATGAATTTTATGATCAATTATGTCCCCTATCTTAGACCCCAACGGCTCCATGTACATGCTACAAGTACATGTATGTTCCCTCCAGTTCCAGCTATGAAGATGCAAATACATGTGCGTCCAACGTTAACATGTCCTCTTTCAGATCCGCCATGAATGGGTCGGATATTCCATTCCTAAGTATGATTGGCCACCGACTTTATATGGTATACTTTTCACGTTTTACAGTTCAGACGAGTAGGCCCTGAATCCTGTCATCAAGTCTTTTCCTGCCTTCTGCTTCTGAAAGCTCCAGCCTGAGTTTGCATCTGTACCCATGAACTTTGTCCTACTCCCTACGCGGCTCACGGTGCCTGACTCGGCCTGTTGCCTGCCAAAAAACTGTATTCAGCCTTCAAGTTATCTGCTCCGCTCCTCATCAAATGCCTTCCTGTCTTGTAGTTTAGGTAAACATCCTTCCAGCTACCGAGCAAAGGGCCCGGCCTCACTGTCTTCATGCAAGTAATTCATAGCCCCTGTTACCATGGAAGATTCCTGCCCCCTCGCTTCTTATGTCGACACTTAGACGCTTGTACACGCACTAACAGTTAGTATAGAATAGATTCTGTCCGAAAGACCTTTCCTTTTGGATAATACAGTTCCTTAAACATAAGATATTAGATATGATTTGGGATTAGGTTGACCTGACATCCCAGACTTCTGTCTCCACATGTAGAGCTAAATGTCAAGTCCCCTTCACCCTCTAGTTACACGTCAATCACACATCATGCGGCTGCGTGCGCATCTCTGCCAAGTATTTCTGCTGACATTGCAGGATTCTCCTATGGATCCACCCACTTGTGACATCACTTTTAATGACGTTTCTAATATACGCCTTTTTCATTACGTATGTGTATTCTTATCTGCATTATCAGCTGTTACGCCTCCTGCATCTGTCTCAATGTAATGCTTTCCTTATATATATCATTACTTGTCAATAATGTATTGCCTATCCCTTCCTGAACCTTCGTGGTGATGGAATAAAATGCCATAATTCGAATTATAATTCCTTTGTAAAGGAATAAAGCCTTTTAGAACCTCTAATACCACGGATTCTGCCTCTTATTTTTACTGAGTTATTCTTACTAGACTTTACCGCATAAAAAATAGTACAGGTAATTAAATATTTACCACAGATGGGACACATGTTTTGCTAACATGGTGATTTCCCACGTCTGTGCACGTTTTCCAGGGTCAGCACACAATGCCTACACCATGAGGCGTAGCAGGGTGCCAGAAATGATGCTGCAGCTGCACAACGAATGAGCATGTCTTGTTGGTGAGTAGACTCTGTTTGTCCAGTATTCAGCGGTATCTTAGTATGTGACTGTATCTCCTGACCCACTTCTTTACATGATGTTTCCATGTAGGGTACTCTGGCTATCCCAACATGCCATGGCTGGTGATGCCTCTCCGTAACCCGAGAACAGCTGCAGATCACCGTTACAACAACGCCCATGGGCAGACCAGGCGAGTGATTGAGAGGACGTTTGGCCTCCTGAAGAGCCGATTCCGGTGCCTCCACAAAACCGGCGGGTCCCTCCCATATGCACCAGTGAAGGTCTGCAAAATCTTCCTCGTGTGCTGCATGCTGCACAACATGGCAGTGGAGAAAGCTGTGCCACTCATCCTGGATCCCGATGAGCAGGAACATCCACCCGTGGAGGATGACGGCCTTGGTCACGAGGCAAGTGAGGAGGAGGAGGAGGAGGGGGAGGAGGAGGAGGACATCTGGAGTCAGCTCATACGCAATTTCTTCTCATACTGGTGAGTCCCTGGGTCTGAGTGTGCACGCTTTGAGCCTTGTGTGGCATGTGTTGCAATGTGTGTGTCCAGCTGACTGTATGCTAAGTGACTTTGAGGTGTGTGCTGATGTGTCACTCGAGTGCTGATGTCATTCCACACATTTTAGCTGACACACTCAATTGACAACTGGCATGGTGTCAACCTTATTCATGTAGAGTACATGACCATGCATGCGGATGACTATGTTTTTCCTGACTTCTTGTGTGTTTCTCATCCCCAGGTAGTTGTGCATGCTGTCTGCTCGTGGCATCGTTGTGCTGCTGCAACGTGTGCTGAATCAGCGTTACATGCACGGACATGGTGAAAATTCTCCTTTGGGTAAAGATTGCAGCAAGGCTTTTTGGGTGTGGTAGTTGTTTGTAATGTGTGGGCACTGCTCCTGTGCAGGTTATGTTACTATGCATACATGTCGACTCACCATGGGGCACATGACATGTGGCATGACTCACATGAATTGATAGTCACACTTCGTGACAGTCATCTGTTATGGGATTGTGGTTTGTGATGAAGGCATCAATGTGTGTGCAACTTCCCTCGGAAACATACGGGAGGCTACGGGTGGACATATTGCGGGACATCCCCATATGATGCTCAATGGTGAATTGCAGCCTCTCCGTGTGCAGCAGGGGATGTTTGGCTCAACCCCTTCACTTGTGTGCCAGTACAATGGATTTACAGCATCTGTGGTGCAAAGGGGGCGTCCGGTGTAGGTCCCACATGTTAATCCAATAGAACTGTGAGTCTGTTAATGTTGATGCTTTTGCATAGGTGTGAGCCTGAGTAATAAAGGTGTTCCTTAGCCTCCAAGGTGCCTCATCTCTGTCAATGCAGGTCTCTTGCCACTGTGCATTCGGCATCTCTGGCATGGTTGTCAAGGTTTGTGCATATGAGTCTATGTGTAGATTAGCAACCTGCATGCTGTTCTTCATGTGTTTGATTCTCTATTGTGCATGATGTCCATGGCTGTGTATGTGTTTTGGCATGTTAGTCCCCCCCACGGGCCGTCAATACCTTCTGGAGTGTGTTTCCTGTGCGCAGCTGGGCCTTCAGTTTCATGATCCGGTGTCAGTCATCTTTGGTGATTGTGCATCCTTTGTCTCTGGGTGTGCCATTGCAAACCGGTAACTCCTTTCTTGACATACACCTGTTGCAGTAGTCCTTTCTGACATACTAGTCTTTGTGTGGATATTGTGGCATAATTCCCAGGACATGCCGCCTGCTGTTGCAGCCACTGCAGCAAGGGCACACGTAGTTTCCAGATTTGGCAACATACACACATCAAAGGTGCTCCTCCCTGAACACATTCATTTGGCTGTCTTCGGCTTGTCTGTGCCACAGTTGCGGCCATGCGGTACCAAAGGCTGGACCGTCTGCACATGCAACGTGCACATTACACGACCCTCAGGTCCTTGCTTGACCCACATCACACTACAGTGTGATGTTGCAGCCACCCTCCAAGCAAGGTCCATCCACACATCTCACGCCTGCTCTCAGGCATGCACTGAGCGCACACACAACACCTTTGCATGATGAGTTTGCAACTCCGACTGCCTACACAGCGCTGTCACACCTTCCAGGACCTGTCACACCCACCAGGTCATGTCCCTCCTACTCCCTACCGGATCTGTACCCCTGCAAGGCCATGGGAGTGGGACTCAAGGCTTCGGTATGTAGTATGCTTTCGTCGTGAGGCACATGGCCCAGGTATCATCTTTCAGCCTGTCAATCTACAATGTGTCCCTATCCACCATCACATGCGCACACGACCTCATCATCAACTCGTATGCCATTGACAGCCAGGCGCTCCTCACCCTCACCAAGGATGCAGACATTTCCAGTTCCAATATTCAAGATTGCATGGGATCCATAGATGAATGGCAGAACAGCAGCCACCTGAGGCTGGACTTGTACAGGACTGAGGTCAACATCTGAGGATTGTCCCCTTACAGCTGGCTCAACTGCTTGTGTCCCACCCACAGAAGCCCCGCACAGGCACCCAGTGTCCACACACAGAAGATGTTGTGCATCATGGATTGCTTGCTCTAATTTGCCATGGTAATCACCAGCATCTGTACCTCACACTGCAACACCCTCAGCATTATGCACATGATCCCCAGATAGATCCACTCCAAGGTAAGACGGACCATCCCCCATGTCCACGACAACATCCATGTCAAATACTGCCCTGCCCTCTACGGAGCAGCCACATCCAAAATCCAGGGACACTTGTCCACATCCAGGCTGCATCTGCACACCTCAGCGTCAACATCCCGCGCCCCAGCCACATCACCGTCCAGCAGAGATAGCTGCAGTGGATCACTGTGTGCTGCAGGATGACCTTCAGACTCCTCACCCACACTCAGGAGGCAGGCCACAACCCTGACCCAAAACCAACCTTGTACCACTGTCATCAGAGACCCCGTAGTGCCATCTCCGTGCATCCAACCTTGACCTGGCCACCATTCTTCTGATCCACCGTACTCCTGCATGCAGGACATAGTTCTCCCACCTAGGAACACATACCTGGGACTCCCTCCCCAGGAACCTCCAAATGAGGCATGACCTCTATGCCTTAATGTTACTCTTCCAAATAGGTGTGTCCTCACAGTTTCCCTAGCACCACCTCAGCAGCTTGAGGCCATCACAGGTGAGTATTGTGCTCCATGTCTGCATTGAATGATACATTGTGACCCATGTGTGTCCTGTACCAGACTCCGATCCCAGGGTATGGATGTGTGGAGTTAGTTCAACACTCAGGCATAGTTTGACATTTACACACACATATGTTGGTGAATAATGCCAAATGACAAAATAAAGTATTTATTTTTGGTGGGGTAAGTCTTTTGGTGGATGAAGTAAGGTGCTCTACCGGGTGCATTGAATCCAAAGTTCACAGGGGGAGATGGAATCCTTGTTAGTTGGAGTCATCAGAGTCCAGACCACAGTGTTGGTCATCATTGGTTAGACTGTGACCAGCAAGTCCATGTGGCAGAGAATGTCATTGGGTGAGGTGGTGCTGTTGCGCCAGAGGGCCAGGTGCCAGGCCAGGTGACCTGGGAGATGTGGATGGTCTGCTGACTCTCACGGTCTTTTCCGTGGACGGCCCACCTTCCTCCGGGGACCCTCAGATGCAGGCCTTGACGATGCTTGTGATGCTCCGTCGGACGAATCCTCCTCCTCTTCCCTCCCTGTGGCTGGTGGTGGTCTTCGCCTGGTGGCACAGGGAGGGTTGCCCATGTTGTCAGCGATCCGACAGAGTGAACGGCTCTAGTCCGTTTGCACCGCCAGGAGCTCAGCCAGTCTTGCCTCCATCCGTCCTTGGTGTTGTTGTTGACTGGCATGTTGCTCGGCCTGCAGGTTCTTCATCTCGTCGAGGGTCCCCTTGATGTCTGTGAGGCTCGACACAACCTGGCTGAAGCCCCTGGTGTCACGCCTGTATGTGTCCAGGATGTGGCGCATGTGTGCCATACCGGTTCCCTCAGCTGGCTGGTCAGGTTCTCGCCTCGGCCTGCCTCCACTCCCACCACCCCTGCCCACACAAGCCGGGCCTGCCGTTGTGGGCACATCAGGTCTACGGGACCCCTGAGGGATGGCATTAGCGTGGTCGTCTGCCTCCTCCTGGGTGCCCGGAGAACCTTGTCCCTTCTGGTCAGACTGGCTGTGTTGTTCAGTGCGAGCAGGGCTCCTGGTTGTCTCCTGGGATGTGGCAGGAATGGGGGTGGGGGTTGGCACAGATGTACCTGACGCAGGTGCTGCAGGGGCTTGGGGTGAGCAGTCTATATATCGACTTTTTAATATCGAGGGACATAAATATCGAGTCAAAAATATCGAATGTTAAAAATATCGAAATAGATAATATCGATGTGAAAAATATCGTTTTTTTTTTACTTATATGTCGATGTAAGTAATATCGTTAGTAATAATATCGACATGTGAAAATATCGTCATTGTGTGTTTAGTAAATATTTTGAAGTTGTTTGTATAAATAGTTAAAATGTATATAATATGAGAAATATTTATATTGTTTTAGGGGCGGGATGTTGGGTTATAGGGGATAAGGGTGGGGAGTGTTTTAAAAAAGTTAATTTATTTTTTTAATATATTGTAAAATTTAATTAGTAAATTTTATTTAAAATGTGAAATTTATATTTAATTTTAGGAGCGGGATGTTGGTTTATAGGGGATAAGGGTGGGAAGTGTTTTAAAAATGTTTATATATTGTTTATTAAAAAAAAAAATTAATTTAGAAATTGTAAATTAAATGTAGAATTTTAAAAATAATTTTAGGAGTGGGATGTTGGTTTATAGGGGATAAGGATGGGAAGTGTTTTAAAAATGTTTATATATTTGTTAATTTTTTTTAAATTTTTTTTAGAAAGTGTAAATTAAATTTAGAATTTAAAAAAAAATTTTAGGAGCGGGATGTTGGTTTATAGGGGATAAGGGTGGGAAGTGTATTAAAAATGTTTATATATTGTTTAAATTTTTAAAAAATTTATTTAGAAATTGTAAATTAAATTTAGAATTTTAGAAATAATTTTAGGAGCGGGATGTTGGTTTATAGGGGATAAGGGTGGGAAGTGTTTTAAAAATGTTTATATATTGTTTAATTTTAAAAAAAAATTTATTGAGAAATTGTAAATTAAATGTAGAATTTTACAAATAATTTTAGGAGCGGGATGTTGGTTTATAGGGGATAAGGGTGGGAAGTGTTTTAAAAATGTTTATATATTTGTTAATTTTTAAAAATATTTATTTTGAAATTGTAAATTAAATTTAGAATTTTACAAAAAAATTTAGGAGTGGGATGTTGGTTTATAGGGGATAAGGGTGGGAAGTGTTTTAAAAATGTTTATATATTGTTTAAAATTTTTAAAAATTAATTTAGAAATTGTAAATTAAATTAGAACTTTAGAAAAAAATTTAGGAGCGGGATGTTGGTTTATAGGGGATAAGGGTGGGAAGTGTTTTAAAAATGTTTATATATTGTTTAAAATTTTTAAAAATTAATTTAGAAATTGTAAATTAAAATTAGAATTTTAGAAAAAATTTTAGGAGCGGGATGTTGGTTTATAGGGGATAAGGGTGGGAAGTGTTTTAAAAATGTTTATATATTTGTTAATTTTTTATTAAAAATATGTATAAATTGTAAATTAAATTTCGAATTTTACTAATATATTTCGGAGCGGGATGTTGGTTGATAGGGGATAAGGGTGGGAAGTGTTTTAAAAATGTTTATATATTTGTTAATTTAAACAAAAAAAAAATTAGAAATTGTGAAATAAATTAAGAATTTTACTAATAATTTTAGGAGTGGGATGTTGGTTAATAGGGGATAAGGGTGGGAAGTGTTTTAAAAATGTTTATATATTTGTTAATTTTTTATTAAAATATTTTAGAAATTGTAACTTTAATTTAGAATTTTACAAATAATTTTAGGAGCGGAATGTTGGGTTATAGGGGATAAGGGTGGGAAGTTAATTTAAAATGATTCTATATTTTTTAATTTAAAAAAAAAAAATTATTTAGAAAATTTAAATATATTTTAGAATTTAACAAATCCCATAATTAAATATAGATTTCAGTCAGGATAGTAAATTAATTAAGTTCACTGTCCAGCACTTATCTTAATTAAATATAGACTGGAGTGGGAATAGTAAATTAATTAAGTTCATTGTCCAGCACTTACTGTAATTTTATATAGTTTGGAGTGAGAATAGTAAATTAATTTAGTTCAGTGTCCAGCACTTATCTTAATTAAATATAGATTAGAGTGGGAATAGTAAATAAATTAAGTTCACTGTCCAGCACCTACTCTAATGTAATATAGGTTGGAGTGAGAATAGTAAATTAATTAAGTTCAGTGTCCAGCACTTATCTTAATTAAATATAGACTGGAGTGGGAATAGTAAATTAATTCAGTTCAGTGTCCAGCACATACTCTAATTAAACATAGGTTGGAGTGAGAATAGTAAATTTATTAAGTTCAGTGTCCAGCACTTATCTTAATTTAATATAGACTGGAGTGGGAATAGTAAATTATTGTAGTTCAGTGTCCAGCACCTACCCTAATTTAATATAGGTTGGAGTGAGAATAGTAAATTAATTAAGTTCAGTGTCCAGCACTTATCTTAAGTAAATATAGACTGGAGTGGGAATAGTAAATTAATTAAGTTCATTGTCCAGCACCTACTGTAATTTAATATAGTTTGGAGTGAGAATAGTAAATTAATTAAGTTCAGTGTCCAGCACTTATCTTAATTAAATATAGATTGGAGTGGGAATAGTAAATTAATTCAGTTCAGTGTCCAGCACATACTATAATTAAATATAGGTTGGAGTGAGAATAGGAAATTAATTAAGTTCAGTGTCCAGCACTTATTTTAATTTTATAGAGACTGGAGTGGGAATAGTAAATTAATTTAGTTCAGTGTCCAGCACCTACCCTAATTTAATATAGGTTGGAGTGAGAATAGTAAATTAATTAAGTTCAGTGTCCAGCACTTATCTTAATTAAATATAGAGTGGAGTGGGAATAGTAAATTAATTAAGTTCATTGTCCAGCACTTACTGTAATTTAATATAGTTTGGAGTGAGAATAGTAAATTAATTAAGTTCAGTGTCCAGCACTTATCTTAATTAAATATAGATTGGAGTGGGAATAGTAAATTAATTCAGTTCAGTGTCCAGCACATACTATAATTAAATATAGGTTGGAGTGAGCATAGGAAATTAATTAAGTTCAGTGTCCAGCACTTATTTTAATTTAATATAGACTGGAGTGGGAATAGTAAATTAATTTAGTTCAGTGTCCAGCACCTACCCTAATTTAATATAGGTTGGAGTGAGAATAGTAAATTAATTAAGTTCAGTGTCCAGCAGTTTTGTTAATTAAATATAGAGTGGAGTGGGAATAGTAAATTAATTAAGTTCAGTATCCAGCACCTACTCTAATTTAATATAGGTTGGAGTGAGAATAGTAAATTAATTATGTTCAGTGTCCAGCACTTATCTTAATTAAATATAGACTAGAGTGGGAATAGTACATTATTTAAGTTCAGGGTCCAGCATCTACCCTAATTAAATATAGATTGGACTGGGAATAGTAAATTAATTAAGTTCAGTGTCCAGCACTTATCTTAATTAAATATAGATTGGAGTGGGAATAGTAAATTAATTAAGTTCTGTGTCCAGCACATACTGTAATAAAATATAGGTTGGAGTGAGAATAGTAAATTAATTAAGTTCATTGTCCAGCACTTAGCTTAATTAAATATAGACTGGAGTGGGAATAGTTAATTAATTAAGTTCAGTGTCCAGCACCTACTCTAATGTAATATAGGTTGGAGTGAGAATAGTAAATTAATTAAGTTCAGTGTCCAGCACTTATCTTAATTAAATATAGACTGGAGTGGGAATAGTAAATTGATTCTGTTCAGTGTCCAGCACATACTCTAATTAAATATAGGTTGGAGTGAGAATAGTAAATTAATTAAGTTCAGTGTCCAGCACTTATCTTAATTAAATATAGACTGGAGTGGGAATAGTTAATTAATTAAGTTCAGTGTCCAGCACCTACTCTAATGTAATATAGGTTGGAGTGAGAATAGTAAATTAATTAAGTTCAGTGTCCAGCAGTTATCTTAATTAAATAAAGACTGGAGTGGGAATAGTAAATTAATTAAGTTCAGTGTCCAGCACCTACTCTAATTAAATATAGGTTGGAGTGAGAATAGTACATTTATTAAGTTCAGTGTCCAGCACTTATCTTAATTTAATATAGACTGGAGTGGGAATAGTAAATTATTTTAGTTCAGTGTCCAGCACCTACCCTAATTTAATATAGGTTGGAGTGAGAATAGTAAATTAATTAAGTTCAGTGTCCAGCACTTATCTTAATTAAATATAGACTGGAGTGGGAATAGTAAATTAATTAAGTTCATTGTCCAGCACCTACTGTAATTTAATATAGTTTGGAGTGAGAATAGTAAATTAATTAAGTTCTGTGTCCAGCACATACTCTAATTAAATATAGGTTGGAGTGAGAATAGTAAATTAATTAAGTTCAGTGTCCAGCACTTATCTTATTTAAATATAGACTGGAGTGGGAATAGTTAAATAATTAAGTTCAGTGTCCAGCACCTACTCTAATGTAAAATAGGTTGGAGTGAGAATAGTAAATTAATTAAGTTCAGTGTCCAGCACCTACTCTAATGTAAAATAGGTTGGAGTGAGAATAGTAAATTAATTAAGTTTAGTGACCAGCACTTATCTTAATTAAATATAGACTGGAGTGGGAATAGTAAATTAATTTAGTTCAGTGTCCAGCACATACTCTAATTAAATATAGGTTGGAGTGAGAATAGTTAGGTGCCGATCACGATCCGGCAAAAAATGTCCCCGTGCGACTCGTATCGGGTCTTTTTACCGTACGAATCGAACAAGTGCCGTACGAACTCGCAATCACGATTCGCATGGTAAAAAGTCCATACGAACCGCACTGGGAATCATTCCCCACACGTCCTCCGGTCGGAAAATGTGTCCGACACGTCCTCGGACGATTTACCTTACAAACGTGAAAAGCCAAGTCCGACCGAGGAATCACGATCCATCCCGTGCGTCCGAGCCTACAACCGTATGGAAAAAAACACCGTCCGCACCGAACATCCATAGCAACCATGGAGACATGTGCCCGCATACGCGCCCAACACCCCCCCCAGCCCCCGTACGTCCGACACGTACCCCCCGTGTATGTATACCCCCACCCGTCTAGGTACACCCCAGTACGTTCCAGTCCAACCCCCACCCCAGTACGTGTCGTACCCCCCGTGTACCCCCACCCCAGTACGTTCCAGTCGTACCCCCACCCCAGTACGTGTCAAATCCCCCGTCTACCGACACCCCAGTACATTCCAGTCGTACCCCCACCCCAGTACGTGTCGTACCACCGTCAATGTACACCCCCCCACCCCAGTACGTGTCGTACCCCCCGTCTACCGATACCCCAGTACGTTCGAGTCGTACCCCCACCCCAGTACGTGTCGTACCACCGTCAATGTACACCCCCCCACCCCAGTACGTGTCGTACCACCGTCAATGTACACCCCCCACCCCAGTACGTGTCGTACCACCGTCAATGTACACCCCCCCACCCCAGTACGTGTCGTACCACCGTCAATGTACACCCCCCACCCCAGTACGTGTCGTACCACCGTCAATGTACACCCCCCCACCCCAGTACGTGTCGTACCCCCCGTCTACCGATACCCCAGTACGTTCGAGTCATACCCCCACCCCAGTACGTGTCGTACCACCGTCAATGTACACCCCCCCACCCCAGTACGTGTCGTACCACCGTCAATGTACACCCCCCCACCCCAGTACGTGTCGTACCACCGTCAATGTACACCCCCCACCCCAGTACGTGTCGTACCACCGTCAATGTACACCCCCCCACCCCAGTACGTGTCATACCACCGTCAATGTACACCCCCCACCCCAGTACGTGTCGTACCACCGTCAATGTACACCCCCCCCACCCCAGTACGTGTCGTACCCCCCGTCTACCGATACCCCAGTACGTTCGAGTCGTACCCCCACCCCAGTACGTGTCGTACCACCGTCAATGTACACCCCCCCACCCCAGTACGTGTCGTACCACCGTCAATGTACACCCCCCACCCCAGTACGTGTCGTACCACCGTCAATGTACACCCCCCCACCCCAGTACGTGTCGTACCACCGTCAATGTACACCCCCCACCCCAGTACGTGTCGTACCACCGTCAATGTACACCCCCCCACCCCAGTACGTGTCGTACCCCCCGTCTACCGATACCCCAGTACGTTCGAGTCGTACCCCCACCCCAGTACGTGTCGTACCACCGTCAATGTACACCCCCCCACCCCAGTACGTGTCGTACCCCCGTCTACCGATACCCCAGTACGTTCGAGTCGTACCCCCACCCCAGTACGTGTCGTACCACCGTCAATGTACACCCCCCCACCCCAGTACGTGTCGTACCCCCCGTCTACCGATACCCCAGTACGTTCGAGTCGTACCCCCACCCCAGTACGTGTCGTACCACCGTCAATGTACACCCCCCCACCCCAGTACGTGTCGTACCCCCCGTCTACCGATACCCCAGTACGTTCGAGTCGTACCCCTACCCCAGTACGTGTCGTACCACCGTCAATGTACACCCCCCCACCCCAGTACGTGTCGTACCCCCCGTCTACCGATACCCCAGTACGTTCGAGTCGTACCCCCACCCCAGTACGTGTCGTACCACCGTCAATGTACACCCCCCCACCCCAGTACGTGTCGTACCCCCCGTCTACCGATACCCCAGTACGTTCGAGTCGTACCCCCACCCCAGTACGTGTCGTACCACCGTCAATGTACACCCCCCCACCCCAGTACGTGTCGTACCACCGTCAATGTACACCCCCCACCCCAGTACGTGTCGTACCACCGTCAATGTACACCCCCCCACCCCAGTACGTGTCGTACCACCGTCAATGTACACCCCCCACCCCAGTACGTGTCGTACCACCGTCAATGTACACCCCCCCACCCCAGTACGTGTCGTACCACCGTCTATGTACACCCCAGTAGGTTCCGGTCCTACCCCCAACACAACCTCCTAAGTACGGAGCGCACCCCAGGCCCCAACATCACCACCGCATGTACGACTCGTACCAAGTCACATACAAGGACAGCACCGTACAACCAAATGGCCCATGTACACACCGTACACATGCTCAAAACGCACGTACACAACCAGGACAAAACAAAACTACACAAGAATACACCATTCGAAAGGCACAAAGCCACGAAACATGGCCAACAACCACTAAAATAACACAATCACTGACCTGCAACTGCCAAAAACAAACAGAGGCCCAATACACCACCACTCCTTATAACACACCCACCCAAACTTCAAACACTGCCACACCCACCCATGGACCAATAAAAAAGAACCACACTACAAGCTACACCACACCTTACACTTGCACACCTTTACACAACCACCCTCACAAACACCCTCTCATCACATTCACACACACACACAACCATCCACACCCCCCCCCAACATCCACACACCACCCGCACCCACACCATCCCCACCCACACCCCTCACCATGCCCACTACCAAGAATCCAAAGTTCAGTCACCGAGAGTTGGAGGTCCTTGTGGATCAAATCCTCAGAGTCGAGCCACAGATCTTTGGAACATTGGTCAGAAACACCAGCCAGGCTGCCAAAACAGCCATGTGGCAGACCATCGTCGATGCTGTGAATGCCGTTGCGGACACCAGGAGGACCAAGCAGGATTGCCAGAACAGGTGGTACGATCTGCGGAGGAGGGTCAGAGCCAAGAGGCAGGAGGAACTCGACCATGCCAACGCCACCGGAGGAGGGCCCTCCCGCAGACCCGTACAGTACCATCCCTGGGAGGAGAGGGTGATGGCCATACTGCCGGTGGAGGCAGTCGAAGGATTAGAAGGACTCCGAGACCCGGGTGAGTACACAAACAACGCACCTCACATGGGGGGAACTGCAACCACAACCAAAACTACTAACAGGCACGCAACTACCACAAGCCATCGCATGACTCAACCACACTACATGAGCAGGCACATGCCACTGCTGCCACCATGCCCCATGCACCCAGCTGGACAATGTCAAGTCACAGGCCACAGAAGACAACAACACATGACACGGTAACCCGGATGGCGGGAGGCTGGGCACCAACAATCACATAGTGCGACTCCATAGCAGACAACAATGGCCTCTGCCCATATGGCCTAGGTCACAGCCAGACAAACACTGTGTCCCAACACAGGAATGACTTGCCAGCAAATGGCGGACGCCTTGCATCAACACATGGGGGTGAAGGCACTGGTTTGCACATGACGGCAGCTAATGAACAGCCAACATTGTGAAAGAGTGGCAGCACACACCACCACAGCAGCAGCGCACAGACACACATCACACCAAATGGGTGCCTGGAGAGCAGAAACAAACTCACATCAACAAGCCAAGGGCCACTCAAAGATCTGCTAACAGTCTGTGCCCAGGAAGCTGGGCCGAGGTGACAGAGGGGGACACACAGAGGGAGGGAAAGGGGGACAGAGAAGGAGGGAGAGGGGGACAGAGAGGGAGGGAGACGGACAGAGGGAGGAGGCTGTCACACAGAGGGAGGGAGAGGGGGACAGAGAGGGAGGGAGAGGGGGACAGAGAAGGAGGGAGACACAGGGAGAGCAAATTAGTCCTTTGGTGTGTGGGAATGTCTGCTCGTAAGCAGGTGGACCGCGTGCATGTAGACATGGGTGGCCAGTGCAAGAACCCCCCCTCTTCATCAGGGCCAAACGCAGGGCCATGTCACAACCTGTACACGAGCACAAGGATAGCCACCTGCATCGTATAAGTGTGTGGATCCACTCCATGTGCACATGTACAGTGCTACAAGGAAGGCGCAAATGCATGGCTCGCCACACCTGCACACTCCACTGCTGACTGCAGTCACACTTGACGCAGCAAGTAAGACTGTGCCACACATAGTGAAAGGGGCCAAAGTGGTGCCCAAGGGACACACCCATGCACAAGTGCACTGTGAGTGGAATGCAAGACAGATCCTAATTCCAAGAGGAAAAGTGCCAACTTTGAAACTGATGAAACATGGATGTTTCATGGACCAAAATTAACATTGTCTCTCTCACACACAGGTCAACGTCGTGCTGCACCCCCCAACACTGGGGGGGAACACTCACAGGACCCGGATCTGCAGGAGACCGATCCCACCGGCAGCGACCACTCTCACCACTCTGCGGACGACCTCGACCGACCTGGCCCCTCTGGTGTCCAACCACCTGGAGCACCTGCGTCAGGTACAACCGTGCCAACCACCACCCCCACTCCTGCCACATCCCAGGAGACACCCAGGATCCCTGCCCCAACACCACAATGCAGCCAGGCTCGCCAGGAGGGACACGGTGTCCCGGGCACCCAGGAGGAGGCAGGCGACAACGCAAATGCCACCCCTCAGGGGTCCCGGAGACCCGATGTGCCCACAAGTGCAGGCCAGGCGCAAGTGGGCAGGGGTGGTGGGAGTGGAGGACGGCGGAGGCGCGAGCCTGACCAGTTGGCTGGGGATCCGGTATATTCCCATGTCCGTAACATCCTGGACTCATACCGGCAGGACACCACGGGCATGGCCCAGGTTGTGTCCGTCCTCGAGGGGATCAAGACCCAGCAGGCCCAGCAACATGCGGACCTAATAGCCTGTCTACTGGTACACCAACGGAGGATGGAGGACAGACAGGCTGAGCAAGTGACGGCGTCCCAGGGGATTCACGCTGAACTCCGTCGGATGGCCGACACCATGGCCGACCCTCCCTGTGCCAGAAGGCGGAGAACATCACCACCCACAGGGAGGGATCAGGAGGAGGAGGAAACATCCGACGGAGCATCCCAGACGTCGTCACGGCCTGCTGGTGATGTTCCCCGCAGGAGGCCGGGTCGTCCACGGAAAGCACCGTGAGGGTGGCTGCTACATCACCATCTCCCAGGACACCTGGCCTGGCACCTGGCCCACTGGAGCAACAGCATCACAGCATCAAGAGACATTCTCTGCCACATGGCCCTGCTGGTCACTGGCTGACCAATGTTGACAAAGACTGTGGCATGGACTCTGAGGATTTCCAATGGCAAGGACACCAACTCCCCTACTGAACTTTGGATTCCATAATCCCGGAAAGCACCTCACTTTGTCCCCCCCCCCCCCCCCATAATAAATCACACTACTAAGAGTAGATGCCTGCTGGTAGCATTATTACCTAACATGTGTCTTGTAAAGTCGAAACATGCCTGAGTTATCTGTTCTCTTCAACCATCCACACCCTGGGGCCTGAGTCTGGCACAGGACACATGGGTCACAGTCTATTAGGCAAGACAGACATGGAGCACCATACACACCCGTGATGGGCACAACCAGCTGAGGGGGTGGCCGAACAACCGTGCTGACACACACACTCAGTACAGCAACAGTCATGCGCAGAGGTCAGGGATCCTGGCCAGTGTCCTGGGGGGCACCCAGGTATGTGTAGACAGGTGGCAGAACCATGTCCTGCAAGCTTGAGTCCGGTGGATGCAGAGAATGGGGGCCTGTCCAACGTTGGATGCACGGGGATGGCACATGTCACAATACCCACGCAGTCATGGACATCATGCCCAATACACAGTGTCAGCCAACACACACAGCTTGCATCTCGCCAGTCGACACATTGGCACATAGCCACAATCAGGGGATACCATGCCAGACATGCTGGATGCACCGTGCCAACACACCAGCATTGACTGAGAAGAGGCACCTTGGAGGCATAGGGACACCTTTATTAGTCATGTATTCGGGATTGCAGAGGCAACTTGAAGTACACATGAACACTTCATGTGGAGTAACATGTGGGTCCAACACTGGCACCCCCCTTCTGCAGCACAAATGCGTGATAGCCATGGTACTGGCACACAAGCGTCGGCCAACAGCTAAATACCCACAGCTGCACACGGAGAGCCTAACATACACCACAGATCCGCTGATGTGGAAGTCCCACGCCATGTCAAGCAATTGTTAACCGTATGTGTCCGAGGGCAGTGTCACACACATTGATGGCATCATCACAATCCACTATCCCATCACTGATGACTGACAACCAGGCAGCACATCTATTCTGGTGTACCCAGCTGCATGTCGTGTCCCATGGGGATGCCCCATGTCTGCAGAGGAACCAAACCCCGACCGGGGCAGTGTGCACACATCGTGAACAACTGCCACACCCAATACACCCCTGATGCATCCCTTACCCCATGGAGACTTCCAAACGTGTCCGTGCCTGTAACGCTGAGTCAGCCCACGATGCCATGTCCATGAGGAATAGCAGTGCCACAACAATGCAACCAGAAGACGGCATGCGCAGGTACCTGGGGAAGAGAGACACACAAGAAGTCAGCCACAAAAAGCACAGCCACTTGCATGTGCATGTACTCGACACATGTTAGGATGACAACATGCTAGGTCACAATTATGAGTGGGGAAATACACATCACTGCCACCATCACTCCAGTGACACACCCACACACACCTCTGACTCACGTGCCATACATGCAGGTGGAGACACACATCACAACGCATGCCACACGGGGACCAAGGCGTGCACACTCAAGACACTGGTACTCACCACTAAGCAAAGAAGTCGCGTATGAGCCGAGTCCGGATGTCCTCTTGCGGCTCCACATCCTCCACATCACTAGCCCCATTGCCAAGCCCTTCGTCCTCCACGGGTGGATGGTCCTCGTCATGTTGATTCAGGATGAGTGGCACAGCTCTTTCAACTGCCATGTTGTGCAGCATGCAGCAGACCATGAAGATCTTGCAAACCTTCGCCGGGGCATATGGGAGTGCGCCGCCGGTCTTGTGGAGGCACCGGAATCGGCTCTTCAGCATGCCAAACGTCCTCTCTATCACACGCCTTGTCCGGCCATGGGCGGTGTTGTAGCGGAGCTGGGCCGGCGTGATGGGGTTGCGGAGAGGTGTCAGCAGCCAAGGCATGTTGGGATAGCCAGCGTCCCCTACATGGAAAGCACATGGATATCGTTAGAACTGGCGAAGCGGTCGTGCTGGTAGGCTATACAGAATACAGGACAGACAGACTGTACCCACCAACAACACATGCCCGTTCGTTGCGCAGCTGCATCATCATATCAGGCATCCCGCTACGCCTCATGATGTAGGCATCGTGTGCTGATCCTGGAAAACGAGCACAGACATGTGAAATCACCATGTTGGACAGACACACCACAAGGGCATTGATGGAGTGGTAGTGCTTCCGATTCCGGTACGCCACCTCCCGTGCGTGTGGTGGTACCAAACCTACATGTGTCCCATCTATGGACCCAATGACATGGGGCATCCCTCCCAGGGCATAGAATCCACGCTTGACCTCTGTCATCTGTTCAGGGGTTGGGAACTTTATGAAGTCATCCAGGTGAATCAACATGGCCTCCAAGAAATCATGCAGCACACCGCTGAACATGCTCTGGGACATGCCACCAACATGAGCTATGGTATTTTGGAAGGTACCCGTGGCTAGAAAATGTAGGGCAGCCATTACCTTCAGCTGGGGTGTCAGTGCCGTAGGATACCTGTGCTGCGGTTGCAGGTGTGGTGCCAGTCTCGCTGTCAGCTCCAGAATCAACGGTTGGGTGAAGCGGTAGAGCCGGATCCTGTCATTCTCCTGCATGGCAGCCAAGTCTGGAATTATTCGGGCAACAGGCGGCGCTCTGCAGTAATTTGGAAGTGACAAGGAAGAGTGAGTGCACTACGACAACAACTCATGTCTACTGAGCACATGTAAATCTGGCAATACACACATGCTACATAGGGAGTCACATATGTGCTACATGCCCAGGACACGTATGGATGCAAGGTGACACTCCTTCCAAGACCCAGCTACACACGGAGATTGAGAACCTCCCCATGCCACGCCATGGGAATAGCTGTGTCCCAGTGCAAGTGAACAGCCCGACGCAAGACAGAAGTGACATACACCCACACATCAGCAGAAGTAGGATGCCGATTGTAGAGACTGGTAGCGGAACACCGGAGCCACAGGTCACATGACATTACACTAGGCCTGCCCACACACCTTGCAATGAAGGTGCACATGTCATGACTCACCACACATTCCTTGCGAGGATGCTGACATGGCCTTGTCACGCTACTCCGTGTCCCATGCATACATGTGCACCTCACATCCGATACCACATGTGGCATGGTGTGCGGAACAGTGTGCAATGACAATCTACACACAGACACATGTTGGTTGCTGCAACGGCTGCAGCTTTTGAGGGTGCTACAACATCAACCTGATGTAAATCCCGGACACATAAATGACATAGTCACATTGTGCACTGTGGGTAGTGACAAGTCAGGTGTCATGACCCCTGTACCGGGCATCATGGGACACTTCCGTGTGTTGGTGTCCGTGCCATGCCAGTGACGCTCACCCCAAGTGCGCAGTACGACATGCACACATGTCAAAGGAGTCAAGGGCATGCCTGGCACACATTGCACCCTCACACAGTACACCTGTACACATCTCATCATACATCTGGTGCCGCCTCCACTCAGGAGGCATGTTCCACATCACAGCCTGTCACACCTGTGCCCCACACATGTAGTAATGCACAGACGATGCCTTGATGTCCATTCCTGGACAAGTATGTCCATCCATGGACAAGTATGTCCGCCCTATTCCTACCTGTGTGTCGACTATCACCACAGTGATGTGTACAAACCGGCGTACTGCTGCTAAGAGGGCCTGTGTATGTTCCCCAATCACTGTGGGAGTGCTGCCGTATGTGTACCCATCGTGATGGCGAGCGTACAGGCATTTGTACGGTCCGTACCACAACGAGTACGCATACGCGTGCAGAACCATAGTGAGAGGGCCGTACACTCGCATGTACGCTCACTATCACTATGGGTCTGCACGCGTATGCGTACACGTAGTGGTACGGACCGTACACTCGCATGTACGCTCACTATCACTATGGGTCTGCACGCGTATGCGTACACGTAGTGGTACGGACCGTACACTCGCATGTACGCTCACTATCACTATGGGTCTGCACGCGTATGCGTACACGTAGTGGTACGGACCGTACACTCGCATGTACGCTCACTATCACTATGGGTCTGCACGCGTATGCGTACACGTAGTGGTACGGACCGTACACTCGCATGTACGCTCACTATCACTATGGGTCTGCACGCGTATGCGTACACGTAGTGGTACGGACCGTACACTCGCATGTACGCTCACTATCACTACGGGTACACAGACCCATAGTGATAGTGAGCGTACAGGCATTTGTACGGTCCGTACCACAACGAGTACGCATACGCGTGCAGAACCATAGTGATAGTGAGCGTACAGGCATTTGTACGGTCCGTACCACTACGTGTACGCATACGCGTGCAGACCCATGGTGATAGTGAGCGTACATGCGTGTGTACGGTCCGTACCACTACGTGTACGCATACGCGTGCAGACCCATAGTGATTTTGAACGTAGGCATGCATGTACGGGCCGTTGCCATGCATTTGGGGTGCCCTAGGGCCCGGAAACGCACCGTACCTGTGTGTGATTCTCCTAATTACATAGGGGACAAGTATTAAGGCCTACATGCATGCTGGTTGTCATGGCGACCAGGTTCAAATTTCGATTTTGTTCTGGAAGGTGCACAGCAGAAGTCAGTTGGAATTCTTCTACTTTGTTGCAATGTGTTTGTGGGGCTGACATCATGCAGGAGAATGAAACCGATAGAGAACCCACAGACTGCTAGGTTTGAAGGGATTGGTGGAAACATAGGATGCAAATGTGAGTGACCAATCACTCTGTACTCCTGTGCATGAGACTGGGCAGAAGCCCACATATAAGGCAGCCAGGTCCCATGAGGGATTACTTGCCTGCACATCTTTGCATTTGTCGACCAAGCTGCTGCTACTGATTCCCTGGAACCATGTCAAGGGCTGTGGAGAGGACACAGCCATTCACCCTGGAGGAGAACATGGCTCTGCTGGATGTGATCCTCCCACAGTACCCCATGCTGTATGGGCGACCAGGGTATCAGGTGAGTGCATAGGCCACTGCCACAGACTGTCCCTATGTTGTGACTGTGTCTTCAGGCATTGTGTCCCGGTGTGACACACATGCCATGTACTGTCGGGGGGGTACCAGGGGGGGGTGCCTGATGTCTCCCAGCAGTGCCCTGAGACAGGAGGGGTGTGTGCAGAGTCCTCCCAGCAGTGCCCTGAGACAGGAGGGGTGTGTGCAGAGTCCTCCCAGAAGTGCCCTGAGACAGGAGGGGTGTGTGCAGAGTCCTCCCAGCAGTGCCCTGAGACAGGAGGGGTGTGTGCAGAGTCCTCCCAGAAGTGCCCTGAGACAGGAGGTGTGTGTGCAGAGTCCTCCCAGCAGTGCCCTGAGACAGGAGGGGTGTGTGCAGAGTCCTCCCAGCAGTGCCCTGAGACAGGAGGTGTGTGTGCAGAGTCCTCCCAGCAGTGCCCTGAGACAGGAGGTGTGGGTGTGATGCACAGTGTGAGCCTTGATCATTGATTGTGACATTGCCATCATTCCACCTGAGTACCCACTATGGCACGTACTGCCTTTTCCCTCACCAGAGGATGATGTCCCTATGACAGAGGTGCAATGCGTTGGCTGCATTACATGCCATGTAGTAACCAGCTATTATGTTCACATATGTCTCTCTGTGACATGTGGCCGGTGTATTGATGTGGTGTCACTTGTACTTCCTCACAGGTAGGCGCCACTGCCAAGGAGCAGATCTGGCTGACCGCCGTCAGTGCCGTGAGGCGTGTGGATGGTCGGAGGCGGAGCCTGTCCCAGGTGAGGAAACGCTGGCAGGATATCCGGTGCTGGACGCGGAGGATTGCACGGCTCCTGCTGGGGGACTCACCTGAGAGCCACAAGAACCGCGGCCGCCGCCGTCTGACCCACCTCCACAGGCGTGTGCTGCCGGTGGTCTTTCCAGACCTGGAGAGGCGCTTACAGGCGATGCAGCAGGCGGAAGGGGGTAGGTACATGTGCGTTTGTTGTGTGTCACCGGCATTTGTAAGGGCACAGTGGCATTAATTCACTGGCAGGGTTTAAAGGTGCTGTGCCCATCCAGTTTGCCCCAGTGTAGCGCTGCGCCCCTGCCACCCTTCCCCTCCTTGCAATGTGTTCCCTGGTCTGTGTGTAGTCACTCCTTCACAAGGTAATGTAGGCTGGCGCTTTGTCCACGAGAACAATGACTGTAGCATCATGGGTGGTGGTGGTGGGTAACAGGTTGTGGGACCTTGCCTGTGAACTGTCAAGTTCACTGCATGTGGGTTCCATGTCAGTTGGCACTGATGCTGGCTCCAGACATGGGAGTTGGTCTCTCATGTGTCATGCCTTACAGCGCGCATGTCCTATGTAGTGGCCTGTGACATGATGTGCATGAGTGTGCGCTACGCATAGTGCAGGGATGGTGACGTGTGTAGCAGTCATTCCCATTCAGTAGCATGTAGTTGCGTGCCCAATACTGTCCTCTGGGGCACCTTATCCTCAGTGTTGTTTGTGTCATCATCAACGTGGACACTCTCACTGTCTACAGCGTAGGTTGTGCTCTGTGCCATTGTCCCCTGTCACCATGTATATAGACGTGCTATTATGTACAGGTGTCCACTGTGCAGCCTGACCTGATTGTCCCTCTTCATACTCACAGTTGCCAGTGCCTGTGTGTCTTGTTATACTCATCTGAGGATGGGCACTGGTACCTCATTATTTGTACAGGCGCACCTTTGCTGTTTTGCGTCCAATCTTGCCTTTTGCCTGGCACTGTGTTTATCACCCAGACTATGAGATGTTGGTGCCACCTGTGTCTCAGCAATTAGCATCGTGTGGGGGTTGCTTGGGGCGGGCAATGCCTATGTGTCAATTCCTGATTCCTAATTGCTGGGTCTGGACAGTGTGTGATGTTACTGGACACACACGCAAGGTGCAGTGACCGAGTTATGTTGGGCATGTTTGCAGCATTACCTATGCAGCATGTGTCTCAAGTTCATGGATATTGTCCCTGGTCATAGGTATTTTCACAAACGCTGTGTGGTGCAGAGGCAGTGCAGGATTGTCCCCAGGGCCTGGGTGCTATGTCAGACTCCGTTTCCTGTCATCAGCTATTCTCTCATGCTCTCCATGGTATTTCAGTGGCATGGTGGCTCAACCAACTGTGTTTCATGCCCTACATCGGTACCTTGTTTTGCAGATGTTAGGGATCTGCCTCTTCAGGCTATGCAATGTTGACTATGTAGATTGGACTCATGTGACAGATGTGTACAGGTGTCTGATTAATTTCTGTCTCTCCACCCTGCCCACAGCATCGTCGGGGGACACAGAGGGAGACATGGACACGGACCAGGCGGAGGGACCGAGCACCAGTGGCAGCCGTGACATCGGGGCTGGCACATCGAGTGGGACAGAGGCGGAGGATAGTGTGGCCGAGGACCTGTCGACTGGCACATCAGACTACGAAGCTGACAGGTCCGAGGAGGATGTCTCAGAGTTGGCGGAGGCTGCACCAGCAGCTGACAGTGGAACAACACCTGCCACCGCCCCCTCAGTTCCCACCAACCGCCTCCCACTTGCTCGTGTCCCTTCCCAGCGTGCCCGGTCACCGCATGTCTCCTTCCTGCCAGGCACCGCACCCCCTGCCCCTGTCTCCACTGCTGCCGCCAATGCTGAGTCTATGGACATCCAGCGGCAAATGCAGGTTGGTCAGGCTGCGATCCTGAATGTCCTCCATTCCCACGGGAAAACCCTCACCAACATCGAGGCATTCTTGGAGGGCATTCATTCTTTGCAGGCTGACCAACGCAACTTGCTGAGGTCCCTAGACTCCACACTGACTGCAGCAGTGGGTCTCCTGCAGCGCGACCTCCCCCCACCTACCCCTGCCCCATCCACACTTCCCACTTCCATGCCTGTCCCACGTACACCCAGACGTCGGCATGCACCCACCACAACAGACACAGGCACCACACCAGCAGGGAATGTCCACCGCACTCCTCCTGACACGCACACACAGGGTGAGATAGGCACACCCACTGGGTCGGGGGGCAAACGTGTGACACGCAGCCAGAGTGGGAGTCCGCATTCCACACAATCCACTCCCTCCAAATCCCCTCCCCTCAGCTCTCCTGGCCACATCTCCCCCAAGGACTCCTTCATGGCCGCTCTGTCCCTGAGCCCCACAGTTACGCCACCACGCAAGCGGTCAAGGAAGTCCTCGGTCAGGGTGGTTGAGTCTCCCCCCCTGTCTCCACCCTCCCCCGGTGGCGCTGCAACCCATCCCTCTGAACCCCCCCCCTCCTTGGGGCCTGAGGTCACTTCGGGTGCAGGGGACTCCCTGGAGGACCTTGCTAAGGTGTGTAGTGCCATCCTGGCCTCCGCCTTTGGCCATGACACACCCCCTGTGGTTGAGTCCTCCATCCCTGCACCCACAACGCCGCCCCTTTGCCCTGATGTCCCTGCGGTGCCTGTTGCTTCCCCCCCCCCTGATGCCCTCACCAGTATGGAAGACGATGGCATTTGACTGTGCAGGCAAGGTAGGGGACACACATCCCACTGTGTCCCCCATGCAGCTGGGAATCATTGACTGCCCTATGGCCTTTGTTGACTTTGAACTGCCTTTGATCCACGGACATTGTGCTCATGCTGAATAAAGCTTATTTTTTTTTTCATTATCACACTCCTGCTATGGTGGTATTGGTGTTGGTGGGGCTGCTACATTGTTTTTGGTGGTGTTTAAGGCTTTGGGTGTGTGGGATTTGTAGTAGTGTTCTGATCTTTGGGGCCACCCTAGGATCTGTGTGCCATCACAAGGTGTTGGCTAACTTCCTTAGGTCATGTCAGCAGTTACTGCATGGTTCAATTGTCCCAGGGTGTATTCCTTCCTCTGTGTACCCAGTTTCTTCCCTGCAGGGTGTTCCCAATGTTTAGCGCAGAGCTGTGTGTACATGAGCTGTGTGTGTGACGGAGCCCTTCTACTTTGGCCATGCATGCATGGCCATGTCTCCACCTGCAACAATCGTGGCATCCTTGGTGATCACTGTACTTGTGTGTGGAGTCAGTTGACATGAGTTCATGGGGACATGTTCCCTTGTAGGCAGTATGGATGTGGGTAATTGTGGCATCACACACATGTGTTACACCCCTCCTGGGTGTGGACACTGCTGGGAGGTCTCTGCACCCACCCCTCCTGTCTCAGGGCACTGCTGGGAGGACTCACCACCCACCCCTCCTGTCTCTGGGCACTGCTGGGAGGACTCACCACCCACCCCTCCTGTCTCAGGGCACTGCTGGGAGGTCTCTGCACCCACCCCTCCTGTCTCAGGGCACTGCTGGGAGGACTCACCACCCACCCCTCCTGGGTCTGGACACTGCTGGGAGGACTCTGCACACACCCCTCCTGGGTCTGGACACTGCTGGGAGGACTCACCACCCACCCCTCCTGTCTCAGGGCACTGCTGGGAGGTCTCTGCACCCACCCCTCCTGTCTCAGGGCACTGCTGGGAGGACTCACCACCCACCCCTCCTGGGTCTGGACACTGCTGGGAGGACTCTGCACACACCCCTCCTGGGTCTGGACGCTGCTGGGAGGACTATGCACACACCCCTCCTGGGTCTGGACACTGCTGGGAGGACTCTGCACACACACCTCCAATTTCTGGACATGTACGCTTGGGACATACACGGTGTGGGTGCGCTCCATGCATTCGAGGTGAGGGTTCGAGTCGTACTTACACTGGTGTGGTGGTGGTACGGTCCGTGAGTCCAGGAGTCGTACTTACACTGGTGGGGGTGGGGGTACGGTCCGTACGTCCGCGGGTGAGGGTTCGAGTCGTACTTACACTGTTGGCATGGGGGGTACGCTCCATGCATATAGGGTGTGGCTACGGGTCGTACTTACACTGTTGGCATGGGGGGTACGCTCCTTGCATACGCGGGTGAGGGTTCGAGTCGTACTTACACTGTTGGGGTGGGGGTACGCTCCTTGCATACGCGGGTGGGGGTACGGGTCGTACTTACACTGTTGGGGTGGGGGTACGCTCCTTGCATACGCGGGTGGGGGTACGGGTCGTACTTACACTGTTGGGGTGGGGGTACGCTCCATGCATATAGGGTGTGGCTACGGGTCGTACTTACACTGTTGGCATGGGGGGTACGCTCCTTGCATACGCGGGTGGGGGTACGGGTCGTACTTACACTGTTGGGGTGGGGGTACGCTCCATGCATATAGGGTGTGGCTACGAGTCGTACTTACACTGTTGGCATGGGGGGTACGCTCCTTGCATACGCGGGTGGGGGTACGGGTCGTACTTACACTGTTGGGGTGGGGGTACGCTCCTTGCATACGCGGGTGAGGGTTCGAGTCGTACTTACACTGTTGGGGTGGGGGTACGCTCCTTGCATACGCGGGTGGGGGTACGGGTCGTACTTACACTGTTGGGGTGGGGGTACGCTCCTTGCATACGCGGGTGAGGGTTCGAGTCGTACTTACACTGTTGGGGTGGGGGTACGCTCCATGCATACGCGGGTGAGGGTACGGGTCGTACTTACACTGTTGGGGTGGGGGTACGCTCCTTGCATATAGGGTGTGGCTACGGGTCGTACTTACACTGTTGGCATGGGGGGTACGCTCCTTGCATACGCGGGTGGGGGTACGGGTCGTACTTACACTGTTGGGGTGGGGGTATGGTCCCTGAGTCCGCTGTTGGGGGTCGGAGTCGTACTTACACTGGTGGGGGTACGGTCCGTAGGTCCGCGGGTGAGGGTTCGAGTCGTACTACACTGTTGGCATGGGGGGTACGCTCCATGCATATAGGGTGGGGGTAGGGTCCGTACATATCCATCCCCACGCTATGTGATGCTTGTGCGGGCCGTACCCAGGCCTTTGCCACGTGGGTACGATCCGTCCCGCCATTGTTGGGGTGACGTGTGTGTGGGCATGGTACGACTCGTACCCACGCTCTTCAGGCGTGGGTACGGGACGTACCTGTCTGGTTGTGTTGTCGGTTCGCGTGGTGACGGACTTCCGTTGTGGCGGTAGCTGGCTTATCAGGACACGCCCCCACCCCCTCGTGGTGACCAGGGCATGGGAGTCAGGTATGTCCAGGCCATGTGTGACTTATGTGGTTGTTTTGTGGCCTGCCCTGGTCGTGCCACCCCCACCCCACCCCACTTTCCCCCCTCCCTTAGTTATTCTTACCTTCTGCGGCGTCTGCGTCGGTGCCTGTAGAGCAGGTGGACTGCTATGAGGGCAGGGATGACTCGTAGGTTCGGGTCCATGTCTGTCCGTCGCGTACTGGTACTCCTTGCTCGCGTCGTCCTGTCGCGTACGGGTCCTCCTTGATCGCGTCGTCCTGTCGGGTACGGGTCCTCCTTGGTCGCGTGGTCCTGTGTCCGTCGCGTACTGGTCCTCCTTGTTCGCGTCGTCGTCTGTCCGTCGCGTACTGGTGGTCCTTGTTCGCGTCGTCCTGTTTCCCGGCAGTTTTTGGCTGCCGCAGAATCTTCACCGTGCGGGGTGACGTCGGTGCGAATCGTGATTCCTGGTTCGTGAATGGCTGGCTGCGTGCGTCCAGACGTCAGGTCTGCGCTTTCCCGGATCACATTGGTAGTTGTTTTTTTGTTCGGTCGGGCTTTTTTACGATTCGTACGGAAAAGGTGTTTCCGTACGAATCGTAATTCCTTGTTTGTATATTTACACGACCGGGTACGCGTCGAACGGAGAATATGCTCCGTCCGACGGTTCGTACCCGGTTTTTACAGGATTGTGATCGGCACCTTAATGTATTAAGTTCAGTGTCCAGCATTTATCTTTATTTAATATAGACTGGAGTGGGAATACTAAATTAATTTAGTTCTGTGTCCAGCACATACTCTAATTTAATATAGGTTGGAGTGAGAATAGTAAATTAATTAAGTTCAGTATGTAGTGAGAGTAGTATGTTAATTAAGTTTGGTAAATAGCAAATATTAGAATTAAATATAGAGTTGAATAGGAACAGTTAAATTAATTGGATTTAATTTACAAAAAATCTGTAGATTTTAGTTTTTGTTGGATAAAAGATAGAAGTTATATCAGAATGCAAATTCCATTTTTTTTTTAAAATAGCAGAAAAGAAAATAAGATTTATTTTATAGTTGTTGGAATGTATATCCATTAGAGAGAAAATTTTGTTTATTATTACGCATATTCTAATAATTAAATCATTGAAATAAACATGTAATAAAATAATTAATATTTAACACTTGTATTATAGTTATAATTTTTTTATAATGGATATATATTTGTTTAATGTATATTTTGGACATGAATATATGAACACACAAAATAATTAAAAATAAAAAAATCAGATTTTTATAGCTGTATAATATTTATAAATTTATATTGTGTACTCTCAAAATTTTTAGACTTTATTAGAATTTCTAAGAAATTGTATGTTTTGAAATATATGACTAATATATTTTAATTATTAATATTTATATTACATATTTAATATTGAAATTGTTTATATTTTAGAATATGTATTTTTTTTATTTTTTTTGGTATGTTGTAGATACAATATATTAATAATATTATGTTCATCTATTTTTTTTAGTAATATATACTGTTTTATTGATATATTAATAAAAATATTTTATTTATTATATTTATTTTTATACGTTAAATAATTTTAACATTGATAAAAAAAATAGGTATTCTTTTTGAGTATTTTATTCTAATGTTTTACTAATTTTTAAAGTAATGTGTAATGTTAAATAAATAGTTAGGGCATTTATTGGTATTTTTTTAGTTGTTATGTTTGTTTGGGTCTTTTATTTTGTAACCGCTCGCTGTTGTTTTGGGTTATTTTGGTTGAATCCAGGTAGCGGTCGGGAGCTGTTTCACGTTTGAGAAGGTAAGAGTTATTTTCTTTATTATTAAATAGCTTTAAGTGTTTGGTGGAAGTAGTAATGTTGTAATAAGTGTGTATTGATTGATGTTTTAGAAGTTAGGGTGTTAGTAATAGTTTGTATACGGTTTTATAATTTACGTTGTGTTCCGTGTTTGTGGCTTTGTTAGTGTTTTGTTATTTCGGTGTGTTAAAGTTTTATAGTGTTTGAATAACGTTTGTAGTGATGTTTTTAGGTGCGTTTTGTGTGTTTGTGGGTGGGTGGGAATGTTTGTTTCTCTTTTGTAGGTTTTACGGAGAAGATATTTTCGTCGGTTTCAAACACCTTATTTTTTGTAAAGGAAGTGTGTATTAGTTGTGTTTACTAATGTTTATTTTACACTTCCTTTATTGTTCGGGTTTCCAGGAGCGGTTATTTACCTTTTTAATATTTTTCGGGATTTTTATGGTTAATGGATAGTCGTTTTTTTCCGTAGACGTTGTTTTCGATAAACAGTTGTATTTTTACATTTTATTGGGATTTTTTTTTGGATACCTATGGATTTTGAACTACCTGGATTTATTTGGAAGGAATGTTATTATCCCATTGGAGCAACTACACAGGTAAGTTCATTTAAATATTTTTATTGTTGGTGGCCAAACCTTATATATTTAATATTGTTGTTGTGTACTTGGTGTGTTTAATTATGTTGTCTAAATATATGTCCATATAATTGATTTATATATTTTAGACCACATAATTAAATATGTGATATAATAAAGTGGTTTATTTATGTTGTGATAGTTGTTTTAGTAGAATTGTGGGTTAATATTTAGGAAAGGGTTTAGAAGAGAGTTTGAGCTATTATATTTAAGTACTCAAGTCCTCTTGTGGATGGGTATAGCTGTACCTGTTGTTGTAGGTAATTATACATTTGAGTAGTTTGTCTAGACTGTTTTGGCTTTAATTGTAGGACAGATTGTTGCATTCTTAATTCTTGGAAACTTTGTTCCTTTTGTATGGCAATTAGTAGTTTTTGTAGTGTTGGAGTTGTTCTCCCAGTAGAAGTTAGGAATGCATTATGCCAGCCTTCGACGGCGTTGTTAGTTTTGGCTTGTTGGTTGAGTGTACTTACATATACATTCCAACAAGGAACTTGGGCTGACGTCTATGGCCTGATCTGTGTAGTCTCCCCACCCAGGTATCCTCAAAATAATCTAAGAGGGGAGATAACTTTACTTCATTTTGTTTGTAGAATGGACTTTCTAATAAAAGATTGCAATGTTCTGCAACATCTGTGGTTGGTACATAAGCTAGGGCTGTTAGAAGTTTTATTTGATGTGCAAAACTTATGTTAGTGGCATATTCTACACTATGGTGCCGATCACGATCCGGCAAAAACCGGGTACGAACCGTCGGACGGAGCACAATCTCCGCCCGACGCGTACCCGGTCGTCAATTTCCACAAGCAAGGAATTACGATTCGCACGGGTACACCATTACCGTACGAATCGTAAAAAAGCCCGACCGAACAAAAAAACACCTACCAATGCGATCCGGGAAAGCGCCGACCTGACGTCGGGACGCTCGCAGCCAGCCATTCACGAACCAGGAATCACGATTCGCACCGACGTCACCCCGCACGGTGAATATTTTGCGGCAGCCAAAAACTGCCGGGAAATCAGGACGACGCGAACAAGGACCACCAGTACGCGACGGACAGACGACGATGCGAACAAGGAGGACCAGTACGTGACGGACACACAGGACGACGCCACCAAGGAGGACCCGTACGCGACAGGACGACGCGATCAAGGAGGACCCGTACGCGACAGGACGACGCGATCAAGGAGTACCAGTACGCGACGGACAGACATGGACCCGAACCTACGAGTCATCCCTGCCCTCATAGCAGTACACCTCCTCTACAGGTTACGACGCAGACGCCGCAGAAGGTCAGAATAACTAAGGGAGGGGGGAAAGTGGGGTGGGGTGGGGGTGGCACGACCAGGGCAGGCCACAAAACAACCACATAAGTCACACACCACACATGGCCTGGACATACCTGACTCCCATGCCCTGGTCACCACGAGGGGGTGGGGGCGTGTCCTGATAAGCCAGCGACCGCCACAACGGAAGTCCGTCACCACGCGAACCGGCAACACAACCAGACAGGTACGTCCCGTACCCACGCCTGAAGAGCGTGGGTACGAGTCGTACCACGCCCACACACACGTCACCCCAACAATGGCGGGACGGATCGTACCCACGTGGCAAAGGCCTGGGTACGGCCCGCACAAGCATCACATAGCGTGGGGACGGATATGTACGGACCCTACCCCCACCCCGTATGCAAGGAGCGTACCCCCCACCCCAACAGTGAAAGTACGACCCGTACCCCCACCCGCGTATGCATGGAGCGTACCCCCACCCCAACAGTGTAAGTACGACCCGTACCCCCACCCGCGTATGCATGGAGCGTACCCCCACCCCAACAGTGTAAGTACGACCCGTACCCCCACCCGCGTATGCATGGAGCGTACCCCCCATGCCAACAGTGTAAGTACGACTCGAACCCTCACCCGCGGACGTACGGACCGTACCCCCACCCCCACCAGTGTAAGTACGACCCGTACCCCCACCCGCGTATGCATGGAGCGTACCCCCCATGCCAACAGTGTAAGTACGACTCGAACCCTCACCCGCGGACGTACGGACCGTACCCCCACCCCCACCAGTGTAAGTACGACTCCTACCCCCACCCGCGGACTCACGGACCGTACCCCCACCACACCAGTGTAAGTACGACTCGAACCCTCACCCGCGGACGTACGGACCGTACCCCCACCCCCACCAGTGTAAGTACGACTCCTGGACTCACGGACCATACCCCCACCACACCAGTGTAAGTACGACTCGAACCCTCACCCGCGTATGCAAGGAGCGTACCCCCCACCCCAACAGTGTAAGTACGACCCGTACCCTCACCCGCGTATGCAAGGAGCGTACCCCCCACCCCAACAGTGTAAGTACGACCCGTACCCTCACCCGCGTATGCAAGGAGCGTACCCCCCACCCCAACAGTGTAAGTACGACCCGTACCCTCACCCGCGGACTCAGACAGGAGGGGTGTGTGCAGAGTCCTCACAGCAGTGCCCTGAGACAGGAGGGGTGTGTGCAGATTCCTCCCAGCAGTGCCCAGACGCAGGAGGGGTGGGTGCAGAGTCCTCCCAGCAGTGCCCAGACATAGGAGGGGTGGGTGCAGAGACCTCCCAGCAGTGCCCAGACACAGGAGGGGTGGGTGCAGAGTCCTCCCAGCAGTGCCCAGACACAGGAGGGGTGGGTGTGGAGTCCTCCCAGCAGTGCCCTGAGACAGGAGGGGTGGGTGTGGAGTCCTCCCAGCAGTGCCCTGAGACAGGAGGGGTGGGTGCGGAGTCCTCCCAGCAGTGCCCAGACACAGGAGGGGTGTGTGCAGATTCCTCCCAGCAGTGCCCTGAGACAGGAGGGGTGTGAGCAGATTCCTCCCAGCAGTGCCCTGAGATAGGAGGGGTGGGTGTGGAGTCCTCCCAGCAGTGCCCTGAGACAGGAGGGGTGTGTGCAGATTCCTCCCAGCAGTGCCCAGACATAGGAGTGGTGGGTGCCTATCACTCCCAGCAGTGCCCAGACACAGGAGGGGTGGGTGTGGAGTCCTCCCAGCAGTGCCCTGAGACAGGAGGGGTGGGTGCAGAGTCCTCCCAGCAGTGCCCAGACACAGGAGGGGTGGGTGTGGAGTCCTCCCAGCAGTGCCCTGAGACAGGAGGGGTGGGTGTGGAGTCCTCCCAGCAGTGCCCTGAGACAGGAGGGGTGGGTGTGGAGTCCTCCCAGCAGTGCCCTGAGACAGGAGGGGTGGGTGCGGAGTCCTCCCAGCAGTGCCCTGAGACAGGAGGGGTGTGTGCAGATTCCTCCCAGCAGTGCCCAGACATAGGAGGGGTGGGTGCCTATCACTCCCAGCAGTGCCCAGACACAGGAGGGGTGGGTGTGGAGTCCTCCCAGCAGTGCCCTGAGACAGGAGGGATGGGTGTGGAGTCCTCCCAGCAGTGCCCTGAGACAGGAGGGGTGGGTGTGGAGTCCTCCCAGCAGTGCCCAGAGACAGGAGGGGTGTAACACATGTGTGTGAGGCTGGAATTACCCACATCCATACTGCCTACAATGGAACATGTCCCCATGAACTCATGTCAACAGACTCCACACACAAGTACAGTGATCACCAAGGATGCCACGATTGTTGCAGGTGGAGACATGGCCATGCATGCATGGCCAAAGTAGAAGGGCTCCGTCACACACACAGCTCATGTAGACACAGCTCTGCGCTAAACATTGTGAACACCCTGCAGGGAAGAAATCTGGGTACACAGAGGAAGGAATACACCCTGGGACAATTGAACCATGCAGTAACTGCTGACATGACCTAAGGAAGTTAGCCAACACCTTGTGATGGCACACAGATCCCAGGGTCGCCCCAATGAGCAGAACACCACTACAAATCCCACACACCCAAAGCCTTAAACACCACCCAAAACAATGTAGCAGCCCCACCAACACCAATACCACCATAGCAGGAGTGTGATAATGAAAACAAAATTAAGCTTTATTCAGCATGAGCACAATGTCCGTGGATCGCAGGCAGTTCAATTTTAACAAAGGCCATAGGGCAGTCAATGATTCCCAGCTGGATGGGGGCAACAGTGGGATGTGTGTCCCCTACCTTGCCTGCACAGTCAAATGGCATCGTCTTCCATACTGGTGAGGGCATCAGGGGGGGGGGAAGCAACAGGCACCGCAGGGACATCAGGGCAAAGGGGCGGCGTTGTGGGTGCAGGGATGGAGGACTCAACCACAGGGGGTGTGTCATGGCCAAAGGCGGAGGCCAGGATGGCACTACACACCTTAGCAAGGTCCTCCAGGGACTCCCCTGCACCCGAAGTGACCTCAGGCCCCAAGGAGGGGGGGGGGGGTCAGAGGGATGGGTTGCAGCGCCACCGGGGGAGGGTGGAGACAGGGGGGGAGACTCAACCACCCTGACCGAGGACTTCCTTGACCGCTTGCGTGGTGGTGTCACTGTGGGGCTCAGGGACAGAGCGGCCATGAAGGAGTCCTTGGGGGAGATGTGGCCAGGAGAGCTGAGGGGAGGGGATTTGGAGGGAGTGGATTGTGTGGAATGCGGACTCCCACTCTGGCTGCGTGTCACACGTTTGCCCCCCGACCCAGTGGGTGTGCCTATCTCACCCTGTGTGTGCGTGTCAGGAGGAGTGCGGTGGACCTTCCCTGCTGGTGTGGTGCCTGTGTCTGTTGTGGTGGGTGCATGCCGACGTCTGGGTGTACGTCGGACAGGCATGGAAGTGGGAAGTGTGGATGGGGCAGGGGTAGGTGGGGGGAGGTCGCGCTGCAGGAGACCCACTGCTGCAGTCAGTGTGGAGTCTATGGACCTCAGCAAGTTGCGTTGGTCAGCCTGCGAAGAATGAATGCCCTCCAAGAATGCCTCGATGTTGGTGAGGGTTTTCCCGTGGGCATGGAGGACATTAAGGATCGTAGCCTGACCAACCTGCATTTGCCGCTGGATGTCCATAGACTCAGCATTGGCGGCAGCAGTGGAGACAGGGGCAGGGGGTGCGGTGCCTGGCAGGAAGGAGACATGCGGTGACCGGGCACGCTGGGAAGGGACACGAGCAAGTGGGAGGCGGCTGATGGGAACTGAGGGGCGGTGCAAGGTGTTGTTCCGCTGTCATCTGCTGGTGCAGCCACCGCCCACTCGGAGAACTCCTCCTCGGACCTGTCAGCTTCGTATTCTGACGTGCCAGTCGACAGGTCCTCGGCAGCACTATCCTCCACCTCTGTCCCACTCGATGTACCAGCCCCGATGTCACGGCTGGCACTGGTGCTCGGTCCCTCCGCCTTGCCTGTGTCCATGTCTCCCTCTGTGTCCCCCGACGATGCTGTGGGCAGGGTGGAGAGACAGAAATTAATCAGACAGCTGTACACATCAGTCACATGAGTCCAATCGACATAGGTAACATTGCATAGCCTGAAAAGGAAGATCCCTAACATCTTCAAAACAAGGTACCGATGTAGGGCATGAAACACACAGTTGGTTGAGCCACCATGCCACTGAAATACCATGGAGAGCATGAGACAATAGCTAAAGACAGGAAACGGAGTCTGACATAGCACCCAGGCCCTGGGGACAATCCAGCACTGCATCTGCACCACACAGCGTTGGCGAAAATACCGATGACCAGGGACCATATCCATGACCTTGAGACACATGCTGCATAGGTAATGCTGCAAACATGCCCAACATGACTCGGTCACTGCACCTTGCGTGTGTGTCCAGTAACATCACACACTGGCCAGACCCAGCAAGTAGAAATCCGGATTTGACACATAGGCATTGCCCGCCCCAACAAACCCCCACACGAGGCAAATTGTTGAGACACAGGTGGCACCAACATCTCATAGTCTGGGTGATAAACACAGGGGCAGGCAAAAAGCAAGATTGGACGCCAAACAGCCAAGGTGCGCATGTACAAATAATGAGGTACCAGTGCCCATCCTCAGATGAGTATAACAAGACACACAGGCACTGGCAACTGTGAGTATGAAGAAGGACAATCAGGTCAGGCTGCACAGTGGACACCTGTACATAATAGCACGTCTATATACATGGTGACAGGGGACAATGGCACAGAGCACAACCTACGCTGTAGACAGTGAGAGTGTCCACGTTGATGATGACACATACAACACTGAGGATAAGGTGCCCCAGGGGACAGTAGTGGGCACGCAACTACATGCTACTGAATGGTAATGACTGCTACACACGTCACCATCCCTGCACTATGCGTATCGCACACTCATGCACATCATGTCACAGGCCACTACATAGGACATGCGCTATGAGGCATGACACATGAGAGACCAACTCCCATGTCTGGAGTCAGCATCAGTGCCAACTGACATGGAACCCACATGCAGTGAACTTGACAGTTCACAGGCAAGGTCCCACAACCTGTTACACACCACCCCCACACATGATGCTACAGTCATTGTTCTCGTGGACAAAGCGCCAGCCTACATTACCTTGTGAAGGAGTGACTACACACAGACCAGGGAACACATTGCAAGGAGGGGAAGGGTGGCAGGGGCGCAGCGCTATACTGGGGCAAACTGGATCTGCACAGCACCTTTAAACCCTGCCAGTGAATTCATGCCACTGTGCCCTTACAAATGCCGGTGACACACAACAAACGCACATGTACCTACCCCCTTCCGGCTGCTGCATCGCCTGTAAGCGCCTCTCCAGGTCTGGAAAGACCACCGGCAGCACACGCCTGTGGAGGTGGCTCAGACGGCGGCGGCCGCGGTTCTTGTGGCTCTCAGGTGAGTCCCCCAGCAGGAGCCGTGCAATCCTCCGCGTCCAGCACCGGATATCCTGCCAGCGTTTCCTCACCTGGGACAGGCTCCGCCTCCGACCATCCACACGCCTCACGGCACTGACGGCGGTCAGCCAGATCTGCTCCTTGGCAGTGGCGCCTACCTGTGAGGAAGAACAAGTGACACCACATCAATACACCAGCCACATGTCACAGAGAGACATATGAGAACAAATTAGCTGGTTACAACAAGGCATGTCATGCAGCCAACGCATTGCACCTCTGTCATAGGGACATCATCCTCTGGTGAGGGAAAAGGCAGTACGTGCCATAGTGGGTACACAGGTGGAATGATGGCAATGTCACAATCAATGATCAAGGGTCACACTGTGCATCACACCCACCCCTCCTGTCTCAGGGCACTGCTGGGAGGAATCTGCACACACCCCTCCTGTCTCAGGGCACTGCTGGGAGGACTCCACACCCACCCCTCCTGTCTCAGGGCACTGCTGGGAGGAATCTGCACACACCCATCCTGTCTCAGGGCACTGCTGGGAGGACTCCACACCCACCCCTCCTGTCTCAGGGCACTGCTGGGAGGAATCTGCACACACCCCTCCTGTCTCAGGGCACTGCTGGGAGGAATCTGCACACACCCCTCCTGTCTCAGGGCACTGCTGGGAGGAATCTGCACACACCCCTCCTGTCTCAGGGCACTGCTGGGAGGCCTCCACACCCACCCCTCCTGTCTCAGGGCACTGCTGGGAGGAATCTGCACACACCCCTCCTGTCTCAGGGCACTGCTGGGAGGACTCCACACTCACCCCTCCTGTCTCAGGGCACTGCTGGGAGGAATCTGCACACACCCCTCCTGTCTCAGGGCACTGCTGGGAGACATCAGGCACCCCCCCCGCTGGTACCCCCCCGACAGTACATGGCATGTGTGTCACACCAGGACACAATGCCGGAAGTCACAGTCACAACATAGGGACAGTCTGTGGCAGTGGCCTATGCACTCACCTGATACCCTGGTCGCCCATACAGCATGGGGTACTGTGGGAGGATCACATCCAGCAGAGCCATGTTCTCCTCCAGGGTGAATGGCTGTGTCCTCTCCACAGCCCTTGACATGGTTCCAGGGAATCAGTAGCAGCAGCTTGGTCGACAAATGCAAAGATGTGCAGGCAAGTACTCCCTCATGGGACCTGGCTGCCTTATATGTGCCCTTCTGCCCAGTCTCATGCACAGGAGTACAGAGTGATTGGTCACTCACATTTGCATCCTATGTTTCCACCAATCCCTTCAAACCTAGCAGTCTGTGGGTTCTCTATCGGTTTCATTCTCCTGCATGATGTCAGCCCCACAAACACATTGCAACAAAGTAGAAGAATTCCAACTGACTTCTGCTGTGCACCTTCCAGAACAATTTCGAAATTTGAACTTGGTCTCCATGACAACCAGCATGCATGTAGGCCTTAATACGTGTCCCCTATGTAATTTGGAGAATCACACACAGGTACGGTGCGTTTCGGGGCCCTAGGGCACCCCAAATGCATGGCAACGGACCGTACACTCGCATGTACGCTCACTATCACTATGGGTCTGCACGCGTATGCGTACCCGTAGTGGTACGGACCGTACACTCGCATGTACGCTCACTATCACTATGGGTCTGCACGCGTATGCGTACTCGTAGTGATAGTGAGCGTACATGCGAGTGTACGGTCCGTACCACTACGGGTACGCATACGCGTGCAGACCCATAGTGATAGTGAGCGTACATGCGAGTGTACGGTCCGTACCACTACGGGTACGCATACGCGTGCAGACCCATAGTGATAGTGAGCGTACATGCGTGTGTACGGTCCGTACCACTACGTGTACGCATACGCGTGCAGACCCATAGTGATAGTGAGCGTACATGCGAGTGTACGGCCCTCTCACTATGGGTCTGCACGCGTATGCGTACTCGTAGTGGTACGGACCGTACAAATGCCTGTACGGTCGCCATCACGATGGGTACACATACGGCAGCACTCCCACAGTGATTTGGGAACATACACAGGCCCTCTTAGCAGCAGTACGGCGGTTTGTACACATCACTGTGGTGATAGGCGACACACAGGTAGGAATAGGGCGGACATACCTGTCCATGGATGGACATACTTGTCCAGGAATGGACATCAAGGCATCGTCTGTGCATTACTACATGTGTGGGGCACAGGTGTCACAGGCTGTGATGTGGAACATGCCTCCTGAGTGGAGAAGGCACCAGATGTATGATGAGATGTGTACAGGTGTACTGTGTGAGGGTGCAATGTGTGCCAGGCATGCCCTTGACTCCTTTGACATGTGTGCATGTCGGACTGCGCACTTGGGGTGAGCGTCACTGGCATGGCACGGACACCAACACACGGAAGTGTCCCATGATGCCCGGTACAGGGGTCATGACACATGACTTGTCACTACCCACAGTGCACAATGTGACTATGTCATTTATGTGTCCGGGATTTACATCAGGTTGATGTTGTAGCACCCTCAAAAGCTGCAGCCGTTGCAGCAACCAACATGTGTCTGTGTGTAGATTGTCATTGCACACTGTTCCGCACACCATGCCACATGTGGTATCGGATGTGAGGTGCACATGTATGCATGGGACACGGAGTAGCGTGACAAGGCCATGTCAGCATCCTCACAAGGAATGTGTGGTGAGTCATGACATGTGCACCTTCATGGCAAGGTGTGTGGGCTGGACTAGTGTAATGTCATGTGACCTGTGGCTCCAGTGTTCCGCTACCAGTCTCTGCAATCGGCATCCCACTTCTGCTGATGTGTGGGTGTATGTCACTCCTGTCTTGCGTCGGGCTGTTCACTTGCACTGGGACACAGCTATTCCCATGGCGTGCCATGGGGAGGTTCTCTATCACCGTGTGTAGCTGGGTCTTGGAAGGAGTGTCACCTTGCATCCATACGTGTCCTGGGCATGTAGCACAGACCTGACTCCATATGTAGCATATGTGTATTGACAGATTGACATGTGCTCAGTACATATGAATTGTTGTCGTAGTGCACTCACTCTTCCTTGTCACTTCCTCATTACTGCAGAGCACCGCCTCTTGCCCGGATAATTCCAGACTTGGCTGCCATGCAGGAGAATGACAGCATCCGGCTCTACCGCTTCACCCAACCGTTGATTCTGGAGTTGACGGCGAGACTGGCACCACACCTGCAACCGCTGCACAGGTATCCCACGGCACTGACACCCCAGCTGAAGGTAATGGCTGCCCTACATTTCCTTGCCACGGGTACCTTTCAAAATACCATAGCTCATGTTGGTGGCATGTCCCAGAGCATGTTCAGCGGTGTGCTGCATGATTTCTTAGAGGCCATGTTGATTCACCTGGATGACTTCATCAAGTTCCCAACCCCTGAACAGATGACTGAGGTCAAGCGTGGATTCTATGCCCTGGGAGGGATGCCCCATGTCATTGGGTCCATAGATGGGACACATGTAGCTTTGGTACCACCACACGCACGGGAGGTGGCGTACCGAAATCGGAAGCACTACCACTCCATCAATGCCCTTGTGGTGTGTCTGTCCAACATGGTGATTTCACATGTCTGTGCTCGTTTCCCAGGATCAGCACACGATGCCTACATCATGAGGCGTAGCGGGATGCCTGATATGATGATGCAGCTGCGCAACGAACGGGCATGTGTTGTTGGTGGGTACAGTCTGTCTGTCCTGTATTCTGTATAGCCGAGCAGCACGACCGCTTCGCCAGTTCTAACGATATCCATGTGCTTTCCATGTAGGGGACGCTGGCTATCCCAACATGCCTTGGCTGCTGACACCTCTCCGCAACCCCATCACGCCGGCCCAGCTCCGCTACAACACCGCCCATGGCCGGACAAGGCGAGTGATAGAGAGGACATTTGGCATGCTGAAGAGCCGATTCCGGTGCCTCCACAAGACCGGCGGCGCACTCCCATATGCCCCGGCGAAGGTTTGCAAGATCTTCATGGTCTGCTGCATGCTGCACAACATGGCAGTTGAAAGAGCTGTGCCACTCATCCTGAATCAACATGACGAGGACCATCCACCCGTGGAGGACGAAGGGCTTGGCAATGGGGCTAGTGATGTGGAGGATGTGGAGCCGCAAGAGGACATCCGGACTCGGCTCATACGCGACTTCTTTGCTTAGTGGTGAGTACCAGTGTCTGAGTGTGCACGCCTTGGTCCCCGTGTGGCATGTGTTGTGATGTGTGTGTCCACCTGCATGTATGGCACGTGAGTCAGAGGTGTGTGTGGGTGTGTCACTGGAGTGATGGTGGCAGTGATGGTAGTATTTCCCCACTCATAATTGTGACCTAGCATGTTGTCATCCATACATGTGTCGAGTCAATGCACATGCAAGTGGCTGTGCTTTTTGTGGCTGACTTCTTGTGTGTCTCTCTTCCCCAGGTACCTGCGCATGCCATCTGCTGGTTGCATTGTTGTGGCACTGCTATTCCTCATGGACATGGCATCGTGGGCTGACTCAGCGTTACAGGCACGGACACGTTTGGAAGTCTCCATGGGGTAAGGGATGCATCTGGGGTGTATTGGGTGTGGCAGTTGTTCACGATGTGTGCACACTGCCCCGGTCGGGGTTTGGTTCCTCTGCAGACATGTGGCATCCCCATGGGACACGACATGCAGCTGGGTACACCAGAATAGATGGTCTGCCTGGTTGTCAGTCATCAGTGATGGGATAGTGGATTGTGATGATGGCATCAATGTGTGTGACACTGCCCTCGGACACATACGGTTAACATTGGCTTGACATGGCGTGGGACTTCCACATCAGCGGATCTATGGTGTATGGCAGGCTCTCCGTGTGCAGCTGTGGGTATTTAGCTGTTAGCCGACGCTTGTGTGCCAGTACCATGGCTATCACGCATTTGTGCTGCAGAAGGGGGGTGCCAGTGTTGGACCCACATGTTACTCCACATGATGTGTTCATGTGTACTTCAAGTTGCCTCTGCAATCCCAAAAACATGACTAATAAAGGTGTCCCTATGCCTCCAAGGTGCCTCTTCTCAGTCAATGCTGGTGTGTTGGCACGGTGCATCCTGCATGTCTGGCATGGTATTCCCTGATTGTGGCTATGTGTCAATGTGTCGAGTGGCAAGATGCAAGCTGTGTGTGTGTGCTGAGACTGTGTATTGGGCATGATGTCCATGACTGTGTGGGTATTGTGACATGTGCCATCCCCATGCATCCAACGTCCTCCATGACCCCATTCTCTGCATCCACCGGACTCAAGCTTGCAGGACATGGTTCTGCCACCTGTCTACACATACCTGGGTGCCCCCCAGGACACTGGCCAGTATCCCTGACCTCTGCGCATGACTGTAGCTGTACTCAATGTGTCTGTCAGCACGGTTGTTCGCCCACCCCCTCAGCTGGTTGTGCCCATCACGGGTGTGTATGGTGCTCCATGTCTGTCTTGCCTAATAAACTGTGACCCATGTGTCCTGTGCCAGACTCAGGCCCCAGGGTGTGGATGGTTGAAGAGAACAGATGACTCAGGCATGTTTAGACTTTACAAGACACATGTTAGGTAATAATGCTACCAGCGGGCATCTACTCTTAATAGTGTGATTTATTATTGGGGGGGGGGGGGACAGAGTGAGGTGCTTTCCGGGATTAGGGAATCCAAAGTTCAGTAGGGGAGTTGGTGTCCTTGCCATTGGAAATCCTCAGAGTCCATGCCACAGTCTTTGTCAACATTGGTCAGCCAGTGACCAGCAGGGCCATGTGGCAGAGAATGTCTCTTGATGCTGTGATGCTGTTGCTCCAGTGGGCCAGGTGCCAGGCCAGGTGTCCTGGGAGATGGTGATGTAGCAGCCACCCTCACGGTCCTTTCCGTGGACGACCCGGCCTCCTGCGGGGAACATCACCAGCAGGCCGTGACGACGTCTGGGATGCTCCGTCGGATGTTTCCTCCTCCTCCTCCTGATCCCTCCCTGTGGGTGGTGATGTTCTCCGCCTTCTGGCACAGGGAGGGTCGGCCATGGTGTCGGCCATCCGACGGAGTGTAGCGTGAATCCCCTGGAACGACGTCACTTGCTCAGCCTGTCTGTCCTCCATCCTCCGTTGGTGTACCAGTAGACAGGCTATTAGCTCCGCATGTTGCTGGGCCTGCTGGGTCTTGATCCCCTCGAGGACGGACACAACCTGGGCCATGCCCGTGGTGTCCTGCCGGTATGAGTCCAGGATGTTACGGACATGTGAAAATACCGGATCCCCAGCCAACTGGTCAGGCTCGCGCCTCCGCCGTCCTCCACTCCCACCACCCCTGCCCACTTGCGCCTGGCCTGCACTTGTGGGCACATCGGGTCTCCGGGACCCCTGAGGGGTGGCATTGGCGTTGTCGCCTGCCTCCTCCTGGGTGCCCGGGACACCGTGTCCCTTCTGGCGAGCCTGGCTGCATTGTGGTGTTGGGGCAGGGATCCTGGGTGTCTCCTGGGATGTGGCAGGAGTGGGGGTGGTGGTTGGCACGGTTGTACCTGACGCAGGTGCTGCAGGTGGTTGGACACCAGAGGGGCCAGGTTGGTCGGGGTCGTCCGCAGAGTGGTGAGAGTGGTCGCTGCCGGTGGGATCGGTCTCCTGCAGATCCGGGTCCTGTGAGTGTTCCCCCCCAGTGTTGGGGGGTGCAGCACGACGTTGACCTGTGTGTGAGAGAGACAATGTTAATTTTGGTCCATGCAACATCCATGTTTCATCCGTTTCAAAGTTGGCACATTTCCTCTTGGAATTAGGATCTGTCTTGCATTCCACTCACAGTGCACTTGTGCATGGGTGTGTGCCTTGGGCACCGATTTGGCCCCTTTAACTATGTGTGGCACAGTCTTACTTGCTGCGTCAAGTGTGACTGCAGTCAGCAGTGGAGTGTGCAGGTGTGGCGAGCCATGCATTTGCGCCTTCCTTGTAGCACTGTACATGTGCACATGGAGTGGATCCACACACTTATATGATGCAGGTAGCTGTCCTTGTGCTCGTGTACAGGTTGTGACATGGCCCTGCGTTTTGCCATGATGAAGAGGGGGGGTTCTGGCACTGGCCACCCTTGTCTACATGCACGCGGTCCACCTGCTGACGAGCAGACATTCCCACACACCAAAGGACTGATTTGCTCTCCCTGTGTCTCCCTCCTTCTCTGTCCCCCTCTCCCTCCCTCTCTGTCCCCCTCTCCCTCCCTCTGTGTCCCCCTCTCCCTCCCTCTGTGTGTCAGCCTCCTCCCTCTGTCCGTCTCCCTCCCTCTCTGTCCCCCTCTCCCTCCTTCTCTGTCCCCCTTTCCCTCCCTCTGTGTGTCCCCCTCTGTCACCTCGGCCCAGCTTCCTGGGCACAGACTGTTAGCAGATCTTTGAGTGGCCCTTGGCTTGTTGATGTGAGTGTGTTTCTGATCTCCAGGCACCCATTTGGTGTGATGTGTGTCTGTGCGCTGCTGCTGTGGTGGTGTGTGCTGCCACTCTTTCACAATGTTGGCTGTTCATTAGCTGCCGTCATGTGCAAACCAGTGCCTTCACCCCCATGTGTTGATGCAAGGCGTCCGCCATTTGCTGGCAAGTCATTCCTGTGTTGGGACACACTGTTTGTCTGGCTGTGACCTAGGCCATATGGGCAGAGGGCATTGTTGTCTGCTTTGGAGTCGCACTATGTGATTTTTGGTGCCCAGCCTCCCGCCATCCGGGTTACCGTGTCATGTGTTGTTGTCTTCTGTGGCCTGTGACTTGACATTGTCCAGCTGGGTGCATGGGGCATGGTGGCAGCAGTGGCATGTGCCTGCTCATGGAGTGTGGTTGAGTCATGCGATGGCTTGTGGTGGTTGCGTGCCTGTTAGTAATTTTGGTTGTGGTTGCAGTTCCCCCCATGTGAGGTGCGTTGTTTGTGTACTCAAACGGGTCTCGGAGTCCTTCTAATCCTTCAACTGCCTCCACCGGCAGTATGGCCATCACCCTCTCCTCCCAGGGATGGTAGTGTACGGGTCTGCGGGAGGGCCCTCCTCCGGTGGCGTTGGCCTGGTCGTGTTCCTCCTGCCTCTTGGCTCTGACCCTCCTCCGCAGATCGTACCACCTGTTCTGGCAATCCTGCTTGGTCCTCCTGGTGTCCGCAACGGCATTCACAGCATCGACGATGGTCTGCCACATGGCTGTTTTGGCTGCCAGGCTGGTGCTTCTGACCAATGTTCCAAAGATCTGTGGCTCGACTCTGAGGATTTGATCAACAAGGACCTCCAACTCTCGGTGACTGAACTTTGGATTCTTGGTAGTGGGCATGGTGAGGGGTGTGGGTGGGGATGGTGTGGGTGTGGGGGGTGTGTGGATGTTGGGGGTGTGTGTGGATGGTTGTGTGTGTGTGTGAATGTGATGAGAGGGTGTTTGTGAGGGTGGTCGTGTGAAGGTGTGCAAGTGTAAGGTGTGGTGTAGCTTGTAGTCTGGTTCTGTGGTGTCTGGCAGCAGTGAGTCTGTTGCAAAGGCTCATGGTTTGTGTGTGTGGGCCCTTTTTATTGGTCCATGGGTGGGTGTGGCAGTGTTTGAAGTTTGGGTGGGTGTGTTATAAGGAGTGGTGGTGTATTGGGCCTCTGTTTGTTTTTGGCAGTTGCAGGTCAGTGATTGTGTTATTTTAGTGGTTGTTGGCCATGTTTAGTGGCTTTGTGCCTTTCGAATGGTGTATTCTTGTGTTGTTTTGTTTTGTCCTGGTTGTGTACGTGCGTTTTGAGCGTGTGTACGGTGTGTACATGGGCCATTTGGTTGTACGATGATGTCCTTGTGTGTGGCTTTGTACGACTCGTACATGCGGTTGTGATGTTGGGGCATGGGGTGCGCTCCGTACTTAGGAGGTTGTGTTGGGGGTGCGCCAGGAACTACTGGGGTGTAGGTACACGGGGGGTACGACACGTACTGGGGTGGGGGTACGACTGGAACGTACTGGGGTGTACATTGACGGTGGTACGACACGTACTGGGGTGGGGGTACGACTGGAACGTACTGGGGTGTAGGTACAAGGGGGGTATGACACGTACTGGGGTGGGGGTACGACTGGAACGTACTGGGGTGTAGGTACAAGGGGGGTATGACATGTACTGGGGTGGGGGTACGACTGGAACGTACTGGGGTGTAGGTACAAGGGGGCTATGACACGTACTGGGGTGGGGGTACGACTGGAACGTACTGGGGTGTAGGTTCACGGTGGTACGACACGTACTGGGGTGGGGGTACGACTGGAACGTACTGGGGTGTAGGTAGACGGGGGGTACGACACGTACTGGGGTGGGGGTGGGGCTCGAACGTACTGGGGTGTAGGTAGACGGGGGGTACGACACGTACTGGGGTGGGGGTGGGGCTCGAACGTACTGGGGTGTAGGTTCACGGTGGTACGACACGTACTGGGGTGGGGGGGTGTACATTGACGGTGGTACGACACGTACTGGGGTGGGGGGTGTACATTGACGGTGGTACGACACGTACTGGGGTGGGGGGGTGTACATTGACGGTGGTACGACACGTACTGGGGTGGGGGTACGACTGGAAGGTACTGGGGTGTAGGTACACGGGGGGTACGACACGTACTGGGGTGGGGGTACGACTGGAACGTACTAGGGTGTAGGTACACGGGGGGTACGACACGTACTGGGGTGGGGGTACGACTGGAACGTACTGGGGTGTAGGTAGACGGGGCTATGACACGTACTGGGGTGGGGGTACGACTGGAACGTACTGGGGTGTAGGTTCACGGTGGTACGACACGTACTGGGGTGGGGGTACGACTGGAACGTACTGGGGTGTAGGTAGACGGGGGGTACGACACGTACTGGGGTGGGGGTGGGGCTCGAACGTACTGGGGTGTAGGTTCACGGTGGTACGACACGTACAGGGGTGGGGGGCTGTACATTGACGGTGGTACGACACGTACTGGGGTGGGGGGTGTACATTGACGGTGGTACGACACGTACAGGGGTGGGGGGGTGTACATTGACGGTGGTACGACACGTACTGGGGTGGGGGTACGACTGGAACGTACTGGGGTGTAGGTACACGGGGGGTATGACACGTACTGGGGTGGGGGTACGACTGGAACGTACTGGGGTGTACCTAGACGGGTGGGGGTATACATACACGGGGGGTACGTGTCGGACGTACGGGGGCTGGGGGGAGTGTTGGGCGCGTATGCGGGCATATGTCTCCATGGTTGCTATAGGTGTTCGTTGCGGACGGTGTTTTTTTCCATACGGTTGTACGCTCGGACGCACGGGATGGATCGTGATTCCTCGGTCGGACTTGGCTTTTCACGTTTGTAAGGTAAATCGTCCGAGGACGTGTCGGACACATTTTCCGACCCGAGGACGTGTGGGGAATGATTCCCAGTGCGGTTCGTATGGACTTTTTACCATGCGAATCGTGATTGCCAGTTCGTACGGCACTTGTACGATTCGTACGGTAAAAAGACCCGATACGAGTCGCACGGGGAAATTTTTTACCGGATCGTGATCGCCACCTTAGTGAAGATTTTTGTAAATGTCTCCATATACATTGGTTTAGATGGAAGTAACATCCTTGGATAGCTGTATGGGGGTACAGTTTGAGAATGGAATTTATCATGGCTTGCTCAAAGTCTATGATAATTCTTTGAGGGTAAAAATCATTTGATTCTTGTTTTAGTTTTCCTAGCATTTCATTATATGTTGTGTTTTGTTTGTTAGGTAATAGTGCATAAATTAAAGGTATGGAAGTGTTGTGATATTGACAGTGTATTGTGTAAAGCTGGTAGAATGGTTTTGGCCATATTGTAAAGGTGCCATCCATCATCCATGTTTGGCATTGTTGCAGTTTAGTTATATTGTTTGCAGTAGCAAACATTATGATTCTTTTTTCTGTGCTTTTGTTATCAAAAAAAATAAAAGGTTCATTATTGTGGGTGATACTTAATTCTGGTGGAATGATGATCTCTTGAAAAGTTTTAGGGGATGGTATAGTTGTCGTGGTTGCTTTTTTGGTCCTAGCAATAGTTCTTTTTATAGAAGCAATTGATAGTAATTGGCCTCTTGCTTCTTTGGGCACTCTAGGTAATAGTTCTTTTAGGATTACACTTGTAGCAGTTTGTGAACCAGTGCTTAATTCTTTGATATTTTCAAGGGTTGATCTGACTTCTATTTCAGAGAGATTGGGTGGATGGTTATGCTCTCTTGTATATAGTACAGTTGTTTCTCTTGTTGTTGCTCGTCCGTAGCATTTGTTAGAATAATATTTAGTACACTTCCAGTTCACTTTTCGGTCCGTCTGCTTTTCTTGGGTGTATGTGTAACCCATGTAACACAATAGGAATTTTCCTTTCTGCGAAGTTATAAATTGGGCTTCTTCTGTCATCGTGATGTGTTAGAAATCTGGAAAAAATGTATATTAAAATATATGCAATAGTACTTTATATATTTAAATGAAAATAGCAAAAAAGCATTTTTTTTAATATATACTTACCAAGTGTTTTTGGTTGTATTTGAATGAAGATGTTGTTTGTAGACAAAATGCTGTTTAGTTGATGTAGTCTCTGAAAGTTAAAGAAAATATATTGTTGTGGTTGGTTTAGTTTTTTTAGTGGGGTGGTATTGCTGTTTGGTATAGACTATATTTTTTTTGTTGAAACGTATTTTATTGTTTTACAAATCAACAACTCAAAAAACATTCCCCCGCCTTCACCTGTCCCGGAAGTACCACACATTTATCATCAAGACCAATTATTCAGGAGAATGAACAACCTTCCCACCCAGTTCTCTAGCCCCCCCCCTCCCCCACCACATGTCAATGTACCCCCGTCCCCTACCCCTCTTAATATGTGCCCCTCCTCCCTAATAAATAAGATGCAGTAGCCTAACCTCTCCCTAAGCAAACAGAGCCTACCCTCATGCCCAGTGGTATAGACTATAGGTGTTAATTTATACAGGTTTTTAAAAATTTAATAAAGAGAACATGGATTTGTTTAGGGGTTTAGGATGTTTTGGGGTTTGAGTAGGATTTAATTAATATTTTATAAAGTATTTTGATAGTATACTTACTTTTTAGTGAGTCTTTTCTGGCAATCTTCAATATTTTCTTTAGCTGTTTGGAGTAATATCTGTACTGGAAACATAAAGAGATGGAATATATAAGTTAGTTATTTATTTGAGTAAAGATAAATTAGTGTTTTAGTTTAATTTGGCAGTTTAGTTAGAAAAGAATATTTACTTACGTTTTTAGAATAGTAGTGGATGTAGGTTTCTTCTGTTTAGTAGAGCTTCTTCTTCGTTCAATGCTTTGGTTTAAGGCACAGTAGAAGACTTGTTTTAATTGGTTTATATAGTGGTTTCAAATTGTTTCTTGAATGTTATTGGTTGTTTTCTGTATGTGGCCTTTCTATTGGATGGTTTGAATTTTTTTTAGTTAATTGGTTTCCTTTTATGGAAAATGCTAAGTAAGAGTATATTTAGTTTTAAAGGAGGAGAGTTTTAAATCATTATATATAAAAAGATTGTTTATAATGTGTAGTAATTTTATTTAAATGTGTTCGAAATGCCAATGCGATAATTATTTCAGTTTTTTTTATTATGTTGTTTAATATTGAGATCGCTATAAATGTTATGTTTATGTTTAAGTAGAATCTCATTTGAAAATGTATGTTTTGGGAAAATATTGTCTTTATGTTGTTGAAAGTATTGGTTTTATTAGTATTAGAATTGTCGATATATTTTGAAAAAACGATATTATTGATGTCTATATTTTGGTTATCGATATTTGTGACATGTGTCATATTTATTAACTCATGTCGATATTTAGTATTGCGATATTCATGTGTGCGATATTTGTGTGATCGATATAATTGTATTACGATATTGTAGTGTCGATATTAGTGTAGTTTTTTAAATAAGTATACAATGTCGATATTTTTGATGTCGATATATTTGATGCGATATTTGTGTAGTTCGATAATGTGTCTGTCGATAATATGTCAGAGATCCGGGGCTTGGGCACCAGAGGGGCCAGGTTGGTTGGGGTCATCCACGGAGTGGTGAGAGTCGTCGCTGCTGGTGGGATCATCTTCACGCTGAGCCTGGGACTGTGATTGTTCCCCCCCATTGTTGGGGGAAGGTCGATGACGTTGCCCTGTGTGTGAGAGAGAGACAATGTTAATGCTGTTTCATGCCACATTCATGTTTCATACATATTCAAGTAGTCACAGTTCCTCCAGGTGGTTGGATGTGCCTAGCATTCCTCTCAATATACACTTGGGGATGGGTATGTTGCAGGGGACAGATTGGTATGTGCTCCTGAGTGTTTGGCAGTAGATGTTTGGCTGGAATGCTTATTTGGCTATGGATTGGTCTTGTTGTGTCACATGTCCATTGTGAGAGTGGGTAAATACATTGCCTGCCCCGGGGGTGTGTGCTTGTGCGAGGGGGGGTGTGTGACCAGGCCTGCTGTTGTGTGTAGTGTGATTTGTCATTGGGTCTCCCAGGTGATGTGTCTGTCCCCTCATGGTGCATGCTGGCATGACAGTGTGTGTGAGTTCCTGTGCTGGGTATGTGAGCTAGTGGAGTTATTGTTTGAGTGTACAGTGGTCACAGGAGGGTCTTGTGCTGCCTACAGCAGGGCCAAGTGTCAGCTACCTTGTCATTACTTTGCCAGTCCCTGTGCATTGGGCATGGTGCATGGGTATGTACCTAGGCCATGTGGGCTGTGGGCATTGGTGTCTGGTTCTGAGTTGCACAATGTGCTGTGTGAGCCCCACCCTCCCAGCATCCCGGACATCCAGTCTTGGGTTTGTGGTTGGTGTGGCCTGGGACATGGCATTGCCTTTATTTGTGAATGGGGCATGGAGATGTTAGTGGCATGAGCGTGGTTTTTGGGTGTGGTTGTGTGCGGTGAGGGCTTGGGGGTAGTTGCGTGCCTTTGGTGTATTTGTGGTGTGGATGGCATTCCCCCCATGTTACGTGAGTTGTTTGTGCACTCACCAGGCTCTGCGACTCCTTCGACTCCGTGTACTCCCACCGGCGGAAGCGTGGCCATCACCTTCTCCTCCCAGGGATGGTAATGTACGGGTCTGCGGGGCAGCCCACCTCCAGTGATGTTACTCTGGGCGTATTCCTTGTTCATTTTCCTGTTGACTGCCCTGCGCAGATCGTACCACCTGGCTTGGCATTCATGCCTGGTCCTTCGGATGGGCGCAACATCATTCACCTTATCGACGATCCTCTGCCACAGGCTGGTTTTTTGGGCTATGCTGGTCTATCTGACCAATGTTCCAAACAGCTGTGGCTCGACTCTGATGACTTTGTTGACAAGGAGCTCCAGCTCCGCCGTTGTGAACTTTGGATTCTTGTCAGTGGGCATGGTGTGGGGTGTGGGTGTGGATGGTTGTGGATGTGTGGGTGTGAATGTGACGGTGTGTGTGTGAAGGTGAAGAGGGGGTGTTTGTGTAGGAGGTTGTGTGAAGGTGTGTAAGTTAAGGTGTGGTTAAGGTGTGAGTAAGGTGCAGTTGTTTGTCTGTGGTGTCTGTGAGCAGTGGGTCTGTTGCAATGGCTCATGGGTTGTGTGTGTGGGCCCTTTTTATTGGTCCATTTGTGGGTGTTGCTGTGTTTGAATTTGTGGTGGGTGTGTCATAAGAGGTGGTTGTGATTTGGTCCTCTGTTTGCCTGTTTGGATGTGCCAGGTCAGTCATAGAGATGTATTTCATCATGTTGACGTATTTTGTGGTGTTGTGCGAGTCGAATTGACCCTCCTTGTGCTGTTTTACAGTGTCCTGGTTCTGTACGAGTCTTTTTCACGTAGGTACGGTCCATACATACGCGATGCTGGGTGAGGGTGCTGGGGTACGGTGTTGGGGTACGGTGTGTACAGGTGCGGGGCTGTGCTACGGTGTTGGGGTGCGGCGCATACAGGTGCGGGCTGTGCTACGGTGTTGGGGTGCGGCGTGTACAGGTACGGGCTATGCTATGGTGTTGGGGTACGGTGCGTACAGGTGCAGGGCTGTGCTACGGTGTTGGGGTGCGGCGCGTACAGGTGCGGGCTGTGCTACGGTGTTGGGGTGCGCCGCGTACAGGTGCGGGCTGTGCTACAGTGTTGGGGTACGGTGCGTACAGGTACGGGCTGGGCTACGGTGTTGGGGTACGGTGCGTACAGGTATGGGGCTGGGCTACGATGTTGGGGTACGGTGTGTATAGGTACGGGGCTGGGCTACGATGTTGGGGTACAGTGTGTACAGGTACGGGGCTGGGGTACGGTGTTGGGGTAAGGTGCGTACAGGTACGGGGCTGGGAGACGGGCCTGGGGTGCGGCGCATACAGGTGGGGGGCTGGGGTATGGTCCTGGGGTATGGGGCGTACAGGTGCGGGGCTGGTAGACGGGCCTGGGGTGCGGAGCGTACAGGTGCGGGCTGTGCTACGCCGTTGGGGTACGGTGCATACAGGTGCCGGGCTGTGCTATGGTGTTGGGGTACGGTGCGTACAGGTACAGGGCTGGGCTACGGTGTTGGGGTACGGTGCGTACAGGTACGGGGCTGGGCTACGGTGTTGGGGTACGGTGCGTACGGGTACGGTGCTGGGAGACGGGCCTGGGGTGCGGCGCGTACAGGTAGGGGGCTGGGGTATGGTCCTGGGGTACGGGGCGTACAGGTGCGGGCTGGGAGACGGGCCTGGGGTGTGGCCCGTACAGGTGCGGGGCTGTGCTACGGTGTTGGGGTACGGTGCGGAGGGGGGGACGGTGCTGACATACAGGGGTTCGGTGCTGACATGTGCGGGGTGAGGGGGGCTGTACGACTCGTATTTGGGCACAAGTTTACCCGTGTACATGTAGGCTACAGCGTTTGCTTCGGACTGGGCCTTTTACATGCGGTTGTGTATTCGGACGTGCGGTACGGATCGTACTTGTGCGCTCGGACTTATGTTTTACGATTTGCACGTAAAAATGTCCGGCTCCCTGTCGGACACTTTTCCCGACGCTATTCGGACGTGAAAATTTACGGCTCCCTCTCGGACCATTTTCCCGACGCAATTCGTATGTATTTTTCACGTACGAATCGTACTTCGCAATTTGTACGGTACTTGTACGATTCGTACGTAAAAGAATACGGATACGAGTCGGACGGTAAATTTTTTTCACGGATCGGAATCGGCACCTAAATGTAAAAATCAATTAAACATATATATCTCAAAAATATATTACTTTAGGATATGTATAAATAATTACGTAAGAACTTATAAATTGTTAAAAAAACATATTAAAAATTATATATACATATATATATACACATACACCAATCATATAAATTGAAATAAAAAAATATATATTACTAATTAAACTATGACAATATTTTTTATCTTTTTAAAATACAGATTACACTACATTAACTTTGTCACAGCTGCTATTCCTCATTATTGATCACAACGCTGCTTACCTACTCTGTACGTTGCGGTTGCACTTACAGGGGCCGGAAGGGGTGGAATCACGGGCAGGACACCGCCATTTGGCGGTAAGCGCTCCAGTCATTTGCAGCCTCATTGCATAAATTTTCACGCTGTTGCGACCGCGCAGCGCTACCACCTGAAACGAAGCTGTGTCGAATGCTCGTCAGGTTGATGCTGAAAATTGCAGGCGCTTTCTTTTTAACCAATTTTATCTTTTAGTAACTTTATTTTATTGTAATTTGCACCCGTTTGTCATTGCTGCTACTCCTCATTATTGATGACAACGCTAATTACCTACACTGTACGTTGCACTTACACGGGGCCGGAAGGGGTGGAATCACGGGCAGGACACCGCCATTTGGCGGTTAGCGCTCCAGTCTTTCGCAGCCTCATTGCATAAATTTTCACGATGCTGCGACCGCGCAGCAGACGCGCGCAGCAGACGCGCCGCTGGTGCGCCAAAGGCAAGCCCGTCTGCGCCCGTCCTCGCTAGGTCCAGTCTCAGGGCCTGTCCCTCTGGCCCTTCCATACCAATCATCAGATGTTATACCAAAAAGGAGCTACTGGGTTGGGACCTGGAAGGAGGCAAGGCCGGCAGTCCTAGGGTAAACCCTGAATCTATCAAGGAAACGCGGGTTGAGCGCTGCCACAGATGTCACTATGTTCTGCCTTGTTTGGCGGATAACTCTACTAGTATAGGGTGCAATTCTTCCGGGGGCAGGACAAGTCTAACTGCTCAGGAGCCTCTGAAATGTCTCCTCCTTAATGCGAGGTCCTTAATTAAACATAGTGTAGAATGTGCTTTGCTCATTGAAGATTATAATATCAAATTAGCCTTCATAACGGAATCTAGGACCAATGAAACATCTGGACTTGATCTTGTCAAAGCCACTCCCCCTGGCTTTTTATGTTTTTCACTTGACAGACCCATCAAGAGAGGCAGTGGGCTGGCAGTTATATATCACGAATCTTTGAAGCCTTCTTTTGTTAAGGCTTCTAATATGGCATGTGAGGCAGTATCCATTAATATTCAAACATCTGACCATGATACATTTAACACTATTCTTCTCTATTGACCTCCGGGTTCCAGGGGTGTGTTTCTAGACTCCATCGGTACACTTTTAGAGGAAGGGCTGTGCAATAGGTTTTTTACGGTGATGGGAGATTTTAACTTTCACCTTGAAGATTTCACTGACACGGATAACATCAAACTGCGGCAAATTTTTAGTGGAGGTGATCTTAAGCAATTAGTGACAGATCCCACTCACTCTGCAGGACACATATTGGATGGGATTTTCTCAAACAATCCCAACCTTGTTTATACTAAAACAGTACCACTCACATGGACTGATCACACTGTGATTGTTTTTTAAGCAAGTTAATCGTCATCTATACAAATCCTTTACTAAGGCCATCACAACCATAAGGGCCTGGAAAAATATTAACAGCTCTGAATTGGCAAATCTTTTGAAAGCCTCACTACCCGTCCTATCCTCTAATGTTGAGGAAGCTACAAACTCTTATATGGAATGGGTAGACACTGTCTGCTGGAAATTAGCGCCGGGCAAACAACGCATGCTCAAGCGGGCATCGCCTTCTGTCCCGTGGTATACAGAAAATCTAAAAAAACATAAACTCGAATCTTAAAAGTTAGTGCGCGAGTGGAGGAGAGGGTACAAAATCTCCGATAAATAAATTTATAAAGCATGTCTTTCCAAATATAAAAAACTGCTTTCTGAAATCAAAAAGATATATTTTGGCGAACAAATAAGGAAGGCTGGACCTTCATCTAAGGTCTTGTTTAATACAATCTCCATGCTTTCTACTCCTGCAAGCCCTAAAATCGAAAGCAGTCTAGAATTATGTGAGTCCCTGGCGGCTTTCTTCTTACAAAAGGTTTAAAAAAAAAAATCCTCCTTCATTTTTACGCCCACAGATGCCACTGAGGCAGTTATAACAGGGCCTCTTGATAACAATAGGCATACTCCTATGCTAGATCATTTCATACCGCTGGATCTATCAGGAGTAACTAAACTTTTACTTGATATTCAGTAAGGCTCCCCTCTGGATCCCTGTCCAGTCGTCATACTGATCTGGTTCCTGAAATCATTGGGAAAGTCCTCACTCCACTGTTTGCATCTATCTTTAACACTGGCCATTTCCTGAATCCTTGGAAAATAGCATCCATTCTTCCACTCCTAAAGAAACCCAACCTGGATCTCCTCGATCCTAGTAATTATAGGCCCATCTCACGTCTCCCCTTTCCAGGAAAGATGATTGAGAAGGCTATGAATGGTCAACTCAGCTCATTCCTCCAGACCAACTCTTTGCTAGACATTACACAGTTCGGTTTTCGTGCTGAACACAGCACTGAGCTGGCACTGATCAAATCTACTAAGGAGATCAGAGAGGCCCTGGACCAGGGTGGCGCCGCTATACTCATTATGCTGGACCTCTCTGATGCATTTGATAGGTCCATCATGCAGTCTTGATGGACTGTTTATCGGCGGTCGGGGTTGAAGGCAAGGCATGGGAGCTTCTCAAGTCTTTTCTGACAAACAGAACTCAGGCGGTAGATCTTGGTAGAGATAGATCTAGGCCATTTTCTCTTCCCTGTGGTGTTCTGCAGGGGTCCTTGCTCAGCCCTACATTGTTTAATGTGTATGTGGCACCACTGGCACTCCTGATCAGATCATTCGGATTCCAGTTATTGTCATACGCGGATGACACGCAAATTGTGTTGTCTATACAGAAGGGGTCCGAGGCTGAGACCGGATCTAGATGCCATAATTGCATGCAGGTGATTGCAACCTGGATGGCATCCAATTGTCTTAAGTTGAACTCAGGCAATACAGAGGTGATCGTTTTTGGGAACATCGCTAATCTCTTGACACCGGATTGGTGGCCAACTGCGCTGGGTCTACCCCCAGTCCCTGTGGCATGGGCTAAGAACTTGGGAGTGATTCTTGACCTGAAGCTTTCTTTCAGCGACCAAATTAGCAGGGTTGTCTCTTCTTGCTTTTTTATTCTCAGAACCCTCAGGAAAATCAAATTCTTCCTTCCGGAAGACAGCCTGAAGACAGTAGTCATTGGGCTCATTCTGTCGCAACTCGACTACTGCAATATCCTTTATACTTACATCCAAAAGAGACACCAGGTCAGACTCCAGATCGTGCAGAATGCGGCAGCCAGGCTGATCACTGGGACACCTAGGTTTGCCTTAGTAAGGATGGGTCTTAGGACACTCCATTGGCTACCTGTTAAACAACGTATACAGTTTAAGACCTTGTGCATAGTTTTTAAGGCACTCAGTGGAGTTGGTCCTAATTTTCTGACACATGCCTTGCAGTGGTATGTTCCTGGAAGAATCTTACGCTCGGCGCGCAAGCTAAACAAGTGATCCTTCCCCGCTATAACAAAGCCAACTGGGGTGGCAGGAGCTTTTGCCATTTGTGATGCTAAGGCATGGAACAGCCTGCCTTTTCATCTTAAAAACATAACTGAGCTCCTCCCCTTTAGGAAAGAATTAAAAACTTGGCTATTCACATAATTCTGATCCCAGTAAATAACCATAGGTTCATTTTAGGAGGGTAGCGCACAGCACCAGGACACTTCAGGGTAACAGAGAGCTATAGAAGTCCTATTAACATTAACATAAAATAAATATTTTTAAACTTCCCGCCCTATTCCCGTATAAACCCACAACCTGCTCATAAAAAACATATTTAATATAATTATCACTAAATTAGTTAATACAAATTAATGCCCACATTTGTAATTTAATAAACCAACAACCCGCTCCTATTTTTTTAACCATCTATATAATTATCTAGCAATTAATTAATATTAATTAATAACCAATTAATAATTATTTAATAATTAATTAATTATAAATACTAATTAAGAAACATACATATTTACTTAATTATTATTACATTAATTCCCATCCTATTACCCTATACACCCGCAACCCGCTCCTAAAACAAATTACACAATTTATATAATTATCTATTAAATAATGAATATAAATTAATAACCAATTAAAAATTAATTAATAATAAATTATTTATAAATACTAATAAATAAACATGAATTCCCACCCTATTCCCCTATAAACCCACAACCAGCTACAGAACTAAATTACACAAAAATTCATTTACATAAAAATATTTACTGCTAAAATTTTAACACATACATTAAAAAAACTACACATACCACAAAATTACCACACATACTTTTAACACACATACTAAAATACAGAACACTAATATCAACATCAATATTATTAACAATGATATTTTTACAAATGATGTTACTGTCTTCGATATTTAAAAAAATGATATTTCTTACCTTACTGTTGATATTCTATACCACAATACTCTTGCTGTCGAAATTCTTGATCTACGATATTTAAAACTCGATAATATGGTAGGTCAAAATAAAAAACTCGATAGTCTGTCTGTTCACCCTTCTCTCTACTCATCGCAGTGTTTCACGTGGGTAACAATGTGAGTCTCTATGTGAAGTTTACACCCGAGGGACCGGATGTAAGCCACTCTCCTCTAGGGCGCTATCTTCGAGGACCCCCGGTGTGCAAGACCACACCAATGATGTCGCTGCTGGTCCCTCAAGGACCTGCACTTCCTCTTCACCCCAGTCCAACCAACCACTCGCCTAGATCCTATGTCACTGGCAGTGGGGTTCCGCTGTCCGCAAGGCCCGCTAGAACGCCAGTGGCCCAGGGAGCACTCACAGCATAGGGGCAGCGTGGCCAGGAGACCCACAAAAGTCCTATTGTGCACAAGTGCGGACGCACTTACTTGGTCACTTGGTGCCGCAGCCCGTTTTACTGTCCTAGGGCTGCAACCTCCGCTGTCTCAATTACCAAGGACCTCCAGCTGGATCTCCAAAGACCCAGTCAAGGCCTGCAGGGGGAGGCCGACTCCAACAGTCACCTCACCGGACCCATCAGCCAGTAAGCCCCAATCACCATCCAAAGTTCTGGGTTCCCCAGCAACAAGCACAAGAACAAGAGTGGGTTAGAGGACTGACATGTGGTTGCTTTAGTGACCTCAGCTGCTCGCTTACACTGTCCAATTTAACTTATTGCCCCAGTAACTGACTTTGCTGGTGTTACTGCATGGGACACCACTGGTGTACCCCCCGCTCCGAGTGGAAGGCCACGGGGGGATCTTCATCAGGCAGTTGAACACAGGTCAAGATCTGCTGCAATTTGTAACGCCCAGCCAAGACCTGCACAGGTGCACACCTCCTGCAGGCAAATCCGGTCTTCTGAATGGTGCCACATCCCAGCTCCAGCTTGTAATCCTAAATCCCCATGGCTCATCAGCAATGGAGGGGGCAAAAGGGCCCCTGCAATTCGTGTAATGCAGGCCATGTCTGCTTCAAATTACAGGTCCACGTCCGCTGCCATCACTGGTGCTGGTCACTTTCTTAGTGCTATTTTTGTGTTATTTGTTTATGGAAGAGGGTTTGGAGTTCCACTGTGTCCCAGAACACTTCTTGTGGGACTAATTGTTATGCAAAAAAAAACCACTCAAAAAAACAGTTTTTATAATTTGCACAAAAGTGTTCAACTAGTATTACTCATGGTATTATCCTGGAGTTAGAACTCCACATCTTGAAATCAGCATGGTGTCATCAGTTATCAGGCCCTAGCCTAAAGGAATCACAGCCTCATCCAGAATTCATCATGTTATCAGCCTGAAGTAATAAAACATGATCTTGAAGTCATAAAGGAATAATCCTGGTGTAATACCATCCCATTCTGAAGTCATCCGGAGATAATCCTATTATAATTCTGGAGTAATACAAGCATTCCCTGAAGTCATCAAAGAATCATCCTGGAGTAGTAAAAGATCATCACATTTCTCACTGAAATAATCAGCAGACTGTACTAGATTCGTAAGTGATCATCACCTTGAAGTTATGACAACACCATCCGACAGGAGTTTAGAGTCATCTAATTTAAATATTTCTTTCTATACACATACTTTAGGATAGTCTGTGATGACTTCACCAGATAACCACAAGAATAGTCCAGCTGAAGTCTTCGGATGACTTCAGAATGACTCCAGGAAGATCTTCCTTTTTGACCTGAGGATTTACAGTTTGGATCTGCATGAACTTTGTGAGTGAGCATGCGCTCAAGAAGGAGAGCAAGGCATCGTGGGCTGCACTGCGGCCTGTGAAGAGGAAACAGGCAGCATTGCGGGTCACGGTTCGGCCTACGGCGTAACAGTAATGAGGGTACCCCGAGTCTCCCATATCTTACAGCTATTCCTTGGCCGTGGGCTGAATGGAGGCCCCCCTTGAATGATTAGGGTCCCCTTGAGGCCTTGGGCCAACCTGCACCACAGGGGCTGCGGGACCTGTGCTACGCCCCTAGGTACCAGCCTGAATACCTTCTTAAGGTTTTGGATCACAATGTTTAGTCCAACTCCCAATGCAGCAGGAAAAGGCAATGTCATGCGTAAGGGCCCTGGTGTTTAAAGGTCCCTGGTGCGCACTTGAGTGTAGCACTCAATTAATATCTAATCACACTCCTATGACTTGAAGAATGGCTATAAAGTATCAAAAGTACATAACCATAATCCCAGCCCTATTCAAATGGAAGATACAACACTAAAAGTGTACATGACACTCACCCAGGATAAAAGATAAATAACTGGAGGAGAGCCTCCAGGAATCATTGCCAAAGTATGGCTGTGAGAAACCGAGGGACTCAGTGTGAACTTTGCCACTCTTGAGATTACATTTATTCCAGGGACGTGGTTTAATCGACCTCAGCCACCAACATACATCAGCAACTAATCAATGTCGAAAGTTTAGATTCAACTGGGACTTGTACCTCGAGCTTCACCAAAAGCACAGAAGAAATACCAACCATCTCCCCTCGATCAAACCATTTTTTTTCATTTAAACAAAACATGCAATCAACAGTTAATTGAAAAATAGGTAAAAAAACAACAAGAGTATTTGGTACCAGAAAGTTGATGGAGACCGCAACAAAACCTGATCACCAGGAAAACAGGTAATGATAAACTGATGAAAATTGTTGCACCGAGTAATCCTGCGCATACGTAGGTTTCTTTCTCACACGTTGCATCGTTGAATATATCACCTTTCCGAAACTTTCAACAATATCTTGCTTGTTTTACCACACAATAGTCCTTACCATACATCAGTCCTTGTTTTTTCCCCTGAATTCTACACCAGCCCTCTTTGCTTATCCAACCTTTTGAGCAATACTATTCTACTACATCCAAATGTGGCCATCAGTAGTTTTAATCCATTATTGAACAACCTGGGGCCTAATTTGGATCTCAGAGGATGGATTACTCCGTCACAATGGTGACGGATAACTCGTTCGCCGAAACAGTGACGGCTCCTCGAGGGAGTGCTGCGGGGCGGGGTGGGCGGTGGGGGGTAGTAAACTACGGCATACGGTCGAATAGAGTTAAGTAACTAAATAAATAAATAAAATGAATTACATTGCACGCGCTGCATCGCCATTTGTCGAAGCAGCGCGCGCAATGTAATTTGTTGTATTTATTTATTTAGGGGCATATTAACAAGCCAGGCGATAAAATTATCGCCGCTTTAGCGGCAGAAAACTGCAGCTAAAACGGCGATAATGGGCTTGATAATATGCTCTATGGAATTCCAATTGAAACCCATGTTAGATGTGAAGGACATCTAACAAGGGCTTCAATTGGAATTCCTTAGAGCATATTATCAAGCCCATTATCGCCGTTTTAGCGGCAGTTTTCTGCCGCTAAAGCGGCGATAATTTTATCGCCTGGCTTGTTAATATGCCCCTAAGTTACTTCACTCTGTTCGGCCGTAAGCCGTAGTTTACTACCCCCCACCCTGCCCCTCCCCCGCCCCCGCCCCGCAGCACTCCCTCGAGGAGCCGCCACTGATCCTCCCATGAAACATCAACACACCCTTTCCTCCAGCTATCCATTGAGGGACTTATTTGTTGTGTGGTCTTATACCTCCAAGAGTTTGAACAGTGACTTCTTAGTTAGGAAACATCCTATTAGCAACTAACCTCTCTTGTAGCGATTTCTTCCAGCCGTCTATTGCCTTTAGATAGCAAAAGTATGATTAAAGTGCTCTACCATACTTTCTTTGTGAAGACTGCCATAGCATTATAGGAAACCTTAACACAATTTTGAATACAACTGCACTCCATTATCATTAAGTAAAGGGCTAGGGAAAGCCTCTCCTCATGAAATTTGATTTTAAACCTAGAGTTAATATCCATGACACACGCAACTTCCGGCCACCAAGAAAACATATCTAGGACTCCAATCAAACAAGGAGTAGAACTTTACCCCTTCATTGGGTCAATGATGTCTAAAGAAAGTTCTTCTCAAGGACCATAAGGTATATCTGCATACCATGGGTTGTACACACATTTTCCAGTGTTGGACCTAGCCCTTCCTTCAGGGTCACCCCAAGCATGTTGCCTTCACTCTCTTCATTTGCTGAACTCGTTTTTGTTAGCTTTTAGGACTCTGTGCATTTTACCATGGCTAACCAGTGATAGATTGTGTATGCTCTCTCCTTCAAACATGGTAAAATTGGCTTACACCCAATTTGTACATATAATTTACTTTTACTTCCCTAGTAAATGTACCCAGGGCCTGTAAGTTTAATGCCACTAGTGGACCTGCAGCATTCATTCTGCCACATACTAAAGTAGCCTTTTAAAACTTGTCTCAGCCCTGCCACTGCAGCCTGTAGTGCAGTTTAATCTGCTATTTAGACCTGGCAAAATACATCTTTTGCCAGGCCTAAACCTTCCTTTGTAATACTTATAAATTTCCCCTAAGATAGGCCCTAAAAGCCCCTGGGGCAATGTTTTTTTTATTTTAATACTAGGACATGTGTATTTAATTGTATGTGTTCTGGCAGTTGAAAACTCCTAAAGTCAGTTTTCACAGTTGTAAGTCCTATCTCTCCCATTGACAAACACTGGGTTACCTTATTACATTAATTAATTGATAACTTTGACCAGAGGCAGATAGAAATATACTGTTTACCCTCTAAATGAATTGTAATTTATAATCTTCTTAAATAGTAAAGTAGGATTTTTTTTTTCGTTACAATTCTAAAAATGCCACATGTAGAAAGTTGGTGTTTACTTTCCTTGTCCTAACCATTTGGGCCTTTTGGTAGTTTCCTGGGTGACATGACTGAGAATGACTCTACTGTTGGGTTTTGTGTATTCCTCCCAGACAGTGACACAAAAGGGATTAGGCATGGACAAGTTGGACGATCCTGCCACAATGGTTGGAAATAGATTTGTTCCCTGCCTCACTAGCGTTTCAAAGGGGCTTGCCTCTGGGGCACAAAGGAACCTGAGACAAGTCTTTTGCCACCCAGACTTCTTTGAGCTTTGACAGGGGAAGAGCAGAACTTTCCAGAACCTAATGTGTGTATAGAATATGCTGTCCGCCCACCACACAATGGCTGACACCAGGTATAAATATTGGAGCTCCGGAGCTACTCTTCTGAGCTATCCTAAACCTGTGGAAGGTTCAGAAGAAGGACAGCCCTGCTGCTTGATTGACTGCCTTGCTGTCTGAGAAGGAAGACTGGACCTGCTTGCTTTCACTCCAGGCTAACCAGACTGACTCCATGGGTCAGCAGGCTAACCTCTAGTGTAAGCTAAAGGGGCACAACTAGTTTCAGTGGCCTCCCTGTAACAGCCTAGCAAATCTTCTGCACTGGACCTGCCTGGACATGCAACTAGATCTTCCTGAACCCTGCTGCTGGAACCTGACTAGAGAGAGTCCTGAACTCCAAGAGATGTCCACAGATCCTGGTCCCTTGCCTGGCATCAGGGTGTACTCATTCCTGCCTAACTGGGGTTTCCATCAGAACTGACACAGTGCAATGCAACTCAACGCAGGACCTCACATTGCAGAGTTGATGGGTAACCCTATCAGAAACGGCACAGCGTGATGCAACTTGACATAGGATCTTGCTTCGCAGCCCTTACAGCTTCATTGGAGCCCAGATAGTGTCACACAAAGCTTCAAATCGAAGACATAAGGTACATCTCTCAATGGGACTAACCTGGTGCCTGTATATAGCCCACAGTACATCGTGGTGGCCTGAACTAGTGACTTTGTCCTGGTTCAGTGCAGCCAGATAACCAAGGTTACAGCTTTGTGCTTTAAGTGCTATTTTTCACTAACAACTTCAAAATGAAATCTCTCCGGTTATTGTGGTTGGACTTTTATTGTTCTGGTATCATTTTATTTAAAAATATGTACCCTATATTAAGAAACTTCTTTGAGATTTTGATTATGTTGTGTTTTCACTTCATTACTTTTTGTGTGCTGCGTAAATACAATACACATTGCCTCTAAGTTAAGCCTGTTTGCTTTTTTTGCCAATCTACTAAAGGTTTAAGCACAGACTCATTTAGAGACTTTTATGGTTTACCCTGACAAGGAGTGTGGTTGTTGCCTGAGGTTTTATCACTGGCACTGCATTCCTCACACTTTCTGATGACCCTCTTTACCTGCAAAGCAAAATCAGGCCACCAAAACTCGGCAGGAATGCGTCCTTTGGTTTTCATTACTTCAAAATGTCCCTTATGCCCTAACTCCAAAATTTTCCTTCTCAGTTTTGTAGGGACAACCAGCTAGTCCACGCTGATAACATGTACTTCCTCTTCCAATATTTTTTGGTCAGGCCAGCTTGCTTTCATATAATTTTTAAACTTTTCCAAAACGAAATCTTGCATCGCCTCTCTTATCCACTCTGATTCCTGAATAGCACCATTCGTGATTATACAAATATTTTCATCACTCAACACATCCTCATCCACACCACTTTCAGTTAAATCTACATCACAGAGTACTAGCCTTAATTAACAATCAGTCACAAAATTAGATTTTACAGGAACATATTTCATGAAGAAGGTATGTTCCTGCAGTTCAACCACTCACTGCCTGATCGGTGCTGAAAAGGCATCAAGCCCTTTTTAGTAAATATCTCCAACTGTCAGACCTAGGGTGGTGCACAGTCTAGGGCCCGCCCACGAATCTCTATGGTGTGCACTTGTGTTCCATCACCTTTGTTTGCCAAGCGTCTGTGTGGTAAAGCACATGAGTCGGCCATTCCTGCCCATTGGTGGTCTTTGTGTCATTAGCTGCACCGAACTATATATGTATTTCCTAATGTTTGTTATTCTGTTTTTTGCCTAGTGTTTGTTGGTTTATCCTTGTTCATTGGGGGTGATTTCTTTATTTGTAGGTCCTCATAGGCGTTCGGGACTACATGTCTCATGATGCCTAGTGGCAGTCATCGTGGGTGTGGCAGGCTTCATAAAGCCAGCCACGCCCTGAGCTCACCGCTCATTATTCTCTGGAGTACTTTGGATGTGGAGCTCTCTTCTCCGTCTTCGGCAAGACATCTTCTTGGTTTGAGGGCGTGTCTGACAGTCCCGCTGATTTCCTGTGGCGGTGAATGGTGCGGTTCATTTGCCTTTTAGCGGCCAGCTCTGGGTTGCAATAGTTGTCATGACCTATTCCTGCGTTCCAAGTTCTGCTCATGTAGCTGTTCAGAGTAGGTCTTCAGAGTAGGTCGTACTCTGTCCAGTAAGTGGAGAAAAGAGGATAATCTGAGGGTTGTGATATTAAAACACCAGAACATTTATGATTAATGCATGTTTGTGTTTTATTCCAGTGTGCTTATAATTCGATAAGAGATTTTAATACTTGATGTGCACTATTGTTTTGGGTATTCATTATGATTTGGACAATAATTAATACATTAAGGAAGAAGAGAAAGCAAAAACCAGAGTCTGATTCAATGCCTATATCAGAATGTCTACCTATGTGATTTAGGGTTACAGTTTACGTTATTCCTCATTAAGAAAGAGTCACACATAAAGTGATTGTTTGGCTACAGCACTTTTCTTCTCAATGGTGAGGTTTTCATAAACCTTATTGTTTTGGCCACATAACTATTCAGCACCAAAAGCTCATTGGTGATAATATAAATATATATAGTGTTTATTGTTTTAGGTACAGTTTTATATGTTTATTTGTGAGTAACATTTGCTTTACAGGTCTCCTTCCCCGCTGTTCCCTTCCCAATTTCCTTCCTGTCGCTTGATAACTCCAAAACACTGTAGTGTCATACTATATTAGAGTTGGAGGTGTCAAGAGGTGGGTCTCTTGTGGCTTAACATGCAGATTCCCAGGAAGGACACCCCTTCTGAATAGTAAGCCAACAAAAATTATTCCTCCCGGTCTGCACGGGAAGTTACAATGGCCACCTTATATGACCTCATGAAGGTCATTCAGCAAATGAGAGGGATTTAGCAGAGACTAAGCAGGCTACTGCAACTCTCTCAGATAAAGTGGATAGGTCACAACTACACGGGATGGGGGCAACCCTCCCTCCAACTACCATCCCACCTTCCCGGTCTGATTCACAGCCTCCCACTAATATAGCTGTAAACATTCCTACGCAAATCCCATTGGCAGCTCCTGAATGCTTTTCAGGAGATCATACCAAAGTAAAACATTTTCTTACACACATAAAATTAAATTTCGCTTGCCAGGCTAGTGCATTTTTAGACACAGTCTAGAATAGCATTTTTAATTTCCTATCTCACCTGGGCAGTTCCTGGGCAGTTGCCCTTGTTCAACCGGATAGTTCACTGTTATATAGTTGGCTGAGGTTTGTAGAGGAATTTGAGAAGGTATTTGACCATCGTGCTGTCACACTATCAACTGATAGAGAGTTGTTAGAACTCAAACAAGGAAACCAAGGATTTGATTACATGTTTATCTCATTTTAATCATTTAATTAAATAGACCCTTAACCTACTTCTTGTCCTGAGTTGATCAATCTTACTTTACGTTTGGATCATCATTAGCAGAGAGAAAAGGAGATCGGAAAAAAGGTTGACCAAGAGTACAACAGCTAACCACAGAGACACCATCGAAACCAACGGAGATTGGAACTATGCAACAACCTTTAACAAAAGATGAGAAAGAAACCAGGCAACGGAATGGACAATGGTTGTATTGTGGTCGTAAGGTCCACTTTGTAAAAGAATGTCCAATAAATCCAAAAAGTAAAATGCTGATTCCAAAGAAAATTGTGGCAGCAGTGGATACCATGATGCAAAACTAACTTGCCCAAGATGTTTGGAAAGGGATCTCATGGGTGTGCCTGCTTTCCCTTCAGTCAACTCATGCGTGACAAATTATAGGGCTAATTTCTGGTTGTCAGTGAAAATAGTTTTAGATGTTGTAGAACCTCAGGTGCTATTGGACTCAGCGCCTAAGGGGAATTTCATGGATTTTGAAACAGCAAAACATTTACAAAGTCCATTTGTTAAGAAAGACATACCTGAAATAGTAAAAGCAGTGGACGGAATGTTTTTATCAGGGGGTCCGATGACTATTCAAACCATTTTGGTTCAAATGACTTGCAGGGATGCCACAGACCAAATACATTCAGAAAATCTTCCAATTGACGTCATTCAAGCTCCACAATATGGGTTTTCCTTGGAATGCCATAGCTTTGTTAACATAATCCGTTCATCAATTGGCAAAAACAAGAACCCCGCTTTCAATCAGTTCATTGTTTAAAACATTGTTTTTCACAAGCAGAAGCTACGAATATGAACGAATCACAAGGATATAGCCACGGCTACTGAGAAAGATATCACGTAGCATTCCCTGTACTCCAGTACTCCAACTTTGCTGATGTCTTTAGTGAAACAAAAACGGCCATGTTACCACCACATAGAGATGCCAGTTTGCCAGATAGACTTGGTACTTGGATTTTGTGTACCTAATTGTCGTATTTATGCTTCGTCAGAAACTGAGAACCAACACCTGGGACAGCACCTTGATCAGTTTTTGGAGAATGGTTTCACACGTCCCTCACGCTCTCCAGCAGCATCTCCACCTTTCTTCATCCCAAAAGCAAATGGGGAGCTAAGAATGTGCATTGACTAGTAGGGCATTAAACAAAATCACAATAAAGAGCAAGTATCGCCTACCTCATATTCTGGTGTTATTGGACCAAGTCAAAAGTGCAGTGATTTACACTAAATTAGACCTCAGAGGTGCATATCACGTGGTTCAAATAAGAGATGGAGATGAGTGGAAGACAGCTTTTAAAACACGGTATGGTCCTTTTGACTATCTTGTAATGCCCTTCGGTGTTAGCAATGCTCCTGCTTCATTTCAATTCTTTTTAAAATATGTATTACAGGTATATCTGGACATTTTTGTCATCGTATATATAGATGGCATTTTGATATATTCTGAAAGTGTAACCATCCATGAAGTTCATGTAAAGAAGGTGTTGACTACCTTACGGGAACATCAATTGTAATGCAAGTTAAGCAAATGTGATTTCCATATTACACAAGTTGAATTTCTGGGTGTCAGAGTGGCCCATCCCTAAATCAGTAGGAGACGTACAATGTTTTCTTGGCTTCACCAGTTTTTATCAGTGGTTCATCGATCATTTCTCTCTAGTGGCATAACCCATTACAAGGTTGTTACGCAAAAAAAGCTTATGTTTGAGTTGTCACCTGAAGCAGATAAAGCTTTTCAACAATTATTAAATGCCTTCACTGCTGCACCCATCTTAGCCCATCCAGATCTCAGTGAACCTTTTATTGTGGGGGCCGAGCCTTCTGAGGTTGCAATCGGAGCCGCTTTGTCACAAAGAAATCATGATACCGGCCAACTCCACGCAGTGCCCTATAGTTCAAGAAAATTGAACAGTGCAGAGCATAACTACATTATTGCGGAAAAAGAGTTGTTGGCCATTCGTGATTCTTTCAAGGAGTGGCAACATTATCTTTTGGGGGCCAAGTTTATGGTTACTGTATATACTGACCATAGAAATCTATAGTTTATGAGTTCTGCCCGTGTCTTGACACTTCGTCAACTGCGCTGGATGATGTTCTTTGCAGAATATGTTTGTCTCGTTACGTACAGACCTGGACTCGAGAATAAAAAAGCTGATGCTCTTTCCAGAAAAGATTCCTCATTGCACAGTATCACGAGGGAACCACAATTCATCATGGATCCTATTAGAATTATATGTGTTTTATCTGCAGAACAATTTTTGGATAAAATCAGTGAACAATTTCCTATTATGTCTTGGGCAGAATAGATTAAGAAAGATAAAAAACAAACTGTAGTGTAAGGATTACCATTGTATGGGAGAAAAGTATATCTTTCTACAATGGAATTGCCAAAAGCTGCTTTCCATTGGTTGCATTCGGTTCCAACGGTTGGACATCCAGGACCTAACAAAATGTTTGACAGTATGCAAAGCAGTTTTGGTGGCCTAAAATGAAAAAGGACATTACTCAAATGGTTCGAGACTGTGAAACTTGTGCAAGAAGTAAGGTAGACCATAGTAAACCCAAAGGCATGTTGTAACCAATGTTCCCTCTAAATTTCTTTCTGTGTGTGTGGCAACAAAGGTGTTTTGTGCACTGCAGCTAAGGCTGCGTGCACTGAAGATAAGCAAAAGCATAATATTCAAGCATGTGCGGTGTGCTAACTACCAAAATCGGTGGCATAGTAAGGGTGCCATGGGCCCTAATGCAAACCAGTAAAAAATAGAACACCCCCAAACACTAACACACTCCTCTGGGTTGGTATTGAAAGACACCCATTACTGGGGCGCAAAAGGCTCCTTGTACCCCTGGGCATAGGTGCCACTGCATCTTGTGTCCTAATCATTCTACCTATAATTCCTCTTTGTTTGCTATCTCCATGCCACTATTATCTCCTCCTCACATCTTTTCTTATCTCTGTTCACTTCCACTTGATCTTCTAGCTTGTCCTTGTTGCCTTCCTCCCTTTTGTAGATTTATTTCTCTCCTTGCTCTTCCTTAAAAACCCACGTTTCTTTTTCTATTTCTGCTCGGCTCAACCTTTCCCTTATTCTATCTCCTCTCTTCAATCTATGTCCTACTCTTCTCTCTCCCACAAAGTCTCTCTAATCTCCCTGTTATTTCTCATTCCACCGTTACTCTGTCAAATCTATATCTTGACTATGCTTCTCCTTCATCTTGTTTCTCTCGTTGGCTCCAACCTCCTTAAATGCCACCTCTTTATCCCCTTTATTTTATTTTTTATTTTTATTTTTGCAGATTTATATATCGCAAATTCGACCTGAAGGTATTGGAGCGCTTTACATGAGCACCAGTTACGTTACACAAGAACACATTAATTGTTTTGGTAGGCACGGGGAGAATAAGTGATTTGCCCAGAATCCCAGGATGTGGAGTCGACCCCGAGGCTCAAACCTTGGTTTCCCAGCTCCAAGTGAAGGGTGTCAGAGCACTTTCCATCACACACACATTACACAGAGACAAACAATAATACGTGTGTAAATCAGTGTATAGTAAATGTTACATAAGAGAGAGGATTACAAGGTGTACCAGTTACAAGTCATCTACACTGGAAGGCAGCATAATTTAAGAGTGCTTGGTGTGGAGAAGTGCAAACTCAGGATTTGAAACAAAACACCATGGTTGGGTTTTTTCTTTACAAATTACAATTGTTTTCTGCCCAAACAAATCTTTTTTGTAACATTACAAAAATGAAAAACTGGGGAAAAAACAATAACACTCTAATATATCCCTGGCAGTTTGCATGCAGCTCTTTGCTAACAGTTAATAGCATGCTGTTCTATTTTAGGATTTTAACTTATAAACTGCAAGTAACTAAAGGTCTCTCTAACAAAAGCAGTAACCCTCTGATCTATCTTCATAAATACAGTTCTTTGATTTGCAGGGTACTTGTCCTTTGCATCCACACCCTCTCCTTGCAATGTGAAACACATTCACTTATGTTTTGTTTCACACTGCCTGCTTGGGGCCTCTTCGAACAATGGAAGCAGCCCCTTTGTCATTTAATTGATTTAATTGGCCTCCTGCCTTGAAAAGGGACGCTTTCATGCTGCCCTTTTGTTATGTATTGTACTCCTCGAGGGAAGAGCGCGCTCCCACAAAGTGTCTGGGCGCTGTAAGAACTAAAGAAGCAAGGCACAGCCTAGACAGAACATAGGTTGCAACCTCTACCCACTCCATCTTCCCCTTTGGGAACATGTTTCATTGGATTTTATAACAGGTTTACCACTGGTGCAATAACACTCAGTAATGTTGGTAGTTGTTTTTTGAAACCTCATTTTCATGTTCATACAAATATTATGCACAATAAACTTTCCATTAAGTACAGCAGCAGCAAGGAGAAACAGTACAGTCTCGATATTGACTGCATAGTTGTCCCAACCACCCAACACTTTGTTTGAAGGTAGCATAGCCTTTATGTAGTGGGTCGAATGCATTGCATTTTAATCACGTAGGGTAGACCAATCTTGTCCAAGATTATCCGGCCCAGCATTTCTATATTATGTGGCGAACTCTGACATGAGTATTATTCAGTCCCATTGTAAAACGCTAGGTCAACCAATCCCTGCTCTGTCTTGTTCTTCCCCTGCGTCATCCAGAGTGGCCTGCCACGGATGTATGATGTAACAATGCGTACCATTACAACGCGGTATGTTACATCGCGGTTTTAACAACGCAAGTCGTTACATCGACTTGCGTTGGAGGGCGCTGGACATAGGAATAGTGTGAATTACTATTCCAACTCCAGTCTACGTACAGTAGGGAAGGTGTTGGAATAGTAATTCACACTATTCCTTAGCCTACAGCGCCCTCCAGTGCAAGTCGGTGTAACGACTTGCGTTGTTAAAACCACGATGTAACCATACCGCGTTGTAATGGTTGCGTGGTAAAGGATGTTTCCCGCCTGCCACACCAGGTAAGCTTGTATGGATCCCAAATATCTTTTGGCTTGCAACGTGTAGGCAGAAGAGCAATAACATTTTCAGAGTGTATGTTACAATAAGACAAATCTGTGCATCAGCCTTTATAGTAGGGATAGGGCCCTTCATCCATCACAGTGCTATCGTTCTCCTTACTATCAATATACCTAGAGCTAGTAACTTTTGTGTAATCTTGGGGAACCCTCTAGTATAACCTAGCAAAGCTTCCAATGGGGTCAGAGTCAGCTGCTCTCCTGCTATTTCTTGTAATGTGGTGTGTACTTCCTCCCAAAACTCTATCGTCTTCTCTGAGCCCGCACTTAAATAGGCGAGCCTAGGTGTAATACACTCTCTGCAAAAACTTAAAGTGAATTAAGCGGTGTCTGCCATTTTGTGAAATTGATCTAGTACCTGCACAACAGTCTGTCCACTGTTCGTCTGTAATGTCTATTTGTAGTTCTGCGCGCCATACTTCTGTCCTGGAGAGTGTATACAGTATCAATATAATGTGTTGTGGAGATTTAGCACATATTAAATATGTGAAGGGGTATATTTGTGTGGTTCTAACATTTCCTCCCCTAGTGATGCCCAAAGTGCATGCCTCGCGAGGAAGAAGTGGAACTTTCGAAGTGTATAGGTTCCTGAAGTGTCTGTTTGCAACGTATCCCAGTGCCTGACCAATCCATCTTGAAAGAAGTCACCCAGCGTGTCAATGCCCAAGGACCGCATTGCACTGCGGAATTCTCTCTCCTTCCCCATTGTTAACCAATTGCACAGTTCCAGAGGCGGTTTGGGGGAGTAAAGTAGGGTAATGCCCTGCCTGCCAGCTGCTCGCCAGAGAAGGTTTCTCGTGCACCCGACTGGATCAATGGAGTGATAGCGCCTTCGTGGCTCATCAACCAGGTACTGTGGTAACGACCCGGGGCTCACCGCTTCCCTTTCAATGAACAACTGCGGGCTGTCCTGAGCACCATGCAGCCAATGAAATGCATGCATTTGTTGCGCTGTGCAATAATACAATTTGAAATCCGGATATTATAGTCCCCCTGTCGCATATGGCTTAATCAGGGTTTCCCTTTGCACCCGAGGTTGTTTTCCAGCCCACACAAGCCGAATCAAAAGGGAGCACAGGGTGTGAAAGAATGATTTCGACAATAGAATAGGTATATTGACAAACAAAAACAAAAAACGTGGTAACACTATCATCTTAGAAGAGAAACCTGTCCCAATAAAGACAACAGCCATTGAATCCATTTTTCGATAGAATCTGATAGCTTCTGTAGCGCCTTCCTGTAGTTTTCGTGGATCATTATTTCAGGGTCAGAGGGTATCTGCACACCCAAGTAGCGAGTTGGTTTCATTGTCCACACAATGAGATAGTCAACCTCTACTTGAAAAGTATTGGGGGTCAAAGGGAACGCAATGGATTTATTCCAATTAATGTGTAACCCTGAGTGCTGTCCAAAGCACACCACCTCCTGAAGAATTGGTGATAAATTCCGCGATGGTTCGACAACATACAGAAGCGTATTATCGGCGTAGGATGTTATTATCAGGTTACACTGGGGGAACCGTATTACCCGATGTCCATGATACTCGTGGAGTGAGCTCGCAAGGAGTTCCGCAGCCTGCGCATACAACCAAAGGGAGAGAGGACAACCCTGCCTTGTGCCCCTCGTTATAAGTGTTGGTTCTGACAGGAGTCTGTTCACTTGCACACAAGCTGTGGGTTTTTCATAAAGTACATCCACTAATTTGATAAATATCTCCCCCACCCCCACCCATCTTAATACCTCCCTTAGAAAACGCCACTTAACGGGGTCAAACGACTTCTCGGCATCGAGAAAAATGGCTGCGGCCCTCGACTCGGGATCAATCCCTGCTATTACTCCAAGCAGGGTCTGCAAATTATTCGTTAGGGATCGGGTAGGCACGAAGCCAGATTGCTCGGGGGCCACCACTATAGGGAGCAAGGGGGCGAGCCGGTTTGCTAATATTTTAGCAAATATTTTAGTTTCAGTGTTAAGCAATGAGAGTGGCCTATATTTAGAGCAGTGTTGTGGGGGTTTAAATTTCTTCAAGAAAGTAATCAAGGTGGCCTCTCTCATGCTAGGAGGCATTATGCCCTCGGTTGTCATTTCCTCGAACAGGTTTAACAGGTGAGCGACCAGCTGGGCTTGATAAGCTTTATAAAATGCTGCACTAAGCACATCGTGATTGGACATCCTTTTCAGCACTGCTGTTATCTTCGGTGGGCGCAGTGGTGCCATCCGAAATTCCCTTTCAGTATCATGGCAATGTAAGATAAATATTCTTCATCAGGGTCATCCGATTCGAATAGACGCGAGGTGTAAAGCTCTGCATAATAGCAGCGAAATCTGTCCGCTATCATTGCAGCTCCATTGAGTACAGTGCCATTATCATCATGAAACTCCAGCACTTTGTTTGTCCCCCCTCTTGGCCAAGTCAAAGCAGCTAATGTCGCTCCTGGCCTATCCCCCTCCCCATACACTTTTGCTGTAGCGTATTTCCCCAGATGTACTACCTCTCTGCCTCATCGTTATATTCCTCTGTTTTAGTCCTAATCTGGGCTAACACATCAGGAGCGAAATCTGCAACCATATGTCGCTCTAGTTCTACTAGTTCCATTTCAAGCCTTGTAATCTCCCTCTGATAGAGCGCAGCACCCCAGCGTGTTTCAAAATTACCGCTCCTCTAATGTAAACTTTAAATGTCTCCCATAAGGGAGCCATCTTCGGGACACTGCCAAGGTTAGTAGCAAAGACGAGATCTATATCTTTTGATATATTCCCGACTTGAATACCTCGTCTAGCATGGAGTACTGAGGGAAGCACCACATCCAAATCCTGGGTTGGAAGTCGTCTATCTTTAGCTGTATCTTAACAGGGGAGTGGTCTGAGTATGTACCCGATAGGTGCTCACAAAGTTTTATGAAAGGCCTTAATTCACGAGAAGCTAGCCAGTAGTCTATGCGCATGTGTATGTCATGAACCGACGAGTAGTGTGTGTACTCTCACCACCTAGGTGCACGATAAAGGAAAACATCCACCAACCCATCGGCTTCTGCAATAGCTGCAATCACCTGAACAGCCGCAGAAGGAGAGCGAGTTGTGCCCCTTGAACGATCCAGCTCAGGTGATTCCACACAATTGAAATCGTCCCCTCCCATAATGTATGCATTTTCGAGTATGTTGTAAGGTTGTTGAGCAGGATGCAATAGAACTGTGGATTGTAGTAGTTGGGGCCGTACACTCTTTCAATGCACACATCGAGATTGCCTTTGCGACAGTGCACTACAACGTAACTTCCCTCACTGTTTGTCTCTACTGCATATAGTTTAATATTAGCTCCCTGACGAACCCACACCAGGACCCTCCTTGCATGTGTTGAGAAACCGGCTGCAAAACAAGTGTCCTTCATTCTCCTCTGTGACAGCAGCCCAGCGATTGGTGCCAAATGAGTTTCCTGCAGCACTGCGACATCTATGTGATGCCTTAGCAAATATAAAACAACCTTACGAATCTTTCTGTGATAATTTAACCCCCGTATGTTCCAGGTTAAAAAGCTCAGTAATTGGCCCCCCTGCACATTGGTTGTGTCATGCGTCCCACTCATAAACCACCAAGAAAATGCCTTTAACAATATTCACAAAGCTGGTCAATCATACGCATTCACTCATAACTCCGTTGCTGCCATTAAGCAATATACATTTGTGAAACCCCCCCATCCACGTCGTTCCCCCAACATCTGACATGACGACATTATTCCCTCCGTCAAACCTCTAGTATCCCACTTAGGAAGTGTGTGATACACTTTAAAGCAGTGGGAGCCCAACCAACTGTACTAAACCTATACATCACTACAACTGCAATACCATCTAATTCTATCATCCATGTTGCAAGCATTTAGAAATCTTCTTTGTTCTAGAAAACAAATTTCCGGAGCGCTAGACACCAGCAGTAAAATTATGCTTCAGAAAATATACGTCACCCTTCTCTACACTTTGAGATAAACAAACAGCATAAGAAAAAAACATAGGAAAAAGTCTCCCCCCCCCATCTTGGAACCCCATATCCACCCCCTCAACTAAACAGAACCTGGCCACATACAATTAGTCCAGCAGTATTCATAGCAAGTAGTTTAACTGGGAGAACACAGCTTCCAATACCTCAGTCATTTTGCTCAAGCTCACTCAAAGAGTTGTTGTCTTCTATCGCGCTTTCAGCTGTTTGCATGTTGCTTTGTAGTTTGGTGTAGCCCTTGAGAGCTTGCTGGATATTGCCAGGGTCCATGCAGACTTTCGCTTTCCCATTAATGGTGACCTTTAATCAGGCAGGGTAGAGCATGGCATACTCTATATTGATTTCTCTCAGCTTGCGTTTAACTGGCGCAAATCGTTTGCGCGCCTCCTGAACTTGGAGTGTGAAATCCGGGTACAGGAAGAGTACAGAGCCTTCATGATTAAGCATCCGCAGTTCTCGTGCTCTTCGCAATGCTGCATCCATGTCCCGGTAATTCAAATGCAGGCAATGATCGGACACGGGGGAGCCCCCGGAGGAGGCCAAGGCACCAGCGAGCGATGTGCCCGTTCCACAATGAAGACTGAAGAAAATATCTCTCGGCCAAGAAGTGTGACTAGGAGGTTCTCCACGTATAGTTCCATGTTTTCTGTCGGGGTGGATTCGGCGAGACATAACGATGAAGTGCGAGATGGTCCCTCAGGTGGTTGCGGATGAGCGGCCGCCACTCTTCATCGCCACGCCAGCGGGGATTCTGTGCAGGCGATGCCAGCAGTCACGATCACAGGGTAGACCCCACCAACACCATAAGGCCGCGCACACAGTCCACTCCTCACCTCGATCAATCCAGAAGGTGAAGGTATTTGTGCGCAGCCAGTGTCCAGCACTTTCCACTACACCGTGTTTCCAGCTGTTTAGGTCATGGATGTAGCAAATATTTAGAGGATTGCAGCAATGTATGAGAGAGCTTAATCACATGTCGGCCATCTTGAGGTCAGGCAAGCCCCACCCCCAGTAATTTTGGTAATTGTCAACAGTTTCCCTAAGTATGCTCATTTCGTTGCTTGCAAACAACTACCAACTTCTAGTCAATTGGCAAGATTGTTCCTTCAACAAGTAGTACGTCTTCATGGGTTGCCACATGTGATTTAATCATACTGAGGGTCTCAGTTTTCGGCCACGTTTTGGCAAACTTGGTGTCAAACATTACATATTCCCTCTACAATGTCGACAAGTTACCACTCTCAAACAGATGGACAAACTGAGAGGTTAAATCAGACTTTGAAACAATATTTACATTGTAATGCAGCGGATGCTGCCAGCTAATGGGTTCAGTTGCTGTGGATGGCTGAGTTGGCGCATAATACTTTTTACCACTCATCCATAGGTAAATCCCCATTTGTTGGTTTGTATGGCTATCAAGCTCACACTTTACTAGTCTCTTTGCCAAAATCAATGTCTATTACTCCTGCAGTACAAGTGACGGTAATGCACATGCATCAGGTGCACCAACACTTAAAACATTATCTCAACAAAGCCAAACTGAAATACAAACATTACTATGATAAACGGCATAGGCCAGGACTCATATATCATCCTGGGAATAAAGTATGGTTTTCTACAAAAATAATTCACATTTAAAAACGAACAATTTCTTTCACCCCAAATACATAGGGCCGTATGAGTTCAGCAGCAAGTGAATCCAGTCACTTACAAACTGAAGCTCCCTGTTCTTTACAAATTAATCCAGTGTTTTACACTTCATACTAAAATTGGCAGGCACTCAGTGTCCAGAGCATTCTGCTCCTTTATGATTTATGGGCAATGGGAGTATGAGGTATGAGACATTTTGAATTCTACGTATTGGGGCTCCTCGTTATGGTATTTGGTGTCATGGAAGGGTATGGACCTGAAAATAATTCCGGGGAACCTGCTGGGAACATTCATGCTCCCCGTTTGTGAGGACATTTCCACCTCCGTTATCCTCAAAAGCCAGGCCGTAGACCACGCTTGGTGGGGGAGTACTGTCAGATCTAGGGCGGTGCAAGGTCTAAGGCCTGCCCCACGCATCTCTGTGGTGCGGCCATTCCTGCCTATTGGTGGTCTTTGTGTCATTATCAGCACTGAACCATATATGTATTTCCTAATGCTTGTTTTACTTCCCAATGCTTGTTTTTCTGTTTGTTGGTTTATCCTTGCTCATTTGGGGTGGTTTCTTTATTTGTAGGTCCTCATAGGCATTCTGACTACATGTCCCATGATGCCTATTGGCAGTCATCTTGGGCATGGCAGGCTTCAGAAAGCCCGCCACGCTCTGAGTTCACCACTCACTATTCTCTTGATTGCTTTGGATGAGGAGCTCTCTTCTCTGTCTACAGCTTCGGCAAGATGTCTTGTTGGTTTGGAGGTGTATCTGTCAGCCCCGTTGTTGGCTCCTCGTGGTTCAAGCAGCTGATTTCCTGTGGTGGTGACTGGTATGGGTCATTTGCCTTTGAGCAGCCGGCTCTGAGTTGCAGTAGTTGCCACAACCTCTTTCATGTTCTGAGCTCCGCTTGTGTACACCGTTCAGAGTAGGTCATACTCTGTCCGGTAAGGTGAGAATAGAAGATAATCTGAGGATTGTGATATTCAAACACCAGAACATTTATGAATAATGCAGGTTTGTGTTTTAGTCCAGTGTGCTTAAAATTTTATAAGAGAATTTAGTACTTGATGTGCACTATTGTTTTGGGTATTTATTATGATCTGGCAATAATGAATACGCTAAGAAAGAAGAAAAAGCAAAAACCAGAGTCTGATTCAATGTCTATATCAGAATGTCTTCAAATGTGATTTAGGATTACAGTTTACGTTATTCCTCATAAAGAAGGAGTCACACATAAAGTGATTGTTTGTCTACAAAAAGTTTCTTCTTATTATAAACCTTATTGTTTTGGTCACAGAACAATTTAGCACCAAAAGCTCATTAGTGATAGTATCAATACATTCGGTGTTTATTGTTTTAGGTACAGTTTTATGTGTTTATTTTTTATTACATTTTGCCTTCAGGTCTCCTTCCCCGCTGTTCCCTTCCCCGCGCTTGATCACTCCAAGACTCTGTGGTGTCATACTAATTCAGAATCAAAGGTGTCCAGAGATGGGTCTCTTGTGCCTTCTCGTGCAGACTCTGGGGAAGGACGACGGTTCTGAGACCATCACAGGTTTGTTGTCTAATCTAATCTCATGTAAACATGTTTCCACAAAGAAAACTTCTGAATGTTTTAAATGTCCAACTTACAGGCAAAGGTTCCTTCTCTATAACTGAATAATTGAGCTTGATACTCCCACAGGATTTTCTGAAGCAGAACAAACTACCCTTTGTCTTTCTTGGTCCTTTTGCAGCACTACACTTCCAGTTCCATTTTTATTTCATTCTTTAGTGTCTGAAATTCTTTTTCTCACTTATTATCCCCGAAAAACTCTTTCATATTGTTACCCATCTCTCTCATAGCATGTTTTGTTAGCCAAATTGTGAATAAAGCAACTATAATATTCCACTATTCGCAAACGTTATAATACTTCCTCCTTGTTAGATATAGTTTCAAGCTTACTGATTGCTTCTATCAAATCTTTTTTTGAAGAAATGCCTTTTTCAGAAATGTCATGACCAAAATAACTTATATCCTACTTACCAAACTTAAAGTAGTTCTCTTTTAAATTCATACCTGCTTTTCTATTTTTTTTTAACAACAAAACACCCTTTGATTGTGCTTTTTCCAAGTTGCACCAAAAAAAAATACATTGTTCCGAAAACACTTATTACTTTCTATAGCATTCAAAATATTGTGCATGAACCTCTGGAAAATAGAAGCTTGCATACACGGCCAAACGGCATCCTTAGAAATTTGAATTAACCCATGGTTGTGAAAAAAACTGTATGTTCTTGTGAGCTTTCTTATAGTTTAATCAGGTGGTATGCTGAAGCTAAGTCCAACATAGTGAAGTATTTGGATTCAAAGACAGTGCAAAGCTTCTCCACAAGATATGGAAGAGACAACAACTTCTTACTGCTCAGATCAATGCTGAGTCATATGTCACCATTGGGCTTGCAGGCTACTACAACAGATGTCAATCAATCTGTTGCTTCAACAGGAGTAATTATACCATCACTTTCTAGGCGACTCGAGTGTTTCTTTACAACATTCTGAACATTTAGAGGCAATTTCATCACTTGAGCCACATTTTGTGACAATATCCCATCAGACAACCTAAACTGGAATCAAAATCTTTTGGAAATTGTTTTGAACAATATTTATGGACATCTTTGCTTACACCTTCCTTCTTGACAACCACTTCTCTAATGCAAACCTGGAGATTAGCATTAGGATCCAAGAAAATATCCAAACCTTTCTTGTGTGGTAAACTATGTGTTTTATCACCCTTGACATACAAAAATCTTTCCTTCAGTTATGCTCTGTTTGAATTCAATCAAGGCTTGAACGTAGCCAACAATTTAATCACATGTACTCCATTCCCTCCAGATTTTATGTCCATTTTATTTAAAACTGCTCTCTCAGTAAAGCTCTTTTTGTAAATGTACTACTTTTAACGATTCAACATTTCCAGGTGTAAATTTACTAGAAAGTGCAGCTTTAAATGATTCCACCATGTGGAACCAGGTGATAGAGCCAAATTTATGAGTGTAAATTTACTACTAGTAATGTTTCACATGTAGATGGAGGTCTCCACCACCAGAGTGGAGATTTCCCTGTGGCAAAGTATAGGAAGATAACGTTCAATAAAGTTTAAAAAGAAGTTACAATATTTGTATGTTAATTATTAATGGAAATGCATTGTATGTTTTTTCAATATTTTTATGTAGAATTTTAAGCTTACAGACAGTATTGATGCATACAAGGATGAAAAATAAAAATAATTAGGAAGAAGGACCCATTTTAAGAAACTGCGTTCCGGTATATGGTATATTCTCCTACATCATGTACATACAATGTCCAATGGGTTACCCAAGGTACCTTTCTTCTCAGTATATATTGATATTAGGAGTGATTCAGTGTAATTTAGTTGTGCCCAGATTGTACAAGGATGATATGATGTCATTAAACAGTATGTCATAGTAGGGTTCTGGTATATATGCCAAGGGGGGCATAAAAGTTGCCAATCTTCACACTGCAGAGGGTGATCAAACTGTTACAGGTACAAAATTAAGATTCCAAATTTAAAAATTCAAAAATGGACAACATGTTTGTTGCTGCCTGTGACAGATATGCATCCTAGTAGAGAATGCTTTGCTTGCTATGAGGGCTCCGGTATCCAGAGTGTGGTATGGATTATAAAATAATAATGTCTCAAAGTACTGATTGCATTTGTAGAGTTTGTTATAAAGTGGCTCATTATGACATGGGGACATTGGGAGTCATATCATCCATAATGTATATCTACACTGCATCAGAATTATATCTGCCTTACATCAGAAAAACTGTTTGCTAATCCTGGATGCTGTAGTTGTACCCCGCGTTTGCATTGTGCCTTACAAGAAGTTTCAAGTCATACAATGTGAGGTCACATCATGGCAGTGTGCCTTCAATAGGGCCATACAGCTCATATCTATGTGGGAGAAAGACCACATCTCTCTGTATTTTGTAGCCTTTCACATACCTATGGATGAGCTCTTAATACTCTAAAATCCCCATTGTCCTTCCTAGTCCCTCAAAGAAATGGACCCAAAACATGCTCAAACATGGTAATTGTATCAGTGATGTCTTATATGACGTGTCCTTGTCTGAAATGTGTCCCTGTTCTGTGAGGCAGATGTGTCAGAAAAACTTGGCTTCAACATCTACACAGGGAAAACCAAGATCCTGAAGGATAACACTGTCAGAACAACTACAGCCGCTCTTGCATGCGATGCACTGGAAGAGGTTGAGGCCTTCACCTACCTGGGCAGTGTCTTAGACAAACATGGTGGCATATAAGCCAATGTCAAAGTAGGAATCTGCAAAGCAAGGGCTGTGTTTATTCAGCTAAAGAAGATCTGGAGCTCCAAAGACCTATCACTGTAAACCAAGATCAGGTTTTTAATACCAGTGTAAAATCGGTCCTTCTGTATGGAACAGGGACTTAGAGGACAACAGTGACCACTACTAACAAAGTTCTGACATTTATCAACACCTGTTTGAGGAAAATCCTCCAAATCTGCTGGCCAAACTCCATCAGCAAAAATGACCTACAACAGCAGACTTTACAACTCCTTGCTCATGAGGAAATCATGAAAAGACGCTGGAGCTTGATAGTTAACACCCTCTGGAAGCCCACACCATACATCACCAGGAAAGCCAGGACCTGGAACCCTCAAGGGAAAAGGAAAAGAGGAAAGCCAAGAAGTACCTGGGGCCAAGGCCTCAAGGCTGACTGCAAGGTAATGGGTTACACCTGGAGTCAGATTGAAAGAAAAGCCCAAGACAGAGATGGCTAGAGTGTCCTGGTTGATAGCCTATATCCAAGGAGGGGTACTAGGCATAAGTAAATAAGTCTGTGAGGCATTCTTCCTTCTTTGGGACCTTCGGTTGTATAAAATGTCAAAAGATGCATAGCTTGGCTGCAGCCAAGGATGTTGCTTACCATCAATTGGAGTGAGGATTAAGATCTGGTATTTCAGTTGTATCATGTAGTAGTGCAACATATGCTGTAAGTGTGAGATGGATTGAGTGTTATCTGGACAGCCCCAGCCATCTCCCCTGCCAGTACTGAGATAGTGCACTACAGCTTCACAGGATATTAGGAGAATCAAAGTGAATTTGGTCAGATATCCAGCATGACCTGCGCTGCAATAGCCTGGCCTGTTGCAACCACTAGGGTGCCCAGTACCAGTGGATGGATTATCTTAAAATACAGAAGTGTCAGTTTTGGCCCTCAAAATACCTTGTCATGCATTTCATGTAATTCTGCCAAGTCTGCTTCAGTGTAGTCCCTGTTAAGAATGGTCTGCAGTTTGCATTTATTGTGCCATTCAATGGGCTTAGAGAAGAGTGCATTTATCATGAGTCTGTGCATCCTTGAGACCAAGCCCCTTAACTGCTCAGAAACCCTCAGGTAATATAGCAAGGAGGACCCGATCTTCTGAAGAGGCAGCTTCTCAGCTGACCGTATAGCCAAAAGGTGGTGTTTGTCATACCATATTCATCTCTTAAGGCTTGAAATTCTCTGAACTCCTTTTTTAACATTATTTATTCAAATGAATGTATCCCCTTGTTAAACCCTTAGTCTACTCTATTTTGCCCGCCACCGACCAACAGCCCTACCTTCCCCCACACAGTGGTGTAGAGCATAAGGGTTTATCTTTAGCAGGCAGTGACAGTGTTCTATATGGACAGCATGCATTAAATCACAGGGTTATAATTTGTCCCCTGGAGTTTATATTTACAATACATAGGCAGCTCTGGTTCAGGACATAGCAGTATGTGCCTTTCTATATGTACCAATGTAGGTTTGTCTGGATCTTGAGACATGAAGCTAACCATCCGGGATAAGTGGGACGCATAATAGTTTATCTTTATGTTACGGAGCCTCAGTTCACCTACTTTCATTTGGGCTCACAGTATTTGTGATTTTAACTAAGGTGTGGCTATTTTCCATATAAATCTTTTAATGTCTGACTCAATGCAACTAAGTGGTAGAATTGATCCTCATAGACATTATTTCCATTACATAGCTGTATTGAGGCAACCACAGCTATTTCGATTATTAGTATCCTACCCCACATGGCAAGATTGAGGTGGTTCCATTTCAGAAAATCATTCTTTGATTGGGCTATGAGGAGGGACAGATTGTCTTTACCATCGGTTCAAGCCCATTGTGGGCCCTGATGCCCAAATTCCTCAGTCACTTTAGGTAGAAAATTGTTAGAAAGATTTCATAATGGAGATGGTAGTCAAAATAGAGACCTGTAGATCTATCAAAGTCAATGATATGTTGTGAGCATATAGAAACAGTTAAACCAGGCCAGAGTGTGTGTCTACATCCTTGATCTCTTCTGTAGCATGTAAGGTAGCTCATCGGGACTCTAATACTGAAAAGAACAGAAGGAGGGGCAAGGGGCTCCTCTTGTGAGTGAACAAGGCGGGATAAATGGTCCCCAAAATTAATGCTGCCCGTCATCAATTTATAGAGCTATTGTACTTTGGCAATAAAGTCATTATGCAGGCCAGCACTCTTGAGGGTCAGAAACGGTAGTCCCATTCTACTCTGTCAAAAGCCTTCTCCACATCCAATGAAAGGCCTAGTGCCTGAGTCTCCATGTCTCTAGCATTCCAGAGCACATTGACAAATGCCTGCATATGGTTCCCAGAGGAACACCCAGGCACGAAACCCACCTGCAACTCATTAATCAGAGGATTACCTTATGTAGTCTGGTGGCTAGGATTTTGGCAACATCTTCATTGTTGGGAGAAATTGACCGATAGCTTGCATACTCCAGTAGATCTTTGTCTGGTTTCCGAATTAAGGAGGTTATTGCTTTATTAGAAATTGTACCCAAGGATTCCATCTCCTCAGCCTCCTTCAATGTCACCTGAAGGAATGAACGAGGAGGATGCTTTGCATGTTTTAAAGAACTCCCCAGGAAACAGGTCTTTCCTGGGGATCTACATGTGAAAAGTGACAAAATGGCCTCTGCTATTTTCCTCTTCCATGATGTCTTCATTTAGGAGTTCTCTACCTTTGTCTGATAATGATGAGAGGTAGAGCTCTCTTAAGAACCCCACTCATATTTCAACGGTGTCTCTGTGATCTGGGACATATAAGGTGTAACAGAATGAAGAAAATTGTTCAGTTATTTCCATTGGGTGTGTCAGCAATTGTTAATTGTCATCCCTAATCACTGATATATGTGCCTGCGCTACCCACTACTCGCTGCTGTAGCTCTCTTGTACTGTCTCACTTTTAGTTTAATAAGTGCCTGTTCTACTGCCTGTGTATACTCTGCATTGAGGGACATTTTTGCCATCATGAATTGTGTTTTATATTTGGTTTGGTGTTGCATTATATTGTGACATCGAATCTTGGACTTCCATATCAAGTTGAGAGTGTTTCTCCACTACAGCCCTCTTGACACAGCTGAGTGTTTTCCTAATTTACCCCTCAATGTGTCTTTTATAGCCATCCAAAGCATCTGGTCCAATGTGATGGAGTCTATGTTGTCAGTGAGATATTCTGGCAAGCATCCTCTCAGTTTGGCCATCTCTTTAAGGGTTCTATACTGCAATGCATCAATTAGCCATAAAGGTAAGGGGGAATTTATTAGTTGGAGAATGGTCTGTCACCCCACCCACTAAAATGTTGCTTCCCCAAACATCAGGAAAAGAGAAGAGCTGTATCAGAAAATAGTTGATCTCGGAGGATGTGCCAAGTGCTTTAAAGAAAGCATATTGCTGGTCTGTGGAAAGTGTCCGACGCCAGATGTCCACTAGATTATAGTCAGTCAGGAGATCATGTAAGACAGCCCTGTCGTCTCCATTAGTTCCATCTAAAGGACCCATCTTTTCCAGTAGGGAGTCTAATGAGAAGTTCCAACTGAATGTGTATCTTTAGTACGCATGTGATAGATCGTATGCCATTACAACGCGGACATTACAACGACTGCGTTGTTACATCGCAAAGCATTACATTGCTAGTCGTTACAACGACTTGCTGTAGGGGGTGTGCTGGACTTAGAAATAGTATTACTCACTATTCCTACTCCAGTTTGTGCAACTGCAGGGAAGGTGTTGGATTGTAAACCCAACACCTTGTGCCCCCATCTCAAGTCGTTGTAACAACCTGCGATGTAATGGTTCTGTAAGACCTGGGGTCTCCAGGCCCTAAGGGGGTAACGTGACACGAGCGGCTGGGCACCCAAAGGCTTGTGTGTAAAGCGACCATACAACACACGCATCCACTGAAGCAAGGAACGCACACAATAAGGGACGCCACACTGTAGAGATTTATGCAAATAACTCAAGTTTTATCCAAGCAGTTCGAGATAAATGCAGTTCATAACATATATATGCACTTCATGAGATATAAATTCAGTTAAGGAGATGACAATGGCAATTCACGTATGTCAGCGTTTGATCCGCCAGCACCATATTCACCAGTATGATATTCACCAGTATGATATTCACCAGTATGATATTCACCAGTACCCTGTATATCTTACTCCCCGTGTTAGGGTTTGGGGTTCGTAGCGCCACTCCTGGGGTCGTGCAGGGACCCAGGGCAGACCTCGCGGGCCTACCGTTACCTTGGGACAAATCTAACGAACACCTTCAGAGCAGAGCATTAGAACATAGTGTCACTCGTAACCAGCATGCAGTGCATACTTCAGAGCAGGGCATTAGAACATAGTGCCACTCGTAACCAGAAAGCGGCGAGTACTTCAGCACTGAGCATTAGAACATAACGCTACTCGTAATCAGTAAGCAGTGAATATGTCAGCACTGAGCATTGGAACATAACGCTACTCGTAATCAGTAAGCAGTGAATATGTCAGCACTGAGCATTCGAACATAACGCTTCTCGTAACCAATAGCAATGTATACTTCAGAACGGAGCATTTAGAACATAGCGCTTCTTGTAACCAATAGCAATGTATACTTCAGAATGGAGCATTTGGAACATAGCGCTACTCGGGATCAATAGCAATGTATACTTCAGGATAGAGCATTTAGAACATAGCGCTACTCGTGATCAATAGCCATGTATACTTCAGAATAGAGCAGTTAGAACATAGCGCTACTCGTGATCAATAGCAATGTATACTTCAGAATAGAGCATTTAGACCAGCGCGCTACTCGTAATTAGTAGCAATGAGGACTTCAGAACGGAGCAGTTCACGGAGCACAACGAGCCGCGCGAAGCGGGCCTCTCGTACTCCGGTGCAGTTCGGGAGACACAAAGTTCCGGGAGAGTCAGTGGGGAGCAAGGGGCGAATCCCTCGGAGGGGTCTCTCTGTCGTGGTGACCAGGGGACTCCCACGGAGAGGGAACCCGGGCTCAGGGTGCGGTGTGGCTCCCAGCCGGGAGGGGGCGCACCGGGGTCAGTCCCAAGCCTCCGGGCTTACCTTGCTGGACGCCGGGAAGGCGTCCAACCAGCTCCGAAGTCCGCAGGCGATCCTGTTGCGACGGGGGTCGGTCACGGCCTCACGCACCTCCACCACAGCTGCGACGGCAGCGACTGGGCCCGGGCTTCTCCTCGGGACTCGCGACGATGAGGGGCACTCTTCCGGCCTCCGGGCCGCAGCGGTGAGCGCGCTTCAGCCTCCACACCACAGGGGGGGCTCAAACTAAGCTGGGGGCTCCGCGCTTAACGGAGCACGCTGCCAGGGATCCCAGGCCAGGTCAGGGGGCGCAGGGGTCACAGCGCTAAGACCTGTTTGATTCACAGCGATACCACAATCGGTTAGGTAGGTAGTTTCAAGGTTCAGTCTGGACACGCAGTCTCAGCATTCAGTTCTGGCAATCAGTTGCTCTTGAAAGTCTTGATGGCGCAGATGTATCTGGCGCCCTTAGGGGGTTCTGTTACAGGGGGGTAGGGAGTGAGTTGGCGACTAGGTCCTTCCTAGTCAGGCTGGGCAGAGGTTCTCTGGGTCCTCCTACTGCTGGGTAAGATCAGTGGGTTTCACAGGATCCCACACTCACTTAAGAGGCAGCACCTAAATCCTGTCACTCTCAGAGGCATAAGTCCCTGGCTAGGCCCTACCGCCTACACTCCTGCATGGATTCTCCAGCTCTGCTTTACCCCACTGGCCAACTGACTGGAAAAAGTTCCCTCCCTCACTTATGTATCCCTAGGTCAGGTGACCTCTAGCCAAGGCGGCAAAAGTAAAAACCACACCTCCCTTCTAGAAGGTTCCAGCACATTCCAGGAGCTTCCCCATTCTACCTATGGGACAAAAAAGGCGGGCTGGTGTCGCAACATTGTTGTGGGGTTCCAGCCAGCTCCTGGCAGCTAGGGTGCTACTATGCAAGACCACTCTGCAGTAGCAGGGGTCTGTGGCAGCCATCTTGGGTGAAGGGAGCACCTGCACCTTAACACTGGTTGGCAATGAAAAGGCGCCCGGAGACCTAAGTCCAACATCAAAAATGAGGGTGGAAAAAATGAGGCACGATCAAAAATAGATGGGGAGACTACCCTAGGGCTGACAGGTCCAACACGCGTCCCCCCCAGCCGAAAGAGGGGAGAGCTACCCAACCTCTAGGGAGTTCTCATCGCTAAGGCGGAAAAACCTGGAGAGACCGTCAGCATTGGCATGGTCAACTCTGGGCCGATGTTCCACCCGAAAGTCCATCCCCTGTAGGGAAATAGACCACCTCAACAACTTGGGGTTTTCGCCTCTCATCTGCATGAGCCAGCGAAGGGGGCGGTGGTCGGTCTGGATAAGGAAGTGAGTTCCAAAGATGTATGGCCTCAACTTCTTCAGAGCCCAGACCACCGCGAAGGCTTCTCTCTCAATGGTGCTCCATCGCCGTTCCCGAGGGAGGAGTCTTCTGGATATGAAGGCCACTGGTTGATCCTGACCCTCAGCGTTGAGTTGCGAGAGCACCGCACCTATGCCGTGCTCTGAGGCATCGGTCTGCACAATAAATTCCTTGCTGAAATCCGGTGTTGCTAGTACTGGAGCGGTACACATCGCATGTTTCAGCGTGTCAAAGGCTTCTTGGCATGCAGCTGTCCATATGACCTTGCGAGGTTGCTTCTTCGAGGTCAATTCCGTCAAGGGGGTTACGATGGTACCATATCCCTTGATGAACCGGCGGTAATACCCAGTGAGGCCGAGGAAAGCTCGGACCTCTGTTTGGGTCTTGGGGGGCTCCCAAGCCAAGATGGTCTCTATTTTGGCCTGGAGGGGTTGCACCTTACCTCCGCCCACCAGGTGTCTCTGGTACACGACAGATCGCTGTCCAATCTGGCACTTGCTGGCTTTAATTGTTAGGCCAGCACGTTGCAGCGCCTGCAATACCTCCTGGAGGTGTTGCAGATGGTCCTCCCAGGTGCCACAGAAGACAGCTATGTCATCCAGGTAGGCCGCTGAGAAGGACTCCAGGCCAGATAGTACCTGATTCACTAACCGCTGGAATGTGGCCGGAGCATTTTTGAGCCCAAAGGGCATCACTCGGAACTGGTAGTGGCCCTCGGGGGTGGAGAATGCTGTTTTCTCCCTTGCTCCATCAGCCATGGCAATCTGCCAATATCCGGATGTCAGATCAATGGTGCTGAGGTACCGGGCTGCTCCCAGCCGGTCCACCAGCTTATCTGCACGTGGGATGGGGTGAGCATCTGTCTTCGTGACAGAGTTCAACCCCCGGTAGTCCACACAGAACCGAAGCTCCGGTGTCATACCCGGTGGGGCCGCTTTCGGCACCAACACCAATGGACTAGCCCACGGGCTGCTGGAAGGTTCTATCACCCCCAGCTCCAGCATCTTTGCCACCTCACGCTGGATGCTATCTTTCACTCGGTCAGAGAGCCGGTAAGACTTGTTCTTCACCGGGGGGCTGTCCCCTGTGTCCACATCATGGGTACACAGATGAGTGATTCCAGGCGTGAGGGAGAACAACGAGGCGAACTGTCCCAGTACATGGCGGAAGTCCCTCTGTTGCTCTGGGGTCAAGGATGGGGAGAGGATTACACCTTCCACCGAACCATCCTTCTCTTGTACCGCTAGAAGGTCAGGAAGAGCTTCACTCTCTTCCTCTTCGCTCCCATCCGTCACCATCAGGAGAGCAAGCTCTGATCGCTCATGGTGCGGCTTCAGGCGGTTGACGTGGAGCACCCTGAGGGGCTGTCGGGGGGTCTTCAAATCCACTACGTATGTGGTCTGGCCTCGTCGCTCCACAATGTCATACGGACCAGTCCACCGGTCCTGGAGGGCACAAAGCTCCCCAGGTTCCATGACCCACACCTTCTGTCCCACGTCCAACTCGACCGTCCAAGCGTTGCGGTCATACCATACCTTCATCACGGTCTGGCTAGCCTCCAGGTTCTCTGAGGCCGCCTTCCACAGCTTGGCCATCTGGCTGTGGAACGCCAGCATGTAGCTGACAATGTCACGGGAAGCTTCTGTGAAGTCTTCTCCCACCCCTCTTTCACTAAACTGAGGGGAACCCTAACGGGATGGCCATAGAGCAACTCAAACCTCCCGGTATGAGAATAACAAGCAGGGGAGGAGGACGTCCTATTTACGCCTCAAGCCCTCTGGCAGGCTCCGGATCATACCCTTCAATGTCTTATTGAAGAGCTCCACAAGTCCATTAGTCTGGGGGTGGTAAGGAGTGGAGAACCGGTAGGTCACCCCACACTCCTTCCACATGGCCTGCATGTAGGCCGACATGAAATTGGTGCCCCTGTCCAACACCACGACCTTGGGGAATCCCACTCGGGTAAAAATCCCCAATAGTGCCCGTGCCACCACCGGTGCAGTGATGGTCCTCAGAGGAATAGCCTCTGGGTACCTTGTGGCGTGGTCCACCAAAACCAGAATGAACCGGTGTCCCGCTGCGGTCGGAGGGTCCAATGGCTCAACAATATCAATACCGACCCTCTCAAAAGGGGTCCCGACCACGGGGAGCGGTTCCAATGGGACTTTCAATTTAGTCCCAGTCTTGCCACTTGCCTGACAAGACTTACAGGTCTTACAAAAGGTGTCTGAGGCGATTCTCATCCTGGGCCAATAAAAATGAGGGACCAACCGTGCAAAGGTTTTGTCCTGGCCCAGGGGTCCGGCTAAGGGAATCTCGTGCGCTAACTCCAGCAGGAAGGCCCGGTAACATTCGGGGACCACTATGGCCCTCAAAGATCCATGTACCGGCACCCTGTGCTCACTGTATAGGAGACCATCCTCCCAATACACATGATATCCTCCCATCTCCTGACTGGCCACTTGGGTTTCGGCCTGTCGCCGCATGCCTTCAAGTGTGGGGCACGCCCTTTGTGCCTGACAAAATTCCTCCCGGGTAGGGCCTCCTCCCACATGCCAGTCAGCAAGGGTCGGCAAGTCCTCCACGGGAACGACATCCACCTCCACGGACTCCGGGGGCACCTCTGCGGCCTCCCCATCCATCTCACGGGGCATGTCCTCTACCACCTTCTTCTTTCCTCTTCTGGTGTTGGGTTGGGCCATGATTCCAGGCTCCAACCCAGGGTGAGTTTCATGCTGGGCAGCCATGGACCGCGTGACTACGCAAGTCCACCCTGGTAATCCCAGCATCTCGGTGTAAGCTCGAAACTCGACATCTTTCCACTTGGTGTGCTCCAGGTCGTTCCCTAGCAAGCACCCCACAGGCAAGGCAGGGCTCACCGCAACTCTTATTAGGCCTTTGACTCCTCCCCACTCAAATGGAACACGAGCCACTGGATAGTGACTCACACTGCCGTCAGCCAATACGGCCGGAAGGAACTCCTCAGGGACTACTTGGTCTGGGGACACCAGCAGCCTCACTACAGTGGTCATGCTGGCACCTGTGTCCCTCAGAGCCTCCACCTCCTCCCCGTTAATTCTCACCCTCTGCTGATATGTAGCAGTGTTCGGGGGCAGGGACACTATGGGGACCACCTCTCTATCCCCGAGTGAAACCAGGGTCAGGCCTGTCCACTCCCCTTCCCTATCTAAGGGCTGCTCCACCCCAAGCCCTATACTACTCACCCCGGGACTTTTCCCGCCCGTTGGGGCTGGGGGTCGCTTGCGACACTTGGGATCTCCCTTGTAGTGTCCCATCTCCCCACATTCGTATCACCGCACAATCCTTGGCTGCTGACTCCTGTCAGGGTAAGTGGGTCTTGTGGAATTGGACGGGGGTGGGGTTCCTACTCCCTTCCCAAACTTATTTTGGGGGCCTTTAGAGAACTCCACTTTTTTATCTCCCCCCTCTTTCTTCTGGGGGAAACCCTGTCCGCCTTTCAAGCCATCTCTCCCGGGGCCCTTGTGAGACACCCGGGTGCTCACCCAAATATCTGCCTCCTCCGCAAGCTCACGGGGATCCATCAACTTGCGGTCCACCAGATGTTGGCGCAGCTCCGGAAAGCACTTATCCAAGAGGTGCTCCCGTAAAAAAAGATTGTACACCCCTTGGTAGTCCTGCACCTCGTTGCCAAGCACCCAACCATCTAGTGCCTTTCTCGCATAATCAAAAAAATCCACCCACGTCTGTGTGGACAGCTTATGGCTGCCACGGAACTTCTGCCTGTACCTCTCGGGGTTAAGACCAAACTTTTTCAGTAAAGCCTCTTTCATGGGGGTATACCTGACCTGATCCGCCTTGGCCAAATATAACAGGATGTCCCTGACGTTGGGAGGTATATAACGATAAAAACCACCTCCCCAATTACTCTCGGGTTCCCCATGGGCAGTCAAGGCTACCTCGTATGCCTCCAACCATTTAGCAATGCCGTCCCCCACTGTGTAATTGGCGATGACTTCCTTAGGTAGGTAGAATTTTGACTCGTGAGGCTCCTTAGGTATGCTGCCACCATTGTCCTTATTGGACGCATTCAATTGGAGGGCGCGCAGCTCCAACTCTTTCAGCTGAAGCTCGTGCGCCAGCTTCTTTTCCTCCATTGCCCATCTCTTGTTTTCTCTCTCTTGTTCCAATTTGGCCAATTCCCTTTCTCTCTCTTGTTCCAACTTGGCCAGCTCCCACTTTAACTGCCTCTCTTCCCTTCTGTCCTCGTACTCCTCTGGAGACGCGCTCCTCCTAGACCCTGTCCTACTACTGGCCCCAGAACGTCTCCCTGGGGGCACATTTTCAGACATATCCACGTTAAGTATGTCTAGTACTTCTTGGGCGCTCTCCTCCTGAGGTGCATCTGGCGCCTCCTGTCCCTCATCCTCTCTCCCTTCTGGGTGGGCCTCTACCCATGCCCTAATGGCGGTACGGAGTTCCGGTCCTTTGGCCTTCCGCACCCCAGGCAACCCCATCCCCTGCCCGGACTCTCTCAGTTGCTTTACAGTGTACCCCTCGAGGTCAGCTAACCGGAATTCCATCGTGACAGGTGGGGACCTAGATACTAAGGAAGAAATTCCTAGGATATGGGTGACAGTAACCAGCTAACCAGGATTCTTTTACACACTCAGCCTGGACAGTGGAATCAATAAACACAGCAATCAATGGTTTCAGACTTTTTTGAAAAAAACAATCGGCGTTTAATTGTGGCGCCCTCCGCTTCACGGAAGGGTGCTGTATGGTCACAGGTCCTAAAATCCCACAGCTCGCCAACAATGTAAGACCTGGGGTCTCCAGGCCCTAAGGGGGTAATGTGATACGAGCGGCTGGGCACCCAAAGGCTTGTGTGTAAAGCGACCATACAACACACGCATCCACTGAAGCAAGGAACGCACACAATAAGGGACGCCACACTGTAGAGATTTATGCAAATAACTCAAGTTTTATCCAAGCAGTTCGAGATAAATGCAGTTCATAACATATATATGCACTTCATGAGATATAAATTCAGTTAAGGAGATGACAATGGCAATTCACGTATGTCAGCGTTTGATCCGCCAGCACCATATTCACCAGTATGATATTCACCAGTATGATATTCACCAGTATGATATTCACCAGTACCCTGTATATCTTACTCCCCGTGTTAGGGTTTGGGGTTCGTAGCGCCACTCCTGGGGGCGTGCAGGGACCCAGGGCAGACCTTGCGGGCCTACCGTTACCTTGGGACAAATCTGACGAACACCTTCAGAGCAGAGCATTAGAACATAGTGCCACTCGTAACCAGCACGCAGTGCATACTTCAGAGCAGGGCATTAGAACATAGCGCCACTCGTAACCAGGAAGCGGCGAGTACTTCAGCACTGAGCATTGGAACATAACGCTACTCGTAATCAGTAAGCAGTGAATATGTCAGCACTGAGCATTGGAACATAACGCTACTCGTAATCAGTAAGCAGTGAATATGTCAGCACTGAGCATTCGAACATAACGCTTCTCGTAACCAATAGCAATGTATACTTCAGAACGGAGCATTTAGAACATAGCGCTCCTTGTAACCAATAGCAATGTATACTTCAGAACGGAGCATTTGGAACATAGCGCTACTCGGGATCAATAGCAATGTATACTTCAGGATAGAGCATTTAGAACATAGCGCTACTCGTGATCAATAGCCATGTAGACTTCAGAATAGAGCAGTTAGAACATAGCGCTACTCGTGATCAATAGCAATGTATACTTCAGAATAGAGCATTTAGACCAGCGCGCTACTCGTAATCAGTAGCAATGAGGACTTCAGAACGGAGCAGTTCACGGAGCACAACGAGACGCGCAAAGCGGGCCTCTCGTACTCCGGTGCAGTTCGGGAGACACAAAGTTCCGGGAGAGTCAGTGGGGAGCAAGGGGCGAATCCCTCGGAGGGGTCTCTCTGTCGTGGTGACCAGGGGACTCCCACGGAGAGGGAACCCGGGCTCAGGGTGCGGTGTGGCTCCCAGCCGGTAGGGGGCGCACCGGGGTCAGTCCCAAGCCTCCGGGCTTACCTTGCTCGACGTCGGGAAGGCGTCCAACCAGCTCCGAAGTCCGCAGGCGATCCTGTTGCGACTGGGGTCGGTCATGACCTCACGCACCTCCACCACAGCTGCGACGGCAACGACGGGGCCCCGGGCTTCTCCTCGGGCCTCGCGACGATGAGGGGCACTCTTCCGGCCTCCGGGCCGCAGCGGTGAGCGCGCTTTAGCCTCCACTCCACAGGGGGGGCTCAAACTAAGCTAAGCTGGGGGTTCCGCGCTTAACGGAGCACGCTGCCAGGGATCCCAGGCCAGGTCAGGGGGCGCAGGGGTCACAGCGCTAAGACCTGGTTGATCCTCAGCGATACCACAATCGGTTAGGTAGGTAGTTTCAAGGTTCAGTCTGGACACGCAGTCTCAGCATTCAGTTCTGGCAATCAGTTGCTCTTGAAAGTCTTGATGGTGCAGATGTATCTGGCGCCCTTAGGGGGTTCTGTTACAGGGGGGTAGGGAGTGAGTTGGCTACCAGGTCCTTCCTAGTCAGGCTGGGCAGAGGTTCTCTGGGTCCTCCTACTGCTGGGCAAGATCAGTGGATTTTACAGGATCCCTCACTCACTTAAGAGGCAGCACCTAAATCCTGTCACTCTCAGAGGCATAAGTCCCTGGCCAGGCCCTACCGCCTACACTCCTGCATGGATACTCCAGCTCTGCTTTACCCCACTGGCCAACTGACTGGAAAAAGTTCCCTCCCTCACTTATGTATCCTTAGGTCAGGTGACCTCTAGCCAAGGCGGCAAAAGTAAAAACCACACCTCCCTTCTAGAAGGTTCCAGCACATTCCAGGAGCTTCCCCATTCTACCTATGGGACAAAAAAGGCGGGCTGGTGTCGCAACATTGTTGTAGGGTTCCAGCCAGCTCCTGGCAGCTAGGGTGCTACTATGCAAGACCACTCTGCAGTAGCAGGAGTCTGTGGCAGCCATCTTGGGAGAAGGGAGCACCTGCACCTTAACACTGGTTGGCAATGAAAAGGCGCCCGGAGACCTAAGTCCAACATCAAAAATGAGGGTGGAAAAAATGAGGCACGATCAAAAATAGATGGGGAGACTTCCCTAGGGCTGACAGGTCCAACACGCGTCCCCCCCAGCCGAAAGAGGGGAGAGCTACCCAACCTCTAGGGAGTTCTCATCGCTAAGGCGGAAAAACCTGGAGAGACCGTCAGCATTGGCATGGTCAACTCCGTGCCGATGTTCCACCCGAAAGTCCATCCCCTGTAGGGAAATAGACCACCTCAACAACTTGGGGTTTTCGCCTCTCATCTGCATGAGCCAGCGAAGGGGGCGGTGGTCGGTCTGGATAAGGAAGTGAGTTCCAAAGAGGTATGGCCTCAACTTCTTCAGAGCCCAGACCACCGCGAAGGCTTCTCTCTCAATGGTGCTCCATCGCCGTTCCCGAGGGAGGAGTCTTCTGGATATGAAGGCCACTGGTTGATCCTGACCCTCAGCGTTGAGTTGCGAGAGCACCGCACCTATGACGTGCTCTGAGGCATCGGTCTGCACAATAAATTCCTTGCTGAAATCCGGTGTTGCTAGTACTGGAGCGGTACACATCGCATGTTTCAGCATGTCAAAGGCTTCTTGGCATGCAGCTGTCCATATGACCTTGCGAGGTTGCTTCTTCGAGGTCAATTCCGTCAAGGGGGTTACGATGGTACCATATCCCTTGATGAACCGGCGGTAATACCCAGTGAGGCCGAGGAAAGCTCGGACCTCTGTTTGGGTCTTGGGGGGCTCCCAAGCGAAGATGGTCTCTATTTTGGCCTGGAGGGGTTGCACCTTACCTCCGCCCACCAGGTGTCTCTGGTACACGACAGATCGCTGTCCAATCTGGCACTTGCTGGCTTTAATTGTTAGGCCAGCACGTTGCAGCGCCTGCAATACCTCCTGGAGGTGTTGCAGATGGTCCTCCCAGGTGCCACTGAAGACAGCTATGTCATCCAGGTAGGCCGCTGAGAAGGACTCCAGGCCAGATAGTACCTGATTCACTAACCGCTGGAATGTGGCCGGAGCATTTTTGAGCCCAAAGGGCATCACTCGGAACTGGTAGTGGCCCTCGGGGGTGGAGAATGCTGTTTTCTCCCTTGCTCCATCAGCCATGGCAATCTGCCAATATCCGGATGTCAGATCAATGGTGCTGAGGTACCGGGCTGCTCCCAGCCGGTCCACCAGCTTATCTGCACGTGGGATGGGGTGAGCATCTGTCTTCGTGACAGAGTTCAACCCCCGGTAGTCCACACAGAACCGAAGCTCCGGTGTCATACCCGGTGGGGCCGCTTTCGGCACCAACACCAATGGACTAGCCCACGGGCTGCTGGAAGGTTCTATCACCCCCAGCTCCAGCATCTTTGCCACCTCACGCTGGATGCTATCTTTCACTCGGTCAGAGAGCCGGTAAGACTTGTTCTTCACCGGGGGGCTGTCCCCTGTGTCCACATCATGGGTACACAGATGAGTGATTCCAGGCGTGAGGGAGAACAACGAGGCGAACTGTCCCAGTACATGGCGGCAGTCCCTCTGTTGCTCTGGGGTCAAGGATGGGGAGAGGATTACACCTTCCACCGAACCATCCTTCTCTTGTACCGCTAGAAGGTCAGGAAGAGCTTCACTCTCTTCCTCTTCGCTCCCATCCGTCACCATCAGGAGAGCAAGCTCTGATCGCTCATGGTGCGGCTTCAGGCGGTTGACGTGGAGCACCCTGAGGGGCTGTCGGGGGGTCTTCAAATCCACTACGTATGTGGTCTGGCCTCGTCGCTCCACAATGTCATACGGACCAGTCCACCGGTCCTGGAGGGTACAAAGCTCCCCAGGTTCCATGACCCACACCTTCTGTCCCACGTCCAACTCGACCGTCCAAGCGTTGCGGTCATACCATTCCTTCATCACGGTCTGGCTAGCCTCCAGGTTCTCTGAGGCCGCCTTCCACAGCTTGGCCATCTGGCTGCGGAACGCCAGCATGTAGCTGACAATGTCACGGGGAAGCTTCTGTGAAGTCTTCTCCCACCCCTCTTTCACTAAACTGAGGGGAACCCTAACGGGATGGCCATAGAGCAACTCAAACCTCCCGGTAGGAGAATAACAAGCAGGGGAGGAGGACGTCCTATTTACGCCTCAAGCCCTCTGGCAGGCTCCGGATCATACCCTTCAATGTCTTATTGAAGCGCTCCACAAGTCCATTAGTCTGGGGGTGGTAAGGAGTGGAGAACCGGTAGGTCACCCCACACTCCTTCCACATGGCCTGCATGTAGGCCGACATGAAATTGTTGCCCCTGTCCAACACCACGACCTTGGGGAATCCCACTCGGGTAAAAATCCCCAATAGTGCCCGTGCCACCACCGGTGCAGTGATGGTCCTCAGAGGAATAGCCTCTGGGTACCTTGTGGCGTAGTCCACCAAAACCAGAATGAACCGGTGTCCCGCTGCGGTCGGAGGGTCCAATGGCTCAACAATATCAATACCGACCCTCTCAAAAGGGGTCCCGACCACGGGGAGCGGTTCCAATGGGACTTTCAATTTAGTCCCAGTCTTGCCACTTGCCTGACAAGACTTACAGGTCTTACAAAAGGTGTCTGAGGCGATTCTCATCCTGGGCCAATAAAAATGAGGGACCAACCGTGCAAAGGTTTTGTCCTGGCCCAGGTGTCCGGCTAAGGGAATCTCGTGCGCTAACTCCAGCAGGAAGGCCCGGTAACATTGGGGGACCACTATGGCCCTCAAAGATCCATGTACCGGCACCCTGTGCTCACTGTATAGGAGACCATCCTCCCAATACACATGATATCCTCCCATCTCCTGACTGGCCACTTGTGTTTCGGCCTGTCGCCGCATGCCTTCAAGTGTGGGGCACGCCCTTTGTGCCTGACAAAATTCCTCCCGGGTAGGGCCTCCTCCCACATGCCAGTCAGCAAGGGTCGGCAAGTCCTCCACGGGAACGACATCCACCTCCACGGACTCCGGGGGCACCTCTGCGGCCTCCCCATCCATCTCACGGGGCATGTCCTCTACCACCTTCTTCTTTCCTCTTCTGGTGTTGGGTTGGGCCATGATTCCAGGCTCCAACCCAGGGTGAGTTTCATGCTGGGCAGCCACGGACCGCGTGACTACGCAAGTCCACCCTGGTAATCCCAGCATCTCGGTGTAAGCTCGAAACTCGACATCTTTCCACTTGGTGTGCTCCAGGTCGTTCCCTAGCAAGCACCCCACAGGCAAGGCAGGGCTCACCGCAACTCTTATTAGGCCTTTGACTCCTCCCCACTCAAATGGAACACGAGCCACTGGATAGTGACTCACACTGCCGTCAGCCAATACGGCCGGATGGAACTCCTCAGGGACTACTTGGTCTGGGGACACCAGCCGCCTCACTACAGTGGTCATGCTGGCACCTGTGTCCCTCAGAGCCTCCACCTCCTCCCCGTTAATTCTCACCCTCTGCTGATATTTAGCAGTGTTCGGGGGCAGGGACACTACGGGGACCACCTCTCTATCCCCGAGTGAAACCAGGGTCAGGCCTGTCCACTCCCCTTCCCTATCTAAGGGCTGCTCCACCCCAAGCCCTATACTACTCACCCCGGGACTTTTCCCGCCCGTTGGGGCTGGGGGTCGCTTGCGACACTTGGGATCTCCCTTGTAGTGTCCCATCTCCCCACATTCGTATCACCGCACAATCCTTGGCTGCTGACTCCTGTCAGGGTAAGTGGGTCTTGTGGAATTGGACGGGGGTGGGGTTCCTACTCCCTTCCCAAACTTATTTTGGGGGCCTTTAGAGAACTCCACTTTTTTATCTCCCCCCTCTTTCTTCTGGGGGAAACCCTGTCCGCCTTTCAAGCCATCTTCCCCGGGGCCCTTGTGAGACACCCGGGTGCTCACCCAAATATCTGCCTCCTCCGCAAGCTCACGGGGATCCATCAACTTGCGGTCCACCAGATGTTGGCGCAGCTCCGGAAAGCACTTATCCAAGAGGTGCTCCCGTAAAAAAAGATTGTACACCCCTTGGTAGTCCTGCACCTCGTTGCCAAGCACCCAACCATCTAGTGCCTTTCTCGCATAATTAAAAAAATCCACCCACGTCTGTGTGGACAGCTTATGGCTGCCACGGAACTTCTGCCTGTACCTCTCGGGGTTAAGACCAAACTTTTTCAGTAAAGCCTCTTTCATGGGGGTATACCTGACCTGATCCGCCTTGGCCAAATATAACAGGATGTCCCTGACGTTGGGAGGTATATAACGATAAAAACCACCTCCCCAATTACTCTCGGGTACCCCATGGGCAGTCAAGGCTACCTCGTATGCCTCCAACCATTTAGCAATGCCGTCCCCCACTGTGTAATTGGCGATGACTTCCTTAGGTAGGTAGAATTTTGACTCGTGAGACTCCTTAGGTATGCTGCCACCATTGTCCTTATTGGACGCATTCAATTGGAGGGCGCACAGCTCCAACTCTTTCAGCTGAAGCTCGTGCGCCAGCTTCTTTTCCTCCATTGCCCATCTCTTGTTTTCTCTCTCTTGTTCCAATTTGGCCAATTCCCTTTCTCTCTCTTGTTCCAACTTGGCCAGCTCCCACTTTAACTGCCTCTCTTCCCTTCTGTCCTCGTACTCCTCTGGAGACGCGCTCCTCCTAGACCCTGTCCTACTACTGGCCCCAGAACGTCTCCCTGGGGGCACATTTTCAGACATATCCATGTTAAGTATGTCTAGTACTTCTTGGGCGCTCTCCTCCTGAGGTGCATCTGGCGCCTCCTGTCCCTCATCCTCTCTCCCTTCTGGGTGGGCCTCTACCCATGCCCTAATGGCGGTACGGAGTTCCGGTCCTTTGGCCTTCCGCACCCCAGGCAACCTCATCCCCTGCCCGGACTCTCTCAGTTGCTTTACAGTGTACCCCTCGAGGTCAGCTAACCGGAATTCCATCGTGACAGGTGGGGACCTAGATACTAAGGAAGAAATTCCTAGGATATGGGTGACAGTAACCAGCTAACCAGGATTCTTTTACACACTCAGCCTGGACAGCGGAATCAATAAACACAGCAATCAATGGTTTCAGACTTTTTTGAAAAAAACAATCGGCGTTTAATTGTGGCGCCCTCCGCTTCACGGAAGGGTGCTGTATGGTCACAGGTCCTAAAATCCCACAGCTCGCCAACAATGTAAGACCTGGGGTCTCCAGGCCCTAAGGGGGTAATGTGATACGAGCGGCTGGGCACCCAAAGGCTTGTGTGTAAAGCGACCATACAACACACGCATCCACTGAAGCAAGGAACGCACACAATAAGGGACGCCACACTGTAGAGATTTATGCAAATAACTCAAGTTTTATCCAAGCAGTTCGAGATAAATGCAGTTCATAACATATATATGCACTTCATGAGATATAAATTCAGTTAAGGAGATGACAATGGCAATTCACGTATGTCAGCGTTTGATCCGCCAGCACCATATTCACCAGTATGATATTCACCAGTATGATATTCACCAGTATGATATTCACCAGTACCCTGTATATCTTACTCCCCGTGTTAGGGTTTGGGGTTCGTAGCGCCACTCCTGGGGGCGTGCAGGGACCCAGGGCAGACCTTGCGGGCCTACCGTTACCTTGGGACAAATCTGACGAACACCTTCAGAGCAGAGCATTAGAACATAGTGCCACTCGTAACCAGCACGCAGTGCATACTTCAGAGCAGGGCATTAGAACATAGCGCCACTCGTAACCAGGAAGCGGCGAGTACTTCAGCACTGAGCATTGGAACATAACGCTACTCGTAATCAGTAAGCAGTGAATATGTCAGCACTGAGCATTGGAACATAACGCTACTCGTAATCAGTAAGCAGTGAATATGTCAGCACTGAGCATTCGAACATAACGCTTCTCGTAACCAATAGCAATGTATACTTCAGAACGGAGCATTTAGAACATAGCGCTTCTTGTAACCAATAGCAATGTATACTTCAGAACGGAGCATTTGGAACATAGCGCTACTCGGGATCAATAGCAATGTATACTTCAGGATAGAGCATTTAGAACATAGCGCTACTCGTGATCAATAGCCATGTAGACTTCAGAATAGAGCAGTTAGAACATAGCGCTACTCGTGATCAATAGCAATGTATACTTCAGAATAGAGCATTTAGACCAGCGCGCTACTCGTAATCAGTAGCAATGAGGACTTCAGAACGGAGCAGTTCACGGAGCACAACGAGACGCGCAAAGCGGGCCTCTCGTACTCCGGTGCAGTTCGGGAGACACAAAGTTCCGGGAGAGTCAGTGGGGAGCAAGGGGCGAATCCCTCGGAGGGGTCTCTCTGTCGTGGTGACCAGGGGACTCCCACGGAGAGGGAACCCGGGCTCAGGGTGCGGTGTGGCTCCCAGCCGGTAGGGGGCGCACCGGGGTCAGTCCCAAGCCTCCGGGCTTACCTTGCTCGACGTCGGGAAGGCGTCCAACCAGCTCCGAAGTCCGCAGGCGATCCTGTTGCGACGGGGGTCGGTCATGACCTCACGCACCTCCACCACAGCTGCGACGGCAGCGACGGGGCCCCGGGCTTCTCCTCGGGCCTCGCGACGATGAGGGGCACTCTTCCGGCCTCCGGGCCGCAGCGGTGAGCGCGCTTTAGCCTCCACTCCACAGGGGGGGCTCAAACTAAGCTAAGCTGGGGGCTCCGCGCTTAACGGAGCACGCTGCCAGGGATCCCAGGCCAGGTCAGGGGGCGCAGGGGTCACAGCGCTAAGACCTGGTTGATCCTCAGCGATACCACAATCGGTTAGGTAGGTAGTTTCAAGGTTCAGTCTGGACACGCAGTCTCAGCATTCAGTTCTGGCAATCAGCTGCTCTTGAAAGTCTTGATGGTGCAGATGTATCTGGCGCCCTTAGGGGGTTCTGTTACAGGGGGGTAGGGAGTGAGTTGGCTACCAGGTCTTTCCTAGTCAGGCTGGGCAGAGGTTCTCTGGGTCCTCCTACTGCTGGGCAAGATCAGTGGATTTTACAGGATCCCTCACTCACTTAAGAGGCAGCACCTAAATCCTGTCACTCTCAGAGGCATAAGTCCCTGGCTAGGCCCTACCGCCTACACTCCTGCATGGATTCTCCAGCTCTGCTTTACCCCACTGGCCAACTAACTGGAAAAAGTTCCCTCCCTCACTTATGTATCCTTAGGTCAGGTGACCTCTAGCCAAGGCGGCAAAAGTAAAAACCACACCTCCCTTCTAGAAGGTTCCAGCACATTCCAGGAGCTTCCCCATTCTACCTATGGGACAAAAAAGGCGGGCTGGTGTCGCAACATTGTTGTGGGGTTCCAGCCAGCTCCTGGCAGCTAGGGTGCTACTATGCAAGACCACTCTGCAGTAGCAGGAGTCTGTGGCAGCCATCTTGGGAGAAGGGAGCACCTGCACCTTAACACTGGTTGGCAATGAAAAGGCGCCCGGAGACCTAAGTCCAACATCAAAAATGAGGGTGGAAAAAATGAGGCACGATCAAAAATAGATGGGGAGACTTCCCTAGGGCTGACAGGTCCAACACGCGTCCCCCCCAGCCGAAAGAGGGGAGAGCTACCCAACCTCTAGGGAGTTCTCATCGCTAAGGCGGAAAAACCTGGAGAGACCGTCAGCATTGGCATGGTCAACTCCGGGCCGATGTTCCACCCGAAAGTCCATCCCCTGTAGGGAAATATACCACCTCAACAACTTGGGGTTTTCGCCTCTCATCTGCATGAGCCAGCGAAGGGGGCGGTGGTCGGTCTGGATAAGGAAGTGAGTTCCAAAGAGGTATGGCCTCAACTTCTTCAGAGCCCAGACCACCGCGAAGGCTTCTCTCTCAATGGTGCTCCATCGCCGTTCCCGAGGGAGGAGTCTTCTGGATATGAAGGCCACTGGTTGATCCTGACCCTCAGCGTTGAGTTGCGAGAGCACCGCACCTATGCCGTGCTCTGAGGCATCGGTCTGCACAATAAATTCCTTGCTGAAATCCGGTGTTGCTAGTACTGGAGCGGTACACATCGCATGTTTCAGCGTGTCAAAGGCTTCTTGGCATGCAGCTGTCCATATGACCTTGCGAGGTTGCTTCTTCGAGGTCAATTCCGTCAAGGGGGTTACGATGGTACCATATCCCTTGATGAACCGGCAGTAATACCCAGTGAGGCCGAGGAAAGCTCGGACCTCTGTTTGGGTCTTGGGGGGCTCCCAAGCCAAGATGGTCTCTATTTTGGCCTGGAGGGGTTGCACCTTACCTCCGCCCACCAGGTGTCTCTGGTACACGACAGATCGCTGTCCAATCTGGCACTTGCTGGCTTTAATTGTTAGGCCAGCACGTTGCAGCGCCTGCAATACCTCCTGGAGGTGTTGCAGATGGTCCTCCCAGGTGCCACAGAAGACAGCTATGTCATCCAGGTAGGCCGCTGAGAAGGACTCCAGGCCAGATAGTACCTGATTCACTAACCGCTGGAATGTGGCCGGAGCATTTTTGAGCCCAAAGGGCATCACTCGGAACTGGTAGTGGCCCTCGGGGGTGGAGAATGCTGTTTTCTCCCTTGCTCCATCAGCCATGGCAATCTGCCAATATCCGGATGTCAGATCAATGGTGCTGAGGTACCGGGCTGCTCCCAGCCGGTCCACCAGTTTATCTGCACGTGGGATGGGGTGAGCATCTGTCTTCGTGACAGAGTTCAACCCCCGGTAGTCCACACAGAACCGAAGCTCCGGTGTCATACCCGGTGGGGCCGCTTTCGGCACCAACACCAATGGACTAGCCCACGGGCTGCTGGAAGGTTCTATCACCCCCAGCTCCAGCATCTTTGCCACCTCACGCTGGATGCTATCTTTCACTCGGTCAGAGAGCCGGTAAGACTTGTTCTTCACCGGGGGGCTGTCCCCTGTGTCCACATCATGGGTACACAGATGAGTGATTCCAGGCGTGAGGGAGAACAACGAGGCGAACTGTCCCAGTACATGGCGGCAGTCCCTCTGTTGCTCTGGGGTCAAGGATGGGGAGAGGATTACACCTTCCACCGAACCATCCTTCTCTTGTACCGCTAGAAGGTCAGGAAGAGCTTCACTCTCTTCCTCTTCGCTCCCATCCGTCACCATCAGGAGAGCAAGCTCTGATCGCTCATGGTGCGGCTTCAGGCGGTTGACGTGGAGCACCCTGAGGGGCTGTCGGGGGGTCTTCAAATCCACTACGTATGTGGTCTGGCCTCGTCGCTCCACAATGTCATACGGACCAGTCCACCGGTCCTGGAGGGCACAAAGCTCCCCAGGTTCCATGACCCACACCTTCTGTCCCACGTCCAACTCGACCGTCCAAGCGTTGCGGTCATACCATTCCTTCATCACGGTCTGGCTAGCCTCCAGGTTCTCTGAGGCCGCCTTCCACAGCTTGGCCATCTGGCTGCGGAACGCCAGCATGTAGCTGACAATGTCACGGGGAAGCTTCTGTGAAGTCTTCTCCCACCCCTCTTTCACTAAACTGAGGGGAACCCTAACGGGATGGCCATAGAGCAACTCAAACCTCCCGGTAGGAGAATAACAAGCAGGGGAGGAGGACGTCCTATTTACGCCTCAAGCCCTCTGGCAGGCTCCGGATCATACCCTTCAATGTCTTATTGAAGCGCTCCACAAGTCCATTAGTCTGGGGGTGGTAAGGAGTGGAGAACCGGTAGGTCACCCCACACTCCTTCCACATGGCCTGCATGTAGGCCGACATGAAATTGGTGCCCCTGTCCAACACCACGACCTTGGGGAATCCCACTCGGGTAAAAATCCCCAATAGTGCCCGTGCCACCACCGGTGCAGTGATGGTCCTCAGAGGAATAGCCTCTGGGTACCTTGTGGCGTAGTCCACCAAAACCAGAATGAACCGGTGTCCCGCTGCGGTCGGAGGGTCCAATGGCTCAACAATATCAATACCGACCCTCTCAAAAGGGGTCCCGACCACGGGGAGCGGTTCCAATGGGACTTTCAATTTAGTCCCAGTCTTGCCACTTGCCTGACAAGACTTACAGGTCTTACAAAAGGTGTCTGAGGCGATTCTCATCCTGGGCCAATAAAAATGAGGGACCAACCGTGCAAAGGTTTTGTCCTGGCCCAGGTGTCCGGCTAAGGGAATCTCGTGCGCTAACTCCAGCAGGAAGGCCCGGTAACATTGGGGGACCACTATGGCCCTCAAAGATCCATGTACCGGCACCCTGTGCTCACTGTATAGGAGACCATCCTCCCAATACACATGATATCCTCCCATCTCCTGACTGGCCACTTGGGTTTCGGCCTGTCGCCGCATGCCTTCAAGTGTGGGGCACGCCCTTTGTGCCTGACAAAATTCCTCCCGGGTAGGGCCTCCTCCCACATGCCAGTCAGCAAGGGTCGGCAAGTCCTCCACGGGAACGACATCCACCTCCACGGACTCCGGGGGCACCTCTGCGGCCTCCCCATCCATCTCACGGGGCATGTCCTCTACCACCTTCTTCTTTCCTCTTCTGGTGTTGGGTTGGGCCATGATTCCAGGCTCCAACCCAGGGTGAGTTTCATGCTGGGCAGCCATGGACCGCGTGACTACGCAAGTCCACCCTGGTAATCCCAGCATCTCGGTGTAAGCTCGAAACTCGACATCTTTCCACTTGGTGTGCTCCAGGTCGTTCCCTAGCAAGCACCCCACAGGCAAGGCAGGGCTCACCGCAACTCTTATTAGGCCTTTGACTCCTCCCCACTCAAATGGAACACGAGCCACTGGATAGTGACTCACACTGCCGTCAGCCAATACGGCCGGATGGAACTCCTCAGGGACTACTTGGTCTGGGGACACCAGCCGCCTCACTACAGTGGTCATGCTGGCACCTGTGTCCCTCAGAGCCTCCACCTCCTCCCCGTTAATTCTCACCCTCTGCTGATATTTAGCAGTGTTCGGGGGCAGGGACACTACGGGGACCACCTCTCTATCCCCGAGTGAAACCAGGGTCAGGCCTGTCCACTCCCCTTCCCTATCTAAGGGCTGCTCCACCCCAAGCCCTATACTACTCACCCCGGGACTTTTCCCGCCCGTTGGGGCTGGGGGTCGCTTGCGACACTTGGGATCTCCCTTGTAGTGTCCCATCTCCCCACATTCGTATCACCGCACAATCCTTGGCTGCTGACTCCTGTCAGGGTAAGTGGGTCTTGTGGAATTGGACGGGGGTGGGGTTCCTACTCCATTCCCAAACTTATTTTGGGGGCCTTTAGAGAACTCCACTTTTTTATCTCCCCCCTCTTTCTTCTGGGGGAAACCCTGTCCGCCTTTCAAGCCATCTCCCCCGGGGCCCTTGTGAGACACCCGGGTGCTCACCCAAATATCTGCCTCCTCCGCAAGCTCACGGGGATCCATCAACTTGCGGTCCACCAGATGTTGGCGCAGCTCCGGAAAGCACTTATCCAAGAGGTGCTCCCGTAAAAAAAGATTGTACACCCCTTGGTAGTCCTGCACCTCGTTGCCAAGCACCCAACCATCTAGTGCCTTTCTCGCATTATCAAAAAAATCCACCCACGTCTGTGTGGACAGCTTATGGCTGCCACGGAACTTCTGCCTGTACCTCTCGGGGTCAAGACCAAACTTTTTCAGTAAAGCCTCTTTCATGGGGGTATACCTGACCTGATCCGCCTTGGCCAAATATAACAGGATGTCCCTGACGTTGGGAGGTATATAACGATAAAAACCACCTCCCCAATTACTCTCGGGTACCCCATGGGCAGTCAAGGCTACCTCGTATGCCTCCAACCATTTAGCAATGCCGTCCTCCACTGTGTAATTGGCGATGACTTCCTTAGGTAGGTAGAATTTTGACTCGTGAGACTCCTTAGGTATGCTGCCACCATTGTCCTTATTGGACGCATTCAATTGGAGGGCGCGCAGCTCCAACTCTTTCAGCTGAAGCTCGTGCGCCAGCTTCTTTTCCTCCATTGCCCATCTCTTGTTTTCTCTCTCTTGTTCCAATTTGGCCAATTCCCTTTCTCTCTCTTGTTCCAACTTGGCCAGCTCCCACTTTAACTGCCTCTCTTCCCTTCTGTCCTCGTACTCCTCTGGAGACGCGCTCCTCCTAGACCCTGTCCTACTACTGGCCCCAGAACGTCTCCCTGGGGGCACATTTTCAGACATATCCATGTTAAGTATGTCTAGTACTTCTTGGGCGCTCTCCTCCTGAGGTGCATCTGGCGCCTCCTGTCCCTCATCCTCTCTCCCTTCTGGGTGGGCCTCTACCCATGCCCTAATGGCGGTACGGAGTTCCGGTCCTTTGGCCTTCCGCACCCCAGGCAACCCCATCCCCTGCCCGGACTCTCTCAGTTGCTTTACAGTGTACCCCTCGAGGTCAGCTAACCGGAATTCCATCGTGACAGGTGGGGACCTAGATACTAAGGAAGAAATTCCTAGGATATGGGTGACAGTAACCAGCTAACCAGGATTCTTTTACACACTCAGCCTGGACAGTGGAATCAATAAACACAGCAATCAATGGTTTCAGACTTTTTTGAAAAAAACAATTGGCGTTTAATTGTGGCGCCCTCCGCTTCACGGAAGGGTGCTGTATGGTCACAGGTAATAAAATCCCACAGCTCGCCAACAATGTAAGACCTGGGGTCTCCAGGCCCTAAGGGGGTAATGTGATACGAGCGGCTGGGCACCCAAAGGCTTGTGTGTAAAGCGACCATACAACACACGCATCCACTGAAGCAAGGAACGCACACAATAAGGGACGCCACACTGTAGAGATTTATGCAAATAACTCAAGTTTTATCCAAGCAGTTCGAGATAAATGCAGTTCATAACATATATATGCACTTCATGAGATATAAATTCAGTTAAGGAGATGACAATGGCAATTCACGTATGTCAGCGTTTGATCCGCCAGCACCATATTCACCAGTATGATATTCACCAGTATGATATTCACCAGTATGATATTCACCAGTACCCTGTATATCTTACTCCCCGTGTTAGGGTTTGGGGTTCGTAGCGCCACTCCTGGGGGCGTGCAGGGACCCAGGGCAGACCTTGCGGGCCTACCGTTACCTTGGGACAAATCTGACGAACACCTTCAGAGCAGAGCATTAGAACATAGTGCCACTCGTAACCAGCACGCAGTGCATACTTTAGAGCAGGGCATTAGAACATAGCGCCACTCGTAACCAGGAAGCGGCGAGTACTTCAGCACTGAGCATTGGAACATAACGCTACTCGTAATCAGTAAGCAGTGAATATGTCAGCACTGAGCATTGGAACATAACGCTACTCGTAATCAGTAAGCAGTGAATATGTCAGCACTGAGCATTCGAACATAACGCTTCTCGTAACCAATAGCAATGTATACTTCAGAACGGAGCATTTAGAACATAGCGCTTCTTGTAACCAATAGCAATGTATACTTCAGAACGGAGCATTTGGAACATAGCGCTACTCGGGATCAATAGCAATGTATACTTCAGGATAGAGCATTTAGAACATAGCGCTACTCGTGATCAATAGCCATGTAGACTTCAGAATAGAGCAGTTAGAACATAGCGCTACTCGTGATCAATAGCAATGTATACTTCAGAATAGAGCATTTAGACCAGCGCGCTACTCGTAATCAGTAGCAATGAGGACTTCAGAACGGAGCAGTTCACGGAGCACAACGAGACGCGCAAAGCGGGCCTCTCGTACTCCGGTGCAGTTCGGGAGACACAAAGTTCCGGGAGAGTCAGTGGGGAGCAAGGGGCGAATCCCTCGGAGGGGTCTCTCTGTCGTGGTGACCAGGGGACTCCCACGGAGAGGGAACCCGGGCTCAGGGTGCGGTGTGGCTCCCAGCCGGTAGGGGGCGCACCGGGGTCAGTCCCAAGCCTCCGGGCTTACCTTGCTCGACGTCGGGAAGGCGTCCAACCAGCTCCGAAGTCCGCAGGCGATCCTGTTGCGACGGGGGTCGGTCATGACCTCACGCACCTCCACCACAGCTGCGACGGCAGCGACGGGGCCCCGGGCTTCTCCTCGGGCCTCGCGACGATGAGGGGCACTCTTCCGGCCTCCGGGCCGCAGCGGTGAGCGCGCTTTAGCCTCCACTCCACAGGGGGGGCTCAAACTAAGCTAAGCTGGGAGCACGCTGCCAGGGATCCCAGGCCAGGTCAGGGGGCGCAGGGGTCACAGCGCTAAGACCTGGTTGATCCTCAGCGATACCACAATCGGTTAGGTAGGTAGTTTCAAGGTTCAGTCTGGACACGCAGTCTCAGCATTCAGTTCTGGCAATCAGTTGCTCTTGAAAGTCTTGATGGTGCAGATGTATCTGGCGCCCTTAGGGGGTTCTGTTACAGGGGGGTAGGGAGTGAGTTGGCTACCAGGTCCTTCCTAGTCAGGCTGGGCAGAGGTTCTCTGGGTCCTCCTACTGCTGGGCAAGATCAGTGGATTTTACAGGATCCCTCACTCACTTAAGAGGCAGCACCTAAATCCTGTCACTCTCAGAGGCATAAGTCCCTGGCTAGGCCCTACCGCCTACACTCCCGCATGGATTCTCCAGCTCTGCTTTACCCCACTGGCCAACTGACTGGAAAAAGTTCCCTCCCTCACTTATGTATCCTTAGGTCAGGTGACCTCTAGCCAAGGCGGCAAAAGTAAAAACCACACCTCCCTTCTAGAAGGTTCCAGCACATTCCAGGAGCTTCCCCATTCTACCTATGGGACAAAAAAGGCGGGCTGGTGTCGCAACATTGTTGTGGGGTTCCAGCCAGCTCCTGGCAGCTAGGGTGCTACTATGCAAGACCACTCTGCAGTAGCAGGAGTCTGTGGCAGCCATCTTGGGAGAAGGGAGCACCTGCACCTTAACACTGGTTGGCAATGAAAAGGCGCCCGGAGACCTAAGTCCAACATCAAAAATGAGGGTGGAAAAAATGAGGCACGATCAAAAATAGATGGGGAGACTTCCCTAGGGCTGACAGGTCCAACAGGTTCGCAATGTTACAACGCAGTCGTTGTATCTACCACGTTGTAATGGCATTTGATCTATCACATGCGTAGTAAACATTGTTTCCCGTTCCATCCTCCACCAATCTTTGTTATGCCATGCCCAACTTTGTGACAGAGCCTGTAAATTTGGGCGATAAAGTCTCATCTATTCTGATTAGGCATATAAATAAAGCCCACAATAAGGGTCTCACTAGCAATTGATAATTTCGCAAACACATACCTCCCGGCAATATCTGTCCATGTTTACAATATTTTATGAGGATGCAAGCATCAGATAAGAATTACCTCACTGCATTGCTTTGCACTAAAAGATGTGGATGCCTGCATCCCCACTGAACTTGTCTGTGGACTACTGCTTATGAAAAAACCCACACAGGCACATTTAAGATTAGATGACTCTAGATATCAGAAGTTTATCTCTTGTATCAGGGTGATATCTGCATTTTTGGTTTGGAGATAGAATAGTATTTTTACCTTTTTCCAAAAGTGTGACAATTGATTTACATTCAAATATAAGGTCTGGGTTGTGTTACAGTTAGGGGATAATTCAGCAGTGTTGAGGTTTATTAGTCACATACAATAATATCTAGATTTCCTCCAAAGACCCCCACTCACGGTCTGGTGATGGTTTGAACTCACCTACTAAGTTTGCATCAATGTTTTCTTCGCCAACTTGGTCTTTTCTAAGTTTAGGATGTCAGGGAAAGTAATGTTTGAGGTAATAGACATAATAGATAGAGGTTAGCTATGGATGATTGAGATCTAGTTTGGGGTTCCAAGTACATGGTGTATTAAGTGAAATATAAGACACACAATTTCTTGTGTGATGGAACACTAGCAAGAGAAATCATAGATCTTGTGAAGCAGTGCCTAGCACTGTACAAAATGTTGGAAGACTTGAAATAATTCCAGTGTGTAGATGTTTTTGGATCCTCCAGCCTCTTGCATAGGCTATATAAGTTGCAAGCACTATCCACATAATGCCGGCATCTACTACATTGTTTGTTACTGTTGGTCAGAGCTTTCAGAGCATTCATTTGACCATTGCATTTGCCATTGCTACTCTTGTCTCCTTTTCAGGTTGCAGTTGATGGGTCAAGAGAGATACTTGTGATGGATGAGGATCATAATAGGAGGTGGAGGCATGGACTCATGGCCATTGTCTTTAGAAGTTGATTCCAGAGGTTTAGTGCTGCTCCTTGAACTTCTTCTTTGGTCCGTTAGCCTGCAAATGCATCAGCATGGCCTGTCTAGGCTTGAGACATTCTCCTTTGCACAGGGCCTCCTCTGGGAAGATGGTGTCCAGAGGTTGCCTGCCTGTTTTATGCTTGAGCAATAGTGGTTTTCATGCCCTAGTAAGCATTGTTAGTATTGTACATGGTCCTAAAGAGTGAGCCATATTGAGACACATAATGCAGAGCTGCAGTAATTAGTTTGTCTGTGCAGAACTACTTAGCTCCTACATTTGCCAAATTCAAGAATTGTGGACTTTAAATTTTTTTAAGGTGTTTGATGCCTGCTTTAAGCCATGATTCAGGGACACCTAAAGCATAACTTGGCATTATACATCAGCTGAATGCTGCAGTTGCAGTATTTGTAGTGGTTACAGTAGACGAAGTATAGCTGTACAGTGTACATCAACTACTATATTAATAGAAGTTGAAGGGTTACTTGCATGGCTTGGTGATGAATATGTGTCGAAATCTTCTTACACTATAGCGCAGAGAACAGCATGGGATGTAATATAAGTTGCTTAATTCTTATTTTATCTGCATTCTGATGCTCTGGAAATTGGTATGGCTTGCACATTTTACCAGTGATTGGGCACGTAACCTTGTTATGTTATTTGCATTTATTACGTGCACACTTACTCAGGAGTATCCCGGCGCGAGTCTATAAAGGTACTATATTCATCTTCATCTTCAAACAAAAAGATACGTTTTCAGTTTTTTCCTAAAAACCACTAAGTCCTGGATAGTATGCAAGCTCACCGGGAGAGAGTTCCAGGCAGTAGCTGCCTTCACTGTGAAAGAGCCACCCCCGGTCCTCTGCCACTTAAAGCGGGGAACTTGAGCAAGATACAGGGATGCGGAGTGCAATGCCCGCCCAGGTACATAAAAAGAGATCCGCTTTTGTAGATAGAGGGGCCCGCTTCCATGAAGTGCCCGGTGGGCCAGGATCAGTAGCTTAAATTTCACTCTAGCGGCTACTGGTAACCAATGGTACAAACGGAGCTGGCTCTGTACACTGTCCCTAGATGACAACCCGGATAGCAGTCTGGCAGCAGTATTCTGGACTACCTGTAATTTCTTTAACAGATAGTCCAGAATGCGAGAGAAGCGGGCATTAGCATAATCCACCGTGTATTGTAGGTGAATGAGTGAATAGCTGCAAGATATATCTCTAATAAGACTGTGTAGTATGGTTCACCTAACCTCTACAGTCATGAACTGCAGTGTGTCTTTAAGGCTTGACATGGGAGATGATGATAGTTAGAAGATAGCCTTTTGTGTGGGTGCAGTGCTAAAGGGTTGTTTGAATCTCCTTTTCCACTGTTCCCCTTTCCCTAGTTTCGTCTCTTCCTCCATTCCTTGCCTTCTGAGATGCTTCAAAGAAAACAGATTAGCATATATTTGAGAATAAGGGTTCCTTATAGGTTGAATTGCATCCCTCCACCTCATGAAGCTTTGTCTGTGTTTGTAAGGGCTAGAAGGAGTTGGGCCCATGTAGTTATTGTATGTAGACATTATCACTGTTTAAGTATTATTTGTGCAAAATGATTAGGTATATTACTTTATAAGCCATATATAGCTTTAACCCAATCAAAATCTCTATTTCACAGTCTTTTAAACCTGAAGGTCCATAAGCAACAGCTCTATCTTGTGGAATATTGCTGAAACTGTTCTGTATCCTGATGAGGATGAAGGGCACACACCACCACACCCGTTAAGATTCCAGCCTTTGAAACCTCTATCTATTTTTATTTGTTTGTTTATATGTTCAACTTTCAGAGGCTCTGTGGCTCCACCTTCCGTTCTGTGCTGGCACTCATAATGGCTACATTTGTTCGTCTGCTTAGGTAATTTGCAAAGCTTCTGCCATTCAACTATACACACTGCTTCTTCAGTGGCCGGCTCCCATCCAAACCGCATGGTGCTGTCACACCTGCAACTGGAGCTGAAAACAAGTGGTCCCATGCAGTCCCCCATATCGATGATACCATTAAGACAGTTTCTCCGTTATGTCTATGAGAGAATGCCATAATATCATTGTAGTTCTGCCATTCCATGCATAGAGGTTGCACTATCCTGGAGGGTCAGCCTTCCTACCACACCACTTTTAATCAACCATTGGCAAAGCCAATAGTTTGAGTTTTGTCTGTCTGCCTTTTGGCTTTGTCATAGTTTGATTTGTTTTGTCATTGTGGTGAAGCGGCTGGGCCCTTAACAATATAGAGAATAAACATTAGCTAAAAGCAAAAACATTGTTAAGACTTTGCAAATCAACCTTTGCCACAGCAGCCCCTGAGACGTATGGGAACTACTTTGTGTGGATGTGTTCTTTGTGAAAAAGTGGAACGCTGGCATTCAAAGTGAAGTTAGCCAATGGTTGAAGTACCCCATGCTGAATACTAATGGACAAAAAGGGCTGGCTGAAAGAAAAAGATCTTAGTGAAAGCAAGGCCTAAAAAAGTATGCAGCGCCCTAAAATGTACTCTTCAAAATATTTTGAGCAAGCTTATGAAGAATCCTATGTAAATACCGGTTTACACAAGCAACCATCAACTAGCAAACAATGTGTGGTCCTACAGGCACAGCCTATTTCTGCTTGCCTCAGGGGACCAAATCTTTTGCGCTAAATAGCCCAGTTGGGCCCCTGACCCTTCTAAGTAGATCACCCTTTTAGGTTATCTGGCCTAACATCAAAGGACGTGGAGCACTTCTGGAGCAAACTGAACAAGAGACTGCCTTTGTGTGTTAACACTATTTTTCTTGTTAGTATACTTTCTTTCTTTGGTATTTCTCTGTGCTGTACTGTTACTTGTTATCCAGTATTTTATGTCATTGGTTAGGAGAAAGTTAGGCTGTGTTTTTTTCACTACTTACTGGAGGTGTTATTCTTTGTCTCACCCGCCTTCTGTGCCATACCCTAGTGTTCACAGATCCCAGAGCAACTCTGTCTTATTCTATCATCAGTGATTGGCTTTCACACATTTGTCATTGCATTGGATTATTTGAGTTTCTCCAATATATTTTCAATTTGCCTTGGTATATAATGAATTGTAATGTAATTGTATAGTAATTGTATTTATATAGTGTTTAATGCTAGGATGAGTCATTGAAGTAATTTACGGACAGAAGCACACTACTCTGGAGCCCAATATTAGTGGTTTATCCAGTGATGTTGTTGGTTATTGGAGTAGTCATGTGCTCTAAAAAAAATATTTTCAATCAGGTACTCTAGTTTGATCTGTATTGTGTTAAAATTGATGCCAGTTAGATGCTATCAATAGTGGGGGCTGTGTCGTTTCAGGCGAATAGTTGGTGAAACATGTTGGATGGTGAATGTTAGGTATTGTTAAGTTGCAGAGGTAGTTTTACAAAAAAATTAGAGGCTGTGACCTTTGAGATGAGGTGCGACCCATTTGCAGAATTACAACAAGAGAGATTGAGACGGACAAGCATGAGAATAAAAGGAGGCTATACTCGGAAATAGAAGACATGCAGAGAATGGAAGGTGAGGAGAGGATCATGTTTAAAAAAGGACAGGAATCAATTGGAGGAAAGTCAAGGACACATTTTCACTGTGGCATTTAGGAGAACAGTAAGAAAGGGATTTCTGAGATAGCAAGTAAGCAATTTGAAGAAATACCCTATAGAATGAAACATTATATATAGTTCTCCATGTGCAGAGTAAACCACTCAACCATGCAGGTTCAAGTGTACAGATCATGTAAATATTAAAATTCCAATCCTCCTGGATCTCAAGCCCAGCACATCCCTTTCAAACATATACTGGATCCTGATCTTGGAACGGGGTCTGTACTGTATAAATCAAAGTGTCGTAGAATTAATAAAGAGCTTCAGCAAATGATATTCCCTCACTATTATGTATTAAAGGTTGTTTCACTCACTCACAGACACTGGCAAGAAGCATCTTGTCAATGTCCAGTTAGATTAATACCTTGTTTACTTAATTGCACACTAGGTTGTTTCTATGGCATAGCAGAGCAATCATAGATACAAACATCCCAAGTGTATGTTGTGTGTTTGTGTGGGTGGTCACAGGGGTGTACATGAATTGTATGTTTAAGTGAATCAGAGTAGTAGAAGCCTGTGGGTTTTATTATGGAAGCACCTGGTGTGCCCGTGAGTACAAAATGAGGGTGAGGCTATTTTCTCAGACAATGAAACTGTATTACTGGCTTTCCTGAAGCTGGAGGGTGGAGCTCTAGACAGTAAAGTAGGGACAGAAGAGACAGGGCTCTGCTCGAAATTCGATTAGGTTTATTGCTGAGACGGGGCTGCTGATCAGTCTTCCTGTACCTCGTACACCTGGCAATTGGAGGCAGTGAAGAGTTGGACTACAGTCTCTATTGTTGGAAGTGAGCAGTGTCCATTAGGTGAGGTTAGAATTTTCTCTATTTACCTGTTCATCGTCTGTGTGGCTGTTGATATCCAGGTGTGGAAGTTTCATTCCTCTTTCTGCCTCTGTACAAAAAATGGTGGAGATTGTCCTGTGCATATGAGTAAGGCTCCCTAGGCACTTCTTTCTGCGGGTCCTTTAGCGAGAAATAGAAATCTGAAAAGGAGCATACAGTTATAACTTGATTCCTTCATCAATTATGCTCAAGCATGTAATTCAACATAATTTCGTTTGCAAATATTGTAAGATCAACAAAATCAGAAAAGTAGAGAGTCTTGAGATTTCTTTTTTTTTATTATTCTTTATTTGAAGTCAAATGTATCAGCCCAGCCAACGCGTTTTGTCCAACATGGACTTCATCAGGGTTGGAATTGTCTTTTATAGAACCACAACCAAGGTGCTATTTCTGTAATGAGATGTGGTATAGATATATAGGAAGTCACCGTAGCATCAGTTAGGTAGGTTCATGATGAATTTAATGCCTTTAATCCATATTGAAATTGTCTTATAGCAGAACACTAAGTAGTGTATTCTTTATTAAGAGATGCAATGTCAGTATACTGGTAACCACCGTCACGTCCGTTCGGTTAAAATCTTGAAAGGATTATTTGCCTTTGATAAATACTAGCGTGTAGTCTCGTCGGGTATACAGGGCCGTCTGTCTATTCGGATAAACAGACTGATTTTGTTGATCTTATAATATCTGCAAACAAAATGATGTTTAATTACATGCTTGAGCATAATTGATGAAGGAATCAAGTTATAACTGTATACTCCTTTTCAGAATATGATTATTTGGAGAGAAAGGTTTTTTCTCTTATGTATGTGACTGCTTAGTGGTGGGGTCACAGAAAGTGGGGCATCCTCACTATATACCTATATGAGAATCTAATATACTGGTGCAGCCCCTACTGCCCACACTGTTGTTTGTATAAATCTACGTCCTTTAGCAAGAAGGTTGAATTTGCCAACAAAATCAAAAAGAAAATCATTTTTGCCTTTTACACAGTGCCTTTAGCCACAATATGAAGTCAAACTTGACACAACTCACATAGATGCTAGAACAATAACTACACACTACTGTATCACTTGGCTGTAGCATCGAAGATGAACTATGACTCGTGCAATTTTATTACTACAGAGAAAGAGACTAGGGGATTTTCCCACACTAGTGCCCAAAGAGTCAGATAACTTTTGATTTTTAGCATTTTAAGGCTATATTTACAGCTGGCCTGGAACCAGCACTACTGACCTGCCTGACTTCTGTAAACAGAAAAATTAACAGAAAGAGACAGAACATCATCAAGCAGATTCTGTCTGTTCCACAATGCCACTACAATTATCTTTTCAAGGATGTGCTGCGGACTGGCAGGTCCCTTAAGCTCTCTCATTCTCTCTCTCTGGTGAACTAAGGCCCCTAGAACCATTCCAAAGACTAATTCAGATGGGTTTCTTCTTTGGCTTTTGTGTTCGTGATTAGGGAATTGATTGAAGATTTGCACCTCCAACTGGACAGTGGTTCATGTGTTTTAATTTTCATTCCCTTTCAATAAATACTGAACACATTTTGTATACAGAGTTATAGTTTCACACTTGGCTACTAATTGCATTGAGTGTATTGGCAACAGTCCAATTTTATACCACTGTTTTCAGATTACGGAGACGCAACACTCGTTAAATGATGCCTTGAAATTTGGACCAACTAACCAGTGCATGTTTTTTTTAATTGACAGTTGTTGCCAATGCTATTTTCCTACAGGTTACTTATTGGTACTGCAAATAGTTTTTATTGTTCCACTTGTCAAGTCAAGGAAAAATTACCCCAGTTTACTGAATACCTATACACTTAGGCCAATATTTACCTTTTTTATGCAGCACAAGACAGCTGGCTACTTTGCTGCGCTGCGTGAAAGGACAGGAATGTGCTATATTTAAGAGTATGTGCCCCATGCCTATCCTTTCCTAACACTTTCGCACTTTTCGCTGCTTAGTGCAAACCCCGGCACCTCTGCATCATGATGACAGGGTGCCTGCGTTGTAGGCAGGATTGTTTTTGTGCAGGAAGGGACACCTTCCTCCACAAAAACAATCTTGAGAGGCATTTTCCTCTTTCTGCCTCTTTCTGTGTGTGCTGAAGAATGCAGCACATATAGAAAGAGGAACAAGCATTGGCATAGCCAATAGGCCTCGCCTTTGGGATCTTTTACGTTTTTGGCCAGAGCGATTGCTTTGGCAATGTTTTTAAGCTATATTGAAGAGTTCTACAGCACCACTCTACAGCACCACTCTACAGCATTACTCTACAGTACCCCTTTACAGCACCTCTCTAAAGCACCACTCAACAGCAACACTCCGCAGCACCACTCTGCAGCACCCTTCTGCAGCACCACTCTACAGCACCACTCTCTAGCACCACTCAATAGCACCACTCTACAGCACTACTCTACAGTACCCCTTTACAGCACCACTCTAAAGCAGCAAATAGAGCACTAATTTGCGCTAACTATACAAATATTCCATTAACATGCTCATTTTATTCCTACTTTAGATGTTTTGGGTCCAATTCACAAATGTAATCAACAGCATGTAAATGAGCACTACGAGAGTATTACAGGCGCATCACTTTAAGAAGTGCAAAATGGCTTTGAGAATTGACCGCAGGGTGTTTAAAGAGATGGCGAATATCGTGCAACTGGTAGAGTTAGGAATTGCATGAGAAGATGGGAGTTCAGTAGCAGTCTGCAGATGAGAGAAGCGGGGCGTTTCAGGGGTGGGGTGGAATGGAGGAGGCAGTGATGTGCGGTACCACCAGATGCCAACTTTACCTAAGGCCTTACATGTGTGCGTCAGGCATCGCAGTCTTCCACGCTCCTCACGCACCTCTGCTTCTCGCCATGCCTAGCTCTAGTCTTGGACAGCCTGCTTCGCCCCTCAGGTTCCCATGCCCCAGGTGCCCTCGGAGCTACTGTTTTGTTTAAGGTCACCGAGATTCTGCTCCATGCCTCAGGTCTCCCACTGCTACTCCATGCGCCTGTGCGCTGACTGTTCCTCCTTTCCGGGGAAGACTCTTTCCTTGCCCCAAGCCCCTTTTTTCCAAGTCCCTGGGCTCTGTTGCCTGCGGCTGTGTCGCGCGGGACCGCTTCCGGCTGGTAGGAGGGGCAAGGGGTAGCCCCGTGCAACTAAGAAACGGATCAACAAACTGGCGCGAGCCGGCAATACTCAAGCTTGCTCCTGAACACACTGCCCAAAGCTGCCCTTCAGTGGACCTGTGCATGCAAACAAAGTGATCAACAATAGGGCGGATTTAACAGCTGGGCTGGAAAGGGAGACAAGACAAAGGAAGGATCTTAGGCGGGGTGAGTGCAGACGCTCTATGGCAGGAGAAATGAGGGAAGAGAGGCAGACAAGTTCAATGACAAGAGGAGAGGATGTAGCCCTACGGCTAGAGCGGTTGACCTCGAAGCTGGGGAACTGGGTTTGAGTCTCGGCTACGACGCTCAACATCCTGTGATTCTGGGCAAATCAATTAATCTCCCCGTGCCTAAAAATATTAATGTGTCCGTCTGTAACGAAACTGGTGCTTGTGTAAAGCGATCTGATACCTGATTAACTATCAAAATAAAAAAAAGATACTGAGGATGTTCACATAAACAGGAAGGCATTACAAACGCGGCCGCGTGGACGAGAAAAGCACAAAGGTGAAAGATAATAAGACTGCCATCTGTTTCCAATTAACGCGACCGCGAGACAGGCAAATGGAAACAAGCTCGGGCACGATAATTGGAAACAGATGGCGCCGCTGCTCGCTCCCGCAAGGTGTATGCCATACATACACAAGCGCTCATTGGAAACAGTGCAGTACATGCACGAGTTTTCCAAAAAGTACAGACCGATTCCAAGAGGTCACTCCTAAGCAGCGCTTGCGAGCTGATTCGGCTCGACCTAAAAATTAGGAGAAATAAAGATATTTCTCCTTATTGTAAGCCTCACCTGGGGAGGTGTAGCATTTTAACACATTCCCAGGTCTACCACTAATAGTAAATCTGGGAATGCACCAAAATCCATGGATGGATTCATCGGAACACCCATGCTCCACATGGAATGCTTCCCTGGGGCAGAGTAATGTAATGCAGCGATTTGCGCTGTGTAGCGTTACTCTAGATCTGCGTGGCTTAAAAAATCTCATGTAGGTTTTGCGCTACCCTTGTCTCCTCTTGCGTGGCACTATGGTGATGCTAAAGCTTGATAAATCTGGCCCTTAGGGTCTGAATTAGAAGTTGGTCGAGAAGGTTACTACGTCACAAACGCAACGGATATCCCGTCCACTGTATTGCAAGTACCATAGGATATAATGTACTCGCAATAAGATAGACGTGGTATCCATCACACTTGTGATGGAGAAACCGGGCCGCTGAAATCTAAATCATACCCTTAGTTACTAAAAGTGTGCATCTCCTTTAGTCAATGTGTGCAAACCAAGTCTCACACTAGGTACACCCCAATGCAGTAGTGTTGCCATTTGTTTGGCTCTCTATTTCTGAATCTCTATTTCTGAATGCTTTTCACTCTGTTCTAAAAAAGTTGTTTTATTTTTTTGACATGCTCTTGGTTACTAGAAGCCTAGATGAAAAAAAGGTTATTGCTCTTGTGTAGGAAACTGGGGAATAGGAGGCGCCTGGAGGTACTTAGGATTTTAATGACAGATTGCTCTCGGTTGGTGGCATGTGCGGTTTCAAGATACCTTATGGCTGCCTCGATCTGGCATTCAAGGTATACACGAGCAAGCAACTAGGATTTGTTTTGACAGTACGTAAAGGGAGTCGGGTGAGTTATCCCTTTCACTCTTAATTCCATCTCAACTGCAAGTAGATAGCGCACCATGTATTTTAACTCCTTGCACTTATCCATGTTTTCTAAGAGGTATTTTAAATATTATTTTTTTTAACTCATAAATATTTTAGCAGTGTTTTAACTCAAATTTATTGGTACATGTTACATGCTAGCCAAAGAGCCAAAATGATGAAGCCCTTACAAATTCCTATTGCCCACTTCTACTTTTCACATCCCTTTCAAGCAAAAGTTTTTTTTGTTTGGTACCCATATGTGGTTATTAGAAGTACTTGCACTTTATTCTAACATTTGCACTGATAAAACGGAAAATTGCTTATTAAGGGGCTTATTTATGAGAGCCCTGCATCACTTTTGCACAACGTAAAGTGGTACATGCATGATGCAGGTCTCTCATAATGATTTATGAAGCCACGCAAAGACACCCTGTGTTGTTTTATGTGGTCTCATAAATCATTAGTAAGGCGGAACAGAGCAAATCACTGTGTCACCTCACTGTGTGCCCGGGAGGGGTTCCACGGGTGTTGCAGTGGGTTTTCCCATGCATCACCAATGGAATTGAACGCCAGCCCAGATTTACAAAGAAATGTAAACCGGGGAGCATCAAATCCATACTCCTCCTGAGGTGAGGAGTAAAGAGGAGAAATATGTTTATTTCTCCTAGTTTTTTCATCTTTCCATTTGCAGAACATGCGGAAAGAGGAAAATGCCTCATGGTATTGTTTTTGTGCAGGAAGATGCCTCTACGGGGCGTACTGTAGGAGGGCTCCTCAGAAGGGACTGCTAAGGCCTTGTTTATACCACAAATGTGATTATTATTTTTATTATTTTATTTATTTATTTTTTCTAATGTATATATTTTATTTATCTTACATTCTAGGAGCCGTTCAAAAGAACCATGGAGAAGATGCGTACACTAACCACAGACATCTCAGCACATTAATTTCTACACCCCCCTTCCTTTCTACAACCCCTACTACACAGCGATGTCCCCTTCTACTGGCGAGAATAAAATACAAAGTTCTTTTTTCGCACCCTTTTGTAAAACACACCTTTTAGAGGTCTTTTGCCAGCTCCTCTCTTTGTCACCGGTCCATTTCCAGATGTTGAAGATTTCCTCTCTAGCGTTTCTTTTTTTTTTACGGCTGTACAGCCTCTGGCAAAGTGGCATCGGCAATGCATGACTCTGAGAACCCTGTAAAGAAAAAAAGAATAATCACATTTGTGTTATAAATAAGGCCTTAGCAGTCCCTTCTGAGGAGCCCTCCTACAGTACGCCCCGGGGTTTTTGGTCTAACAAAGGCAGTTTAAAGAGCATGGCATTTTTTGATTTACCAGAAAGAACCACTGTATCCTGCACACTCTGCGACACATCTTGAGACCCCAGGTACTGCTTTATATCATCAAGATTTAGCTGTACATTGGTATTGTAATCTATAAAAACATACATATATGAGAATACCTTTAGAAAAGCAGAGCTACTGAGACAGCGGTGTACAAAAACTACTCAGAACTACACAACTCTAAATACATATACCTGCTTGCAAGGCTAGCATTTCTGCGTCGGTGATGGTTATGCCGGTAAGTCCTGTGTTTAGGGTTAAACAAAAAAAATGGCTGCTTAAAACTACACCTCATAAACGCTGCATTACAGTTTGTTACACACACCTTAGAAAACAGCAATCATAAATTCAAAATTGAAAACAGCCTTGTCTTGACATTAAATTTTTTAATAAGAACCTTGACATTTAATTTTTTAATAAGAACCTCTGATTCCTACCCACAAGCCCCACCATATGTATACCCATAACCTATACATATATCTATATAATGGGTTGTGCAAGCTGCTGCTGGGAACCTTTTAATAATTCAGTGCTTTATATTAGACTTTTAACTTATAAACTGAAAGTAACAAAAGTATATCGCCTGGGAGAAAACCTGTCACAATCCGACCCTAAATACATTATGCGCAGCATGGTCTACACTATATACACTCTCTGGGTTGCATTTAAAAGGGCTATCTGGGTAGAGAAAAAGCACGCATTTTAAAAAGGGCTGTCTGGGGGAGCGCATAAAACATGCATTTTTTTTAAAAGGGCTGACTGGGGCGTGCAAAAACATGAGAAAAACCCCTGCTCTATATCCTGTGATTCAGGGTAAATCACTTAATCTACACTTGCCTACCTAAAATGAATGTGCGTTTGTGTAACGTAACAGTGGCTCCAAAAAAAGAGCTCCTAGACCTTCAGGTTGAGGTTGCGCTATATAAAAAGTCCCCCTTTGAAAACAAAAAAGAAAAACCACAGGGACGCTGCTTAATGGTCATTGTGGCTGTCAATACCTTTTTTTATTTTTTTTTCTATTTATTATTTTTCAGTTTATTTTATTGAATGCCCACACTCATGGGGCAAGGTTGTGCTATATAAAATGTCCCCCTTTGAAAAAAAAAAAGAAATACCACAGGGACGCTGCTTAATGGTCCATGTGGCTGTCAATACCTTTTTTTTTATAATGTATTATTTATTTATTTTTATTTTATTGAATGCCCACACTCAGGGGCTATGGCACGCTAAATAATTATGGCCCAGTTGAAAAAAAAAAAGAAAAGCCACAGGGACGCTGCTAATACAGTCCCTGTGGCCTTAAATACATTTTTAAAAAAATTATTATTTATTGCCCCATCCGGGAGCTTCCTCGCAGCGTTTGCGAGGGCAGGCCCCGCCCCTTTCATGATGTCAGGGGAGTCCCCGGTGACGTCACGGCATACGCTGCGAGGAAGCTTTCTGCCCCCTCCACCGCCATCATGACCCACGTGGGGTCGGAAGGAAACCGGGCCCCAGCCTACAGAGCAGCGCCTTAGGTAAGCGGGCTCTGGGGGCCATGCTTCATTTTTTTTTTTTTAAATCTGGGTTCGAGAGCCCCACAACACCGCCTGCACATTACCCATTGCAGACTCCGGGTCTTCATTTGTTTAAAAATAGGGGTAGTGAGCCCCAACCCCCCCCACACTGCCTACACAAGCCCCCAGGGCTCCGCATGGAGGACAGCGGACTCCGGGGGCTTCATTTTTTGTAAAATAGGGGTCGCGAGCCCCAACCCCCCACACCACCTGCACAAGCCCCCGGAGCTCCGCATGGAGGACAGCGGACTCCGGGGGGCTTCATTTTTATAAATCTCGGGGCCACGAGCCCCAACCACCCACAGCGCCACACACATTACCCCGGAGCTCCACACTTGGGCAGCAGCCTCCTAGGGACTTCATTTTTTAAATCTTGGGGCCGCGAGCCCCAACCACCCACAGCACCACACACATTACCCCGGAGCTCCGAACTTGGGCAGCGGGCTCCGGGGACTTCATCTTTTAAATCTCGGGGCCGCGTGCCCCAACCACCCACAGCGCCACACACATTTCCCCGGAGCCCCGCACTTGGGAAGCGGGCTCCGGGGACTTCATTTTTTTAAATCTCTGGGCCACGAGCCCCAACCACCCACAGCACCACACACATTACCCCGGAGCCCCTCACTTGGGCACCGGGCTCCTGGGGCCTTCATTTTTTTTTAAAACCGGGTCCTCGAGCCCCCACCCTGCGGACCATGCCGCGCTCGTCCTAACAAGCCCGGAGCACCACGCATGGAAGCGGGCTCCGGGAGCTACATTTTTTTAAAAAAATCGGGCCTCAAACCCCACACCGCCTGCACATGCCCCCAGAGTGCCACGCTTGGAAGCGGGCTCTGGGGGCTTTTATTTTTATATTAAAAGGACCTCGACCTCCACACCTCCCAAGGCCACAGGAGCCCCCCAGAGTACCACAGCAAGGAACGGACTCTGGGGTCCTTTATTTTATGAAATGGTGCCCGGAGCAATCCCCAGAGCCCTGCCTGGACCCACGGGCTCTGGGACCAATATTAATGCAGGGGCCTCGAGCCCCAAACCACCCCAAGGCCATAGGAGCCCCCCAGAGTACCACAGCAGGGAGCGGACTCTGGGGCCTTTATTTTAAAATATGCTGCGGGATAGTGACCACCCCAAACCCTGGACACACCTGCTGAGCCTGCCACAACCTGCGCCAGAGACCCTGCAGCACCAGCATAGCCATTGGGTAAGTACACAGGTGTATTTATTTATTTATTTTGACCTGTATACATTGTATAATATGTAGTGTACTCTGTCCCCATAGACCCATACCGTATTGTTATAGGTGTGTAGGAACTGTAAAAGCCTTACATTACAGGATTGTCGCACCTCTAATACCCTTAGTATTATTCACCCTAAATACATGCCCACATTTTTTTTTTTTAAAAACACCTTTAACAGGTCCCCAACACTCCAAAACAGTATCCTTAGACATCATAGATACAGTCATGCCTTGTATAAAATGGCCATTGAAAACATCACACCGCAGCCATGTACAACCCCTAAAACATCCACCTTTATTCACATTACATACAGTTCTCCCTTGCGCTTTGCGCCTTTTGAAAACATCTAAAATGACAACCACATTTCACCTCCAATCTTATTCACATTAGACACCAACCCACAACCCCACATCATATATTATTTAAAACATTATAAATACAGTCCTACATAGCGCTAGGTACCCTTTTAAAATGCAACCGTCACCTTAAATGCATTGCCACCAATACTTTAAATAAAAAACCTTAAACATGTCACATTGTGCCACCTCACCTAGTTTGCTTATATCCCATAATGTGTAGCAGGTGGCGTCAATCTGTGATAAGTTGTTCTGATCTATTATTCCCTTTAAATTCCTGAGTTGATCCTGTGCAGCAAAACAATCCACGTATGTCGTTCCACCAAGGTGTTTTTGAATAGCTATTTCTGCTGACCCCAAAGGATGCTTTTATACCTGTCCTGGCCTGCTAATTAGGTCACAACCCTTCATGGAGGTGAGGGTTTAGAACCAGGTATTGGGGCCACTGGTTGGGAAAATCTTCTGACCAATGTACAGCTTATGCTAGATGCCCCATTTAACATCTGTTAATTAAACCTACTGCCTGTCCTGGGAAGAGCTGGGTAATCAGCTGTGTTTGTGACTCAATCTCCTGGGGAGGTGAGCGCCCTCTGAAGTTTAGGGACATGCCGGATGACCAGGGTACATTTTCTAATCAGGGCTTTGTGTGTTAGATACACCCCTTAGCATTATGACATCTGTTAATTAAAGTATTGTCTGCTGAGGGGAGGGTTGATTAATCAGCTGTGTTTGGGACTCATTCTCCTGGGAAGGCTGGGCCTGGTTGATTTGTTTTGTTTTTCCTCTTCTCAGCTTTGCTCACAGCGTTTGTCATCTTAGCACTTTGACACCTACATGTAGGAGCCCGAGTTATAGCTCAACTAACTATAACAGGCGAATTTTTCTGATTTTATATGAGTCAAATGTCCAACTAACTATATCATCCCTGAAACCTATGTTTTTTTCAGTGAATATATATATATATAACTATATTATCTACTGGCGGTCGCCAGTAGATAGTTATAGTTAGGACCGTGTTTCCATAGGAAATCTCAAAATTCTATTTTGAATAACTTTGGCGCCGGTTGACGATTCCTCGCGACATTTTCAAAACTAATGGGGCGCTACGCTACGCTCCAACCCTGAAAGTCTCGGGGGGATTCGTCAAGCGGGGGCTGAGAAAAAAGGGGGGTCCCAAAACGCGTTTTCCCCATGCATTTTTCCATAGGACCTTTAGTCCGAGCTACAGCCCGAACGGCTGAACAGAATTATGTGAAATTTGGCAGAGAGGTAGCCCTCAGGTCAGGGATGTGCCTTTTGAAGGTCTTGTGTAAATCTGTTCAGTATTTCGTGAAAAAATAGCATTTAAATCAATATATATATCTATGGGCGCACTCCGTGCGCTTACGGTAAGCTTACCGTACGCGTACGGTGCCGTGCGCGAGCGCGATTCTGATTGGTTGTTAGATCAAAGTAAACATTCGAATCGGTCGAAACCAGGAAGTGTCGGCCGCCATTTTGTCTCTCGCAGTCTGAGGGGGTGAAAAACAAAGGAGGATAACGTGAAAAGGGGGCAGGCTGGACAGTTCCTGACCCCCTAGCCTTTGTCAGGGGGTCTCAGAAGGACCCCCAAGGGAAAAAAATAAATTTTAATTTTTTTTAAAAAAAACGCCGAATGCGCGCAGCGTACGCGCATGGCGTAAACGGAGAAATTCCGCGAACTTCGCGTAATTACGCGTACTGTGCGCGCACGGCAAAAAAAAAAATAAAAAAAAAAAAAGAAATAACAATCACATTTATTAAATAAATTGAAGGACCCGCAAGGGAGAAAAAAAATTGTTACTGTGTAAAAAAAGGCAAGGCGCGCACGGTGTGAACTGCGCAACGTGGGCGCTCGGTGCGCGAAGCGCACCGGGCGCGCAGGGTGTGCGCACGGTGAAAAACCAGAAAAAAAAATAAAAAATAAATACATAACTTAGCATTTAAAAAACCGTACAAATTCACTGAAAAAACCATAGGTTTCACACACGTTATAGTTAGGAATTAGCATTTAAAAAACCTTGCAAATTCACTTAAAAAACCATAGGTTTCACACATGTTATAGTTAGCTGTACATTTCACTCGTAAAAAACCAATGAAATTCCACTTTATAGTTAGATCAGGTAACTATAACTTGCGCGACCGCAATCCACAATGTGTCATTTCAGATGTCATCATTGATGTGAAGAGTGATGTCACTGACCATGTCATGAGTGATGTAATATGTGACGTCATCAGCAGTTTATTGTGGGCGCGCAAGTTATAGTTACCTGATCTAACTATAACGTGGAATTTCATTGTTTTTTTACGAGTGAAATGTACAGCTAACTATAACATGTGTGAAACCTATGGTTTTTTAAGTGAATTTGCAAGGTTTTTTAAATGCTAATTCCTAACTATAACGTGTGTGAAACCTATGGTTTTTTAGGTGAATATATATTATCTACTGGCGGTCGCCAGTAGATAGTTATAGTTAGGACCGTGTTTCCATAGGAAATCTCAAAATTCTATTTTGAATAACTTTGGCGCCGGTTGACGAATCCTCGCGTAATTTTCAAAACTAATGGGGCGCTCCGTTCAGCTCCTACCCTGAAAGTCTCGGGGTGATTCGTCAAGCGGGGGCCAAGGAAAAAGGGGGGTCCCAAAACGCGTTTTCCCCATGCATTTTTCCATAGGACCTTTAGACACAGCTACAGCCCGAACGGCTTAACAGAATTACTTGAAATTTGGCATAGAGGTAGCCATAAAGTCAAGGAAGTGCCTTTTGTAGGTCTGGTGTAAATTTGTTCAGTAGTTCCTGAGAAAAAAGCATTTAAAGCAATATATATATCTGTAAGCGCGCTCCGTGCGCTTACGGTAAGCTTACCGTACGCGTACGGTGCCGTGCGCGAGCTCAAATCTGATTGGTTGTCACATGACTGTAAACATTCGAATCGGACGAAATCAGGAAGTGTCGGCCGCCATTTTGTGTGTTTCACACAGAACAAAAAAAGGGAGATAACGTGAAAAGGGGGCAAGGAAGAGAGTTATAGACCCCATAACATTTGAAAGGGGGTCAAAGAAGGACACAAAAGTACGAAAAATACATTTATTAATTTTAAAAAAAATCGTCGAGTGCGCGTACGGTAAGCTTACAGTACGCGCACGGCAAAAAAAAATTATAAAAAAAAAAAAAGAAATAACAATCACATTTATTAAATAAATTGAAGGACCCGCAAGGGAGAAAAAAAAATTGTTACTGTGTAAAAAAAGGCGAGGCGCGCACGGTATGGACTGCGCAATGTGGGCGCTCGGTGCGTGAAGCGCACCGAGTGCCCACAGTGCGCGCACAGCAAAGCGCACCGTGCGCGCAGGGTGTGCGCACGGTGAAAAACCAGAAAAAAAAAAAAATAATAAATACATAACATAGCATTTAAAAAACCGTACAAATTCACTGAAAAAACCATAGGTTTGACACACGTTATAGTTAGGAATTAGCATTTAAAAAACCTTGCAAATTCACTTAAAAAACCATAGGTTTCACACATGTTATAGTTAGCTGTACATTTCACTCGTAAAAAACCAATGAAATTCCACGTTATAGTTAGATCAGGTAACTATAACTTGCGCGACCGCAATCCACAATGTGTCATTTCAGATGTCATCATTGATGTGAAGAGTGATGTCACTGACCATGTCATGAGTGATGTAATATGTGACGTCATCAGCAGTTTATTGTGGGCGCGCAAGTTATAGTTACCTGATCTAACTATAACGTGGAATTTCATTGGTTTTTTACGAGTGAAATGTACAGCTAACTATAACATGTGTGAAACCTATGGTTTTTTAAGTGAATATATCTATATATATATATATATATATAAATATATTATCTACTGGCGGTCGCCAGTAGATAGTTATAGTTAGGACCGTGTTTCCATAGGAAATCCGCAACATTCTATTTTGAATAACTTTGGCGCCGATTGACGAATCCTCGCGAAATTTTCAAAATAGGTGGGGCGCTCCGCTCCGCTCCTTCCCTGAAAGTCTCGGGGGGATTCGTCAAGCGGGGGCTGAGAAAAAGGGGGGGGCCCCAAAACACGTTTTCCCCATGCATTTTTCCATAGGACCTTTAGTCCAAGCTGCAGCCCGAACGGCTGAACAGAATTACTTGAAATTTGGCAGAGAGGTAGTCCTCAGGTCAGGGATGTGCCTTTTGCAGGTCTGGTGTAAATCTGTTCAGTATTTCCTGAGAAAATAGCATTTAAATCAATATATATATCTATAGGCGCGCACCGTGCGCGTACGGTAAACCTTACCATACGCGCACGCCGACGTGCGCGAGCGCGATTCTGATTGGTTGTTAGATCTTAGTAAACATTCGAATCGGTCGAAACCAGGAAGTGTCGGCCGCCATTTTGTCTCTCGCAGTCTGAGGGGGTGAAAAACAAAGGTGGATAACGTGAAAAGGGGGCAGGCTGGACAGTTCCTGACCCCCTAGCCTTGGTCAGGGGGTCCCAGAAGGACCCCCAAGGGCAAAAATGTATTTTAATTTTTTGTCGAAAAATCGCGGAGTGCGCGTAGCGTACGCGCACGGTAGAAACGGAAAAATTCCGCGAACTACGTAACGTGGGCGCGCAGAGCGCGAAGCGCACCGTGCGCGCACGGTACGCGCTAGGTGAAAAACCTTAAAATAAATAAATAAATACATAACTTAGCATTTAAAAACCGTACAAATTCACTGAAAAATCCATAGGTTTCACACACGTTATAGTTAGGAATTAGCATTTAAAAAACCTTGCAAATTCACTTAAAAAACCATAGGTTTCACACATGTTATAGTTAGCTGGGCATTTCACTCGTGAAAAACCATTGAAATTCCCACGTTATAGTTAGTGCAGGCAACTATAACTCACGCAACCGCAATCCTCTGCTGATGACGTCAGATATTACATCACTGATGACATATGTGTCTTTATGAAAAAAAAATATTTGTAATATATGTATAGATAAAAATTAATGGAAGAAGACATGGGTAAATAAGTGTCTAAATACAGTATTAGCATCAGCAGAGGATTGCGGTCGCGTGAGTTATAGTTGCCTGCACTAACTATAACGTGGGAATTTCAATGGTTTTTCACGAGTGAAATGCCCAGCTAACTATAACATGTGTGAAACCTATGGTTTTTTAAGTGAATATATATATATACATATATAATAAATTATACATTTAGGCCATTCATGTCTTTTAATTGCACAAACATTCTGAGTACGGACTGTGGATAGCATATTTGCATTGAGCTGAGCTAGAGCTCCACTACCCTTGGTTCTTATGTGATATTTTATCCACTAGTTTTAGAAGATGTCATTATCCCTGTTACAAACAATCAGCTCTATTTGATGATAAGGATGGTGGTTTAAATACAACAGTGTTTGTTTATTAAATGAAAAAGATAAAACTACATTACTGGTTATTCCTGTGGTCTTAGTTAAAGTCAAAACTTCCCTGTTCTCAGCTCATGCGTATTGAGACCAACTAATGGCAGATCGAGAAGCTACTGCTCAAGTTCATAACTAAAGGTGTGAATATCCTTGACGCATATACGCATGCAGTGTCATCCCATTCCTGTACCTATCTCAATTTTCTTTGTGAGCCAATCAGTTGAACAGAGTCATACAATTATAAGGGTGAAGAGCATCGAGGAAGAGAAGAGTGACCTCAAAGGTAACTTTATCATACTGGTAGGTCGAGATTAAACCTGCTAGTAACTTGCAAACAGATTTCCAAAACCAGATGCACGGAAAAGGCAATTACATTGGTGAACCAGTCTTTAGGAAAAGGTGTTCACAAGGACACCCTAGGAAATTTAGCATCACTGTAGGAACATGTGTTTAATCAACAAATGATATCCCTCACACACCCACTGCTAGATCCATACAGCCAGGCACACACCCACTCACATACCCATACAGCCACATACTGATACAGGCAGTCACACAGCTCTTCAGATGATGAATTAGAAATAGTATCACTCATCAGTAGTACAGAAAGAGCAGTGATTTAAATTCTGTAATACCTTAGTATTTTTCTTAAAGTATCAGAAATGTTTACGAAACACACTCACTAGATGATGTCATGAGTGATATAATTTGAGATGTCATCATTGATATCACTGATCATGTCTTCGGTGATGTAATGTGAGGTCATAAGCAGCACTTTGCAGGGGTGTAGGTTATAGTTAGCTCAGGTAACCATAGCTGCTGAATTTCTATGGTGTTGTGTTTGTAAAATCTGAGCCTAACTAAACCGACCCTAGCACCTTTGCTTTTTAGGTGAATTTCTAACTTTTTAAAGTTTATTTCCTAACTATAATGTCCCTGTAAACTTTATTTTTTTGTGAATTTCATACATTTTTCCAAATGTATTCCCTAACTGTAACATGTACCCTTTGAGAGTAGGTGTGTGACTGGCTGTGTAGGTCATATTGTGTGTGTGTGAGGGGCTGTATGGTCTGTGGTACATTGTTGGTGGAGTTATCACAGGAGTTAAAAGAGATTAGGTATGGTTAGGTTGAATAGTTATGACTTTCAGCGAAAGGAGGAGAGATTGTGATCTTGTAAATGAGTTGTGAGAAATTTGCTGTTGTAGAGAATAGTCAAACGTGCATGTGTCAGAGTAAGTTGTTCTCAGACAGAGGAGGCATGCAGAGGGCGGAAGAGATGGAGTGGGGCATTTGAAAGTGAGAAGAAAAACAGGGAGGCGATGAATAGAAGTTTTAGTTAAAGGACAGTTTTTTAATTCTGGATTTAAGGAATGTAGTGAACATTTTGAGACAGCATGCAGTTTGAGGATGCAAAGATAAGGAAAAAAGCAACATTATTTAGTGGTGAAGATAGTGCTATATTAGAAAATTTTAATAGGTACTAGAATTAGGTAAAATATCTCTTTGTTACTACACTACTGCTAGACCACCGATCCATCCAGGTCAGTTGATGAGCCCAAGGACTGAAAGTGAAAAAAGAAAGATTATGGCTGGACACATATGTTGAGAAATTACATGGGATACATTTAAATGTCTCTGGTTTGCATTGGCACAAGTTTCATTCCAGTGGCTGGAGGGGAGTAGATATAAACACTGGTGTGAGTGAGGAGATGGTAAAATGGCTCCATTTACAAATTCAACAAACTCTTTTGTTAACAAATGGCTACTGGTTAGACTTCCTGAAGCACTGCCCTTTTTGAAGGAGCTATATGTGAGTAGGGGTGGAGCTGCAGGTTGAAGGGAGCCCTTTAGGTGAAGCCAAGCATTTGTCTCTCTTAATCACACTTCAGTGCAAAGCCATCACACCTCGTTATGCCTCGATTGTGCATGCTCCAGGCATGGAGACAGCCCTGCTGTGAGGGGCATCACTATACAAAGCCTGTGTCTGGAGCGCAGCCTGGAAGACATTTGAAATGTAAATGTATTGAAATGAGCCTTTCTCTAGAAGGAAGGCTTACAGAATAGCCTCTGGATGGAGCCCTACCACTGCAGTGCATGTCCCAGCAATCACTGACAATTCCATTTACAGTCACAAGGGCAGCCATTCCAAATCTCAATAGGAGGAGCTGCCAGCCTCTGCCCGTCATCGTCTTCTGCCTGGCTGTCAATGGAGTTGCAGCCTTCTGTCCCCCACAGACCCACTTTCATAATGCCTCAAAAAACTGAAACTGACTTCAGCTGTCCCAAACCCCACTATGTGTATGTTTCAATCTTTTACTGTGGAAACTAGACAACAACAAAAAGCCCCTTTTGCTAAATGTCACTCGAAGCAGAATATGTACAGAAACAGATGACTACATTGTATTTGCACACACACCGGTACCATTTGCATTGGCTACTTTTCTAAAGCCTTCATAGCTCAGAAGGCACCTCATTGGGTTGCGCATTGGGTGCCCAAACCCATGTCTAATCAACAGTTTTGGGACAAATTCCAAGAGCCAAGAAAGCATTTATTTGTTCGGAAGCCGATGAACTGACAAGCTTTGAAATTGATGACAATAACACCTTCTGTATTCGGTGCCTCAAGGAGATATGGCATAGTGCTTAATTTGTAAAAAATTAAATTCCAGGGCTCTGGTCAGTAGTCTACTGCAGCTTGCACCACGGATTGCCCCTGCCAGCACTGCCAGAGATGGTAACAACTCAACTATTAACCATCACACTTCTACAAGAGTGCCAATGTGGACTATTTCAGGCCCCCAAATCTATAAGAATTACTTGAGCGGCAGGCTATAGTCATTTTTGAAATATATTTATTTAATACTTAACTGCTGTTGTGGCCATCTCTGATATGGCCAGACAGTACGACCTTATGGCAGTCTGTCACAAGCACCGGTGCTGACAATTAAGTGTTGGTGCCGAGCACGGGCAAGCATCAGCTCAAATTAAGCAGTGATATGGCATCTTGCAAGCGCTGCAGCTGTCCACTATTTCTTGTCTGCAGTATCCTATAATGTCTGTCCTTCCAAAGTAAGAGAACGTGACCTGTTTTGTCATTCTAAAACATTTTGCTAAGGTGCTAAGAGCCCATTAATTCTGTAATGTGTGCTATATGCAAATGAGCTTTACTATCATGAAAACAATTTTTTTAGGAGCCCCATTAACCCTCTTAACTGCGTTGTACAAAGCTTGGTAGGGGGAGGGGTAGTTGGACACTGGACACTGCACAGCAGAGCCTCAGCTGTGGATGCCTTATGGGAGACAAGCAGGCACTGCATTCTTCGACACGCTAAATAAAGTTGGAAGTAAGAAATGCTTCCTGGACATGAACAAAGTATGCAGGTACGTTGTGCCACCACCAATGGTTTACTAAGGACTCCAAGAAAGAACAACAAAAGCTGGTCTTTCTAAGGAGGTCTTTTGTAGCCGCTGGTAAACAATTTTAACACCCTGCTTGCCACTCTCCAAGAGGTTCCAGTGGGCTGCAAGTTTCATGAAAGAGTTTCCTTTTTTCTCTTTATGCATTTTAACTTGTAATGCACTTTAGTCTATGTGCTAACCAAGCTGGAGCACAGAAAAGAAAAGTGAGAAATGTCCTACCTCACTGTGCTGGATCCTTCCCTTTGTATACAGAGGCAGCAGCTTCAGCCTTTACGCTATCTGGGGTAACAGTATGAGATAAGGCACCGGTCTCAATTGGAGAATATCCCCCAAAAATGTAGTTTCTCCGTCCCTGGGCAGTGTGCTCTCTCCTGGTACAGACTGCAAGAGAGGCCATGCTAAGTCCCGAACTCCACCCCCAATTGCGGTTGTGCATCAGTGCAATGTAGGTAAACTATTGCATTGCTTTGTGAGAAAGGCATACATGGTCACACATGCACAGTTACAACTTACATGGGAGACAAAGAGAAGTGCACGCACAGCTAAAATTACTTGGGGAGAAAGGAATACAAGCAAAACATGCACACTAATGGTGTTCACGAGACAGAACGGATTACACGCATATGCACAACGAACAACCTACTTGGGAGAATAAAAGTGTTGCATGCACCCACAGTAGCAACCCACATGGGAAGCGTTTAACCAGTGTATCTGTATATTAAAAAAGCCCTGGGGAGGTGGTGGTTCCCAGGGCACAAAAGAGACTTAGAAAGGGGGACCCTGTGTGCCCCCCTCTTTTAATTTTGTTTTGCCACATGCCCCCAGGAACTGGTCCACCTGGGGGCTATACTGCAAATTCACATATCTATTACAATTTTCGCTGCAAAAATTAAAAAAATAAGCTTTCCGGCTCGGGCAGGGCTCAAGCACCAGACCTGGAGGTTCTGGGTATTCCTATTCTGCCCCCTTCTCGTTTTTTCACCTTTTTATTTGGGACTCGGCTAAGTCCAAGTTCAAAGATGGCTACCAATGCTTCCTGGTTGAAGTGTTGGCAGCCGATCAGATCTCTGCATGAAATCGGGGGGATTCGTGGAGGGGTTGGGTCTCTAGACACATATATTGTGGTTTTCTTTAAATACATCGAAAACTACTGAACCGATTTACAACAAATATCAAAAAGGGCGCTTTATGGACCAAGACCTACCTTTCTGACCAATTTGGTGTAATTCGGTTTATTGGTTTGGGCAGTAGTCATGTTCAAAATTTCTCTAGAATTAATCATAGGAAACATACTTTTTTTGTTAGCCCCCCCCCACTTTTCAGGTCCTGCTTGAAGGATCACACCTACATTTTCCATATCCAACTAGAATCACCGGAGCACTTTTGGGTAGATTCATCAAATGGCGCTAAAGATTTAGGCAAGTAAAAAAATGCCTTTCCTATGGAAACTAATGGCCTGATTATGAGTTTAGTGGTAAGGAAACTGTTTAATTGGATGTCCACCCACCATATTATGATGTTGCCAATATGCAGAACGAATGGCTACTGGAGTACCACCATCACCACCAGCCATTCGTCGACTGCCTAAACGGCGGTAGTGGGAAAGCAGCTGTCAGAGGACAGGGCCGACAAGTTCACAGACATCCGAATTAAGAGTTAGCTTTCTGTTGACAGTGGAAGAAAGACTGCCTGCTTTGATTTGGCCAAATCGAAGGAAATGGGGTCTATTCTCACCCATTTCCTTATCTTTCCTTCAGTCACCCACATGAATTCCTTCCTCCAGGGCTCTCTTTCACAGCAGCATCTTGACCCCACAGAAAATGACCCTGTTGTTGCCGAAATCCAGGTAAGTCCATTTTGTAGTATTTACCCATTGACTGGACACATATGGTTCGGAATCCAGCAATGAGAAAGGATTGGTAGTAGGTATTTTTTCACTTTTGTCATGCATATGTGTACATTTAAGACTTGTGCAGTCAAAATATGCACACGCGCATCGACACCTCTGAAGAAATATTCCCTGGCATCTGAAATACTGCTGCTGGCCCAGCAGGAACATCATAATACGGCAGGCGGGAGACAGCGGCTGCCATGGTATGGCTTTAAGAACTCCAAACTCATAAGCAGGCCCTAGGTCTTAACTATAGCTACCTACTGGTGGATGACAATAGGTAATATATATATTAAGCCTGGGTGGAGTTCATGGAGTTCCCTGAAAATGCCGCTCGGGATAATTTTCAGTGCCAGGTGTTTGTCCGCACTGTGAAATTATCATGAACTGCACCATCCACAGCGCAAGCAGCCGCAAGTGGGCACTGCTTCCTTTCTGCTGCGTGAGTAAATTTTCTACCTGAGCGGCAGCTTTCTTAACGTGATAAGACAGTTTCTAAATGCGGGCAGTCGCAAGCATACGAGGACACTCGCAATTAGAAATCCGACCCCCTTGTTGAGAGATCTCGCCTGGTGGTTGATTTCCCTCACTAATGCTCTCTAACTTGACGTTGACAAGCGCAAATGAGACAAAATATCACTGGGAGGTGGATTTTCCTTGCTCCCCAACTTGATGTTGATGAGCGCAGGTGAGGAAAAAAGTCTGCTTCGTGGAGTGGAGCAGAGATTTTGGAACTTCGCGAGATCCGCGTAACGCAGAGTGCCGAAAACTCAACAAACTCTGTGAGGGGAGCGGAGTTCCCCGCCCAGACTTAATATATATATATATATATATCCGTCCCGGCCGGGAGGCGCACCGCCGCACATTCAGCGGTTCCGCTGCAGTCCTATTTGAGACTATGTGAGCGGATCTAACTGGCGAGTGGCTGAACAGGGGAAAAGTGTCTTGACTTGCCTGATTATAATTTTTTGACATTGTGCAGCAAAGAAGCCAGCAGCCCACGGTGGTGTTATTTTGGACTTCCAGCCCCAGAATGCCGTATGATGTTACTCACCTGAGTGTTATCAACCTATTAAAAGGGAGAACGCTGATTAGTCCTTTGTTGGTTTTCTTCTTTGCAGCAAGCAGTACACCTATGATTAAGGGCGAATGCCCGAAACGCGTCAGGAAACTGCGGACGCTGGCATTTTAGGAACTTTCCCTGACCCGACAACGCCGAATTGAGAGTGAGCCTTGCTTTTGGGAGCCTGTGGAACTGTTTATATCCGGCCGTCCCGGCCGGGAGGCGCACCGCCGCACATTCAGCGGTTCCGCTGCAGTCCTATTTGAGACTATGTGAGCGGATCTAACTGGCGAGTGGCTGAACAGGGGAAAAGTGTCTTGACTTGCCTGATTATAATTTTTTGACATTGTGCAGCAAAGAAGCCAGCAGCCCACGGTGGTGTTATTTTGGACTTCCAGCCCCAGAATGCCGTATGATGTTACTCACCTGAGTGTTATCAACCTATTAAAAGGGAGAACGCTGATTAGTCCTTTGTTGGTTTTCTTCTTTGCAGCAAGCAGTACACCTATGATTAAGGGCGAATGCCCGAAACGCGTCAGGAAACTGCGGACGCTGGCATTTTAGGAACTTTCCCTGACCCGACAACGCCGAATTGAGAGTGAGCCTTGCTTTTGGGAGCCTGTGGAACTGTATATATCCGGCCGTCCCGGCCGGGAGGCGCACCGCCGCACATTCAGCGGTTCCGCTGCAGTCCTATTTGAGACTATGTGAGCGGATCTAACTGGCGAGTGGCTGAACAGGGGAAAAGTGTCTTGACTTGCCTGATTATAATTTTTTGACATTGTGCAGCAAAGAAGCCAGCAGCCCACGGTGGTGTTATTTTGGACTTCCAGCCCTAGAATGCCGTATGATGTTACTCACCTGAGTGTTATCAACCTATTAAAAGGGAGAACGCTGATTAGTCCTTTGTTGGTTTTCTTCTTTGCAGCAAGCAGTACACCTATGATTAAGGGCGAATGCCCGAAACGCGTCAAGAAACTGCGGACGCTGGCATTTTAGGAACTTTCCCTGACCCGACAACGCCAAATTGAGAGTGAGCCTTGCTTTTGGGAGCCTGTGGAACTGTATATATCCGGCCGTCCCGGCCGGGAGGCGCACCGCCGCACTTTCAGCGGTTCCGCTGCAGTCCTATTTGAGACTATGTGAGCGGATCTAACTGGCGAGTGGCTGAACAGGGGAAAAGTGTCTTGACTTGCCTGATTATAATTTTTTGACATTGTGCAGCAAAGAAGCCAGCAGCCCACGGTGGTGTTATTTTGGACTTCCAGCCCCAGAATGCCGTATGATGTTACTCACCTGAGTGTTATCAACCTATTAAAAGGGAGAACGCTGATTAGTCCTTTGTTGGTTTTCTTCTTTGCAGCAAGCAGTACACCTATGATTAAGGGCGAATGCCCGAAACGCGTCAGGAAACTGCGGATGCTGGCATTTTAGGAACTTTCCCTGACCCGACAACGCCGAATTGAGAGTGAGCCTTGCTTTTGGGAGCCTGTGGAACTGTATATATCCGGCCGTCCCGGCCGGGAGGCGCACCGCCGCACATTCAGCGGTTCCGCTGCAGTCCTATTTGAGACTATGTGAGCGGATCTAACTGGCGAGTGGCTGAACAGGGGAAAAGTGTCTTGACTTGCCTGATTATAATTTTTTGACATTGTGCAGCAAAGAAGCCAGCAGCCCACGGTGGTGTTATTTTGGACTTCCAGCCCCAGAATGCCGTATGATGTTACTCACCTGAGTGTTATCAACCTATTAAAAGGGAGAACGCTGATTAGTCCTTTGTTGGTTTTCTTCTTTGCAGCAAGCAGTACACCTATGATTAAGGGCGAATGCCCGAAACGCGTCAGGAAACTGCGGACGCTGGCATTTTAGGAACTTTCCCTGACCCGACAACGCCGAATTGAGAGTGAGCCTTGCTTTTGGGAGCCTGTGGAACTGTATATATCCGGCCGTCCCGGCCGGGAGGCGCACCGCCGCACATTCAGCGGTTCCGCTGCAGTCCTATTTGAGACTATGTGAGCGGATCTAACTGGCGAGTGGCTGAACAGGGGAAAAGTGTCTTGACTTGCCTGATTATAATTTTTTGACATTGTGCAGCAAAGAAGCCAGCAGCCCACGGTGGTGTTATTTTGGACTTCTAGCCCCAGAATGCCGTATGATGTTACTCACCTGAGTGTTATCAACCTATTAAAAGGGAGAACGCTGATTAGTCCTTTGTTGGTTTTCTTCTTTGCAGCAAGCAGTACACCTATGATTAAGGGCGAATGCCCGAAACGCGTCAGGAAACTGCGGACGCTGGCATTTTAGGAACTTTCCCTGACCCGACAACGCCGAATTGAGAGTGAGCCTTGCTTTTGGGAGCCTGTGGAACTGTATATATCCGGCCGTCCCGGCCGGGAGGCGCACCGCCGCACATTCAGCGGTTCCGCTGCAGTCCTATTTGAGACTATGTGAGCGGATCTAACTGGCGAGTGGCTGAACAGGGGAAAAGTGTCTTGACTTGCCTGATTATAATTTTTTGACATTGTGCAGCAAAGAAGCCAGCAGCCCACGGTGGTGTTATTTTGGACTTCCAGCCCTAGAATGCCGTATGATGTTACTCACCTGAGTGTTATCAACCTATTAAAAGGGAGAACGCTGATTAGTCCTTTGTTGGTTTTCTTCTTTGCAGCAAGCAGTACACCTATGATTAAGGGCGAATGCCCGAAACGCGTCAGGAAACTGCGGACGCTGGCATTTTAGGAACTTTCCCTGACCCGACAACGCCGAATTGAGAGTGAGCCTTGCTTTTGGGAGCCTGTGGAACTGTATATATCCGGCCATCCCGGCCGGGAGGCGCACCGCCGCACATTCAGCGGTTCCGCTGCAGTCCTATTTGAGACTATGTGAGCGGATCTAACTGGCGAGTGGCTGAACAGGGGAAAAGTGTCTTGACTTGCCTGATTATAATTTTTTGACATTGTGCAGAAAAGAAGCCAGCAGCCCACGGTGGTGTTATTTTGGACTTCCAGCCCCAGAATGCCGTATGATGTTACTCACCTGAGTGTTATCAACCTATTAAAAGGGAGAACGCTGATTAGTCCTTTGTTGGTTTTCTTCTTTGCAGCAAGCAGTACACCTATGATTAAGGGCGAATGCCCGAAACGCGTCAGGAAACTGCGGACGCTGGCATTTTAGGAACTTTACCTGACCCGACAACGCCGAATTGAGAGTGAGCCTTGCTTTTGGGAGCCTGTGGAACTGTATATATCCGGCCGTCCCGGCCGGGAGGCGCACCGCCGCACATTCAGCGGTTCCGCTGCAGTCCTATTTGAGACTATGTGAGCGGATCTAACTGGCGAGTGGCTGAACAGGGGAAAAGTGTCTTGACTTGCCTGATTATAATTTTTTGACATTGTGCAGCAAAGAAGCCAGCAGCCCACGGTGGTGTTATTTTGGACTTCCAGCCCCAGAATGCCGTATGATGTTACTCACCTGAGTGTTATCAACCTATTAAAAGGGAGAACGCTGATTAGTCCTTTGTTGGTTTTCTTCTTTGCAGCAAGCAGTACACCTATGATTAAGGGCGAATGCCCGAAACGCGTCAGGAAACTGCGGACGCTGGCATTTTAGGAACTTTCCCTGACCCGACAACGCCGAATTGAGAGTGAGCCTTGCTTTTGGGAGCCTGTGGAACTGTATATATCCGGCCGTCCCGGCCGGGAGGCGCACCGCCGCACATTCAGCGGTTCCGCTGCAGTCCTATTTGAGACTATGTGAGCGGATCTAACTGGCGAGTGGCTGAACAGGGGAAAAGTGTCTTGACTTGCCTGATTATAATTTTTTGACATTGTGCAGCAAAGAAGCCAGCAGCCCACGGTGGTGTTATTTTGGACTTCCAGCCCCAGAATGCCGTATGATGTTACTCACCTGAGTGTTATCAACCTATTAAAAGGGAGAACGCTGATTAGTCCTTTGTTGGTTTTCTTCTTTGCAGCAAGCAGTACACCTATGATTAAGGGCGAATGCCCGAAACGCGTCAGGAAACTGCGGACGCTGGCATTTTAGGAACTTTCCCTGACCCGACAACGCCGAATAGAGAGTGAGCCTTGCTTTTGGGAGCCTGTGGAACTGTATATATCCGGCCGTCCCGGCCGGGAGGCGCACCGCCGCACATTCAGCGGTTCCGCTGCAGTCCTATTTGAGACTTTGTGAGCGGATCTAACTGGCGAGTGGCTGAACAGGGGAAAAGTGTCTTGACTTGCCTGATTATAATTTTTTGACATTGTGCAGCAAAGAAGCCAGCAGCCCACGGTGGTGTTATTTTGGACTTCCAGCCCCAGAATGCCGTATGATGTTACTCACCTGAGTGTTATCAACCTATTAAAAGGGAGAACGCTGATTAGTCCTTTGTTGGTTTTCTTCTTTGCAGCAAGCAGTACACCTATGATTAAGGGCGAATGCCCGAAACGCGTCAGGAAACTGCGGACGCTGGCATTTTAGGAACTTTCCCTGACCCGACAACGCCGAATTGAGAGTGAGCCTTGCTTTTGGGAGCCTGTGGAACTGTATATATCCGGCCGTCCCGGCCGGGAGGCGCACCGCCGCACATTCAGCGGTTCCGCTGCAGTCCTATTTGAGACTATGTGAGCGGATCTAACTGGCGAGTGGCTGAACAGGGGAAAAGTGTCTTGACTTGCCTGATTATAATTTTTTGACATTGTGCAGCAAAGAAGCCAGCAGCCCACGGTGGTGTTATTTTGGACTTCCAGCCCCAGAATGCCGTATGATGTTACTCACCTGAGTGTTATCAACCTATTAAAAGGGAGAACGCTGATTAGTCCTTTGTTGGTTTTCTTCTTTGCAGCAAGCAGTACACCTATGATTAAGGGCGAATGCCCGAAACGCGTCAGGAAACTGCGGACGCTGGCATTTTAGGAACTTTCCCTGACCCGACAACGCCGAATTGAGAGTGAGCCTTGCTTTTGGGAGCCTGTGGAACTGTATATATCCGGCCGTCCCGGCCGGGAGGCGCACCGCCGCACATTCAGCGGTTCCGCTGCAGTCCTATTTGAGACTATGTGAGCGGATCTAACTGGCGAGTGGCTGAACAGGGGAAAAGTGTCTTGACTTGCCTGATTATAATTTTTTGACATTGTGCAGCAAAGAAGCCAGCAGCCCACGGTGGTGTTATTTTGGACTTCCAGCCCCAGAATGCCGTATGATGTTACTCACCTGAGTGTTATCAACCTATTAAAAGGGAGAACGCTGATTAGTCCTTTGTTGGTTTTCTTCTTTGCAGCAAGCAGTACACCTATGATTAAGGGCGAATGCCCGAAACGCGTCAGGAAACTGCGGACGCTGGCATTTTAGGAACTTTCCCTGACCCGACAACGCCGAATTGAGAGTGAGCCTTGCTTTTGGGAGCCTGTGGAACTGTATATATCCGGCCGTCCCGGCCGGGAGGCGCACCGCCGCACATTCAGCGGTTCCGCTGCAGTCCTATTTGAGACTATGTGAGCGGATCTAACTGGCGAGTGGCTGAACAGGGGAAAAGTGTCTTGACTTGCCTGATTATAATTTTTTGACATTGTGCAGCAAAGAAGCCAGCAGCCCACGGTGGTGTTATTTTGGACTTCCAGCCCCAGAATGCCGTATGATGTTACTCACCTGAGTGTTATCAACCTATTAAAAGGGAGAACGCTGATTAGTCCTTTGTTGGTTTTCTTCTTTGCAGCAAGCAGTACACCTATGATTAAGGGCGAATGCCCGAAACGCGTCAGGAAACTGCGGACGCTGGCATTTTAGGAACTTTCCCTGACCCGACAACGCCGAATTGAGAGTGAGCCTTGCTTTTGGGAGCCTGTGGAACTGTATATATCCGGCCGTCCCGGCCGGGAGGCGCACCGCCGCACATTCAGCGGTTCCGCTGCAGTCCTATTTGAGACTATGTGAGCGGATCTAACTGGCGAGTGGCTGAACAGGGGAAAAGTGTCTTGACTTGCCTGATTATAATTTTTTGACATTGTGCAGCAAAGAAGCCAGCAGCCCACGGTGGTGTTATTTTGGACTTCCAGCCCCAGAATGCCGTATGATGTTACTCACCTGAGTGTTATCAACCTATTAAAAGGGAGAACGCTGATTAGTCCTTTGTTGGTTTTCTTCTTTGCAGCAAGCAGTACACCTATGATTAAGGGCGAATGCCTGAAACGCGTCAGGAAACTGCGGACGCTGGCATTTTAGGAACTTTCCCTGACCCGACAACGCCGAATTGAGAGTGAGCCTTGCTTTTGGGAGCCTGTGGAACTGTATATATCCGGCCGTCCCGGCCGGGAGGCGCACCGCCGCACATTCAGCGGTTCCGCTGCAGTCCTATTTGAGACTATGTGAGCGGATCTAACTGGCGAGTGGCTGAACAGGGGAAAAGTGTCTTGACTTGCCTGATTATAATTTTTTGACATTGTGCAGCAAAGAAGCCAGCAGCCCACGGTGGTGTTATTTTGGACTTCCAGCCCCAGAATGCCGTATGATGTTACTCACCTGAGTGTTATCAACCTATTAAAAGGGAGAACGCTGATTAGTCCTTTGTTGGTTTTCTTCTTTGCAGCAAGCAGTACACCTATGATTAAGGGCGAATGCCCGAAACGCGTCAGGAAACTGCGGACGCTGGCATTTTAGGAACTTTCCCTGACCCGACAACGCCGAATTGAGAGTGAGCCTTGCTTTTGGGAGCCTGTGGAACTGTATATATATATATATATATATATTTCCAAACGATGATCTTTTCCTGATCGTAAATTGAGGCGCATACTAGGGATGTTACTTCTTCAAATTTTATTGCCAACACTACCATAGCATCAGACCATAAGCAAAAAAATAAAAATAAATATAAATATATATATATATATATATATATATATATATATATATATATATATATAGATAGATAGATAGATAGATAGATAGATAGATAGATAGATAGATAGATAGATAGATAGATAGATAGATAGATAGATAGATAGATAGATAGATAGATAGATAGATAGATAGATAGATAGATAGACAGATAGACAGATAGATAGACAGATAGACAGACAGACAGATAGATAGATAGATAGATAGATAGATAGATAGATAGATAGATAGATAGATAGATAGATAGATAGATAGATAGATAGATAGATAGATAGATAGATAGATAGATAGATAGATAGATAGATAGATAGATAGATAGATAGATAGATAGATAGATAGATAGATAGATATGAGAGAGAGAGGGATAATATATAGACATATAGATATGGGTAGACAACGTATGGATAGAGGTATAGGTATATCTTTTTGATAAATTTGCTCTAATTCCTTTAAGCTGTTTATCTATATCGCTTTAGAAAATTGCGATGTAGCTTCCTATACCTGCATCACTGATGTACTCTTCTGACAGCCCAATGGAGTAAGCAATTTCAACGATTCCCCTGCCCACCAGATTTAGAGTCAAATTGTTAGTTTTTACTGCATCTAACCACCAGGTAAAGTCTGGTTATAAGTGGCATTGTGACCTTTAAAATGACCCCCATTCCATGGGAGACAACTCCCAAAGTGTACGAGTCATAAGTATTTGCATTTTCAAAAATAAAAATCTGCTTTGGGATTTCTTTTATCGAAGATACTAAAACAAGTAAAAAGTTTAATGGATATTAACATACTTTTTATACATTGACAGGAACTGCTTTCACAACAGTTCCTGCCAATGTTAAGAAATGCCTGCTGGGCTTGCGGACATCTCAGGGCGGAGGACTCTCGGTATGGTGGGCGCAGCATAGTCTGCCATACTGACGTATTTATCTCTGTTCACACAATTTTAAATCAGGCCCTTTGTATATGTGACTCTGATCATCATTTCTTTTAAGAACAGAATAAAAATAATGTAATTTAAAGAATATGTTGTTTATCTAAACAAGATTAACTTCAAGTACTGCATCATCCAGTGGCCTAGCCAAGTGAGTGAGCTCTCTTCTAGCATATGAATATACACTAATTGGACAAGGGCTCAGGAGATCCTCACTTTAGTTTTGGACTGACTATCATATCTAAGGGCCATTTTATTAGATTGTAACATAGTGCTGTGCAGCTAATCACCTTGCTGTGCCGTGCCAAACGGATAGGGTGGACATATGCTGTATTTATCCAAGCACATTCCTGTTCTGCCCCCTTGTGCTGGTGCTATTTTGTCAGCCTAGTGCCAATGCAGGATTGTTTTTGTGCAGGAAGGGGCACCTTCCTGCACACAGAGAACGCTGATAGTTTTTTCCTCAACAGAATAACACCGAATTGGGCAGGAAGGTAGATTTTGGTTCGCATATCATGCTTTCAGTTATCTGCTGTATGTCTGTTCAGTAGTTGTTGAGACATTTAGGGAAATCCAAATTTGTTTGTCAGTAATTGCAACTAATTTGGAACAATTTTGTGATTAGTCATGAATGCGCATGTCAACAGTCATTTATCCCCTCACAGACCCACTAAAAACTCGTACACCCACTCAGCGAACCTGTGAGAGACTCATTCACCCTGTGACAGACCCACTCACACACCTAGTAAGAGACCCACTTTGAGACCGACACTCCCACTCACAGATGCACTCAGACACTATTGAATCCACTCACAGAGCCTCTGAGACACTTATACACCCAGCTACAGACCCTCTGAGACACTCATGCACCCATTTTCCCATCCAGTGGTTTGAGCTGCAGATGGGTTTAAAGGCTCTATGGGAATTAACATGGGAGACACACATTCTTGACCCCCCCATTTCGCAAAGATTCTTCAAATGGTGTAAAAGATATAGCCAAGTCAAAAAATGCTTTTCCTATGGAAACATGGTCCTAATGCATTCTGCAGCATACAAATAAAAAGGAAAAAAAACAAGGAGAAATAAAGATATTTCTCCTCATTATACCTCAGCTGGGAAGGCATAAGATTGTGGTGCATTCCCAGGTTTACAAGTCCTTGTTAATCTTTAAATGCATCAAAAACCATGGGAGTTGCACTGGAACACCCACTGTAAAACTCAGGGAATGCCTTTCTTGCCCAGATTAAGGCAACACAACGATTTGCGTTGCATTGCCGTACTCCAGATTTTTTAAACATTCACAACCATGCAAAGTGGCTTTTTGAGACTTTATAAATCTGATTTATAGGCTTGTGTTACTCATGTATGACCTTGGGTCGTGAAACATGATGCACGCCTTTCATAAATTGCCCCCATGTGTTTCAGTGGACCTCTACAAGTACCCGCATAGTCCATTATATGGCATCAAGTTTATCTTGATTAGCATTTAATGAATAATACTTCTTCTTTTGAAAATCGAACTCCTCCAGGTCCTTATGAACGACAGCAGGATCATTTCCTTTGCCATTTTTGCTGTTATTTCCTTTCCTACTCTTTTGCTATTATTATCATAGACTGGTTGCTTTTTCAACTTTACAATCTTGGTTTGCTTGTGTTTCAGTTCACGGAGGGCCTGGCCTGGCAGTTCAGGCTGGACTGTTTCCATTAGAGCATGGTCAACAGTGACTTGTGTATGACTGGGTCCAAACGGAGGTGGGATGGTGGTCAAAAGAATGATGGGTCTGAAGACTACGCAGGGTGATAGCCAGTGTTTTGATAACATTGCAAGCATGACTTCCTCCAACGTTTGTGTGTTTGATATAGCCCCTTAAGTGGCAAGGGTATGCCCAGATATGGTTCCCATACTCACTGTACCACTGGAACCAGTCTACATTCAACTGACAATCCCCAATCAGGGTGAGAACGGTTTTGGGTTGCTTTTGGTCCGGTTCAGGGAGACCTAGCGTGACCCGCCCGGCAGGACTCTTCCTACTGGAGCAGGATCAAGACTGATTTGCAAATGCCTGGATTAAAAATGAGATGCGATGGTGGGCAAAAGAACGGTGGGTTGGAATGCTACCCTGAGTAATTGCTAGTGGTTAGACTAATTGCAAGCATGCTTCTCATCACTTTTTTTGAGTTTAATTCTTGACATCACATTCATGAATGTGCCTGGTTGCAGGCCGGGAGGAGGTGCTCAATTCACCTACTGCCCGCTCTCAGGTCACCCCACCCCATGTCAAAATACTGTCTGCACTCTGTTTGCTGGCCATTGAATCTTTCCAGAAGGTCACTAATTATACTGTAGGGATCTTTTAGTTAAGCCAATGACAGTGCTTGCAACAGCTTTTGAGATGAACCAGTTAATCACTGTTAGACATGGCCCTTCTCAGGGAAATCAGCCCAAAACATTAAACTTTTTTCCTCCTAGTCTTTGCTGACCCTCTCTGCATAACCTTAGGACTACAGGCACCTTCCCGCTGTACTGCAGAGGGATGGTGGTTGCACCATCCTCGCCTGCATTGGATGGGCACAGGATAGGTTTTGGTGCTGTACCTACGTATGTCCTGTCCGTTTACACTAAATACCAGGGTGGGTATGGTAATGGCTAGTAGTGGGACGTAGTACTAAGTGTGCCACCCACTGGATAGTCTGTCAGACCTGTGGGGTACCATTTTGCCCCTGCCTTTGTTGGCATTACTTGTGCCTCAGCCAGGCCCTGACTTGTGCAGGGGGGTGGTAGGCTGATGACCGGGCAGGCACATGTTCCCTGCCCAGGTAGTGAGGAACTCCCAACATGGGGCTTTCCCCGCCTAAAAGTGCCGTTCTTCCTACTGGATACTCCTGGGATGTTGTAGATTCTCTTGTGTGGCCTTTGGGCACTTTCCCCCATTTATATAGTGTGAAAGTGTGCATTCCCTCCCTACCCATGTTAGGAAGTGGCACTGACTCGATGTACTGAAACAGTGGCTGGTCTGCAATCGCACATCATTGTGTGTGCACTGGCCTAGCGTGGTTGCACCTTTGCATCAAGATACAATTTGTGTTCCCCTTAGTGTTGACTGTAGTGTTAACACTACAGTCAACACTAAGTAAGGGTGCTCCCCTTAGTGTTGACACTACAGTCAACACTGAGGGGAACGCAAGTTGTGCACTGCGTGCATCAAGATGCAAAGGAGCAAACATTTCTAGGATATGATGTTGTGTCTGGCCACACACTTTTTGCTGCCTAAACTGATTTTTAGGACCTTCTCTACCATGTATTACATGTTCCTAAAGTTCCCTTTTGTAAAAATTGCATTCTGGTCAATTGATTAAACTCCATCCGGCCCCGGAAGTGCAGCCTGGGCCGGAGAGTATGGCCCGAGTGCGGAGAGTACTGCCCAACTGCAGACATAAAGATACGACTCGTAAATGATCTCTGTGAATACCAAAAGTCGTAAAGCTCGAATTTGTCTTAGATTACCTTTGTGAATTAAACCCTGTGTGCCCAACCTGCCATTGCAGGTCTCTGTGTTCACTAGCACTCATGCTCCCAGGTAAAGAGCAATACCTGTGTGTGTTGTCACTACTTATGGGACTTGCACTTCCCTTAGGTTAACATAAGGGAAGTGATTGACATTACTTTAGGCTGCAATAGTGGATTGAAGCCGAGCAGCCTCATAATGGATTTGCCATGCCAAACCCTTTTCAATGGTAAAGGGGGTTTTGGCATAAGTCGCTTTGAAATGCTACTTATAGAATTTGGACATTTCTATGTTGTAAGAGTATTATGTGCCATGGTGCCTGGCTCCAGTGGGCACCAGGTGTTGGAGCGCACATCTGTGCATTCCGTAGTGACAGTCATAAACCATGGGCATATCATGAGAATGACAGGCCTCTGCCATTTGAGGACTGGATGGGAGAGATGGGAGAGAGAGGTTTTGACACTTAGCCTCTAGGGGCCCGATCATGGACCCACTAAAGATTAAGATGTATATTCCACAGCCCATGGTAGACAGGCCTACAATTTAGGTGGGACATCTGTGGTTCAAAGGGAAACCCCCTAAACCACCCCTAACTTCAAAGACACACAAGGGGTGCCAGGAAACAGCCTGAACAATGAAGATAGAAGCACGCAGTCTAAATGAGCACTCAAATTGATTAACCATGTACGACTGAACAATGCATTAAGTACAGTAAGTACATGATGTATTATGCAGATTTAACCATATATTTCACACGAATAATAATTTGAAAAAGGAAAATAAATAGGTCTTCAATAAATACTTACAATGAATGCTAGATGGCAGTGTTTGCTCAAGATACTTTGTGCTTCTGACTTCGTTGTGCAGGCTGTTGTTTTGGCAACACGACGTTTGGTGTTACCGTCCTAGGATAAAAATATTTCTGCCCTTCAATCCTTTTATTTTTACTTCCAAGCCTCTCATTTGTATAAATGACCATTTCAATTAGTGCAGCAGCACAGCTGTGTTGCTTACAATATAAATGTTACGGTTCAGATTCCTAGGGCATGTTAAATTAGCGAAATTCAATATTATCACTTCACAAATCCATTGCATTTCTATTCCAGAATGCACTCCAATGTAGGTTTGCATATTTAATAAGCAAGATAGATTTATTTTGTGAATGGATTTATTTCTCAGTCTCAGCACTGCCATGTTAGCACCTAGGTAAGACCAAGCTGACGTTACTGCACTTCTAACTCGATCACGACCACTAAGAATCTACTAGGAAACTTAGGCCAGAGCAGATTCAAAATGTCCTGGGCCCTCCGTATGAGAAATATAATACTTTTAACCTGTGACCAAATGTATGTATATTTTGGACAGTTCAGTGGCCCATTTGAAAATTCCGATAATATTTTGCAGAGCAGCTCTTTAGATTGAAAGAAACATATATAACCCTGTTGACATAGGGAAATCTCCACACATATAGATTTATGCAAATGCCTGGACTCAGAAACGCACACAGAAAGCTCTGACCTGGATGGTATTAACCCACTGTGGGTGCATATATCTGCCAACTAGTAGGAGTATGCGTCTTCGGGAAACAGCCTGAACAACAAAGTCAGAAGCGAATGGAATGTGTGGTTAGGTACAGTTAATATACCAGCAACTATTTGCATTGTTCAGACGCGCATGCTAAACACTTTGGTTTAGGCATCGTCGTGGTTCTGCTTGTGTGGTTAAAGCACGTGCGTTTCATGCAATCATTCTTCTGTCACAGAACCACTGGTGCCATACTTCAGCAAAAGGTGAGATACACTTCCGGGGACCAGAAAACCAGGACTGCGTGGTGTACACTCCCAGTGGACTCAGTTGTGCACGTGGAGGATTACTGCCCATGAAGGGTACTGCGTGCCCTTTCTAAATAGTGGTTGGCCTGGGACAAAGCCCTGCTGAAGTGTGGTGCCCTGAAGTGTGCTCTCCAAGGGCCCGAAGATCTCAGGGGCATCAAAGGTCTCCCGATGGGGCCTACAACATCTACCTGGGACATCTTGAGGGTGGTGCCCTCTAAAGTACCCACCTCAGCTACTCAATAAATTGGGTAGTGCGGTGTGAACATGGAGCTAAGACTTGTGTCTGGAGACCAGATTGTTTGGTCTGAAGCCCTTGAAATCTTGCCCGCATTTAAGGCATCACAGGAACCCTGACGCTCATGAGCATCTAGTTGGTGGTGAGGGGAGTCACCAGTTGTGGGACTTTTGTCTCTCTCATGTGACATGCTCATTGTGTGCGGTGTCCGATTCACAGGGTTCACCCATAGTAGTGCTACAATATACATCATGTGGCTCTACTGAACTTGCACCTGAGTGTGTGTGACTAGACTGGTCTGGTGTAACCGGTACTGACATGCAACGGATGTTGTGCCTCAATCCTGGGAGCTATGGAACTTGCAACTTTTCAGTGTGTGACCAAAATTGCCTGGTGCAACCCATCCTAACATGCACTGGTCATTGTGCCTCATTTCCAAGGAGCTATGGAATTTGCCACTCTTCCTGTTTGAGACCTGAAGTGTCTGGTGTGATCTATACCAACATACATCAGACGCTGTGCTCTGATTGCCTGCCCATGACCCCGGTCATTGTGTACAGAATGGGGGGGCCTCCTCCTACCAAGAAGCTCCCTTGTCTTACTACACATTCATTGGTTGCTCCCTTTTGACAATCATCACCAACGGCCCTCTCCACATCTAGCCCCTCCTGAAGACATTTTGTCACTGGGTAGTAGAAAGTGAGATTGGCTGGGTTGAAGGAACACTTTTGAGACAGTCAGAAGTGGGTCAAGAGACAGTGTGACTCTATTGTGTTTAGAGACCTGTGGGTGAACGTCCCTAATGGCTGTAAACTCCCCTTTCTTATATCTAACTCCTAATTAAAACTTATTAAATATCTCCACTGGCTTCTTGAGGACCCAGACTAAGAGTGACTTTGGCCGCGTGCAGCTTAGTATCCAGGAGACGGGGCTGGTTATCTTCAATCCAGTGGTATAGAAAAATCAGGGTGAACTAGAGGGTGGGGGGAGGCCAGGACCACAGAGTCAGCAGAATGTTATCCATTGACCTGTTGGGTACCAGTAGTACTGCATTAGGGTGCTGCATGCGTATGTGTGCGAGAGAGCTCTGTACGGACTGGGTTGATACCTGTAGTACCGTGTAGCCTTGCAGAGTTAGTGTGTGAGTGGGAGTGGTAGTTTGTGGACCGCCTGTGATTAACAACACTGGCTGGAGGTGCTGCTTTATATGTTTAATTCCTGTTAAAAGCAGAATACATTTGATATTGGGTTTACCAATGTGGCTCCGGCCCATGGTGCTGCTAGAAAGTGTTCTTGTTTCATGTATCTACAGATCGTTGATATCGTTATGAGTCAGAGTAAACACTCTAACTGTGTGGGATTGTATTTTCAGAATTGCTAGGGTAGGCCTAGGATGGACAGTGTGTCACACCACATAAGGATGATCTCTCTCTCACTGTGGGAAGGTGGGGGGAAGGAATTGTCCACAGTGTGCATAGAAATAATATCATAACCATACAAGTGGGCCTAGTACTGCTAGTAATATTTCCAAATGTGTTTTATGCCCAAACGTATATAACGTTTATGTGATAATGATTGAATATGTGTGTTGAACATAAACGTTATTTACATACAACCTGTGTGAAATCTCGTTTGTGACACTCACTATATTTATTGCATGTGACTTCTGTTCCTTTGGTTCACACATTGCCTCTGTGGAAAGCCTGACTGCTCAGTGCCAAGCTACTCAAGGGTGAGCACAGGTTATACAGCGAGTGTAATCACCTGTTCTTGGTGTAGTGGATTCTACCTGGCTTCAGTCAACCAGAAAGTGCTGGTTCCAACAATCACCATGCCACAGTCACTGTCAGAAAAAGCAATGTCTGGAATGGGAGTACTACACCTCTACCCAGTTTCCTCCGGAACTAGATGAAATTGATTCCACATTTGGAACTTCAGTCACCTTGCCAGATAGAACAGCATTTCGGAAACAAACAACACTGACACTCCATCAGCTTGCAAACTGTCTGTAATGACAGGGGCTGCTTCACACAACATCTTCATTTTGCAACATTCCACATGAGTCCGTTGCTAGGGATGTTGGATATATGTGCCTACTAGGCCAATTTAACCAACTTACACTAGGTCTGCATGTATACCTTGGGTATGGATTCACAAAGGTATTATTTCATAACTTCACCCATTCACAACATACAGCCATGAGGCAAAGATGTAATGCATACATTTATACAATGTCTGCTACATTTTCAGGGTAACTACATGTACAATATCATGTCTTTCCTGCATGTGATGCTGGATATTCTCTCTTTCTTTTTCCATTTCCTCAGCCCATTCCATTATCCAATCTCACTGCCTCGACGAAGGTACAACAAGGCACACACACAAATGTCAGCCATTATTGAATGAACTTTTGGCATCTTCAAGCCGCACTTCATTTACATTTATCATACATAAGGGTGGTCAATAGAAGTGCACGAGATAATTCTAGTGTATTGTCTTTGCACTTGCAATGGTGCTTACATGTACACCTTACCCCTAAACTGCAGCTCCATCCATGATCCCAGGGTTGGATATAGGTGAGCTGTCAGGGACTGCAGGTGTGTCACAAACTAGTGACCTCACATTTCACCTGACTTGCAAGTTTGGTTGTTGTATCCCAGCGATTGGACAGCTTCGAGCTGATGATAAATGGTGAATGTGACATCATCCTCATATACAATTTTAAGATGCCACTTTTGCAACACCATTATGCGATTACAAAATTTGCAATTCTATCTGTAATATGTATCAATTGATATATCCTTCATGTATTCCTCAACATATTCCATATTACAACTGGATACATGATTCATCCACACTTGTAATTTCTATCCTGGTGCTTGTTTTGTTCCAGAAACCCCCACTCTCCTGAGACAAGAGAAGATAAGGTCCCAAGTTTATACCTGGAGGAATTAGAGGATATCAGAATAAGGTCCTCCAAAAATAACCCCAGCTCTTCTAGGGACTAAAACGCCAGCTGAGTAATGCAGCACTAATTGAAACTTGGGAGGACATTGACACATGCTGCATTACATTGGGTGTTCACACCAGTTGAGCCAAGGAGTGGTGCTAACCCTATGAGGACTCCTGGTGCTGAGCATTCCTGAAGACATAGGATTTGTTTGGGATATCCTTCAGCCACATACACTGCAGCCCCAAGATCTCTGCACTGCACACGAGGGTCCTGAAAACATCTTGGGCCCGATTCACAGAACTAACTTAAGACAAAATCCTAAACTTACTACCATTTTCGTATTCACAGAAGGCACTTACTCATTTTGGTATTCACAGAAGACACTTACTCACTTCGGTATTCACAGAAGTTAGGAGTCTTAACTTTAGGACTCCTAAATGCCTTCTGTGAATACCGAAAGTCTTAAAATTAGGATTTTTCTCAGTTTAGGAGTTCTAAAGTTAGGACTCCTAACTTTACTACTACTAAACTGAGAAAAATCCTAATTTTAAGGCTTTCGGTATTCACAGAAGGCATTTAGGAGTCCTAAAGTTAGGAGTCCTAACTTTACTACTACTAAATTGAGAAAAATCCTAATTTTAAGACTTTCGGTATTCACAGAAGGCATTTAGGAGTCCTAAAGTTAGGAGTCCTAACTATACTACTACTAAACTGGGAAAAATGCTAATTTTAAGGCTTTCGGTATTCACAGAAGGCATTTAGGAGTCCTAAAGTTAGGACTCCTAACTTCTGTGAATACCGAAATGAGTAAGTGCCTTCTGTGAATACCAAAATGAGTAAGTGCCTTCTGTGAATACTAACATGGTAGTAAGTTTAGGATTTTGTCTTAAGTTAGTTCTGTGAATCGGGCCCAATGATCTGAACTTTCTACTGAGCTGAAGGCTCATGAGTAGCAGCAAGGCTGTGAGTTGTATCATATAAAAAATCAAATTTTATCTGTGGATTGAACATTTGTTTAATACTGTTTCAACACACAGAAAATTGCTAGTGAAAAATCCTCTGTGTTTTGAAAAAAGTTCAAGTCACCTTTGTCATATGGCCTTTTTAGGTCTCACAGACATAGCGCTGGAGCGCGCATGCACTCCTCTCTCTGCAAGGCTTATTGTCATCGAGTAGATTTCAGAAGGGGACTTGAAGCCCTGTCCATCATTCCGATTGGCTGGCGTCATCATTTATAGTAAATGCTGGCATCCGATTGAAAACAAGGCTTTTTTGTTATCGCCATGTCTCCTTCTCGGACGGCCCTTCCAGACTGGATCGTTTGCTTGCAGCTTGAGACTGTCTCTTTTAATTGGTGGGTGAGCACTTTTTTTTCTTTATTTGTTTTGGTTCTGGCGCGGATCGGGGCAATCCTGGAGGTCATCTGATCTGATTAGTGTGACCGTCTCAGTGAAGCACCTTCATATGCCTCGCGCCACTCACGGGTACAGGCAGGCCTTTGGGCACGACGTCCTATTAGTCAATCCAGCTGAGAGGCCCTGCATCAATTCCCATCCGAACGCAACTCCAGCTGGGAGGAGGTCACCTGATCTGATTAGTGTGTCCGTCTCAGTGAAGCACCTTGACATGCCTCGCGCCACTCACGGGTACAGGCAGGCCTTTGGGCACGGCATCCTATTAGGCAATCCAGCTCAGAGGCCATGCTTCAATTCCCATCCGAACGCAACTCCAGCTGAGAGGAGGTCACCTGATCTGATTAGTGTGCCCGTCTCAGTGAAGCACCTTCACATGCCTCGCGCCACTCACAGGTAGAGGCAGACCTTTGGGCACGGCATCCTATTAGGCAATACAGCTGAGAGGCCCTGCATCAATTCCCATCGGAACGCAACTCCAGCTGAGAGGCCTTGCACCACACCCAAATGCAGTGCTACTCCACTCAAGAGGCTTTGCATTACTTCCCATCGGAACGCTACTCCAGCTGAGAGGCCTTGTACCACACCCAAATGCAGTCCTACTCCACTCGAGAGGCCATGCATCCACTCTCAGTACAATGCTCCAGGTTTATCCCCAGCTGAGAGGCCCTGCTTTACTTCCCATTTGAGCTCTATGGTCAGCCAAGAGGCCCTGAAAGACTTTGACTCCAGCTGTACCTCACTGACAAGCCATGTATAACTACATTGCAATTTCACTTTCAGCTAAGAGTCCCTGCATCGCCAACGAATCCTCTTCCTCCAGCTGAGAGGCCCTGCACCACTTCCGATCCATTTTCTATTGTCAACTGAGGTCAATCCATAATTTCTATTCCGTCTCTTGTGGTACTGAAAATTCTGGACCCGTGTTATAAACATCGTCGTATCAGCAGACCGAGAATGATTAGAATACTATGCACAAGTATTGTCGTCATATTCGGGTGACGAAATCACCCTGAAATCAGAGTTTCCGTCCTGAACCCTCGGTTTCCATTGAACGGCAGCCATTTTGTGATTGCCCTCACATAGGCCGATGACTAAGGCCAAAAACGAGTCTGAAGGACACATACACCTTTGCTGACTCCTCTGTGACCTGGGCAAGCTGACTCCACAGCCTGAAGCCAAACCTGTTCGGCCATTTCCTTTCCCAGTGGCCGAATGTGATTAGTATCAAGGCACAACATATCATAAAACCTTTCATCACACACAAACCATGCCTAATCTTACACACACCTGTCCCTGTTTCTTTCTTTATGACTTGCTTTACGAGGAGGAGGTGCCCGTTTTTATTGGGGGTCCGTCGGTATCTGATGAAAGTACTGAGCCTTGTCGGATAATTGATTGAGGGCTGGACAAACTGAAATATGGGCCTGTCATCATGACTATGCTTTTTCTTTGTAGTGAAAATATGTGACTGATCAACTGTAAAATAAGGAATGTTTGCCTAAAGCATAATATTTTGTATAAAAAGAGAAGGCTGGCTTTGTAAGTTTGAGCAGTCTCCTGAGAATATACACCGTGTTGTACTTCTAGGATACCTGTTACTGGTTGCAGCCAATAAATACGATCTTTGACTTCACCAAGAAGACTCTGTGTTTCTGTAGTCTGAAACAGGAAGAACTCAAACTCTTTGGGTGTGTTCCCTGGCACCGCTGGGTTCTGGAAAACCCAGTACTTCCGTTGGCGCCCAACGTAGGGCGATTTCAGCGGTACCGGTCCAAGCCAGAGGTTCGTGAGGAGCTTTGTGTGAAAATTCTGGAGGAAGGCCGCCACTTCATCGACCCCTGTATGTCGACGTGGTCCGAAAGTCTTCGCTGCGAGGTTCCCCGCTTCCCGACGGCTACGAAGGACTGCTGCCCTCACTATTGCCCTGTTTTGGACCCTTGATGATTGGTAGAGCGAAACGATAGACGAGTCTTCTGGTGACGTCATCGATACCTCAGTTAAGTATAAGTGGAGCGTCTCCCAGTCCTTAGTTTGGTTCTTAGTTTGGTATCCCCTTGGGATCTTTGATTTGGAACTTGCAAGTACCAAAGCCGAGGGACTCGTGTATTCACGAGACTATCGTATTCCATAATCCTTTGAAGTTTGAAGCTAGACTAGAGAGCGAAGATGCCTGGTCTTAGCAGACTTGGAAATTTGTTTTGTCTTAGTTGTAATAGGGATTGGAGGACTCGTGTCCGGTTCCTCCGATTGGAACTCCAACCTATGAACTATATTTGAAACATGGCGTAGGCCCCATCACATATAATGAAGTATGGATCCGATACACCAGGAAAGATGGTGTTTTAAAATGACCTCAATATGGTAGTTTTGACACAGAGATTCTGGATAATCTGGAGGTTAAATTTTTTAAGAAGAAATCCCGGCCGGCGATGTTTGACTCTTTCCGCCTATGGCGTAAGGAAGCCAAACAGAAGGAAATTAAATTAGCAAAGAGAAATTAGAGAGAAAAGGGTATCTCGATAATGCAAGCTGCTATGCAGTTTAAAGATAATGAAGAAGAACAGATGAGTGAGCAGTTGCACAGGCAACGTAAAATGGTGATTGATAAATGTTATCCAGTTTTGCCGCTTCTTCAGCAAGATGCAGCAAAAGAAATTGAGAAAGATCCTTTAATGTCATACTTGTTGAGTTCCCCACCCCTTTATGCACAGAGTGCTACAGCACCTCCGCAACCTTTAGTTGTGCAACCTCCGGTTATTGTGCCTCAGGTTCTTCCACAGCCGCCAGCTCCTCTTCAGTTGGCTCCTACTCCTATGGCGCAGTCCCCTCAAGGGCCGCCGACTTTGCTACCTGTTCCATCTGTACTTCCTACGATTTTGTCTGCTACATCGACTGCCTCTTCTGGTGTTCTTCCTGATACTGCCTCTGCGTCTGCATCTGCGTCTGCCTTGTCCCCCTCTGTTTTTCCCCTGTTCTTTTGTCAACTTCTCCTTCTGTCCAACAGAGAATGACTAGCACTGTTGCTAGCCTTATATTTCCTCTCTTTGGGTCATCTGGTATGACCCCTGATTCGGAGCATAAGCAGTCGCGTTGTCAACTGCCTGATTCTCGAGAGAGAGAAGTGTTTGACCATATGGCGCGTAAATGGGTTACTTTCCCTTTTAAATATGATGTAGAGTCTGTTATGGATGTCTTCCGTCAATGGGAAGCACCAAAACAAAGATACGTTTTTGAGAAAATGTGTGCTTTCCTTTGTGAGGAATTGGAGGATAATGATGGAAGTAAGCCCGCCTGATTTGTGCCGTGTACGGTTTGAGTTTTCAAAGGGAACGATTGTGGGTTCCGATGTTGAGAAAGGAAAGCAGTTGCGACGTTGTTGTCCTTTAGGAATAAGGATCCTTCCCAGTCACTGTTTGAGCATGACTCCTCAGTTAGGAAAAAAGTGTGACAGTACCCAATGAGAGAAGTCCCTCCAGTATGGAAGGACGCCGTTGCGGCTGATGCCGGTAATAACATTGCTGCTGCTCCAGCTCATTTTCAGCGTGTTTGGGTGCATGTTCCTTGGAAGCGAGCTGAAGTTTTAGCACTTAAGCAGACTTTGCCTGACCCCCGTAAAAATCCTGCAGGGTATTATAAGGAATTATCACAGACTGCAGACTCATGCATTATGAATTTAGCCGACATAGACATGTTATTTGGGAATGTTGTTCCACAGCCTTTGTGGAGATTGATTCGCCATGCAGATCATGCGCAAGAGTTAGGTGACTCATGGGCTAATATTAGTACTGCAAATGATAGACAAGTTGGTGGTGCCAAGCCTGAGCCTTTGGTAGCAGAACTTCCTGCCAGGATCATTACTTACATGAAGACTTTAATGCCTGCGATGCGTGTGAATTGGGATAAATTGTCTGCGTGTAAGCAGAAGAAAGATGAAACAGTGTCTGATTTCTTCACTAGGTTTGAAGAAACTTTTATCGACCACAGTGGTCAAGATATGAGTACAGAAGGTGGTCAACGGTTGTTCGTTGACAAGTTTGTGCACAATTTGCTTCCCGAGCTGTGTAAGAAATTGAAAGATTCAGAGAGTTCTTGGGCTGTTTCCTCTTCAGCACAAATATTGGCTACTGCACAGTATTACGAAAATAGAGATAAAGATGAGAAGGATAGAGCAGACAAGAAAACTAAAGAATTAAAGACGAAGGTTCTTTTACAACAGGCGTATCCGCCACATGGTGGTCAGAGTAACTATCAGCAACCTCAACAGTTTCAGAGAAACTCGCAAAGGTTCAAGTATTCTCAACCACGTGTTCCTGTAGTTCCCAATCAGTGTTCATATTGTAAAGAAGAGGGTCATTTCAAGTATAGTTGTCCTATTTTGTTACAGCGTACGAATGGTGCTTCTGGCGCAAGAGGTCGAGATGTTCAACAAGCTCCTAGAGGTAGAGGACGTGGAAGTGTCCCCCAGAACGCGCGTTCCTTGCCGTCTCAGAATTCAATGAATAGTTTTGACCAGCAAAATAACGCGTCTGGTAGGACGGCTCAGTACTATGCTGCTGACTACTATGCAGAATATGAGAATTTGGAAGGTAACGATTGCTAGGACAGCCATAGACAAAGAGAGGGAGTTGTTTCAGTTCCAGTAGATCAGAGTGGACCTTATGTTAAGGTGATTACATCAGGTGTGTCAGAGCCTTTTCTGTTGGATACTGGTGCTACAAAGAGTTCTATTATGCACTCAAAACTCCCTGGCGCACCTTTGTCTGGCAAGATGAATGTTTCAGTAGGTTTTTCTGGCGCCCCGGTTAGGAACCCGATTTCTAGTACTATGTCCCTTTCTGTTGGACCTTGTGAATTGGAAGCACCCCTTATTCTGACGACAGGTTGTGGTGAAAACTTGTTAGGATTGGATTTGTTGAAAAGATTGTATGTGACATTATAATGTTCTCCTTCGGGACTACAACTTACACTGGGTAGGAAAGTGATCTCTCCAATGTATTTATCGAAGGATAAACTTCCGACAGAATTGTCGTTTCTTCCTGATATTCTTTGGGCTACTGGTCCTAATGATGTGGGTCTTTTGGAAATACCGCCATATGTTGTGACATTGAAAGCCAATGTTAAATTGCCACGCATTCCCCAATACAAGATCTCTAGTGAAGGTGAAAAGGCGTTGCTAGCGATCATTTATGATTTGATTGAAAAAGATGTAATTGAAGAGACAAGAGGCAACGTTTGTAATAGTCCTGTTCTGCCTGTTTTGAAACGTACTGACCCTTCTCAGCCACCTGTTTACAGGTTTGTGATTGATCTTAGAGAGGTCAATAAAATAGTTGTGCCACAGTTTCCAGTTGTTCCTGATATCACTGCCCTATTGACTATGATTCCAGCTTCCGCCACCTGGTTCTCGGTGATTGACTTGAAGAATGCTTTCTTCAGCATCCCGATTGCCGAGGAGAGCAGGGATATTTTTGGCTTCAGTTTAGGAGGCCGAAGCTTCCGCTTCAAACGCGCTCCTCAAGGCTACTGTGAAAGTCCGTCAATATATAGTCAGGCTTTAAAAACACAGCTTGATGCAGTTGTTTCACCTGATGGCGCTACCCTTATTCAGTACGTCGATGATTTGCTAATCGCTGCAGATACTGAGGAAATTTGTAAAGGAGCCACCTTATTGTTTTTGCGTCATTTGTCTGATTTACATCACAAAGTGTCTCTTTCAAAACTGCAATATTGTCGACAAGAAGTGACCTACTTAGGTCATCTCTTATCGAAGGAGGGAAGGAAACTGACCCCAGAAAGAATTCAGGCAATTGCAAAATTGAGTGTGCCAAGGACACAGAGAGAAGTACGTGCTTTCTTGGGCATTACATCATACTGCAGACAGTGGATACCGAATTTTTCTTTGCTGGCCAAACCTTTGATAGCATTGACCTGTAAAGATACACCAAATCCAGTTCCGTGGTCTGAAGATTGTCAGAAAAGTTTTTCCGAATTGCGTGATGCATTATGTTCGGCTCCTGTGTTGGGTACCCCCGACTACAGTAAGCCCTTTACACTGTATGTCCATGAGAAAGAGGGTTGTGCATTGGCAGTGCTGACACAGTCTTTTGGAGACAAGCAGCGTCCATGCGCATATTCTTCGTCGACTTTGGATCCGGTAGCTAAAGCATTGCCGAGTTGCTTGAGAGCCACAGCGGCAGCAGCTGTTTCTATTCGACAGTCTGCTGGGTTAGTGATGAATATTATGTTGATTGTGATGGTTCCACATGCAGTGGACACGTTGTTAAACAGGACCAAGACACAGCACTTAACTAGTGCTCGATTGTCAGGTTACGAGTTAACACTGTTAGCGAGTCATGTGCACATAAAGAGGTGCAATACGTTGAATCCAGCCACGTTATTGCCGATTTCAGTAGAGACAGATGATGTTGAACAGCATGATTGTTTTCTCAGGACAGAAGAAGAAACGAAAGGGAGAGTAGATCTTAAAGATACTCCTCTTGTAAAGTGTGATGGTACCTTATGGGTGGATGGTTCATGCTTCAAGCTTCCGAATGGTGATACGACTGAAGCATATGCTGTTACGACTTTGCATACGATTGTTGAAGCTGCACGTATACCACATAATTCAGCTCAAGCAGCAGAGTTGATTGCACTTACGAGAGCGTGTGTGTTATCAAAAGGAATGAAGGTGACCATATATACCGACAGCCAGTATGCGTATGGTGTGGCTCATAGTTTTGGACGATTGTGGAAAGAATGTGGGTTCCTGACTTCGCATGGAGCTAAGATTCAGCATGGTCAGTTGGTGAATGAGCTTCTTGAGTCACTGACCTTGCCGTTACAAGTCGCGATTGTGAAATGCAGTGCACACAAGAAGGTTACTGATGATGTTGGTCGTGGTAATGCATTTGCTGACGAAATCGCAAAAGAAACAGCAAAAGATGTGATGAATTGAATGTATGTTGCAGGCCCTGCAAGATGGGTTGGTGACGTTGGAATGTGTGAAGATACGCTAGAGAGTGTGAAGTCTCTTCAAGCTGAGGCTTCAGAGAAAGAGTTGAGTGTGTGGAGAGAAAGTACGGGTACTGGATGAAAATGGTTGTTGGGTTGACTTGTCAGAACATCAGCGATGGTTGTTACCCGATGCGTATGTGCTTGCAGTGGTGACAATGGCTCATGGAATGGCCCATATCAGTGTGAAAGGGATTTGTAAGTTGTTGGCTCCAGTATGGCAAAATGCTGGAATTCCTAAATGTGCAGAGAATGTGGTCAAGAATTGCATGGTGTGTCTGAAATACAATCCTGGTAGGGGAACCCCAACTCCAGCTGGTCATTTTGCGCCTCCAACGTATCCGTTTGAGGTTTTGCAGCTAGATGTCATCCACATGGAAAGGTGCAACAATTTGAAATACGTACTCGTTGTTGTTTGTGCCTTTTCAAGATGGGTAGAAGCATATCCCTTAAAAGACAACACTGCCTTATCCACAGCTAAAGCCCTTGCCAAAGAATTCTTCCCTAGGTTTGGAATGCCGAGAATGGTCTGGAGTGATAATGGGAGTGAATTTGTGGGTCGAGTGCTGAAAAAAGTATGTGAGGGACTAGCTATTCAGCAGAAATTTCACGCTGCAAATCACCCCCAATCAGCTGGACTGGTAGAGTGCTATAATGGCACGTTAAAATTGAAGTTGGCAAAGATACAAGCGAGCTCTGGTCTTAAATGGCCTGATGCTCTGCCCTTAGCACTCCTATCAACAAGAATGACTGTGCATTCGCGAGTGGGACTTAGCCCCTATGAAATTGTGTTCGGCCGCCCGGCCAACATATGGGGAGTGCCAAGGCCGACAAAATTCAGTGAGATCGAACACCCTGTACTGCTTGATTATTTGTATGAATTGACGGCTAAATTGCGTGTTTTACACCAACAGGTTCACGATACTCTGCCTCAGGTCTCTGAAGCTCCAGGACATCTTATCGATCCTGGATCATGGGTGCTGGTCAAAAACTTCCAGCGGACGAAGAATGATCAGCCCCGTTGGACCGGCCCCCACCTCGTCCTTCTCTCAACAAGATCAGCTGTTCGAGTGGAAGGGAAAAAGAACTGGATCCACGGCGTACACTGCAAGAGGGTCCCTTTGCCTCTACCGTATGACCGGTGGGTCCAGGAGGGGATCGCTGACTCTGAGACTGAGACCGTGCCTCGTTTTCTGCCTTTTAGTGATGCACGTGTAAAAGGAACACTTTCTAAACGAGAAAGTGACAATATTTTGCAAGAAGCTGTGCCACCGTCAATTCGACTGAACACTACAGAGCCTGAACTCTTGTTCCAGAACCAGACAGTACCTGGAAAAAGCTGTTACAACTTGAGGCCGAGAATTATGGACAAATAAAAATGATTTTTCTTTGCTATTTTTGAAAGTGCAGCTCTCTCATCTGAGAAACTTTCTTATTTTTATTTTTCGAACCACCATCCGGGTTCAGCTGTTGGGTCGTGGTTGCCCAAGTCTTTGGAGTGCAGCTGAAGACGTTAGGTCGACAGTTCTGGTCGGTCTAAGGGAGTTGCCCTGGACTGACAGAAGCATTCCTTAGCATAGAACACCCTACCACCACGAGCAGCAATTAGAGAGGATGGAGTTTTTCGAGAATGAGAGACCTGCCAAACAGATGGACTTTAAAGCTAGAATGTGTATAATGATGACAAAGAAACGATTTTTGATATTATGTATTGTCATGTTGCTTAGTGTAATGACATTTTTAATAGGATATGTTTTATTCTCTTTTCAAGAGACAATTGCACCCACTACACAGCCCATACCTCCTTCTACTGTTTCCTCGCATTCTTTTCACCCTCTGCCTGAACACGAGTCCGCTAGAAGATTAGAATTTGTCAATAATTCATTCCTTCAGCTTCTACACCAACACCAATTAGTAATGAATACAACTAACTGTTGGGTGTGTGGTCTTATGCCGCATACTACTGATAAAGGTATCCCTTATCTGGTCCTGCCTTTCAGCCATAATGGTTCTGTGTGGGCATATAGAACGATATTCATATACGCTCATGAAGCCAACCCCCTACGTTCTGTGAAAGATAATCCTAAGAATAGTGCTCTAGTTAAGGGTATAGTAGATATGATTAGGGAAGATATTTCCTATGAGACTATCCCGAGAGATGAGACACTAGCATATATTGGATGGAACATAACAGGATATGGAGTTACTCTGAGTGAGAACCAGCGAGCAAAGAGATCCTCCCCGATTTGGATTGTACCCCATCAGGGTCACCTATGTCTGCAAGGTAATGGCAAGAATCCCAGAGCTCAGTTAGGGAAAAGTATCTGCACTGAAACAGATGTTTTTGCGTCTCAGACTTCCCCTTCATTCTTAGCAGCTAAGGGTACCTATTTCATCTGCCATAATAGAGCCTATACATGGTTGCCCCCTGACTTCTCAGGCACATGTTTTGTTTCGTTCCTGTTGCCTCCCACCTACACGGCCGCGGCAGATTACCATAAGACAAGGATAGTTAGAGGTGTCATCAGTAAAGAAGACACTACAGGACAAGAACTTGGAGATTTCGTAAAGGGTTTTCTGCCGTTTTGGGGGCCTATGGTTAACAGCAGGAACATAAGGCAATTGACAAGGGTGGTTGAGTCCACGGTAGATGCGACCGCCGGTGCCCTTAGTAATTTGACTGCTGAGCTCCAGTCGGATCACCTTATGACTCTTCAGAACAGGGTCGCATCAGACGTCATACTTGCAGACCGAGGTGGGGTATGTACAGTGATCCAATCAAGTTGCTGTGTTTTCATTCCAGATAACGCTCTGACAGTTTACCAGGCCATTTCCAAACTGCATAAGATCTCCGAATCTATTCACGTGGATAAAGGAGATTGGTCATTGATGGAGTTGTTCTGGGAACTGATATCCGCCTGGGGATGGAAGATTCTGATAGTCATTGGGATGATCTTAGCCATTCTTTTCCTGTTCTGTCTGTGTGTACAGTGTGCTCCTGCAATATGTGGCCTCTGTGCTACATCGTGTGTAAGGAAACCTGTATCAAGAGACGAGCTAAGTAATAGGATGATGCTACAGCAACATCTCAACGACTTTATGAATATAGACCTGGACTCAGACCTAGACTCAGATTAACGTGAGTATAGGTTATTGCCTATGTAAGGGCAAAAGGAGGGTCTGTGGTACTGAAAATTCTGGACCCGTGTTATAAACATCGTCGTATCATGACGATTTTGGTATCAGCAGACCGAGAATGATTAGAATACTATGCACAAGTATTGTCGTCATATTCGGGTGACGAAATCACCCTGAAATCAGAGTTTCCATCCTGAACCCTAGGTTTCCATTGAACGGCAGCCATTTTGTGATTGCCCTCACATAGGCCGATGACTAAGGCCAAAAACTAGTCTGAAGGACACATACACCTTTGCTGACTCCTCTGTGACCTGGGCAAGCTGACTCCACTGCCTGAAGCCAAACCTGTTCGGCCAGTTCCTTTCCCAGTGGCCGAATGTGATTAGTATCAAGGCACAACATATCATAAAACCTTTCATCACACACAAACCATGCCTAATCTTACACACACCTGTCCCTGTTTCTTTCTTTATGACTTGCTTTACGAGGAGGAGGTGCCCGTTTTTATTGGGGGTCCGTCGGTATCTGATGAACGTACTGAGCCTTGCCGGGTAATTGATTGAGGGCTGGACAAACTGAAATATGGGCCTGTCATCATGACTATGCTTTTTCTTTGTAGTGAAAATATGTGAATGGTCAACTGTAAAATAAGGAATGTTTGCCTAAAGCATAATATTTTGTATAAAAAGAGAAGGCTGGCTTTGTAAGTTTGAGCAGTCTCCTGAGAATATACACAGTGTTGTACTTCTAGGATACCTGTTACTGGTTGCAGCCAATAAATACGATCTTTGACTTCACCAAGAAGCCTCTGTGTTTCTGTAGTCTGAAACAGGAAGAACTCGAAGTTTTTGGGTGTGTTCCCTGGCACCGCTGGGTTCTGGAAAACCCAGTACTTCACTCTGCATGTAGCCGAGAAGCCACACATCCTTTTTATTCCAGTTTTATTTCGAGCTGAGAGGCCCTTTCTACCTCCCAGCTGATACCTGTGCTTTACAGGTATTTTGCATCCCAGAAAAGAGGGCTTCCAAGGGGCTAGAAGTCCTCTGAAAGGACCACCGACTGTCACTTTGGAAGGAATGCACAATCTGGACGAGGACTTCAATGGACAAAAGACAAAGGACAAAGGAAGAGCATTTCATTGGCAGAAGCTGGAAACATTTTAAATCCCAGGCAGGTCTATATGGAGCTTACAGGTCTCACTGATTCCGTGAGAATCAGACTGTCAGATGAAGCCTACAGAGGTCAGTGTCGCAGCGGACATCTATGCCAAGCGTTCAAGGGCAGAGTTAACATGACACCTCTGGCTGGTTTTGGACACCCCCGAAATCCAACCGCGCCTCAAACATGCACGCATCTGTACAGGCGAAAGAAAGCCGAGGAGGCAATCTGTAGTTGAAAGCTTCTTTATTCGTAGAGATCTTAAAGAAGATACAAAGTATCTGGACCCACAGCATAAATGGCTGTTCACGCAGGAGCTCCAAGGCAGGAATGAATCTGAGATGGATTCTAGAACATGGAATGAGAGAAGAGTAAAGGAAAGAGAGAAAGGGCAAAGAGTAGAGACAGAGAAGGAAAGATAAGAGCATTACACATCTTCCCCTTTACGGAGAAATAATGACATAACTAAATTTTCAAAAAGAAGTAGTAATATACAAATACTTCTTGGTAGTAAAATAAGAACATTAACATTACACATGTTCCCCTTTATGGAGAAATTATGACATAACAAAATCTTTAAAATGAGTGGGTGATCCACAATTTCTTCTTGGTGTTAAAACAGAATCACTGCAAGAAGAAAAGGTAGCAATAGGAGGAGTAACAACTAAAACATCATTTAGTGAAGAAGATGCAGGCATGTTTGAAGATATACAAGGAGTTTCAAACAGGATAGAATCATCTGAATCAGGAGTTAGAGCAGTTTTTATATGAATGACAGCTTGTTCATTGGAGATAGGAACAAGTCAACTCTTGTTCCACCATCTTGGACTTAGTGCAAACAAGCACTAAGTCCAACTTTCACAATTTTGTAAGGAGAACACAAAAAGGTTTATTGACAAGCACCCAAGAAGCAGAAACAAAATCTTTAGTCTGAACATGTTTGCAATGATCAAAATAAAGCTTTTGTTTTTTTTGTTCTAAAGCGACAGATTGGCACAAAATTACATCCTTACTAGTATTTGAATTGTTGGAAAGCGAAGAATGCCGCTTCAACCAAGAAGGTAGAAGTAAAGTGCGACATTTTCTGCCTCTCAACAACTCAAAAAGAGTGAAACCAGTAGTAGAATGTGGTAAATTATGATAAGCATTGACCATGTCTTTAAGAAAAAGGCTAAAATCTAAGCCAGAAGAAAGAGCAGTTTGAATGCCTTCTTTGAGAAAGCGATTAGCTCTCTCCACAAGACCATTTGCGGAAGGGCTATATAGAGCTACCTGAATATGTTTAATATCCATACTTTTCAAAAAGTCTTGCATGGCATTAGACACAAAATGAGTACCATTGTCAGTGACTAATTCTTTTGGAGGACCTTCAAGAGAAAAAACAGTCTTAAGAAATTGTAAAACTGAATGAATGGAGGCCGACTCAACAAAAGAAAAATAGATCCGCTTTGAGAACTGAGTACTAGTAAAAATGTATCTGCATTAGGTAAAAGATTGAAAGGTCCAGCGAAATCCAATGCAACTTTCGTCCAGGGATTGTCTGATAAAGGAACTGGACGAAGGGGATTTTGCATTGTCTTCCAATGTTTATCAGAGACAATGCATTGAGGACATAGATCAACAAAAGAGGACACTTGAGAATTCAAGGAGGGCCACCAATAGTTTTCCCTGAGTTTTTTACATGTGGCAGTAACTCCTAAATGTCCATCATGTGCAATGGAAATGAGTTTATTCCTAAGAGAAGACAGAGGAATAAAGCAACCATTTCCGGTACAAATATCATTTTCCAAAGACAATTCTGAAGATACTTGAGCATAGGGTTTTAAATCATGAGGAATGTTACGAATGGGAGGCCAACCTTTGACAATAACATTAGAAACTCTCCTTAAGTTATGATCAGTAGAAGAAGCCTCAAGCCAATCTTTCTCAGATATAACGCCATCGGAGGAAGAAGAGGCATCAATAGAAGCTACAACACAAACAAACTCATCAACAGTAACATCAGTTAAAGGCAAAGGTAGATGAGAAAGGCAATCAGCCATGAAATTTTTTCCGCCTTGAATATATTTAACAGTAAAATTGTATTCCTGTAATTTTGAAAGAATACGCACAAGGCGAGCAGAGGCATTGCCTAGACCATCTCCTTGCAGTAGATAAACCAGAGGTTTCTGATCAGTGTATATTGTAAAAGGAGTACCCCAAAGATAGGTTTTAAATTTAGAAACAGCCCAGACACAGGCTAATGCCTCTTTTTCGATTGTGCTATATTTGGACTCTGTATCAGATAAAGACCTAGATGCAAATGTAACAGTGTGATCCTTATCAAAATTTTGCTGACCAAAAACAGCACCAAGACCACTTAAACTGGCATCTACTGTGACAGTGCAATGATGACCATGAACAAAAGGACTGAGAGCAGGAGCATTAACGACTAAGTTTTTGATGTTAATGAAGGCCGTATTAATGTCATTGGTCCAAACAAAAGTAGTGCCTTTTTTGAGAACTGATCTCAAAGGTTGAACAAAAGATGCATAATCAGGTACAAAGCGAGCGTAATATTCGCAAAGACCTAAAAAAGATCTAAGAGCATCTTTGTCAGATGGAGGTGGAGCTTTGACAATAGCTTCCACGTTGCAAAATTTGGGTTTAATACCTTCCGGAGTAATGGTATGACCTAAATAGTCAATTTGTTCAACTAAAAAGTTAAATTTTTCAGATTGAACAGTAACACCTCTAGAATTCAAAATGGAAAAAACGTTATGCAATGTGTCCAAATGCGCTTCTTTGGTTTCAGTAAAAACAAGGTTATCATCCGGAAAGGCTTGATCATTTTCAACATCTTTAAAAAGAAAATCCATGACCTTTTGGAATACCAAGGCCACCGAAGCTAAGCCGAAAGGTAACCTCATGTACTTGTATGCTCCAAAAGGAGTGACAAAGGTGGTAAGTTCTTGAGAATCAGCATTCAAGGGAATTTGGTGATATGCAGAATGCAGATCAATGGTTGAAAAATATTTAGAGTGGCCAATGTTTGAAAGCATTTGTTGGATATGGGGAAGAGGATGGCAATCAACGATGATGTTGCGATTTAAGGACCTGAGGTCTACACAGAGACAAAGATCACCATTTTTTTTTTAGCAAGAACAATGGGAGATACCCATTCAGAGGAATCAGTAGTGGTAATAATGCCATCCTCAGTGAGTTTCTCCAATTGTTTTTTAGATAATTTTTTACACTAATGGGAACAGGTCTGACTTTGTGAGTGACAGGTGTAGCATTGGCCTTAAGTCTAATGACGTGTTCAAAACCTTTGACAGTACCAATGTTACTGCTGAATACAGAAGGAAATTCCATTTTTAGTAAGTCAATAGGATAAGAATTATCAAAATCACTGTTGTCAATAGCAAGAATGGGAGCATCTCCTAGAACAATAGGATTTTTACGACCAGGTCTTAAAATGATACCTAACCTGGCTAGATCTCTCCAACCCACCAAATTTCTGCCTCTGACTGCAACATAAATTTTGGTTTCAGTGGATCTACCCAGAATTTGTAAAGAACCAATAAAGAAACCCAGAAGATCAATATCCTTCTCACCAAATGCTTTAGGAGAGATGTCAGGAGCCTGAAGAGGAATGGAATGACCCCAAACATTATAAAAAGTGGTATCAACTAACACAGTGATGGGAGCTCAGGAATCTGCCATGACTTGTAAAGATTTGTTATTAATGAAAGCCTGGCAGAGGGGACATTCATATTCAATGGAATTGGAAGGTTCATCTATGGAGAGAAGAAGATTTGAAAATGTATTAGTGCAGTCAGAGACAGAAGAAACAGAGGTTGAGGTGGAAGGAGATTCTAGTTCTACATTGTGAATACTAACATTTGGAAGAGAACGACGAGATTTGCAAAATTCCTGAAAATGACCTGTTCTTTTACATTTATCACATTTATTTCCCAAGGCAGGGCAAGAGGGAAAATTTGCAATATGGTTTTTAGAACCACAGCCAAAACAAAAGGTACGTTTAACCTCTTTGTTAATTCTGATGGCTGAAATGGAAGAGGAAAATTCAGAGTTTTCTGAAACATAAGATATAGGAGAATGACCCTCTTGACCTGATAATGCTTGGGAAGAAATTATAGAACGTTCAATACTTTTTCCTATATCAATAACCTCTGAAAGGGAAGGATTACGACAAGCTAAAAGACGTTCCTGCATTTTTTTTTGAGAAACAATTGAAGACAAATTGGTCTCTGATGGAAACGTTTGTGTAGTTTTCAAAATCTCAGGTAGAAGCAGGAACCCAAAGAGCAGCCACATATTCTTCAACTGATTCATCGCTGGCCTGTTTTCCTTTAAAGAAACTGTGCCTCTCTATAAGAACGTTGGGTTCATCTGAAAACTGTTTTTTAAGTCTTTCTTTAGATTCAATGTAAACATTCCAGGCACCATCACCAGAAGGTCTTGGAAAAGGAGGTAAGTTATCAAAAGAATGTGTGCAGCAACACCCAAATGATTGTGGAGAAGAGCATTTTTCCTTGTTGAAGAATATTCTGTCCCATCGATGGCAATAAGATAATTTTCAAAAATATGTATCCTTTGTTTCCATACTATTTCTGGTTTGCCCGGTTTTTGCAGAAATGGTGGAGGGTGTAAAGCATTGTCAGAGGATGACATAGTTCTTATAACAAAATTTCAATAAAAATAATAACCTTCTTTTCTTTCTTTAAAATAGGCTGACAAGTAAAATGCTTTAAAAAGAAGAGTCATAAAGACTGAAGTCACAAAGCAGCATGGAATGAAGAAGATTAAACAATTGAAAGTAGTAAAAATGTTCTGTAAATAGGATTCCAAAGTGGTAGAATGTTAAAACAATAGAGCTGTGTTGGTAACAATAGAAATGCTGAAGAAATGAAGCTTGAGCATCATAAAGCAAATCCGTGTAGAGTGCACACGCGCATAAACAATTGGTTTTGGCTCGAGCAGGCAAACAATGCTGAATAATGAGAAGAGGCTTCAGTTGCTAGGAGACGCTGATGCTTGAATAGGAGGAGATGATGCTTGAGATGCGTGTAAAGCAACTCGCGCTCAAGGAACTCGCAGACACTGTTGCTAGGGAACACTGACACTTGGGAAGCAGAGCGTATAAAGCAACTCGCGATGAATGTTTCAGTTGCTAAGGAACGCTGACGCTTGGAACGCAGAGCGTATAAATCAACTAGCGCTGAAAGAACTTGCGCTGACTCGTGCTGGCTCGACCAGTTAAATGACGGTTGAAGGAAAGCAGCAATGCCGTCGAAGCAAATATATATAAAACAAAAAAACAGTCCTGACTGCTTGTGGGTCCTTAGTAGAAATAGAAAAGGCTCAGTCCTGGAAATGGCAGGATTACCGCAACAAGGTTACCGATGTCCGTAGTAGCAGATGTCCTTTGTATCCGATGTCCGTTGGTGGGAAGGGAGAAATGTAGCAATTTCTCTACCCCACTCCTGGTACCAATTATGTACTGGCGTAGGAAAGCCAAGGAGGCAACCTGTAGTTGAAAGCTTATTTATTCGTGTAGATCTTAAAGAAGATACAAAGTATCTGGACCCACAGCATAAACGGCTGTTCACGCAGGAGCTCCAAGGCAGGAATGAATCCGAGATGGATTCTATAACATGGAATGAGAGAAGAGTAAAGGAAAGAGAGAAAGGGCAAAGAGTAGAGACAGAGAAGGAAAGATGAGAACATTACACCATCTCAGCAGGATGTCCAGCGCCCACCTGCATCTCAACCCCACCAGAAATAGAAACAATTAGTCCACACCTGGCTTAACAACAAGAATCTGGAGGCTTTGAACCCAAATTGTCACGCAGCTCCAAATCAGTAGGATTTACCCTTGACACCAACCTCAAGGAACACATCGCCAAAACTATTGAATATCCTCCTTAAAGGACAACCATACTCTGCATCCTGACCATCATTGCCCACAGGCAGACAGTACCAACACAGCAGATAACCAACATCCCACCTCAGACAAAGCTGCTGGCTGTGCTGCACCTGTTGGCCTCTGGTACCTCCCAAACAATCCAGAGTTGGAGGAGTCTCGGAGCCAGCCCTATCCAAGTTCATCACACCTGTCCTGGATGCCATCATCAGCTTAGTCCCCCAGTATCTATATGTGCCCCACAATGCACCAGAACAGCTGGAGACCAAGCAAGGCTCCTACGCCATAGCTGTATTTCCCCACATGTTGGGGGCAATCGACTGCACACATGTCCTACTTGTGTCCCCTGCCGACACTGCACACAATTACCGCAACAGAAAGCATACGCATTCCATCAATGTGCAGGCAACAGTGGAACACCAGTGAATCTTCATCAATGTCATCGCCAACCAACCAGGCAGTGTGCATGACTCATACAACTTCCGAAAGTCCATCATGAACCAGCACTTCCAGGTTGACACCTACGGAAATGCCCTGCTCATTGGTAAGTACCAACTGAACACACCACACACCCCAGCTCCACAATCATGCAATTTACAACTCTGGAAATGCACACGTCACAGAATCACATTCAACATGCCAAACAGCATGCCCCCCACCAGACACGACAGCACAACTTACTGTGGCAACCTGGGCTAGCCATGTACATGTGCCATCAATGGCATGGCACCTCAGCCACACAAAAGCAGGATGTGGGGCGAGGTGGGAACCAAGCATGTGCGACGGAGGCAAGTGACCCATGAATGACAATGCACACAATGCCAAGTGTGGCGGAGATGTGCTGGACAGACTGCAGTATGCAGACCACAGACATATCCATGTCTACATGCACTGCTGGTGTTTGGAGTATAGTGGACAGTGGACGCAACCATGTCACCCCAGCCAGTGGGGAAGATCCCAGAAATGTAGCTTGTTACGTCCCCTCCTGTAAGCGTGTGCGGAGTGGGCTGTCCCACAGTATGCCAGGCCAGCATAGAAGTATGAATAAAAAGCACGTAGCTCTGGGCGTGGTTCTCTTCTGGAATGCCCAACGTGCCTGCTAGGGTGTAGCCTCCCAGCCCGCCACAAGGACGACGCCGTGAGCGGCGTTGCCTGTGATCCTCTGCACCTGCTGCACCCCGGCCCGCTGGTCCCCGAACCTGTCTTACCCGCCCCTGTGCACCCAGGCCTCACTGCTCACCTGCCGACACCGGCATGTCAAAGAGGGCCCAACATGTGCCGGCGCAAGCTCCGAGCCTGAAGCCCGCGTCCTTGGCAGCCTCCTCAGACTATCATGGCCTCCGCGACGTAGGCCACCAGTACTCCTTTCTCATTGACATACTCCGCCTGCCTACACAGCTGCCAAGTAGGTCACACATTTGGAACGCAGTCTTAATTATGCAATGGCCGAGTACACTCTTTATGGTAGATTTTATGTCACTGTACTTCCTTTGATGTTGTGCCACCAACTCCGTGACTAGCATCCGAACGACACCTGTCTGTGGTCCCTTGCTGACTACTGCCTTCAGCCTACACTGCGGTCGAGTAGATCACACAGTTGGAACTGAGTCTTGATTTGTGTATGGCAGAGTTCATATCATTGTATGCAAGGAGAGGAGTAAGAGGAAGATGTGGTGCAGTCCAGAGGAAAAAAGGATCCTCGTTACGGAGGTGTACAAACACTACCAACACCTGCTCTGGTGCCACTAACTCTGTGCATCGCAAGCCAAACTCCGGCCTACACTGCGGTCCAGTAGGTCAAACATTTGGATCTGAGCCTTGATTTATTTAGAACAGAGGTTATATCATTATATTGGCCTCATCACAGACTGCATCCCCTTTCAGCTCCGGTGCCACTAAGTCTGTTCCCCGACATCCATGGACACTTTCTGGTTAAACTTTGGTGGCGACTGAGTCTATGGACTGGGGGTTGTCTTTATCAACCTGTTGGTGATACCGACTTTTTTGCAAAAACGAGGCTGTAGCATTCCACTCCTCCATTTGCTGCTTCCGTCCGGCTTCCGATCTCTGCATCATGCCCTGGAGGACACCTTCCACTGTCTACCACAAACCTCCGCTACATTCACCTTGGACATCGACGAGGACCTGCTTAGCTCGTGTGGCCCTATCTCACTGCACCGCAAGTCATCGTCCCGTAGTGGTGTGCCTGTGCCGGCCACAGTGCATCCGGGGCCACTAACTCTGTGCAGCTAAAGTCATGGACCCTTTCTAAATGAATATTGGATGACCTCTATGTCGATGGCCTGGGGCACATCAATGCCATGTGTCTTTGACACCGGTGCAGTCTGCTGCCTCCAGCCTCAACTGCAGTTCACCTGGGCTCACACATCAAATTGAGTCCTGACCTGCCCGGACGTCGCATCACCACAGGATGCACATGCCACCACTGCCAGGACCAACTCCAAACAACAGGTGCCAGAGTCGGAGGTGTCTTACTGCCAGATTATCAGAGTTGCTTACACCTGTTATGGGTGCCATCATCAGCTTGATACCCTGCTCAGCTCCTGAGGTGCCACACCTCATGGACCATTGTGGTTGCATATTGAGTGAACACTGTACCTCTGGCTACCACCATGATGCTTCACAGTTCTTTCTGTTATGCTGGTGTGTTTTCTGTTTCTGCTTTTATTGTGTTCACTGTTCAAGTTGTTGCCAGCACCAAAGACTCCATAAGGGCTGGCTTACACTCACCCCACACACATCCAGCACAGGTGTCACTGTACATGTGACCCTGGCAATAAAAAAGTGTCGAGTGCACGTGCCTGTAGCCAGTTCAACAAACTATCTGAGTGTGTCCGTGTGCTCAAGATGTATGCATTAGGGCCCTGGGCCCTACAACATAACATTGTGCCATGTACAGCGGACGCAGCCATGTCACCGCAGGCAGCGGTTGAGACCTTGCACATGTAGCTTTGTTGTCCTCCACTCAATACGTCAGAGAAGTGAGCCGGGCCAGTGTACGCCAGTCCAGCATGGGGTGTGGATGATTATCCTGTGACTTTGGGTGTGGTTCAGTGCTGGAAATGTGCAAAGGCATGGGTCTCTGTCGCAGTGTGTGTCTCCGTTGGGGGGTGTAGGTGGTCCCTGATGGGACTTAGACACCCACGTATGTGATCTAGTTCGGATTCCATGAGGTAGAACCCCACCCGCACCTGTTCGGCCACCCCTTTCTGGCAGTCTGACACCTGGCCTTGGAATGTGATGTGTGGTTTGGTGGGTTGCTGGGAACCAACCGTGGTCGTGGGTGCATCCAGCTGTGTGGTCTGTGCAGGGGTTTGGGTATCCTCGATGCAGCTCGGCTGTCCTGCTCCTGGAGGTCAATTGCCTCAGATGTTCATGAACTGTTGTAGGGCATCGGTGTCGGAAGTGTGGAGGTCCTCTTCAGCATCACTGTAGAGTTGTCTGGTCTGCTCTGCTGGAGGTGTTTGTCCCTCTACAATGTGAAGGGGAAATGCTTGTTGACATTGTGCTGGCATGTATGTCGACGCATTGTTCAAGTGTACATATAGACTGCATGACAATGTACATTGTGAATGTTTGGGAGGAGCAAACTATTTGATGCGGGACAGGGGACATTTGGACTACATGACGTGGGTGAGGTTGTACACATACATTTTCAGTTCACAGTTTCCTGCTATGTCAGATGTGATTGGCCCTTTTCTACGTACAAGCAGACCCAGTTGTGTCCTCTGTTCTGCAGTGTAAGTGTTGCACTGCGTACCACATTGTCGTCCATGTGGATGTGCTGTCATTGCTATGTGTGTGTGCTGCCTTGTGGCAGAGTCGCACCTGCAGCTGTGATTTTGCTGCCCCTTATCCCTTGGAGGCGGTGTGCCTTTGGCTTTTGTGCTTTTAACGTGCTGTGATGTTGGCAACTTGGGTCATTTGTGCTCTTGGATGGTTTTTGTACGCTTGTGCATTGTTTGTCTGCAGATGTACTGTTGATATCAGTGGTTGTTTGTTCACGGGAATGTGTCAGAGTGTGACCTGCTCCTTTACGGATGTAGTCCACTCAGCCACCTCAGTGTCGTGTTGTGCACAATGTCATGGTGATTGTGCTCCAGCCATGCTGCTCGTCATGTAGTGTCACTTGCATTGTCAGTGTGGCTCACAAATACGCATCTTTGCTGTGTTTCGCATGGGTGTATGTGTGTGTTGTGGAATTGGTGATGTGTGGGGTGGGACCCCTTTGGGCACATGGTGGACGGGGGCCTACTTGATGTTTGTATGTGTGCTGCAGTGTGCCACGGGGATCAGGGACATGACACAGGGTCATGCGGTGTGCTACACGTCGTTGTGCAAGTGTGCCATTGTGCCCGTCACCCTCATCCCCCGCAGTCCCTGTTCGTTACTCACCCTGTTGATGTTGTGTCAGGTCATATCGAGCAGTGTCCGGACTCCCACCTCCAGGCGTCTTTTCTGCCTTCCTGTTGGCAGCGGGTTTTTGCTTGGTTAGGCTTTTCAAGTCATGCCAGCACGAATGTCTGACAGAATATCGACGGACAGAAAATCGACCTACAAAAATATCGACACAAAAATATCGATGACAAGAATATCGAGACCCTATCTACAACATGGTAAGTACAAAAATATCGAAAATAAAATATAGAATGTCAAAAATATCGTTATTAAAAATATAAAGTATTTTTTAGTTAAAAAAAATATGTAAAATAAACCAAATAATACTTATAAATTAAATAAACATAATTAAATATATTTTATAATGTTTAAAATTAATAATTAATATATATAATGTAATAAAACATTAATTAAACGTATACATATAATATATAATATATATACTTACTTAATAATACATTTTAATGATTGTTTTAATAACTTATAACTTGTTAAAAATTATTATAAATTACAAATACATCATACACATAAAACAATAACATGAACAAAAATTAAAGAATTATATATAACACATTTAAAAATTACATTTAATTTGAATATTGTTAAAATTAATTATATATTACATTAGCTAAAATAATACAAAAAATATTAAATAGCACCGACAATAAAACTCCTACTCCAGCTCCAAAAAAAAACAGTAAAGAAAATGTTGGGTAGCGTAGAGCTAAAAATTACTATTTCCACTCCAGGGAGTGTAACAATAGGGAAAGTGTTGGATAACGTACAGGTATAAATTACTATACCCACTGCAGGAAGTGCAACAGTAAGGAAAGTGTTGGATAGCGTAGGAGTAAAAATGACTATTCCAACTCCAAAGAGTGCAACAGTAGGGAAAGTGTTGGATAGCGTAGGGGTAAAAATTACTATTCCCACTCCAGAGAGTGCAACAGTAGGGAAAGTGTTGGATAGCGTAGGGGTAAAAATTACTATTCCCACTCCAGAGAGTGCAACAGTAGGGAATGTGTTGGATAGCGTAGGGGTAAAAATTACTATTCCAACTCCACAGAGTGCAACAGTATGGAAAGTGTTGGATAGCGTAGGGGTAAAAATTACTATTCCCACTCCAGAGAGTGCAACAGTAGGGAAAGTGTTGGATAGCGTAGGGGTAAAAATTACTATTCCCACTCCAGAGAGTGCAACAGTAGGGAAAGTGTTGGATAGCGTAGGGGTAAAAATTACTATTCCAACTCCAAAGAGTGCAAGAGTAGGGAAAGTTTTGGATAGCGTAGGGGTAAAAATTACTATTCCCACTCCAGAGAGTGCAACAGTAGGGAAAGTGTTGGATAGTGTAAGGGTAAAAATTACTATTCCAACTCCAGAGAGTGCAACAGTAGGGAAAATGTTGGATAGCGAAGGGGAAAAAATTACTATTCCCACTCCAGAGAGTGCAACAGTAGGGAAAGTGTTGGATAGCGTAGGGGTACAAATTACTATTCCAACACCAGAGAGTGCAACAGTAGGGAAAGTGTTGGATAGCGTAAGGGTAAAAATTACTATTCCAACTACAGAGACTGCAACAGTAGGGAAATTGTTGGATAGCGTAGGGGTAAAAATTACTATTCCAACTCCAGAGAATGCAACAGTACGGAAAGTGTTGGATAGCGTAGGGATAAAATTTACTATTCCAACTCCAGAGGGTGCAACAGTAGGGAAAGTGTTGGATAGCGTAGAAGTTAAAAATAACATAGTTATAAATAAAATAATTATTTAAAATAATTAGTGATTTAATTATTAAATAACTCAAAATTATTTGCAAATACCAATAAATAATTATTACAAACATAACTACCAAAGAATAATTAATCAACAATACATTAATAATAAATACTAATAAATAATAATTAATAAATATTAATTACCAAATAATAAATATTAAACGATAAAATATTTTTCATAACCAAAAACATATCAATTATTAAAAAGTAAATACCAATTAAAATATATTTAACAATTTAAAAAAATTTATACCGCAAAATAATAATTATGAAACATTAATTACCAATTAAAAAATATTGAACTATGACATATTTTTCATACGACAAAATAATAAATATTACACATTAATTACCAATTAATAATTACTCATTAATATATTAATTAGAAATATCAATGCATAATATTTAATTATATTTAATTCACAATTAATGATTAATCAACAATTTCTTATTTTTCATAACCAAAATATTATAATTTAAAATATTTACCAATTAATAATTATTGTCCAATTAATTAATTATCAATACCCAACAACTAATTTAATAATTACTTAATTAGATTTCAATTACTTCCAACACTATTCCCCTATAAACGCACGACACACTCCACTAATAAAATAATACACTTAACATAATTATCAATTAATCAACTAATTAGAACTAATTGCCAATTAATACTTAATTAACAATAATATAATTATCAATACCAATAAATGAAAATAAATTATTAATTAATTACAATTAAATTACTTCCCACCCTATTCCCCTATAAACCCACAACCCGCTACAGAACTTAAACGCACAAATTTATTAAAATCAATTTATAATTCCTAAAAATGTATAATTAATTCCATATAATTAAATTACTTCCCACCCTATTCCCCTACAAACCCACAACCCGCTACAGAACTTAAACGCAAAAATTAATTAAAATTAATTTATAATTCCTAAAAATGTATAATTAATTCCATATAATTAAATTACTTCCCACCCTATTCCCCTATAAACCCACAACCCGCTACGGTACTAAAACACAAAATTGACTTAAAAAAACATTGTTAACATATAAAAATTGTATACATATATGTTAAAACCAGTAGAACACTTAACTAAAAACATATAACACATACATATTAAATACATAATAAAATACATAACAATAATATAAATATCGATATTAGTAACATCAATATTAGTAAAATCGATATATTTGATGTCGATATTACTAACTTCGATATTACTTACATCGATTTTAAAATACTTACCTTAGGATCGATATTCTGTCCATAGATATTTTTAACATCGATATTCTGTCCCTTCGATATTTAAAACTCGATATTAGTGTAGGTAGATATTTTAGTTTCGATATTTTGGCTGCTCACCGCCAGCGCATCTTGACCTCCTCAACACTTCGACTGCATTCGGGATGGAATGCCATCTTTCCGTCTGTGTTGCCAATGAGTCGGTGGTGGTGACGGACAGTTGTTGTTAGTGTTCTGAAACCTCCGTGACAACAATCCGGTTGTCATGCGGACTGTACCCCATCTTCCTCTTTTTCTTCTCCTTGGCCTTCCCCGAGCCCGAGGTTCCTTGCTGGTGGTCTGTGGGGCTTGTGGGGTTTGCGTTGACCTGGGCAGTCGGTCCGGTGCATCCATGTTGCTATGCAGTTTATTTTGTTTTTGGTGTGTTTTTCTCGTTCTGCTTTTATAGTGCATTTTCCCGCATGAAACGTGGGAATTGCAGGCCTGTTGCTGGTTATCGCTGATTTTTGTATCACCATAATCCTAATCGCAACTTTTTGGGTGTTCGTGTTTCGCATTTTTGCAGTGTTGCGTTTGATTTTAACGCGGTCATTTGGTGCGTTATCGTGTGACTATCGCATGGTGCCGCCAGCTTGGGAATACCAAGTTAACACAGAGTTATTTTCCCTGCGTTGGTTATCAAATGTTCTTGAGAATATCCCCCTATGTCTTTCTTTCTACTGCAAAGGAGGAATTGTAAGAATAGCAAGATTGTACAAAAGCCCACTGTTCATATTGTGTCTTGGCTTGGATTAGATCTCAGAAGTACAAGTGGATTACAGATGGATAATGCAAAGTATTTCTTCAATATGTTATCAGTTAACTCCATTGAACTTAGTGAAAAACATGGGAATGTTTAGAATTTTACATCTTAAGAAATGCCAAAAAAGTGTCAGAGCTCAGTGTGCATGCAATTGTTATGATGTAAGATGTGTGTTTTATATATTCCTTCCCACTTACACATTCATGAGCTTTATTTAACTTTTAAACTTGGTGGAATGATGGGAGCATACGGTTACTTGTTCTATTAGGCGCACTTTTTTGGGGATTTGCACAAAATGTGTTCTACTGATGAACGATGTTGAACCTGAGTACCATGCTGAAATAACTAGCATTCCTGAATCCCTCCAACAACCACCAGGAAAGACATTCACAAGAAATTGAAATATAATCTTGTAAACTGCTCTTTTATGCCCTATTTATCAACATGGAATCTCTAGGGGGGCTCCTCCAAAGACCCCCATCCATCCTCTGTTGATGGTTTGAATTCACCTGCCAAGTTTGCGTCTCCAGTCAGATTAGTATGTCAGGATAATGCATGTTTGATAAAACAGACCCAAAAGATAGAGGTTAGCAATGGATGGGCCAGGTTGAGATCTGGTGTAGGGTTCCAGGTAGCTGGTGTGATAAGTGCCCTAATAACCCAGAAATATAAGACACACAATTGATCGTAGGATGGAACACTAGAAAGAGAAATCATAGGACTTGTGAAGCAGTGCCTAGCAATGTACAAAATGTTGGAAGACTTTAAGTAATTCCAGTGTGTAGATCCTTTTGAATCCTTCAGCCTCTTGCATTGGCTCTATGAGTTTCAAGCACTATCCATATAGTGCCGGCATCCACCACATTGTTTGTTACTGTTGGTCAGAGCTTTCAGAGCATTAATTTGACCATTGCATTTGCCATTGCTCCTCTCGACTCCTTTTCAGGTTGCAGTTGATGGGCCAAGAGAGATACGTGTGATGGATGCGGATCATAGTACGAGGTGGAGGCATGGATTCATTTCCAATGTCTTCAGAAGTTGATTCCAGAGGTTTAGCGCTACTCCTTGAGCTTCTGTAAAAAGTTCCTTGGCTTCCCAGCAGATTGAGCCTGCATCAGCAGGGTCCGCCTAAGCTTCAGCCATTCTCCTTTGCTCAGGGACTCCTCTGGGAAGGTAGTGTCCAGAGGTTGCCTGTCTGTTTTTTGCTGGCGAAATAGTGGTTTTCACGCCCTAGTAAAAATGTTGATGGTCATTGTTAGAATTGTACATGGTCCTAAAGAGTAAGCCATATTGAGACACATAATACAGAGCAGCAGTAATTAGTCTATCTGTGCAGAACTACATAGCTCCTACATTTGCCAAATTCAAGAACTGTTGACTTTGCATTTTTTTAAAGGTGGTGATGCCTGTTTTAAGCCATGATTCAGAGACACCTAAAGCATAACTAGGAATTGTACATCAACTGAATGCTGCAGTTGCAGGATTTGTAGTGGTTACAGTAGACAGAGTATAGTTGTACAGTGCACACCAACTAGTATATTTTTAGTGGTCGAAGTAGTATAAGGGTTACTTCCATGGCTTGGTGATGATTATGTGTGAAAATCTGCTTAAGCTATAGCTCAGTGAACACCATAGGATGTAATATAAGTTGCTTTATTCTTATTTTATCTGCATTCTGATGCTCTGGAAAGTGGCGTGGCCTGCACTTTTAGCCAGTGATGTGGAATGTAACCTTATAGGTGAATGAGTGAATAGCTGCAATATATGTCTCTGATAAGTCTGTGTAGTATGGCTGACATAACCTCTGCAGTCATGAATTTCATTGTGTCTTTGAAGTTCGACATGGGAGATGATGATGGTTAGGAGGTAGCCTTTTGTGTGGGTGCAGTGCTCAAGAGTTGTATGAATCTCCTTTTCCACTGTACCCTTTCCTATTCCAGTGACGGCTCCTCCGCTAAGGCGGAGGAACATTGCCTCACTGCAGCAAAGCAATGAAAGAAAGAACAAATTACAATGATAATAACTCAATGTTAATATCATTGTATTTGTTCCTGCTTCACAGTTTTGCGGGCGGGCTGCTCAGCTCCCAGAGCAGGGGAGGAGTGGTTTGTCCACCCAAGTGCGCAATTACTCTTTGTCCGGCTCTCTGGGGCCGTCCAAAACAGTCATGAGCACTTCTCATGTTCTCCATGCAGGCTGCATTACAACCTGCGTGTAGAACATGCTCAGGCACCCATTCCCTAGCTGAGCGCTGGTCCACCACACTCAGACAAATCACAATGCTGCATTGCAGAGTTGTGATTAGCTTAGAGGAGGGAGCCTTGCTGCTTCCTGTTGCGGCCCCGGAGAGGAGAGACTGAGACGACGAGCGGGATAGCTGCGAGAAGGTACGTTTAAAAAAAATGCTTTACATCATGCCCACCGCGCCCGCCCCGCCACTCCAGATCCGTGCCGGCCACTACTGCCCTAGTCTTCTCCTCTTCCTCCAATCCTTGCCTTCTGTGATGCTTCAAGCAAAGCACAGTTGCATATATTTGAGAATGAGGGTTCCTTATAGTTGGGTTGAATCCCTCCATCTCATGAAGCTTTGTCTGTGTTTGTAAGGGCTAGGAGGAGTTGGTTCCATTCAGTTTCATATGTAGACATTATCACTGTTAAAGTATTATTTGTGCCAATTGAATAGGTATATTACTTCATGAGCCATAAATAGCTTTAACCCAATCATATTTTCTATAAACCTGAAGGTCCATAAGCAATAGCTCTATCTTGTGGATTCCTCCTGAAACTCTTCTGTATCCTGATGAGGAAAAAGGGCACACATCACCACACACGTTAAGATTCCAAAGCGCTGAGTCTCATCTCTTTCCGGAAGTGCTTATTACATTATCACTACATCCTTGGAAAAAACTCTGATTGGATACTTTCTTCCCTCTGGCTAGCCTTTGAAACTCAGTCTATTTTTATTTGTTTGTTTACATGCTCAACTATCAGAGGTTCTGTATTGTATGTTAAGAAAGTTGGCCAGGAAGAGATTTGTAGTTTTCTTTATTAGCCTCTGGTTCAGGATAATAAATGTGTACAACAGACCAATAGAATGATATTCCTTAGAATCCAGTGTAGGAGAGTAGGGTCTGCTATCCTATGGTCACCCCAAATTGTTGCTTTTCCTTCACTGGTTTTATGACTTAGTGTGGCTGTGGGCCTGCTAATCAGACCCACAGCCCTGCTGCTCTCTCCCTAAACTAATGCCAATGCACACTTGGTGCATTACCAATTGGAAGTGGTTCACCTTATTGGCCCCTGTAACAGTGTAACCCAGGTACCCAGGGCATAGGTGTATCCAAGGCCTACCAGGGGCTGCAGCATGTATTATGCCACCCCTGGCCTGGCCTCACTAATTGACACAACTGGCTGATCACTCAGCTGGGGTAAGTTGGTGTAATCACCTCTTACTTAGATATAGTATATCTATATCTAACATATATGGACACATGGTAACCTATCAGCCACTCCTATGGCAGGCCTTAACAATCCTGGAGGCAGAGTGCTTGGTTTCATGTGAGATGGTGCTCTGGCATGAGCTGAGCCTGTCTGCAGCTTTCGGAACATCGTCCTTTAGCTGTTTCATGATATTGCCATACCATATACTCTTAAGTGCATTATGTACCTCGCGGTCAAATGCTTACTTTGGTTTGGCTTTATCAAAACATGTCGAGTAAGGTGTCATACGATTTGGAATACTACCCCCTCGCCAGTTCTGGCGATGGGGGTAGCATTCCACCCTTCTAGAGGGACACGACATGTACCCAACCTGAAACCCGGGTAAAGTTAAACAGAGCCTCAGCATCACAAAATGGATGCTGCCACCACAGACACAAGTCTGCCCTCCTGCTGCTGGGAGTCCTTCCAGCTTGGAGGTGTGGACAAAGGGTTTCCTGCCAGGGGAGGTGCTAGCACCACCCCAGACAGGATTTTGTGTAGTGGGTTGGGGAGGGCTGAATAGATTGAGACATGCCTGGGGCACACAAGGTGTCCCTGTGCATATGCCAGTTCAAACCGGAGCTGGGGCTCTCCAGCCCCAGTCCTGGAGCACAACTGGACAAAGGAAACGGGGTGTAAACACCCCCCTTCCTGGTCCCACACAGAGGAGGGACCTAGCAGGTAATCCGGCCCCTAGATTTGGAATAAGAGTAGGAGCTGTGTCCCAAGACTTCAGATCATCCTGAACTCGACTTTAAGAAGAAGAACTACTGGACTTTGACGTTCTGCTGCACAGAAGACTGAAGAGAATCTCCCTTGTGGCCAAGGAGTGACCACCCTGTGAATACAGGCACCATCCAGCAACTCGACGACTGCTTTGCTGCCGCCTCCCGCTGGAGACCGAGCCCAGAGCCTGACAAGATCCAGACTCCCAGACAACTCTGAGCCAGATCCACAGTCCCTGCAAAGAAGAGACCCGTGGAGGCACCGAGAGACATGGGACCGGCCATCTTGGAACGTCCACGAGAAGCTGACTGCGCAGCACCTGATGCATCCTCAATGCTGTGCTTTGGGCCCTGAGAAGCCCCAACACCGAGCTGCATTTGTACCAAAGATCAGCCCTCCAGCATCCACGAGATCTGCGAGGGGCCCTTTTGCTCTTTGCCACTCGACACGTCATCCCGGTTACTGGCCCGTTGGCTAGTGGCCATCTTGGCGACGAAATCTACAAACAACACCATTGGTCTGGTTGCTCCAGACTGGCCCTTGCTCCTGTGAAAAGGAGCAGCCCCTCTGACCTTGCTGGTTAGAGCACCAAGCTTGCATCGATTCCTGCGTGGCTTGCATTAGCCAAGGCCTGTTTGCTCCGATCAAGAAGCCGACACCGCCATCAGCTAGAGCCTTCGTTGGGACAGCTCGTGAGTGACTCCTGGTCATCGTCGATCCCTTCACTTCCACGTGGCTGCGGAGACAAGCTTCCCTTCTTCACCTGTTGGCACCCGACATCGCCTGGTTCCTTCCTGGTTCCACGCCGGTCACTGGCTAGTGACTGTGAACACTGTCCCCTCTGCTTACAGGTTGTCTACTCTGCAGATCCACCCTTGGATCCACCCGAACTCTTCCTGCCTGGCCGCCTGCAGCATCTTCATCTTCAGGCTCCATAGACCTGCACGACGAAACCCGACGTACTTTGACACCTATGCACCCGCTTCCTGTGGGTGAGGTAACGCTGGCACTCCGGTGCTCCTGTGTAGAGAGACATCTCTAGTGTCTAGGTTTCAAGTTGCTAGGTTCTAGTCCATCCGGAAGGTTCCTTTTTCTTTAACTTTGTGACTTTTACGCACCCTTTGAAATCAATAGGTGCACGCGTGTAACTTTTCGCACTGCACACGCATCCTGTGGGCCTCCTGGTCACTAACTACAGTTAGCTCCTTGTCATCCCAGCGATTCCCAAGGCCCTAGGCCTTCCTTCCTTTCTATTCGTGGTTCTTATACCACTATTTTAGTATATGGTTTAGCTGGCCACCTGGCCCATCCATAATTGTGCAACTTTTGTATATTTAAACACTGCCTTGTTTTAACGAATGTGCTTTTGTGCTCATAAAGAGTATAGGGGATACTTTTAAGTAAATAAATACATATATATTTTGAATATATATCTGTGTGGTGTCCTTTCATTTGGTATTCAAGGAGATACATATGGTAAAACAGCGGGCTGCACATGCCCTCAAGAGTTTAGCCTGCAGACTGCACTGTCCACGCTACCACTAGGATAGCTGGTCTATCAAGGTTGACTTCAACCACCACCATAAGGGTTGTTTGGCATGGTACAAGGTGATCACTAGAATTAGTGAGCAGCATATACCAGGCCAACTTCTCACATCCAGTTTTTACTCCAGCCCCACCAGGAGCAGCCTGCCTGCTGCTCATTCATCTCCAAATGTCACCACTCATCCACTCAGGCACCCAAGCATTCCATTCATAACAGTCACATCAACATTCTAAAACCAACTCTCACTCTGGCTGAGCAGCAGGGAGACAGCTATGCTGGGTAACATGCATTAATACTAAGAGGATACAACACTGTTGCTCCTTGAAAAAGGCTCCATCTTCCACTTCCATTCTGTGATGGTACTCATCATGGCTACATTGGTTGGCCTGCCCGGGGCAATTGGCAAAGCTTCTGCTATTCACCTATACACACTGCTTATTCAGTGACCGGCTTCTTTCTCAACCACATGCTAAAGTCACACCTGTCACTGGAGCTGAAAATGAGTGCTTCCATGTAGTTCCCCCATATCGATTTTACCGTTAAGGTAGTTTGTCTATTATGTCTATGAGAGAATGCCATAATGCCATTGTAGTTCTGATTTTCCCTGCATAGAGGCTGCACTGTCCTGGAGGCTCAGCCTTCCCCTTGCAGCACTTTTTATCCACCATTGGCAAAGCCAATAGTTTTAGTATTGTCTTTCAGTCTTTTGACTTTGTCATAGTTTGTATTGTTTTGTCAATTTGGTGAAGCGGATGGGCTCCTAACAATATAGAGCATGAACATCAGCTAAAAGCAACAACATTGTTAAGACCTTGCAAAACAACCTTTGCCACAGCAGCCCCTGATAGGGAAGGGAGCTACTTTGTGTGGATGTTCTCTTTGTGAAAAAGTGGAATGCTGTCATTCAACCTGAAGTTAGCCTATGGTTGAAGTGCCCCATGCTGAACATTAATGGGCGGTAAGGAGTGTCTGAAAGAAAAAAATCTTGGTGAATGCAAAGCTAAAAAAAGTATGCAGTGCCCCAAAATAGACTCTTCAAAACAATCCAAGCAAACATTTGCAGGACCCTATTTAGGTGCCGATTCCGATCCTGGAGAAACCGGGTACGAATCTTCGGATGGAGCGTTTTCTCTGTCCGACTCGTACCCGGGAAAAAGACCGTACAAACATGCAAGTACGATTTGTACGGAAACATCATTTCCGTACGAATCGTACAAAACACCGACCGACACAAAAATACATCCGAATGTGATCCGGGACAGCGCATACGCGACATGCGGACGGAGTTAGGCATCTTTTTACGTACCAGCAAGTACGATTCGTACCGACAGCACTCCGGACGGCAATATTTTTACGGCACCCAAAAAGTGCCGGAAAAGCTAAGTACGCTGCGAAGCGTGAGGAAAAGGGGGCCCGGTACGTGCCGAACACCCCCCCAGCCCCCCCCGTATGTACGCGCCGTAACCCCAGCCCCCCGCAGATGGACGCGCCGTACCCCCAGCCCCCCACGGATGTATGCGCTGGACCCCCAGCCCCGTATGTACGGTGCGGACCCCCACCCGTGTATGTACGGTGCGGACCCCCACCCGTGTATGTACAGTGCGGACCCCCACCCGTGTATGTATGGTGCGGACCCCCACCCGTGTATGTACGGTGCGGACCCCCACCCGTGTATGTACGGAGTGTATCCCCACACCCGTATGTACGGTGCGAACCCCAGCACGAAGCGCTGGGGGTCCGCACCATACATACACTGGTGGGGGTCCGCACTGTACATACACGGGTGGGGTCCGCACCGTACATACACGGGTAGGGGTCCGCACCGTACATACACGGGTGGGGGTTGGCACCGTAGATATGGGGCTGGGGGTCCGGCGCATACATCCGCAGGGGGCTGGGGGTCCGGCGCGTACATACACGGGTGGGGTGGGGGTACGGCGCATCCGTCTGTGGGGGCCTGGGGGTCCGGCGCGTACATACACGGGTGGGGTGGGGGTACGGCGCTTCCGTCCACGGGGGGCTGGGGGTCCGGCGTGTACATACACGGGTGGGGTGGGGGTATGACGTGTCCGTCCGTGGGTGGCTGGGGGTCCGGCGCGTACATACAGGGGTTTGGTGGGGGTCCGGCGCATCCGTCTGCGGGGGGCTGGGGGGTGTTCGGAGCGTATGCCACCACATGTTTGGACGTCTCCATGGTTGCTATAGAGGTTCGCTCCGTACGGTGTTTTTACCATAAGGTTGTGCATTCGGACGGACGGGACGGATCGTACTTGCGCGTTCGGACTTCGGTTTCCCGATCCGTACGTAAAACTGTCCGGGGACATGTCGGACACTTTTTCCGACTCGAGGACGTGTCGGGGAATTTTCCCAATGCGATTCGTATGTAGTTTTTTACATACGAATCGTACTTGCCAGTTTGTACGGGACTTGTACGATTCGTACGTAAAAAAATACGGATACGATTTGTACGGGGAATATTTTAAACGGATCGGAATCGGCACCTTAATTGATAGTTTACACAAACAACCATCACCTAGCAAACAATATGTGCTCCTACCGACGTAGCCTATTTCTGCTTTCCTCCGTGGATCAAACCTTTTAGTCTTAAATAGTGTCGGGCCCTAGACCCTTCTAAGTACATAAGGTTATCGGATCCAACATTGAAGCCAGTGGAGCACTTCAGGAGAAAACTGATAAGAGACTGCCTTTGCGTGTAACGCTATCTTTCTTGTAAGCTGTTTCTTTAACATACAAATAGTAAGCTTTCTCTTCGGTATTTCTCTGTACTGTTACTTGTTATCCAGTATTTTATGTCATTTGTTTGGTGAAAGTTAGGCTGTGTTTTGTTCTCTACATACTGGAGGTGTTATTCATCATTTCACCTGAACTCTGTGCCCTACCCTAGTGTTCCCAGATCCCAGAGCAACTCTGTCTTACTCAATCAGTGATTGGCTCTTACAGGTTTGTCATTGCATTGGATTATTTGAGCTTCTCAAATATATTTTCAATTTGCCTTGGCATATAATGTATTGTATTGTAATTGTATTTATATAAAGTTTTATGCCATGATGAGGTGTTGAAGTATTTTACGGTAAGTAGCACACTGCTCAGGATCCCAAGGTTAATGGTTTGTCCAATGGTGTTGTTGGGTATTAGGAGTTGTCACATGTTCTAAAAAAATACATTTCATGCAGGTACTCTAGTTCGATCTGTGTTGTATTAAAATGAATGCCAGTTAGATGCTATCAATAGTGGGGGGATGTGAAGTTTCAGCAAATAGATGATAAAAAAAGTAGGATGATGAAGGTTAGGTATTGTTAAGTTTCAGAAGTAGTGTCACAAAAAAGGAGAGGCTGTGATCCATGAAATGAGGTGTAAACCATTTGCAGAATTACAACAAGAGAGATTAAGATTGACAGGCAAGTGAATGAGAGGAGGCTAATCTCAGAAATAGAAGACATGGAGAGAATGGTAGGTGAGGAGAGGATAACACTTAAGAAAGAACAGGACTCAATTGGAAGGAAGTCAGGGTCAATTTTGCATGCTGACATTTAGAATAACAGTGGGAGAAGGCTTTCTGAGATAGCAAGCAAGCAATCTGAAGAAATATGCTATCAAATGAAATAACATTATATATTGTTCTCCATGTGTAGGGCAAACCACTTAACCATGCAGGTTCAAGTGTAAAGATCATGTAAATATTAAAAATCGAATCCTTCTTGATGTCATGCCTAGCACATCCCTTTTAAATATATTCTGGATCCCGATCTTGGAACAGGGTCTGTACTGCATAAAAGCTTCAGTAAATAATCTTCCCTCACTATTCTCTATTAAAGGTTGTTTCACTCAATGACACTGGCTAGAAACATCTTGTCAATGTGCAGTTAGATTAATACCTCGTTTAGTTACTGCATCACACATTAGGTTTTTTCTATGGTACAGAAGAGCAATCATGAAAACAAAAGGTACATAGCGTCAACATCCCAAGTATATGTTATGTGTGTTTTTGTGGGTGGTCACTGTGGGGTACATGAATTGTACGTATAAGTGAATCAGAGTAGTAGAAGCCTCTTCCTTTTAATATGGAAGTACCTGATCTGCCCATAGACAGCTCTAGACACATAGGGGCCTATTACCATGGCGGGCGGATCGCCACCACCGGGCCGCAACATCGGCGGCCGGTCCCATGCTCCGTTGCGCCATTGTAATGGACCCCTTAATTGGGGACAGAGGACACAGGGCTCTGCTAAACAATTGATTAGGTTCATTGCTGAGAGGGGCTGCTGATCAGTCTTCTTGTACCTCTGACCCTTGGTAATTGGTGGCAGTGAAGAGTGGGACTACAGTCTCAGAGGGAGCAGTGTCCATTAGATGAGGTCATAATGTTCTCTCTTTACCTGATGACCATCTGTGTGGCTGTTGAAATCCAAGCGTGGAATGTTCGCACCTCTTTCTGCCTCTGTTGTGGGTGGTAATCAGTCACAAAATCGAATTTTAAATATCGATATGGCAAAATATTGAGTTTTAAATATCGAGTGGACATAATATCGACTTACTAAAAAAACTATAGTTGTGCAGAATATCGAAATGCAGGTAAGACATATTGTTTTTCAAAATATCAAAGTTAGTAATAGCGACAGTCATAATATAGTTGTTAAAAATATCGATTTTTTTGTGTTTTAAGTGTTAGTATATATGTTAAAAGTATGTATTATTTTTGTAATGTATGTTTGAATTTTGTAAAAGTAATGAATTTTATGTTAATTATTTTTTGCATAATTTAATTCTGTAGCAGGTTATGGGTTTGTAGGGATATAGGGTAGGAAGTAATTTAATTATAATATATTTTTTTAGACTTTTTTAGAATTAATTAATTATATGTTAATTATTTTTAGTGTCATTTAATTCTGTAGCCTGGTTGTGGGTTTATAGGGGAATAGGGTGGGAAGTAATTTAATTGAAATTAATTAATTATTTTATTAATCAATACTGTTGTATTTAATAATTCATATTGTTAATTAAGTAAATTAACTGATTATTAATTAACTATAAGTTGGTTAATAACAATTAATATTTAATTGGTAATTATGTTAATTGAGTTAATTGTTTTTTAATTAGTGATTAATTAGGTATTGATTATTAATAATTAATTTGGAAATATGGTAATAGTGTATTTTTTAGGAGTAGGTTGAGTGCTGTTAGGGGAGTGGGGTAGGAAGTACTTTAGTTTTACTGAAATTCTTATTATTTTTTATATTATATTCATTAAAAGTTATTTTTTACTGTTAATTGTGTGAATTAATTTGGATTTGATGGATATTAATTTTATTGTTAATTAAAATTAGGTAATTAATTATGTTAATGTATTAATATTTTACAATATTGTTGGTGACATTTATAGGGGAAAATGGTGGGAGGTAAGTTAATTTTGGAAAAATAATTACTAGTTAATTAATGTTAATTATGTTGCAGGACTGGGTATACTAAATTATTCCCCTACGCTATCCAACACTTTCCCTACTGTTACTCTTGGTTGAGTGGGAATATTAAATTATGCCCACCCGCTATCCAACACTTTCCCTACTGTTACTCTTGGTTGAGTGGGAATATTAAATTATGCCCACCCGCTATCCAACACTTTCCCTACTGTTGAACTCAATTGAGTGGAAATAGTAATTTTTACCATCCCACTATCCAACACTTTCCATACTGTTGCACTCACTGGAATGGGAATAGTATTTTTTACCCACCAGCTATCCAACACTTTCCCTACTGTTGCACTCACTGGAGTGGGAAGAGTGATTTTTAACCACCCGCTATCCAACACTTTCCCTCATGTTGCATTCACTGGAGTGGGAATAGTAATTTTTACCCACCAGCTATCCAACACTTTCCCTACTGGTGCACTTACTGGAGTTGGAATAGTAATTTTTACCCATCCGCTATCCGACACTTTCCCAACTGGTGCACTCACTGGAGTGGGAATAGTAATTTTTGCACTCCCGCTATCCAACACTTTCCCTCCTGTTGCATTCACTGGAGTGGGGATAGTAATTTTTACCCACCAGCTATCCAAAACTTTCCCAACTGGTGCACTCACTGGAGTGGGAATAGTAATTTTCACCCATCCGCTATCCAACACTTTCCATACTGTTCCACTCACTGGAGCGGTAATAGTAATTTTTACCCTCCCACTATCCACCACTTTCCCTACTGTTGCACTCACTGGAGAAGGAATAGTAATTTGTACCCACAAGCTATCCAACACTTTCCCTACTGGTGCACTCACTGGAGTGGGAAGAGTAATTTTTACCCACCCGCTATCCAACACTTTCCCTCATGTTGCATTCACTGGAATGGGAATAGTAATTTGTACCCTCCCACTATCCAACACTTTCTCTACTGTTGCACTCACTGGAGTGGGAATAGTAATTTGTACCCACAATCTACCCAACACTACCCCTACTGGTGCACTCATTGGAGTTGGAATAGTAATTTTTACCCATCCGCTATCCAACACTTTTCCTACTGTTGCACTCACTGGATTGGGAATAGTAATTTTTGCCGATCCACTATCCAACACTTTCCATACTGTTGCACTCAGTGGAGCTGGAATAGTAATTTTTGCCCTCCCGCTATCCAACACTTTCCCTACTGTTGCACTCACTGGAGTGGGAATAGTAATTTTTACCCACCCGCTATCCAACACTTTCCCTAGTGTTACACTTGGTGGAGTGGGAATAGTAATTTTTACCCTCCCGCTATCCAACACTTTCCCTACTGTTGCTCTCACTGGAGTGGGAATAGTAATTTTTGCCCTCCCGCTATCCAACACTTTCTCTACTGTTCCACTCGCTGGAGTGGGAATAGTAATTGTATCCTTTGCGCTATGCGACGTTTTGAGTATTGTTATATTTAATGTAGTGTAAAATATTATTTTGAAACAAAATATGTATTTTAATGTTCTAACTTATTATATTTAATTTATTTTTATATGAATATTATAGATTTATATATATATGTAATTATATTTTAAATTATGTTTTTTACATTTTATAATTAAAAATAATAATTATTTTTTTATATTATTAAGTTAAAACATATAAAAAAATAAAAATACAGGTTTATTTTTTTGCATTACATTTATTATTTATTAATGTTAACGTTTTAAAATTATCTTTAAGTATGTTTTACTTATTCATATTGATTATTTACTACATTTTATATTACTTTTAAGACATTTAATAAAACCAGAGCCAGTGCGGGCAGTGGATGGAACCGAATTGTCATCCGGTTTAATTACTTATCACACCCCTGCCCTGACAATTGTATGTAGTAACTGGCATTCTGAGTCGATCGTGTTCGACCTGATTGACACCCCTAATTTTGGGGCGATCCTGGGGATTCCCTGGCTGCAGGTCCACAACCCTCATATAGATTGGAATACACGCAGAGTGACGCTGAAGTCCCCCCATTGTCTGTTTCAATGCTATAATGAAGCCAAAGAGTGGGACAGTTCATTGTGTTGTGCAGTCGATACAATCGGTGAAAACTTACAGGTTCCCTACCAGTATAAAGAATATCGAGAGGTGTTTGACGAAGTTAAAGCAACCGCTCTCCCTCCTCACAGAAGTTATGATTGTCGTATTGATCTAATTCCGGGGACAGATCTACCTGTGAGTCGAGTCTATGCCTTGACCGAACCAGAGACAGAATATTTACAAAAGTATCTAGCTGAGATGTTGGAAAAAGGTTTCATCAGACATTCCACGTCCCCGGTGTCCTCTCCCATCTTCTTCATTCCTAAGCGAGAAGGGGGCTTGAGCATGTCTAGACTATCGTGCTTTAAACAAAGTGACTATTAAGAACAAATACCCTCTCCCTCTTATCTCCGTGCTTTTAGATCAAGTGCGAGGAGCCAAGATTTTTACTAAATTAGATCTTCGAGGGGTTTATCATCTGATAAGAATAAATTTGGATTGTTTGAATACTGTGTAATGCCATTCGGTCTCTGTAATGCCCGTGCGGCATCCAGTTTTTTATCAATGACATACTAAGGGAATATCTTGATCTATTTGTGATCGTCTACATAGACAATATCTTGATCTTCTCCAAGACCGAACAGGAGCATGTTGAGCATGTCAAGAAAATATTACAACGGTTGAAGGACAATCAGTTGTTTGCCAAGTTGGACAAAAGTACCTTTCATACCAATAAGGTATAGTTTTTAGGATTTGTCATCTCTCCCGAGGGTATACATATGGACCCCAAGAAGATCGAAGCCTTGGTTAAGTGGCCCAGTCCTACTAATGTAAAAGAGGTACAGTCATTCATTGGCTTTGCCAACTTCTATCGACAATTTATCGACCATTTCTCAGATCTCATTGCTCCCATTACCAGACTGCTCCGCAAGGGAACCACCTTTGTTTGGACCCCTGAAGCAGAACAGTCCTTTCTGCAGCTGAAAAACAGATTCACCTCAGCACCAATCATTCATCATGCAGACAACCCGCAACCTTATTATGTAGAAGCAGATGCCTTGCAAAACGCAGTAGGGGCGGTTTTGTCTCAACGCGACCCTACCAATGGTTGTCTACATCCAGTAGCATATTTCTCTAAAACATTGCTGCCGGCGGAGCAGAATTATACCATTGGGGAAAGAGAGCTCTTAGCGATAAAACTCGCTTTCCAGGAATGGAGGCATTACTTCTTGGGATCCCCTCATACCGTTACTGTCTATACAGACCATCGGAATCTACAGTTCTTTAAATCAGCTAAAGCTTAAACCCACGACAGATGAGATGGGTCCTGTTTTTTAGTGAGTTTGATTTTATCATTACCTATAGACCAGGTGTTCAGCAAGGGAAAGCGGATGCGCTGTCCAGACTGGGATCAGAAGGATGAATCCAACAGAATGAGAACCCCCCTGTTATACCTAGTCATAAGATCATAGGAGCAGGAGATGTGGGTCCTAAACCACTTCCCTTTTTAGAGGATTTGATGAAGGCTTGTTCTATTATTCCGCCCCTTGAATGGGCGAAGGAACCCCTGAATACAATAGTGAACGGGTTATATTATCATAACAACAGACTATACGTGCCTTCAATAGAACTGCAGCAGCAGATCATTAGATGGTCACAATTCAGCCTTGGCCGGACATCCCGGTGGAGAAAAATCTCTACAAACATGTTCTCTGTGGTTCTGGTGGGGAGGCATGAACAAAGACATTCTGGCCTATGTTTCTTCCTGTCCAGTTTGTGCTAGACAAAAGTCCTTACACGTTGCTCCTGCTGGCTTGTTACAACCTACCGCTGTACCCTCGATTCCTTGGCATTCCATCAGCATGGACTTTATCACAGATCTCCCTCGATCTCAAGGTTGCACTGTCATCTTGGTCATCATAGACATGTTTACTAAGATGTCCCACATTGTTCCTTTAAAGAAGCTACCTTCTGCCAAGGAATTGGCACAGATATTCATTGAGCAAGTCATTCGACTACATGGCATTCCTTCTGTAATAATAACTGCTAGAGGGGTGCAATTCATCTCCTGTTTTTGGCAAGGTTTGTGTGCCTCTTTGGGGATTGATCATAGAATGTCCACTGCGTACCATCCCCAAACAGACGGACAAACTGAGAGGACCAACCATCCCTTAGAACAATACTTATGCTGTTTATTGTCCACTGTAACTTCTGACTGGGTACAAGCCTTGCCGTGAGCAGAATTTGCATACAATAACACCACACACTCCTCTACAGGGATTTCTCCTTTTTTCTTTGCTCATGCCCATTACCCCAGATTCCTACCCTTTCATTTGCTATCTCACCTAACTAATATTCCTGCAGTTCAAACACATCATACACTCCTCTTAGATATTTGGGAAAAGGCAAAACAGGAGTTAATAACGGCCAAGGACGCCATGAAGCAGCAAGCAGACAAACATCGTAGTCAATCCCCGGTTTATGTGGTGGGAGACAAGGTGTGGTTAGCCACCAAAAATTTGAGACTAGATGTACCCCGCAAGTTGCAACCTCGTTATATAGGGCCCTATACCATCTCCAAGGTAATTACTCCCGTAACATTGAAATTAGAGCTACCATCAGAAATGCCTATCCATCCAGTGTTCCATACCTCGCTGTTAAAGAAGTATGTCCCCTCCTGTGATCCTGAAAACCCTCCTCCTCCTGTGTCCGTGGCAGGTGAAATGGAATAAGAAGTAAAGAAAATATTGGACTCCCGTAGATACAAGGGCAAATTGCAGTATCTAATAGATTGGGTGGGATACGCCCCTGGAGATAGACCTTGGGAACCTGCAGAAAATGTTCATGCTCCTTCTCTAGTTCGGAGGTTTCATGCTCTGTACCCTACAAAACCCCGTCCAGTAATTAGACCTTTGGGGGAGTGAACTGTTAGACCTCACGCTTTCTGCATCCTTAGCTGGAATGCTTTTTGTTTTGTAGAAGGCAAGACTCTTTTTAGAGGATCCCTTACTGGTCAGGAGAGGCGGAGTTTGTACACGCTCCCTGGGTTTAAATTTAGAGCAGCCCAGGGAACTGGTGCTTGGCTTTCGGTATCTGAACCTGACACCACGCCCCTTCACCCTTCTGTCCTGTGTATTGTGCTATTCCTGGCTCCTGAATTCTCTCCCTCTTTGCCTGCTTCCTGTTCCCCTAACTTTAGCTGTGCTGAGTGTTTTAGACAAGCTTCTCTAACTCAGAAAACCCCCTCTGGAGAGTATTTCCCTTGAAGTCTCTACCGCGTCCTGACCTGTGATCAAGTAAGCCCTGGTTAAGACTTCTTTTCATTTCTGGAGACTTTGCATTAATACACGCGCAAGGCGCGTTTCTTTGAAGTTTAATTTTCGTACGCGTGAAGCGCGTTTAACTGGCAAATTGATTTATACACGCGCGAGGCGCGTCTCTTTGAAGTTCATTCATTGGTACGCGCGAAGCGCGTTTAACTGGCAATTAAATTATACACGCGTGAGGCGCATTTCTTTGAAGTCTATTCTTTGGTACGCAAGATACACGTTTACTTATTTTCTGTTGTTACATTGTATCTTTTACCGCGCGGTGTGCGTATCCTTTCAAGTATGGCTGGATGTGTTGTCATTATACACGCGGTGTGCGTTTGACAGACTGTTTGTTTGTTTATTAGTTACGTTTTGAAACACTCTATCCTTTGCGCTTCTAGCGCATTTGCTGACTGTTGCATACACGCGAGAGACGCGTTTTCCCTTCTTCATAAATAGACTTGGACAGTCAGATTAACTAGGAGACCCCCTGACGATCCCTCATTGTTCCACTGATTCCTGACTGACTTCTCCCTGCTTGACTTAAATTCCTGTGCCTTGTTGTTTCATGCCAGTTGAAGAACAGTCATCTTATTGACCAGTCAGCAGAGTCACTAGTCAACAAAACCCTTGGAGATGTCCAGCTGGTAAGGGATTGTCTTGCCTATATAGAACAGGCATGGTGTGTTGTGAGGTGGGAGGGAACTTGTTTTATAGCTGTTCTTTTTATCCTCTTTTCATAGGTTATCGCCTCTCTCGCTGCCTTTCCTATCCTGACTACGGGGATAATCAGCTGGGGGAGTGAGAGTAGTCAAACCTGAGTCTTTCTCCCCACATCTCCTGAAGTCAGCTTCTTGGAATAAAGGGATTAGTGCTTTTTCAAAGCTCTGACCTGGGGAGTGTGGGGAGCTTCTCATTGCTCCTGTGGCCTGGGCCTTGCATCTTATTCAGGTTAGTGGCATCGGCAACAGTGACTTAAAAATGGTGCAGAGTGCCCTATGCATATGGGTAAGGCTCCCTAGGTGTTTCTTTCTGTGGGTCCTTTAGCAAGATGGTTGAATTTGCCAACAAAATCAAAAAGATAATCATTTTTACACTGTGCCTCTAACCACAATATGAAGTCAAATTTGACACCAATCACATAGATGCTAGAACAATAACTGCACACTACTACATTACTTGCCTGTAGCATCCAAGATGGGCTATGACATTTTACTACAGAGAACGAGCTGAGAGGATTTTACCCCACTATGCCCAAAGATTCCGATAACATTTGTTTAGCATTTAAAAGCTTTACTGACGGCTGGCCTGGAACCAGCACTGCTGACCTGTCTGAATTCCTTGAACAGAAGGATTAAGTGAAAGAGAGAGAGAACATCATTTCTTTTTTTTTTCCCTCATATAACCGCCATAGCAACCTCTCGACCTGATCCACCACTAATGCTGATGACTTGGTGGTTTCAGTCTCAGCTGTTGTTTCTTCTTTGGGGACCGCCCAAAGTACACATCATGAGCTGACCAAGAGGTTTTAATCATTGGAATTTAACCTTAACCTACTCTAATCTGCTATCCATTGTATTTCCATCCAGCAGATTCCAAAATAACCCTGTAGCCGGCCTACCTCTATAGATGTTCACCCTTTGATCCAGAGCTCTAAAATAAATAAGTGAATTCCACCAGGCATTCAAGACGGTGGAGCCATCTGACGCCAAAGTTTACATATCTCTCTCCTGGCCAGAAGGATCATATAAAACACCAGCTTATATTGCAATACGTTCATGTCTTGCCTCCCTCCAGGTTCAAGGGTTATCCCAAAAAGTATAAGAGATGGGCTTACCTCTACATCTGAACCAAGCACCTTCGAAATACTCTTACCCACGTTTTTCCAATATTCCTGTATCTTAGGGCAGGAGGCAAATATATGAACATCATCCACAAATAGGGAGCCACACCTAATGCATCTTGCTTCTCCCCCACCTCTCATTCTTGACATTTTCAGGGGGGACCAATATAGCCTGTGGATTGTAAAAAAAATGGTTCTTTCTGAGTGGAGCAGATTTGACTGTCGAATAAAGAGTATCTATTGATACTTGCCATAATTGATCTAACTCCTCTCTCGGCAAGTAGTTTTCCCAGACTCGCGTTGGGTTGTCGATCTTCCTGTCGGCTGCGGCTAGGAGATACCCGTACCAAAGAGCCACCTCCTTTTTCCTGGGAGCCACATCTTGTAGGTCACTTTCCATTTGACACTCCTCAGAGGGCGGCCAGGATTGATTCTAGCACCAGGAAACAATCTGATAGTATTTAAACCTAGACAAAGTGCCTCTAGTGATGGAATTCCAATACTCCAATGAGAAGCATTCATTGTGTAGGACGATATCCTTCCAAGACATGACACCAGCCTCAAACAAAGGACGAGCTAAAGCATCTAGGAGGCACTCTGGAGTTCCTGGGGATCCCCACACAGGCGCCCACTCACTCTAATATGAGAGGCCGAGACAATCACGACAGCTTAACCATAGCTTTGCCGCCATTTGTAAAGTCTTCAAATGCACTTTTTTGAAGAATTTAGAAGAGCCGAATTTATACATAAATCCGAATGCGTCTATGCCCGTTAACATGGCGGAAAACATACTCCCTATTAATGAGCTGTCTGGGGAGAGCAGTAGCATCCTACAGTTCTTTAACTGGTAGGACCAGCAATAGAGTTGTAGGTCAGGTAAACCCATACCCCCTTGCTTCAGTTTACGCCTTAGTTTTTTCCAGGATAGAGGAACCCCCTTACTTGCCCATATAAAAGACGAAATCTTGCCCTGGATTTTAAGCAAATCCGCTTTTGCAAATGCTAAAGGAATATTATTAAACAGATAGGTAAGTTTTGGTAGTATGGACATTTTTATGAGGTTCACCCTTCCATAGTGTGAGAGAGGTATACTCTGCCACCTTTTCAACAAAACGTCGACCTCTTTAGAAACCCTATCTAGATTTGTTTTTGGGAGTTTCTCCAGGTCGTGGGTAATTGTGATTCCTAAGTATCTAAGCTCCCTGACCGACTTACTCTCATGATCTGGGATATTCCATGCCATAACCTCCGTTTTATCTTCATTCACTTCATACCCTGAAAATTTCCCAAACACCTGTGCTTCAGCCATAAGCTCCGGGAGTGCAGTAGTAAGATTAGGGAACATTAACACCAAGTCATCTGTATAAAGGGTGACTTTCCTCTCAAATCCATTTATAGAAAAGGGAGTTATCTTCTGGTTCTGACGGAGACTTTGGGCAAGGGGCTCAATATTTAAGTCAAACAAAATAGGTGACAGAGGACAACCCTGCCTAGTTCCTCTACTTCTTTTAACAATTGGGGAAGGGCTTCCATTAACTAATATCTGGGCATAAGGTGACCTATATATTTTCTTGAGTACATCCCTGAACTCATCCCCGAGTCAAAATACCTTCAAGACCCTATCTAAAAAGTGCCAATTTACACGGTCAAAGGCTTTGGCAGCATCCACAGTGATGATGGAGAGAGGCATATTCTGTGACACTGCCAAATCAGCTGCCCCAATTAGAGTGTATACCAGTTCTGACATCTGCCGACCAGGAATGAAACCTTTCTGGTCTTCGTGTATAATGGGACCTATAATTTTAGACAAGCGGTTATTCAATATCCCTGCAAATACTTTATAATCAGTATTTAATAAGGAAATCGGCCGATATGACTGGCATTGAGTCGGGTCCTTCCCTGGTTTTAAAATGAGACATATGAGTGCTCCATTCCAAGAGTCTGGCAGGAGGAAAAGACCACCTAGAATATCATTAAATAGATTCAACCAAACTGGAATAATCTGATCTCTTAATATGGAGTAGACTTCAATTGGGATTGAATCTGGACCGGGGGCCTTTCCCCTCTTAGATTTATCTAATACCGCCAAAATCTCACTTCCAGTTATTTTTGACTTTAGGAAGTTCTGACTATCCTCTGATATTTTCGGGAGTAATTTCTCAGTAAGCCAGCAGTCTATGTGTTCTTCCACTGTATAAGAATCTTCTTGATATAGCTCTTAAAAGAACTGCACAAAAGACTGTTCTAAAACATCTTTATCCTCAGTGATATGTGCATGAAATTTTATCCTACTGATGTAGTAATAGGATCTATCAGTTCGACTCTTTATCGCCAAGAGTTTACCACAGTTCTCCCCCTGCTCAAAGTCAAACATCTTACACGCTTCCCATTTTTGAAGTATGATCTCCTCAGATTTAAGCCTACATTTCAACTGTACTACCTCAAGTCTCCTTACTAGATCTTCTCTCACTGTAGCAGTTATATTCCTCGACTTAAGCTCTACCTCTATTATTTTTATTTGTGACTCTAGGCCGGCCAACTCAGTCTTCTCTGCCCTAGACCAGCCTGCTACCGCCCCCTTTAGAGTTCCCCTCAGCCAGGCTTTATGAGTATCCCAAACATTATGCAGGGAGGTTGTTCCGAGATTGTCTTGTAAGAAACAGGCAGTTTTGGATTTCAAGAGATCAGGGGTGGAAGGCTGCAGTAGAAATCTCCTATTTAGAGTCCATCTCTTCACAGGAGATTTTTGAGGGAGCTCCAAATTGAAGGCTATTGCCCCGTGATCAGAGATATGAATAGGCATATACTCTATGTGGCTTACTTTGTCCACCTCAGAACGCTCCATAAATATATAATCTAACCTAGAAAAGTGTGAATTATTTTTACTAAACAAAGGAGTACTCTCTCGCCTCACCATTTTTTTTCCGCCATACGTCACATAAATAATTTTTTTTTAGAGAAGTCCTAAGATAGGCTTTGGCACGAGGAGCCTCAATCTGTTTCCGAAAGGAAAATCTGTCCAGCCCATTATCCATAAGGACATTAAAATCTCCACCCATTATAAGTGGGGAATCAAAATCAGCCAGGGCAAAACAAAGATTATTTAGTGGACCTATATCATCCTCATTCGGGCCATAGTAACTAACTATAGTGTATTTAAACGTCTGAGATTTTATTTCGGCTATGACCCAGCGGCCCATTGTGTCTACCTGAGATCTGATAAGTTCAATCCCCGAATTTGGTTTCAAAATAATGGCTGCCCCTTTCGAACAGCACTGTTGGTCTGAAGCAATATTCTTGTACACCCATCTTTCCTTATCAAATAGTGCCCTCCACTCTGATTGTAAAAGATGGGTTTCCTGAATCAAACAGATTGAAGCCGAACTATTTTTTAGATATTGAAGGATCAGACGCTGTCTTCTCTTAATTCTCAGCCCATTGACATTCCAGCATAAAAAACCCAAATCCCGTCTTGATCCCTGTAGAGGTCTATCCACCATCATTATCTTTGTTCTGGTCTCCTCCCCTGCTAAGGCTACTGAGGGTTATTATATCAGAAAGGTTTAACAATTTTATTTTTTTATTTTTTCCCAATGCTCCCCACCAACACATGTGCAACCCCCCGACACCATCCCTTCCCCCTATTTGCTGGTACACCCACCCCCGGGAACCCTCCCTGTCTAACCATGGCAATAAGTATTGCCCTATGAGTCGTAGCTCTCCCGTCTCCCACAAAGAAAGAAAAGTGAGATATAAAGGTATATATGGTACCGACATCCCTTAACCTTTAACATAATTTCTAGTTTTAGCCTGTTCTAAAAATGTGTCTACTTCTTCCGGGAACCTAAATGTAAATATCTTTTTAGCCCAGAGAACTTTCAGGAAGGCTGGAAATCTCAACTGCACCTGAGCCCCCATCTCTCTTAATGCATTCATCCGCTTACCTAATTCCCATCTCCTATCTTCCGTTACCCTAGAGATGTCAGACCTAATCTTAAAGGAGATGTCATTAACCTCAATAGACTTAAGTATAAGGGCTGCCCCTAATAGCTGCTCTTTTAGAGGGTAGGATTGGATGCATATTAAGATCTGCCTTGGCTTCTTTCTTGCAGGATTTAACCTAAAGGGGTATCTATGGATGCGCTGAATTTCTTTCTCCCATATTGGTGCTGAGGCAATTTGGGGAAATGCTTTAACAAGAATATCTATAACATATGCTTTCAGATTGTCCCCTTCCAGTCCTTCTTTTAAATCCAATACTCTTATGTTGTTTCTTCTAGATATATTTTCAAGTCTCCCCAGCCACTCATCGACATCCTGCTCTCTCTCTTTTAGCCTGAGCACTTCCTGAGCATTATCCTTGACCTCCTGACCGAGTTCTCCCACCTTATTTTCCAATGCCTCCAGCCTTTGTATTAGTGCATCTAAGTTCTCTTCTAGGCTGGTGCATGTATCCTGTATCCTTCACTGATTAACCTCCGAGGTAGAGAATCGGGTGCTCATCTCTGCAGATATCTGTCCCAGCATCCCTTGTATTGAGTCTATAGCAGGACTTAACTCCACCCCTTCTGCACTCTGCCTCAGGCCTTCCAAATTGTGTTCTGTGTCTTCCACCATCGCATCCCCAAGGTCAGTTCGGTTTTCATGTCTATCTTCCATAGTGGTAGGGGCTGTACCATTAATCTTATCTAGTACGGAGTATCTATTTCACAGAGGAATGACAGGATTCAGAACTAAAGCCGAGTCTGACGCTGGGGTCCCCTTGCTTAGGTCCCTTTTCCCCTGTGGATTAGACATAAAGTAGGCCTTTAAGGAGGGCGTTATTTTTGTAAGAGGGTGGATTTTATCTCTCTTCCTGCCTTTCGCAAGAGCTGGCTTCCCTGTCCTAGAGGCCGGCATTTTACTCTTATGGCCACTTATTAAGGCCTCCGTGGGAAGAGGAAGCTGCGTAGGCTGTATATACTGTATTGCCTGCGCTGGCTTTTGTACAAGGGGCTCTTTCCCAAGAAAGTTTTGCGATCTTAATTTGAACCTCCTTCCCTGAGAAGTGGCAGTACTGGGAGTCTGTTTGGTTGAGTTTGGGTCTACCCCTTTATTCGGCTGTTGCCTTCTCCCTCCCAATAAAGCTGGGTCCTGTTCAGGCTGCTCAGGCTGCAGCTTGTCTACCTCCATGTAGTAGCAAATATCCTCATTACCTATTTTAGCCACATCAGAAAATATAATATAAGGCTTGCGCTGTTTATATGAAGATTGAGCCCTATACAAGCAGTTCCCGGAATGGGTTTCGCCTCTGCCGCAATCTCTGTATATTTGGGGCAGATTTTCAGGGGATATACATAGCACACCTAGCGCTCTGAGTGTAGAGCAACTAACAAACTGTGCTCGGTTATAACACTGCGCGCGTCTGCTAATCGATAGTGCCCCTGCTGCCCTGAAGAGGGGAAATGTAAGTCTTGCACACATGCATGCTACCGCCACAGTCTCTCCAATGCCCCTCCGGATCTTTTACCTGCCTAAGACAACTTCAACTCTTCATCTGTTAATCTTTCGTTTCACCGCAGCCATTAAGCTCCTGGTGATGCCTCGGAGGCCGAAAGAGCAGCTTCCCAAAACCCCAGAAGCTTCAGCCCCAAAACCACCAGCTAAGCGACGCTCCGGCGGCAAAGGAATGAGCCCCAGGCAAGAACAATCAATTCCAGATACAGAAGGCAGCATCAGACCAACTAGAGAGAACGGGCCGCAAAAACAGCTGAAGCCGCCCGGCCCGAGTGGAACATGAAATGTACGAAGACCCAGGCTCCAGGGCGGTAAAGTCGCAAATCAGGATGTGGCTGTATCACTCCCACAGGAGGCAGCCCCAGACAGCCACGGGAAGAGAGAACAGGCGGGCGGGGCCGCAAAAACAGCTGAAGCCTCCCGGCCTGAGCGGAACACGAAGTACGCGAAGACCCAGGCTCCGGAGCGATAAAGTCACTGATCAGGATGCGGCGATATCAGTCCCTCAGTCAGACACACTAGGTGAGCATTCCGGCATTAGCATTGGCATTAGTCGGTACCAAGAACAGAGGACGGGTGAGCGGACGACTCGCGACCTGCCGATTTGCTGGCCGCCATGTTTCCCGAGCTGCCTGCTCTCAAATTTTTGAGAACATCATTAAGTAGACTGTACCACAATGCCACTAGAATTATCTTTTCAAGGATGTGCTGATGACTGGCAGGTCCCTTAAGCTCTCTCTCTGTCTCTCTCTCTCTCTCTCTGTCTCTCTCTCTCTCTGGTTAACCAAGACCCACAGAACTATTCCAAAGACTAATTTAGATGATTTCCTCTTTGGCTATTGTGTTAGTGATTATGGACTTATTGAAGATTTGCGCCTCCAACTGGACAATGGTTCATGTGTTTTAATTTTCATTTCCTTTCAATTAATACTGAAAATTATTTGTATCCAGAGTCATAGTTTCACACTTGGCTACTAATTGTATTGAGTGTATTGGCAAAAATTTAATTTTGTACCACTATTTTCAGATTACAGAGACGCAACACTGGTTACATTTTGCCTGGAAATTTGGACCAACTAACCTATGTATTACTCTTTTTTTTCAATTGTCGGTTGTTGCAAATGCTATTTTTCTACTAATTACTAATAGGTACTGCACATTGAATTCATTGTTCCACTTGTCAAGTAATGAAAAGGTGAAAGCAAAATTACCCCAATATAGTGAATAGCAATACATTTAGGCCCATATTTACCTTTTGTACAGCTAACCACCTTGCTGTGCTGCCTGAAAAGTAAAGGGCAGGAATGTGCCATATTTAGCGGTATATGCCACATATCTGTCCTTCCCTAGCCCTGGGGCACTTTTGGCTGCCTAGCACCAATGCAGGCACCTCTGCATCATGATGAAAGGGTGCCTGCGTTGTAGGAAGTATTGGTTTTGTGCAGCAAGGGACACCTTCACCTTCCTGCACAAGAACAATCTTGAGAGCCATTTTCCTCTTTCCTTGTGTGTTGCAGAATGCAGCACATATATAAAGAGTAAAAATGAGGAGAAATAAAGATATTTCTCCTCGTTGCGCCTCACCTGGGGTGGTGTAGTATTTTAACACATTCCCAGATCTACCATTATTAGTAAATCTGCGAATATGCTAAAATCCATGGATGGATGCATCGGAACACCCATGCTTCACACATGGAATTCCTTCCTGCGGCAGAGTAACGCAAGGCAGAAATTGGCACTGTGTTGCGTTACTGTAGATTTATTAAGCCACTCAGTGGTACACAATGTGACCTCGCGTGGCTTGATAAATCTCATGTAGGTTCTGCGTTACCCTTTCACCCTCTAGCGTAGCATTATGGTGATGCTAATCTTTGATAAATCTGGCCCTTAGGGTATTATTTAGAATTTGGTAGGCAGGCTACTACGTCACAAACGTGATGGATATCCCATCCACCATACTGCAAGTACCATTGGACCTAATGCGCTCGCAATAAGACAGACCAGGTATTCATCACCTTTGTGGCGGAGTAACCTGGCCATTGAATTCAAAATCAGGCCCTTAGTCACTGAGTGTGTGTGTCCTTCAGTCGATATATTCAAACCAAGCCTCACACAAGGTATGGCCCACTTCAGTCGTTTTTCTCTTTGTTTGGCTCTCTAGTGCTGAATGCTTTTCACTTTTCTCTAAAAACCTTATTTGTTGCAATAACTTTGTAAAGGGTACTGATCGCCCTTTGATGGTGGTATGCATTTACTATAGGCATGCATTTCATGAGGGCGATGAGTAAGCCCTTTTATGGGGAACTACAAAGTGAGAACAATGTCTAGTACAATCCATCATTACCTCTAAAATTGCGAGAGCATGCAAGTATGGGGTGGGAAAGAGAAAGGGTGTCATTTAAGAAACGGCAATCAAAGTAGCACATTGCAAGTAAATTTCTGCAGATACAATTTGCAGTAATAGAGGCATCTTAATGACTGAATTTACTAACTTTAAAATGCTCCCTAAGTATGAAAAGACGATTGATGAGATTACACTCAACACCCCCCCCCCACCCAGCTCGGAAACTGTTTGTACAGTTCAGGTACCCGTCCCTCCCAATGAGAGTCTTCTGTGCAAAGTGGGTCTGTGACCAATGTGTGGGCAAAGAGTGCCCAGTATGTGGAGGGCTATTGGAGAATAAACCTCATATATATATATATATATATATATTTTCCATGTTTATGGTTCCCAGAGGAAAAAATGGCTACTGCCATTGTGTAGGAATCTTGGTCCTAGACGTCACCTGGAGGTACTTAGGATTTTAAGGACAGATTCCTCTAGGTTGGCGGTATTTGCTGTTTCAAAATACCTTAATGTCTGCCTGGATCTAGAGTTCAAAGTGTACCCAAGCAAGCAACTAGAAATTGTTATGGTAGTTACATAACAGGGCTAGGATGAGTTCTTCTACATTTCGCTCTTAATTTCATCTGTGCTGCAAGTAGACAGTTAATCATGAAATTTAACCCCTTGCATTTATCCATGTATATAAGATAGATGTTTAATTCATAAATATTTTAGCAGTGTTTCAACTCAGATGTATAGGTACATGTTATATACTAGCCAAAAGAGCCAATTTGATGAAACCCTCACAAATGTATATGGCTTACTGCTACTTTGTTATGTATACAAATGTTTTATTGATTTGAACCCACATGTGGGTGTTAGAAGTACTAGCACTTTATTCTAACATTTGTACTGAAAGAACTGAAAATTACACATTAAGAGGGGTATTTATGAAAGCATTGCGTCACTTTTGCACCACCTATAGTGCATGACGCAGGGCTCTCATAAAGATTTATGAAGCCATGAAAAGCCACCCTGCATGGTTTTGAGTGGCCTCATAAATCATGAGTAAGGCGACGCAACTCAAATCGCTGTGTCACCATACAGTGCACCCAGAGGGTTTTCCCGTGCAACACCCATGGAATTTGACACTGACCCATATTTACAAATTGATGTAAACTGGTCAAAGCTTCAAATACGGGGTCCTCCCAAGATGAGGTGTAACCAGGAGAAATATGTTAATTTCTCCTAATTATTTAGTCTTTCCATGTGTGCAGCATTCTGCAGCACATATAGAAAGAAGAAAATGACTCATAGGATTGTTTTTGTACATGAAGGTGTCTCTTCCTTCACAAAAACAATCCTGCCTGCAATGGAAGCCCCCTTGCACCATGTTCCAACGGTGCCTACGTTGGCACTAGGCTGCTAAAATGGCACCAGCGCAGGCAGAAAAGACAGGAATGCACTGTATTGCTTAAATACAGTGCATGCCTGCACTTTCACTTTGGTATAGAGCAGTGCGGCAAGCTGCTTTGTTGCCCTGCCCATTGTCAAAATGCCATAAATGAGGACCTATGTCTTTAGAATTCGCTGTTATTTACTAAGTCTTTAGAATTTACTGTTATTTTGCACAACCATTTTGGTGGAAAAGATCAAATGCTTTGAGTCCATGTGAGGACACTAGTTAAATATACACTTTATTTTTCAAACATCTGCACATGTTAGTGTATAAGTTACCCCAGGAAATGCAGGATGAGTCCTATGTTTAGTGGAACTAGAGAATCTGCTGATGGGTTATGTGAACAATTGGGACTTTAGTGTATAATGCTTTGCACTTTGGAGATTTTTGGATGTATATGGTATCTATAGTACCAATTAGTTGGTTTTATTATGTTTTGTTTGAATTTGTACTTGTATGATCTTGGATTATCGAAATAAAGTTTTATGATGATGATGAAACAGCTCAACCCATTTCTCAGCACTGCATTTGACACTAAGGTTCAATTTTCCAATTAGCATTATAGATCACATTCATAAGTACCCCAAGTAGTGTGTAACACTTCCATCCATTCCTGGCTTGGTAGCTCAGAACATTGTGCATCATGGTGATCATAGTTTATTGGCGCTATAGGTTTGGACTTAAAAATACCAGTAAAATAGTAAAATATCAGAATAGCAGGTGTCAAACATGACCCGGTGTTGCCTAGTGGACATGCTCATTTAGTGTGATACAAGATATGGTGCATCGCAAGGGTACTCTGTTCTCAATAGATGTCAGGTGTTTGAAGATATTGCTGTCTAACCCTTTAAACCATCACCAAGCCTCCGAGGACCCAATCAACACCAGGGACACCGAGAAAGTGGGGTGCATTAGCTATTTTATTACACATTATTTAGAAGAGACAGTAGGACCACAGTAGAATATTGGTCAATCACACGCATATCTGAATCTGGAAGATGAGTCCTTGAATTAAGAGCCAGGAAAGAGAAGAATCAAGCAATTAACATTCAATTCTGTTCAGAATCTTCCAGGTGATGTAGATACCCGGCGAGGCGTTACTAAAAGAAAATTACAGAAAACACCAAATAATTGATTTGTGTAAAATGATCGAAGTGCATACATACCTAAAGAAACTGCTCAATGAAACACTAACAATCTCAGCATCAGTCAGATCTCAATACCTCCTTCGTCAGCCAGCATTTTAATTTTTGTACGTGTATGTGTGTGTGTCTGTGTGTGTATTCTAACACTCCCATACCAAACCATCTTGATGCTCTTTAGCGAGCACCTAGGACCAACAACATTAATGATTATTTAGCTAGTGTTTGTTGCTTTTATTGCACAAAACGCAGTAGTTTCAAAATATTTTTATGGTGATGTCAAACACATACTTTTTTCCCATTGTTTCAGGTATACCACAACTCCTTGAAGTATGGATTGTATCTAACTGCAGGCCTTGTCTATGATTTTCTTCCCGTCAACTGTTAGCATACCAGTGTTTTTAGACAAATACTGTCTAAGCCACACTTATAAACTTTACTACAGTACTTTTATTTATCTGAGTCTTCTTCATAAAAGATAAACAAACTCTGAATTTTCTAATTGCTCTTGAGGCCCATTGTTAGCTGTTCCTCCTTGAATGCATTTCCAAAAATGTATTGCTTCTACAATTCACAATGCACATCTTAAAACAGCAAAACTACAGCATTCACTGAAACGCCGCCTTCTGAACATCATATTTAAAAATTTGCTTTACTTTTTACTAAAGACAAACCAAACCCTAAAATGCTGCACTGAAATAACTGCACTCAAAGTACCAAAGTACCTTTTTCTTTTAAAAAAACAAACATATTTGCTATGTAGGCTTGTTTAAAATATCCAATTAATTTACAAAATACATAACAAATGACATTTGGGCTATATCTGCTGCCGAGATCCTCACTGAAAGGCCTGAAAACCTTATGGGTATGTAGTACTCAAAGTTTCTGAAAAATTAAGAGACATCGGACCTGCATACAAGTAATGAGAA